>NC_142064.1:2500-627500 GCF_059756535.1 Pantherophis guttatus
AACCCTAACCCTAACCCTAACCCTAACCCTAACCCTAACCCTAACCCTAACCCTAACCCTAACCCTAACCCTAACCCTAACCCTAACCCTAACCCTAACCCTAACCCTAACCCTAACCCTAACCCTAACCCTAACCCTAACCCTAACCCTAACCCTAACCCTAACCCTAACCCTAACCCTAACCCTAACCCTAACCCTAACCCTAACCCTAACCCTAACCCTAACCCTAACCCTAACCCTAACCCTAACCCTAACCCTAACCCTAACCCTAACCCTAACCCTAACCCTAACCCTAACCCTAACCCTAACCCTAACCCTAACCCTAACCCTAACCCTAACCCTAACCCTAACCCTAACCCTAACCCTAACCCATGTTGATAGCCCTGCCTGGCGGAGGTTGGAGATCTTACGTATTTCCGCGGGCAGTTCGTTCCACAGGGCTGCACCTCCCACAGAGAACGCCCTCCCCCTGGGTGTCGCCAGCCGACATAACTTGGCTGATGGCACCCTGAGGAGACCCTCTCTGTGGGAACGGACTGGTCGATGGTGTTGTGGCCCCGCCCTCTGAGCCTGTCCCATCGGAGGAAGAAAGCTCCGAGCATGAGGAAGAGGAGTCAGCCAGGCCTCCCTCTCCAGGCCCCTCCCCTCTGGCATTGTTTCAAGTGCCGGCCGAGGGAGAAGAAACAGCTGCTTCAAATCAGAGTGATAATGACACCTCATTCCTGGACGCACGCCTCCGAAGACGTGATAAACGTTTGCAGCAGCTGGGGAGGCGTGCTAGGGATTAGAACTGAGTCACTGGACCACACCCCAGAGACCACACCCCAGAGACTATATAATAGAGGGTTGTGGTCAAGAATCTTTTGTGACGAACAAAAGTAAACCTTGAATAGTCACTGAAGCCTCGTCCGGAACTGTTGGGAGGAATATTATTTTATGTTTGGACTTTCTTGAACGTTCGTATCTTATCTGTCTGTTTGTGAAAATAAAGTCCCTTGGCAGACGGTGTGTCTATCGCTGCCAAGAGGAAGATAAGAACTGAGTGCGTTCCAAAGTGTTTCCTTAACCCTCGGCTGGCTGTGTGGTGTGTGTGTGGGGACGGGGACAGATCATCTTGTTCGTCACCCCCATACTCCATCGTTAACCCACGATGGACCAACAGCTGCAGCAGCAGATACAGCAGATGCTGGAGGCCAATCAGCTTCTGCAACAGCAAGTAGCACAGCTAACTGCCCAACTTGCTTTGGGAAATGCTCCTGCAGCTCCACCTCCTCCCCCTCCCCGTCCGAGATGCCCAGTGAACGTGCCAGATAGGTTTTCTGGGCAGCAGGAGATGTTTCCGGCCTTCTTGGGACAATGCCAACTGTTTATGGCGATGAGGCCGGAGGATTTTCCGGATGACCGGGCTCGGGTGGCATTTGTTATCAGCTCCCTCTCTGGCACTGCCGCCCGATGGGCCACGCCCCTGTTGTTGCAAGATAGCCCCTTGCTCCTGGACTTTCAGGGCTTTTTACAACACCTGCGCACCATGTTTGAGGACCCCCTCCGGGTGCAGACGGCAGCGAGGCGCATCAAGGACCTCCGCCAAGGCAAGTGCCCTTTCAGGACTATATTGCAGAGTTCCGACTGCTAGGCCAGGATTCGGCTTGGAATGAGGTGGCGCTGATGGACGCCTTCCAGGACGGCCTTTCCGACGAGATGCAGGACGAGCTGGTTCGTGTGGAGGCGCCACCGACCCTCGACGCGCTGGTGACCCAATGCCTGCGCATCGACGCCCGCCTGCAACGGCGACGGCCCCGTCGGGCTCTTCCGGAACCACCGACAGCGTCGGCACCCCCACGTTTCGCACCGACAGCGCTCCGGACCGCACAGCGTTTTGTGGCGAAGGCTGAGGAGCCCATGGAGCTTGGAGCAGCCAGACCTCAACTGACGGCCCAGGAGCGGATGCGGAGACGTCAAGGGGGGTTGTGCCTCTATTGCGGTGAGGCGGGACATTTTGCCGCCTCGTGTCCCCGGAAGCGGAGTGGACCGCTCAAGCCTGTTCCGGAGTCTCGGCGTGACCAGCCGGGAAACGGGCCAGGCCTGGCCTAGGGGAAACTCTGGGTCAGGCACGTGACCATGCCCCGCCGGAGTCGGCGGCTGTGGACTGTGAGCCCCCTCGGCACCTGATTTTGAACACCCGGGTGTTGTTGGCTAACCGGTCGGAAGGGCTCCAGGCGCACGCGCTGGTGGACTCGGGGGCCACCACGAACTTTATGGACCAGGCCTTTGTGGCCCATTACAAAGTCCCCTTGGTTCCAGTGGACCCTCCGTTGAGGGTCGAAACTATAGATGGGCGGGAACTCGTGGCGGGGCCCATCAAAACCGCTACCCAGCCCTTGCGCCTCGCCATCGGGAACCACGAGGAGGCGATCCAGTTTTACGTAACGGCGGATCTGCACTTTCCCTTGGTCCTGGGGATGGCCTGGCTTCGGGCGCACGACCCTCAGGTGGCGTGGTCGAGAAACGCCATCTCGTTCCCGAGCCTGCAGTGTGTCGACCACCTTCGCCACACCTGCGCCGGCCAGGACGTCTCTGCCCCAAACGTCTCCTTGCCTCCGGAGCTGACGCCCTTCGCCGACGTGTTCAGCGAGGAGGCGGACCGCTTGCCCCCGCACCGACCCTACGACTGTGCGGTGAACCTAATGCCCAACGCGCCCCTGCCCTCGGGACGCCTGTACTCCATGTCGGAGCCCGAGCTGGCCGCCTTACGGGACTTTCTGGAAAAGAACCTGGCCCGTGGGTTCATCCGGCCTTCGACCTCCCCGCTCTCGGCCCCGGTCCTCTTCGTTAAAAAGAAGACGGGGGACTTGCGCCTGTGTTGCGACTACCGGCGCTTGAATGCCATCACAGTGCGAAATCGCTACCCCCTGCCGCTGATCCCGGAGCTGATGGAGAGGTTGCGGGAGGCCTCGATCTTCACTAAGCTTGATCTCCGAGGGGCCTACAACCTGGTGCGCGTGAGAGAGGGGGACGAGTGGAAGACGGCGTTCGGCACTCGGTATGGACACTTCGAGTATACCGTCATGCCGTTCGGGTTGACCAACGCCCCCGCGGTCTTCCAGCATTTGATGAACGATGTGTTCCGGGACATGCTGGATCGGTTCGTGGTGATCTACTTGGATGACATTTTGATCTATTCCCGGACCCCGGAAAGTCACCTCCAGCATGTCCGCCAGGTCCTGCAGCGCCTGCGGGAGCACCAGCTCTATGCGAAGTTGGAGAAATGCTACTTCTTCCAGACTTCCATAGAGTTCCTCGGGCACATCATCACCCCCGAGGGCATCGCGATGGACCCGCGCAAGGTGGAGGCCTTGCGCAGTTGGGAACCCCCGCGTCGGGTGAAGGACGTCCAGCGTCTGTTGGGATTTGCCAACTACTATCGGACCTTCATCCCGGGCTTCGCCACCCTGACCTTGCCGTTGACCCAGCTCCTTCGGAAGAAGGTCCCGTTCCAGTGGGGGCCCCCGCAGCAGCAGGCCTTCGAGGTCCTCAAGCAGGCCTTCCTCACAGAGCCAGTCCTGAGGCACCCCAATCCACACCGTCCGTTCGTGGTGGAGACGGACGCGTCCAACGTGGCAATTGGGGCGGTGCTGCTACAGGCTCCGGTGGATGGCGGCACTCTTTTTCCCTGCGCATACTACTCCCGGAAACTCAACCCTTCCGAGCGCAACTACACCATCTGGGAAAAGGAGTTGCTGGCCATCAAGGCCGCGTTCGAGGCTTGGCGACATCACCTCGAGGGGGCCCGACACCAGGTGGAGGTGCGGACGGACCATCGGAACCTGGAGCACCTCACCACGGCACGGAAGTTGAACCAGCGGCAGATCCGGTGGTCGTTGTTTTTCGCCCGGTTCAACTTCCACGTCACATACATTCCGAGCAACCTCAACCAGAGGGCGGACGCGCTATCCCGTAAGCCGGAATACTTTTGCCCCAAGGACTCCCTTCCCCCCCGGACGGTGCTGCCAGTGGACTCCTTGGCCGCGGTCCAGGAACCGGTGGACCTGCGGGCTCAGGTGCTGGAAGCGCAGCGACGGGACGACTGGTCGCAGCAGCGGAGAGCGGACGTCGGCCCCGCGTCCCCATGGACCGTGGAGGAGGGCTTGCTCAGACACCGGGGTCGGCTGTACGTGCCCACGAGTCCGCTCCGAGCCCTCGTCATGAACCAGTGCCATGACAACCCCGCGGCGGGGCACTTCGGCTTCTTTAAGACGTTGAACTTGGTGACGCGGACTTTTTGGTGGCCTCGGGTACGGCACGACGTGCACGCCTACGTGACGTCCTGTGTGACGTGCCGACAGGCCAAAGCCGCGTCCGGCCCCCCTCCCGGACTCCTCCAGCCGCTGCCGACACCGGAGAGACCGTGGGGAGCCATCTCCATGGACTTCCTGACAGACCTGCCCCTGTCCGCTACGTACACGACCGTCCTCGTGGTGGTGGATGCGCTCACGAAGATGGCACATTTCATCCCGTGCCGCGGCCTGCCCTCGGCCCGCACCACGGCTCGCCTGTTCCTGCAACATATCTTCCGCCTCCACGGCCTGCCGGACCGAGTGGTTTCGGACCGCGGGGCCCAGTTCACGGCCCGCTTCTGGAAAAGCCTGATGGCCGCGCTGGAGGTGCAGGTGTGCCTGTCGTCGGCGCACCATCCGGAGACTGACGGGGGCACGGAGAAGGTCATCGGCATACTGGAGCAGTACCTCCGCTGTTTTGTCAACCAGCAGCAGGACAACTGGGCCGAGTACCTTCCCCTGGCGGAGTTCGCTTTTAATAACTCCCAACACACCTCCACCCAGATGACCCCGTTCCATGCCAACGTCGGATACCATCCACGGCTTTTCCCGTTGACCATCATGGACTCCCCTGTTCCCGAGACCCGGGACTTCCTCTCGGAGCTGCAGGCGGTGCAGCAACTGGTGCGGCGGCAGCTGATCCGGGCGAAAGAGGATTATAAACGGTTCGCCGATCGCGCCCGCCGGGCGACGCCACCGCTGGAAGTAGGAGATCGGGTGTGGTTGTCCACGAAACACCTCCCCACGGACCGGCCGGTGAGGAAACTGGCCCAACGCTTTATCGGTCCCTTCCCTATCGAGGCGGTCATCAATCCGGTGGCCTACCGGTTGACTCTACCCCGCTCCATGCGGCTCCACCCTGTTTTTCATCGGTCCCTCCTGGTCCCTGAGGCCCCCGCGAGCCATCTCCGCCGCCCGCCGACGCCTGCCCCCCCAGCCGCAGCCGACGAGGACGATGCCTCGACGTACGAGGTGGACAGTATCCGGGACTCCCGTTGGCTGAAGGGGCGCTTCCAATACCTCATTGCCTGGAAGGGGTACGGGCCCGAGGATTTCACCTGGGTGGATGCGTCTGCCGTTCAGGCCCCTGACCTGGTGCGGGCTTTCCACGAACAGTTCCCGTCCCGACCCCATCCCGACCGTCAGACCCGGGGGAAGGGCCCTGCGGTGGGGGATAGTGTTGTGGCCCCGCCCTCTGAGCCTGTCCCATCGGAGGAAGAAAGCTCCGAGCATGAGGAAGAGGAGTCAGCCAGGCCTCCCTCTCCAGGCCCCTCCCCTCTGGCATTGTTTCAAGTGCCGGCCGAGGGAGAAGAAACAGCTGCTTCAGATCAGAGTGATAATGACACCTCATTCCTGGACGCACGCCTCCGAAGACGTGATAAACGTTTGCAGCAGCTGGGGAGGCGTGCTAGGGATTAGAACTGAGTCACTGGACCACACCCCAGAGACCACACCCCAGAGACTATATAATAGAGGGTTGTGGTCAAGAATCTTTTGTGACGAACAAAAGTAAACCTTGAATAGTCACTGAAGCCTCGTCCGGAACTGTTGGGAGGAATATTATTTTATGTTTGGACTTTCTTGAACGTTCGTATCTTATCTGTCTGTTTGTGAAAATAAAGTCCCTTGGCAGACGGTGTGTCTATCGCTGCCAAGAGGAAGATAAGAACTGAGTGCGTTCCAAAGTGTTTCCTTAACCCTCGGCTGGCTGTGTGGTGTGTGTGTGGGGACGGGGACAGATCAGGTGGGAGGCTATTGGTGGCAGAAGACGGTCTCGAAGATACCCGGGTCCTGTGCCATGGAGCGCTTTGAAGGTGGTAACCAACACCTTGAATCGCACCAGGAAGACCACTGGGAGCCAGTGCACCTCGCGCAGGAGGGGTGTCACGTGGGCACAACGAGTTACGCCCATAACCACCCGCGCGGCCGCATTCTGGAACAGTTGGAGCCTCCGAGTGCTCTTCAAGGGGAGCCCCATGTAGAGAGCATTACAATAGTCCAGCCGGGAGGTGACAAGGGCGTGAGTGACCGTGCGCAAGGTGTCCCGGTCCAGAAAGGGCTGCAACTGGCGGATCAGGCGAACCTGATAAAAGACCCCCCTGGCCACGGCTGTCATGTGCTCTTCTTCTGCGCATGTCCAAGATGGAGGATTCAGCCTGAGACGCTCCCGGTAGATGGGGTGATTCCTGGCAATTTCGGGAGGTTCTTGGGGCGATTAGCCACCATGGCCCCCAGTCCTTGAGAGTGATCTGTCCCCGTCCCCACACACACACCACACAGCCAGCCGAGGGTTAAGGAAACACTTTGGAACGCACTCAGTTCTTATCTTCCTCTTGGCAGCGATAGACACACCGTCTGCCAAGGGACTTTATTTTCACAAACAGACAGATAAGATACGAACGTTCAAGAAAGTCCAAACAGGAAATAATATTCCTCCCAGCAGTTCCGGATGAGGCTTCAGTGACTATTCAAGGTTTACTTTTGTTCGTCACAAAAGATTCTTGACCACAACCCTCTATTATATAGTCTCTGGGGTGTGGTCTCTGGGGTGTGGTCCAGTGACTCAGTTCTAATCCCTAGCACGCCTCCCCAGCTGCTGCAAACGTTTATCACGTCTTCGGAGGCGTGCGTCCAGGAATGAGGTGTCATTATCACTCTGATCTGAAGCAGCTGTTTC
Organism: Pantherophis guttatus; assembly: GCF_059756535.1. Classification (NCBI taxonomy): domain Eukaryota; kingdom Metazoa; phylum Chordata; class Lepidosauria; order Squamata; family Colubridae; genus Pantherophis; species Pantherophis guttatus. The sequence continues at coordinate 9,512 of NC_142064.1, forward strand.
TTCTCCCTCGGCCGGCACTTGAAACAATGCCAGAGGGGAGAGGCCTGGAGAGGGAGGCCTGGCTGACTCCTCTTCCTCATGCTCGGAGCTTTCTTCCTCCGATGGGACAGGCTCAGAGGGCGGGGCCACAACACTATCCCCCACCGCAGGGCCCTTCCCCCGGGTCTGACGGTCGGGATGGGGTCGGGACGGGAACTGTTCGTGGAAAGCCCGCACCAGGTCAGGGGCCTGAACGGCAGACGCGTCTACCCAGGTGAAATCCTCGGGCCCGTACCCCTTCCAGGCAATGAGGTATTGGAAGCGCCCCTTCAGCCAACGGGAGTCCCGGATACTGTCCACCTCGTACGTCGAGGCATCGTCCTCGTCGGCTGCGGCTGGGGGGGCAGGCGTCGGCGGGCGGCGGAGATGGCTCGCGGGGGCCTCAGGGACCAGGAGGGACCGATGAAAAACAGGGTGGAGCCGCATGGAGCGGGGTAGAGTCAACCGGTAGGCCACCGGATTGATGACCGCCTCGATAGGGAAGGGACCGATAAAGCGTTGGGCCAGTTTCCTCACCGGCCGGTCCGTGGGGAGGTGTTTCGTGGACAACCACACCCGATCTCCTACTTCCAGCGGTGGCGTCGCCCGGCGGGCGCGATCGGCGAACCGTTTATAATCCTCTTTCGCCCGGATCAGCTGCCGCCGCACCAGTTGCTGCACCGCCTGCAGCTCCGAGAGGAAGTCCCGGGTCTCGGGAACAGGGGAGTCCATGATGGTCAACGGGAAAAGCCGTGGATGGTATCCGACGTTGGCATGGAACGGGGTCATCTGGGTGGAGGTGTGTTGGGAGTTATTAAAAGCGAACTCCGCCAGGGGAAGGTACTCGGCCCAGTTGTCCTGCTGCTGGTTGACAAAACAGCGGAGGTACTGCTCCAGTATGCCGATGTCCTTCTCCGTGCCCCCGTCAGTCTCCGGATGGTGCGACGACGACAGGCACACCTGCACCTCCAGCGCGGCCATCAGGCTTTTCCAGAAGCGGGCCGTGAACTGGGCCCCGCGGTCCGAAACCACCCGGTCCGGCAGGCCGTGGAGGCGGAAGATCTGTTGCAGGAACAGGCGAGCCGTGGTGCGGGCCGAGGGCAGGCCGCGGCACGGGATGAAATGTGCCATCTTCGTGAGCGCATCCACCACCACGAGGACGGTCGTGTACGTAGCGGACAGGGGCAGGTCTGTCAGGAAGTCCATGGAGATGGCTCCCCACGGTCTCTCCGGTGTCGGCAGCGGCTGGAGGAGTCCGGGAGGGGGGCCGGACGCGGCTTTGGCCTGTCGGCACGTCACACAGGACGTCACGTAGGCGTGCACGTCGTGCCGTACCCGAGGCCACCAAAAAGTCCGCGTCACCAAGTTCAAAGTCTTAAAGAAGCCGAAGTGCGCCGCCGCGGGGTTGTCATGGCACTGGTTCATGACGAGGGCTCGGAGCGGACTCGTGGGCACGTACAACCGACCCCGGTGTCTGAGCAAGCCCTCCTCCACGGTCCATGGGGACGCGGGGCCGACGTCCGCTCTCCGCTGCTGCGACCAGTCGTCCCGTCGCTGCGCTTCCAGCACCTGAGCCCGCAGGTCCACCGGTTCCTGGACCGCGGCCAAGGAGTCCGCTGGCAGCACCGTCCGGGGGGGAAGGGAATCCTTGGGGCAAAAGTATTCCGGCTTACGGGATAGCGCGTCCGCCCTCTGGTTGAGGTTGCTCGGAATGTATGTGACGTGGAAGTTGAACCGGGCGAAAAACAACGACCACCGGATCTGCCGCTGGTTCAACTTCCGTGCCGTGGTGAGGTGCTCCAGGTTCCGATGGTCCGTCCGCACCTCCACCTGGTGTCGGGCCCCCTCGAGGTGATGTCGCCAAGCCTCGAACGCGGCCTTGATGGCCAGCAACTCCTTTTCCCAGATGGTGTAGTTGCGCTCGGAAGGGTTGAGTTTCCGGGAGTAGTATGCGCAGGGAAAAAGAGTGCCGCCATCCACCGGAGCCTGTAGCAGCACCGCCCCAATTGCCACGTTGGACGCGTCCGTCTCCACCACGAACGGACGGTGTGGATTGGGGTGCCTCAGGACTGGCTCTGTGAGGAAGGCCTGCTTGAGGACCTCGAAGGCCTGCTGCTGCGGGGGCCCCCACTGGAACGGGACCTTCTTCCGAAGGAGCTGGGTCAACGGCAAGGTCAGGGTGGCGAAGCCCGGGATGAAGGTCCGATAGTAGTTGCCGAATCCCAACAGACGCTGGATGTCCTTCACCCGACGCGGGGGTTCCCAACTGCGCAAGGCCTCCACCTTGCGCGGGTCCATCGCGATGCCCTCGGGGGTGATGATGTGCCCGAGGAACTCTATGGAAGTCTGGAAGAAGTAGCATTTCTCCAACTTCGCATAGAGCTGGTGCTCCCGCAGGCGCTGCAGGACCTGGCGGACATGCTGGAGGTGACTTTCCGGGGTCCGGGAATAGATCAAAATGTCATCCAAGTAGATCACCACGAACCGATCCAGCATGTCCCGGAACACATCGTTCATCAAGTGCTGGAAGACCGCGGGGGCGTTGGTCAACCCGAACGGCATGACGGTATACTCGAAGTGTCCGTACCGAGTGCCGAACGCCGTCTTCCACTCGTCCCCCTCTCTCACGCGCACCAGGTTGTAGGCCCCTCGGAGATCAAGCTTAGTGAAGATCGAGGCCTCCCGCAACCTCTCCATCAGCTCCGGGATCAGCGGCAGGGGGTAGCGATTTCGCACTGTGATGGCATTCAAGCGCCGGTAGTCGCAACACAGGCGCAAGTCCCCCGTCTTCTTTTTAACGAAGAGGACCGGGACCGAGAGCGGGGAGGTCGAAGGCCGGATGAACCCACGGGCCAGGTTCTTTTCCAGAAAGTCCCGTAAGGCGGCCAGCTCGGGCTCCGACATGGAGTACAGGCGACCCGAGGGCAGGGGCGCGTTCGGCATTAGGTCCACCGCACAGTCGTAGGGTCGGTGCGGGGGCAAGCGGTCCGCCTCCTTCTCGCTGAACACGTCGGCGAAGGGCGTCAGCTCCGGAGGCAAGGAGACGTTTGGGGCAGAGACGTCCTGGCCGGCGCAGGTGTGGCGAAGGTGGTCGACACACTGCAGGCTCGGGAACGAGATGGCGTTTCTCGACCACGCCACCTGAGGGTCGTGCGCCCGAAGCCAGGCCATCCCCAGGACCAAGGGAAAGTGCAGATCCGCCGTTACGTAAAACTGGATCGCCTCCTCGTGGTTCCCGATGGCGAGGCGCAAGGGCTGGGTAGCGGTTTTGATGGGCCCCGCCACGAGTTCCCGCCCATCTATAGTTTCGACCCTCAACGGAGGGTCCACTGGAACCAAGGGGACTTTGTAATGGGCCACAAAGGCCTGGTCCATAAAGTTCGTGGTGGCCCCCGAGTCCACCAGCGCGTGCGCCTGGAGCCCTTCCGACCGGTTAGCCAACAACACCCGGGTGTTCAAAATCAGGTGCCGAGGGGGCTCACAGTCCACAGCCGCCGACTCCGGCGGGGCATGGTCACGTGCCTGACCCAGAGTTTCCCCTAGGCCAGGCCTGGCCCGTTTCCCGGCTGATCACGCCGAGACTCTGGAACAGGCTTGAGCGGTCCACTCCGCTTCCGGGGACACGAGGCGGCAAAATGTCCCGCCTCGCCGCAATAGAGGCACAACCCCCCTTGACGTCTCCGCATCCGCTCCTGGGCCGTCAGTTGAGGTCTGGCTGCTTCGAGCTCCATGGGCTCCTCAGCCGTCGCCACAAAACGCTGTGCGGTCCGGAGCGCTGTTGGTGCGAAACGCGGGGGTGCCGACTCTGTCGATGGTTCCGGAAGAGCCCGACGGGGCCGTCGCCGTTGCAGGCGGGCGTCGATGCGCAGGCATTGGGTCACCAGCGCGTCGAGGGTCGGTGGCGCCTCCACACGAACCAGCTCGTCCTGCATCTCGTCGGAAAGGCCGTCCTGGAAGGCGTCCATCAGCGCCACCTCATTCCAAGCCGAATCCTGGCCTAGCAGTCGGAACTCTGCAATATAGTCCTGCAGGGGCCGCTTGCCTTGGCGGAGGTCCTTGATGCGCCTCGCTGCCGTCTGCACCCGGAGGGGGTCCTCAAACATGGTGCGCAGGTGTTGTAAAAAGCCCTGAAAGTCCAGGAGCAAGGGGCTATCTTGCAACAACAGAGGCGTGGCCCATCGGGCGGCAGTGCCAGAGAGGGAGCTGATAACAAATGCCACCCGAGCCCGGTCATCCGGAAAATCCTCCGGCCTCATCGCCATAAACAGTTGGCATTGTCCCAAGAAGGCCGGAAACATCTCCTGCTGCCCAGAAAACCTATCTGGCACGTTCACTGGGCATCTCGGACGGGGAGGGGGAGGAGGTGGAGCTGCAGGAGCATTTCCCAAAGCAAGTTGGGCAGTTAGCTGTGCTACTTGCTGTTGCAGAAGCTGATTGGCCTCCAGCATCTGCTGTATCTGCTGCTGCAGCTGTTGGTCCATCGTGGGTTAATGATGGAGTATGGGGGTGACGAACAAGATGATCTGTCCCCGTCCCCACACACACACCACACAGCCAGCCGAGGGTTAAGGAAACACTTTGGAACGCACTCAGTTCTTATCTTCCTCTTGGCAGCGATAGACACACCGTCTGCCAAGGGACTTTATTTTCACAAACAGACAGATAAGATACGAACGTTCAAGAAAGTCCAAACAGGAAATAATATTCCTCCCAGCAGTTCCGGATGAGGCTTCAGTGACTATTCAAGGTTTACTTTTGTTCGTCACAAAAGATTCTTGACCACAACCCTCTATTATATAGTCTCTGGGGTGTGGTCTCTGGGGTGTGGTCCAGTGACTCAGTTCTAATCCCTAGCACGCCTCCCCAGCTGCTGCAAACGTTTATCACGTCTTCGGAGGCGTGCGTCCAGGAATGAGGTGTCATTATCACTCTGATCTGAAGCAGCTGTTTCTTCTCCCTCGGCCGGCACTTGAAACAATGCCAGAGGGGAGGGGCCTGGAGAGGGAGGCCTGGCTGACTCCTCTTCCTCATGCTCGGAGCTTTCTTCCTCCGATGGGACAGGCTCAGAGGGCGGGGCCACAACAGAGAGAGGAACCTTTCCCCGACCCATTGAGGGGTTTTTTGCCCTCCGGAACATCGGGTCGAGGGAAAACACGGCTGCTGAAGGCTCTGTGGGGTGACGTCGGTAGCGATTTGACTGGCGGTGCTTTCCTCGGCCTCCGGCATGGACCGACGGCGGCGGCAGCTCTGCGGTGGTGGCGGCGGCGGCAGTGGCAATGCGGTGGCTCCCCTGGATTCCTGGTCTCTCCGGGGCTTTCTGAGGCTCCTGGGGACCCTGGAGTATAGTGGGAGCCATGGTGGAAGCGGCGCCGGCGCTGGCAGTGGGCGCAGGGCGGTCGGCGGCCGCTGGACGATGGCGGAGGCGAGGGGGCAGCAGCTGGCTGCTACCGAAGAGGACGCTATGGTGAGAGGCTGCTGGCTTCTATCTTGGAACCCCGGACCTGCTTGGGGGCGGCCTATTTCTGCTGTCCTACTTTGCTGCAGGAATCCGGAGGCCCCATTGGAGACTGGGGCTGTAGACTGGGGGTATAAAATGCTGGAAGACCTGGAAGACCTGGGGAGTGGGAGAGGTTGGAAGACGGCTGAGGGTTGGCCTTGGGCTGCCTCAGGCCATTCCCCCCCTCCCCCCCTTTTTTGTTGGCCTGTATAGGCCTTATTGTGGTCACCACCCCAGCTACTTTCTGCCTTGCAAGCCATCTCCCTTTATTGCTTTCCATGTGTCATCTGTTCCCCGGGTTTACTACTCTGCCTTCTAGACTGGCTCTATTCCACCTATGCCCTTGAAGGTGTGGAGAATGGACAATTCTGATATGGATTCTGAGGGAGTCCGGTTCAACTGCCGTTTCCCCTACCAGAGCGGATAGACTATCGAATCTCTCCATAGCCAATTCCATCCTGGCGAGCCATCGTGAGAGGATGGCCTGGAGAGAGCACCTCTGAGTTTTGTCGAAATCGCACGAGACTTCTTCCACTGTCGTGAGAGGACAGTAGAATCCAGTTTTTCCATGTCTTGAGTTGCTGCCTCTCCATGCCCTAGGACGATTAGACTATTCTATGGAACCTCAGCCAGAGGATATTTCACCCTTCCCGGTTCTTGATGCACTCGGCCGCCGAACTCCTTGCGCTGCGAAACTCCCCCCTCTCACAGGCCTGGCCCTCCACGTTATCGAGGGCCTATCTTGATGACGGATTTTGGAATCCCGAGAGATGGCATGTAGCGAAGAGGGGGTTGAGGGGTTTTTTATTTAAATTTTTAAAGAAAATTTTAAGGGGACCCGGGAGGAAGGGAGGGGGTTGTGAAAGTGGACCTGGGGGGGTCCAGATACCTACTGAGCGGGGTGACAGGTTGATTGGCTGCAGCAGAGGGGTCAGGAAGGAAAATTTATCCGGGGAGCAGGGGGATAACAAGAAGGGCAATGCAATTGAAATAATGAGTGGGAGGGGCAGGTATGACGGGCGCAGGGGACCATATCATGTGCCGGGGGTGCGCATACGCTGGTTACGAGCAATTGCGCACTCCGGTCCCCAAGGCACGTCTCGTGGCCTGGGTTGTGCAGAGTCTCAGGCCCAGGGTCCACGGCTGATGTTATGTAATGCCAGGTCGGTTGTTAATAAAGCCCCCCTCATCTGTGATCTTATATTGGAGGGGGGTGCGGAACTGGCAGGTATTACGGAGACCTGGTTGGGCCAAGAGGGGGGGGTCCCCCTCGTTGAAATGTGCCCACCAGGTTTTCGTGCATTTCATCAGCCAAGGGCCCAGGGGAGGGGTGGGGGAGTGGCGGTGATTATTAGGGACAGTCTTTGTCCGAGGGAGACCACTGTTCCTCAGATAGCCGGATGTGAGTCCCTCTTTGTGAAGTGGGGCCGTGGGGTGCAGATGGGTTTGCAGACTGCGTACCTGGCTCCCTGCCACGTGGCAGCGACCCTACCCGAGCTACTCGACGTTATCGCCGGGGTGGCGGTGGATACCCCCAGACTTATTGTCATGGGGGATTTCAACCTTCCATCCGCGGGTGAGACGTCAGAGGTGGCTCGGGAGTTCATGGCTTCCATGACGGCCATGGACCTGACCCAGTTAGTTAAAGGCCCCACTCACATAGGAGGACACACTCTGGACTTGATTTTCATCTCTGGTCAGTGGTTGAATGATCTTGGTAGAGGGGGCTTAGACATTAAACCCTTGTCATGGACAGATCATTCGCTCCTTCACTTGGACTTTCCTACCGCTTCCCCCCACCGCAGGGAGACGGAACCGACTAAATGGTTCCGTCCCAGGCGCCTGATGGATCCAGAAAGGTTCCTGACGGAGCTTGGGCCATTTCCTGAGACCCTGACACACGACTCGACTGAAGAGCTGGTGGCCGCCTGGGAGAGTGCGGCCGCCGGAGCCTTGGATCGTGTCATGCCTTTGCGGCCTCTGACCCGATGCCGATCTCAATTGGCTCCTTGGTTCTCTGAGGAGCTGAGAGAGATGAAGCGTCGAAAAAGACGCCTAGAGAGCATTTGGAGGACTAGTCATTCTGATTCCGACCGGACACAGGTGAGGTCTTATATCAAGACCTACCTAGTGGCGATAAAAGCGGCGAAATCTAACCATTTTTCCGCTCTTATCGCATCTGCAGAGAACCGCCCAGCCGCCCTGTTTAGGGTGACCCACTCCCTTCTTCGGGGGGGAGTGCGGGAGGATCCCTTGCAGGGTCGAGCTGAGGATTTTGTGCAATTCCTGCACGATAAAGTCGCTCGGATTCGGGAAGGCTTGGACTCCGACTGGGCGAGTCCGGGGGAGGAGACGAGAGTAGGTCTTGAGAATATTATCTGGGAGGAGTTTGATCCTGTTGCTCCCGAGGATGTGGACAGGGTTCTGGGTAGGATTAGTGCCGCCACATGTTTATTGGACCCGTGTCCCTCCTGGTTGGTACTGGCCTCCCGGGAGGTTACACGAGGCTGGCTCCAGGGGATTATAACTGCTTCTCTGAGTGAGGGTGCCTTTCCCGCCGCCTTGAAAGAGGCGGTGGTGAGGCCCCTCCTCAAGAAGCCTTCCCTGGACCCGGCTGAATTAGCTAACTACCGTCTGGTCTCCAACCTTCGTTTTGTGGCGAAGGTTGTTGAGAGTGTGGTGGCACGACAACTGCCCAGGCACCTGGATGAAGCTATCTATCTAGACCCGTACCAGTTGGGCTTCAGGGGGGCAAAGATTCACCCCCAATAGTCAGCGATGGCACCTGCTGACTATATCGGGACGCCGGCAGCCACAGCCACTCGGTCTTGGACGGGTTGAGTCTGAGCCTGTTCCTCCCCATCCAGACCCGCACGGCCTCCAGGCAGCAAGACATCACATCAAGGGCATTGTTGGGGTGGTCTGGGGTGGAGAGTGGAGTGGAGTGGAGAAACCCTATTTTCACTCTGTCATCTACCCTAATCCTACCTTAGTTTAATTATTTACAAATACAATTGTGCCATCACCAACACAGAACAAAAGCTGGCAGAGGCGCTTCCGGAATGTTGAATCAATCAGAAAGTTCTAAGCTGTCCATGTTCAGAAAGAGTTGCTGAGGGCACCAAGAAGTACAAAGATGTCCCAAGACAGGGCAGGGTAAGGGCTACTCTTGGGCCTTGACCATGGATGGTGGTTACCAGCTATGGGCACCCTGGTCTCCACTAGATGAATCTCTGCAATGGCTGAGGGGCACCCTCCCCAGGCCGGGGGTTTCCAAGCCTCTCTTCCGAGCAGGACGGAGCCCAGCTGCTGCAGATTTAGAAGTGCAGCTTTGCTTCCAGGGCCTCAGCCTGGTCCTGGAGCCTCGTGCGAAGATGGGAGCAGGACAGCCACCAGGAGCAGCTGGGGAGACAAGAGGGCACAGTGGGTCTGTGCGTAAACCCCAGGCTGTGCGTCTCACAGGGATTGATTCGGTATTTGGACACCTTGTGACAGTACAGCCCCCACGCTGGAGTGGCTCCCTTAGGGTATCCGAGCATTCAGCCTTCCATCAAGTCATAAGTGCCCATCAGCGCTGGCCCCGAGGGCTCCGGGAGCCCCAAGTGCACATGGCTATGGCTATATGTCGGCAAATGCTGCGTGCCATGCTCCTACTCTATGCTGCCTACAAGAGGTGTGCCTTCGCATTGCAACATTCCCACTGAGGGCCCGTCTGCCGAGGGCCGAAGGAAACCAACCCTTGCTGCGATCAAGGGAATCCCTCAGTTACATCCTCTTTGGAGATCTGTTCTTCCTACTTTCGAGGAGTCTATTCCAATCAGCTAAACATCTCCTGCTGATTGGGGATACCCAGCTGAATTGTAATTTGCCAATGTAATCGTTCATAATTATTATATATGAAAGAAACATTTCAAGTAAACAGTGTCATTGAAGGAAATATTTCTGAAACTCCAACAATATGTAAAACATCCCCTTTGAGAAACAACAGTCACACATTTGCACATGTTGCAGAACATGCACTCAGCAAACTGAGATAATTGGACTTCTACATGGGATGAACATGAAATTCAAGAACATTTTTAATACAAGAAAGAATATTAAAGCAAATTTAAACATAAAAACCATTAAGGCACTAAAGAACAAGACTGAGAAATAAATCCAATTCGCCAGGATTAGAGACTAAAAGGCAATAGGAGGGATGTATGTGAGTATTCTAAAAGCTGTATTAATTTCTAAATAAAATGATTATCTCAACCACATTTGAAAGTATTGTTTGGAATTCATTTTAAAACATCACACTTCATAAACTGAAACAATGCTTAATGTATTAGTATTATATAGTTAGTAAATAAGCCTGAGGCAGTGATTTCAATAATTCATAATCCATGTTATATACTTCGTTTTAAACAGACTATGAAGATGCTGAAAAAGACAATATTCTGATAGGTTAAAGAAGTCCAAATGCTCAGCCCCGCCCTCCCCCCATTGGTCTGAGTGCCTGACCTTTATGAACAGCTCTAATTTAAGAATATATCAATATATCTGACACACTAATATTCAGCAGGTACCAGCAAGTAAATGTGAGCATCTTACATTATTTTTTTAAAAAACGTTTTAAATGTTATTATAACACTTCTCCCAAGTGTTAAATACACATTTTTAAACAGTACATTAATATGGGGAAATAAACCTTTCTCCCATTTCTAAAATCTTTTGTTATTGCTTTTAATATGCCAAAAAATTCAATTTCTGCATGAAATTGTAATAGAATTCCTTCTTGTTATTCTAAGACAAAAATTGGGTTATTGAGATTTCTGTAGATTTTAATAGCAGAAGAAGCGCGTTCCTCGCAAGGGAAACTGAGGCTTCGTTCAAAATCGACCGCACAGATTGGAGCATTCAGAGGCAAATGCGGGGGGCCCCTCCCAGAAACCTGTCGGGGCCGGGTGAAAGACCTCCCCGGGGGCTCGGGGCCAGCTGTCCTCGGTTAGAAGGGAAGCCCCCTCTCCCCCCGCTCTCTTGCGGGAACCCATTACCCCACCCACCGGGCCTCTCGGAGCATCAGGGAAGGCGGAGAAGGCGGGCCGGGCCCTTTCGGAGACTGATTGCTCCTCCCCCTCCCCGGTTGCTCGGCTACCGCGCCGTCGCCCCGCCCCTCAAGCGGCCCTTCCGTCCTGCGCGCGGCGGCTTCCGGCGGCTTCGAAGCGGCCATGAGGCTGACTGCGGCGCTCGGCATCTCCCACGGGCGGCTGCGGCGGCGGATCGGGTTCGGGCCGCGCTCGCGCCTTGACCTGCTGCGGAACCTCGTCACGGGCCTGGTGCGCCACGAGAGGATCGAAACCACGCGCGCCCGTGCCGACGAGATGCGCTTCTACGCCGAGCACGTAAGTGGGGGGGAGGGGCGGGAAGAAACGGGGGGGGGGGCGTCCTGGTGACCGTGGACCCCACTCCCTCACCCGCCACCCCCCTCCGGCGTCGTTTCTGCCCCGCAGCTGATCGAGCACGCCAAGCGCGGCGACACGGACCCGCAGGCCATGCGCCTGGCCGACTTCTGGTTGACGGTGAGCGGGGGAGCTGGGGGTCTCGTGGGGGGGGTCCCGGGCGAGGACGCGGGACTGAGCGCTGCTGCGCTGCCGCCGCCTTGCAGGAAAAGGACCTGGTGCACAAGCTCTTCAAAGTGCTGGCGCCCCGCTTCGCGCCCCACCAGGGCGACTACACGCGGATGGTGCGGATCCCCAAGAACGACAGCCTGGACCGGGCCGAGAGGGCGGTGATCGAGTACAAGGGCAATCCGCTCCCGCCGCTGCCGCTGCCCCGCCGAGACGGCGAGAAGACGCTGGTCAACCAGCTGCTGAAGGGCTACCGGGAGGAGCGGGGCACCACCGTGTGAGGGAGGCTTGTTTGAAAAAATAATAAGCATAGGAAGAAAGACAAAACAAAAAGAAAAAAAATAAACTTGCCACTTGTATCCAGCAAATCACTGTAACGATACCACTGTCTCTTAAAATAGTTATTTAGTTTTATATTTATATAACCAAATACTTAATTCCATGCTTCACCCTTTGCCTATATGCCCGTTTCTAAATTAACCTATTAGTCAGCAAAATTCCAGTAATTACCAGAAATAAAAACCTAAGTAGTATAAACTATTACATCCAATTTGAATCCATTTTAAAACTCCGTGGTTTTGGAGATTTAAATCTCCATTTCCATCCCCCTAACAAACACCCTCTTTCCGCTCTTCAAATACAAGTAGTCCTCAACTTACGACCACAATTGATCCCAAAATTTCTGTTGCTAAGTGAAACATTGGTTGTGAGTTTTGCCCCACTTTGACTTTTCTTGCCACAGTTGTTAAGTGAATCACTGCAATTGGTAAATTTGTAACGGTTGTGAAGTGAAACTGGTTTCCCCATTGACTTTGCTTGTCAGAAGGTCTGCAACCATCATAAATATGAATTGGTTGCCAAGCATATGTATTTCGATCATGTGACCATCGGGATGCTGCAACTTGTGTGAAAAAGTCAGTTTTTTCAGTGATGTAACTTTGAATAGTCACAAAATGAACTGTTGTAAATCGGCAACCTGTAGTTGAGGTCCAATCCCAGTCAAAAATTAAATCTCCGTTTGAAAGTGTATAGTCTGAAATAAAAGTAGCATTCTAGGTAGTACATTCATTCATACGTGCAAATTCCACACATGCAATCTAGTAGCTACCACCATTCTTGCAGTAATGAATGCACTGTACTACTGATGCCTGATGTGAAAAAATGCTTGCTTTGGGCCACTTTGCCCTCGGTCAACTTCACTGGAGGAAGCAAAACATCTCCCTGGTTCAGTCCAGCTCCCTTTTTCTGAGTGAGAGTCAAGTCTGGACTTCCTTGCAATGGAGTTCAAACCCTGCAACTGTTTTGGTTGCTCACTTGTAAGTTTTCTATACTTTTTTAAGCGCCTCAACTTAGAACTGCTTACAATATTCAAGCTTCAGGCACATTCTTACTGTGTTGACAGCTTTATTTTCAATCCGTTTCCTAAGGGTTCCTAGCATTACATTTGCTTTATTTACATATGCCACATCTCCATTATACTATCCATTGTGGGAACCAGATTTTTTTCATTACTAGAGTATCGGTGTCTGTGAAGGGTTCCTTTCTCCTGTGTGCATCACATTATATTTCAGTTACAAGTTATTTGCCTCTTGGTTAAGCATTAGTGTGACCAAAGCCTAGCTCTCCTAAAGGAACAAATAACTTGAAGATATGTGTTTATTAAGCAAACAGATAATTTTCAGTCTGCACTCGGCTCTAAGCTTGCTGAGCAGCCTTGATGAAAAGCAGTCATAGCAGGAGTATATTTTTTTGTATGCTACGTTACAAAAGGCAGAGACTGTAAATTACAGCATGATGTTGGAATGCTTTTGATAAACCCAGCTTGATGACCTCATTTACCCCTTCCTGCTATGGTCAAGGAATATAAGCAATTGAGTTTACTGGGCCACCGATTCCCATTCTCTTCCTGTTGCCATTCAGGGTCAATTCAGCCAATTGTGAATGTTTTAATATAAGGGCACTTCATGCAGTTCAGGTGTGTTTGGAGTGGAGTGGAGTTTCATGTATAGGGTTGCCTTTTGTCACCGCAGCAGTCACTTCTTCATAATCACTTTCGCATTTCACAATCAGAACAGCTTTTTCCTGAAGTCATTTATAAACAAGGTAAAAAAACCTGTCCTAACACTGTTCTGATTTCTATTCTTTTTTTTTCAATGAATTAATTCATTAAAGTACTGGTCATATCTCACTATCGCCAAGTTTAGAAGAGCCTTTCATGAGGACTTTGTCAAAGGATTTTAGAGAGTCCCATTACATAATATTTAAAAGATCAGAAGTTAGCTGTGAATTTTTCCTAGGTCATTCGTTTCTGAAAATATCCCACGGTACTTTGTCACCTCCCTGATAAAGTCAATTTTGAAGAAAAATCAGTGCAAAGAATTATTTTTTCCTACAATCTCCGTTATATCCCTGATGTATTTTGTGTTTCAAATATATTTAATATTTTCAGTTCCCCATCCAGACAACTTTATTTAAAATTAATATAATACATAATTATAACATTTTTATATTTATTCATACATTCAATTTGTATGGTCGCTTAGAGTTACTTAGGTGAAATTGGCAGCCATACAAATCAAATTCTGGGGGGAAAACATGAAATATTTAATGCATGGAATATCTGTAATAACTTTTTGTAGTGCAATTTTTTAAAAGCATGTTACTTTTACAATGCTTCAAGCAGTGTGGGCTTTGATAACACAAGATTGGAATTCTGCGCCCATGCTCATCATGTTTGGGGAAGCAAATTGGATAAAGCCTTGGTAATTGGTAATTACTAATTACTTTTTGTTTTTGGAATGGTCAGACTCCAGCTTAAGCAGCTTGGCAAAGAGACCATGGCTAGAACCGTGCCTGGATTGTTTTAAGGCAAGTGTCCTCTCCAATGGAATTTACTAAGAAAAGGAGGAGGAGTGTAAATTCCTCTTACAAAGGAGTAATTGGTGAAGGATACGGGCCCTCAAAGCAGGAGAAACTTTTTTCTTTCCTATTGAGTCAGTATAAAACACCAGATGTTTTGTGATTTCTCTCAGTTCTAGGATCCCTGTATAGATGTGCACACATGCATGATTATATAACTTCCACCATTTAGGATACCTCTCCGCTGTCCTCCACAGAAGAATGTCTGATCTACAGTGTTGGTATAACAAATGGATACAACTGCTCCTCTGGAAAATGCACTAAGTACCAAAATCTGCCAAATTTAATGTTAGATATTTTTGGGGGGGCTATTTCCTCATATCTTTTTCTTAAGAAATACAATAACCTACAAATGATATTATTAGACTGCCTTTTAAGTCATCTCTAATTTTCTTAAAGCAAGTATCCATTGAGGAAAGCATAATTTTCCATACTGCAATATTTTAGAATAAAAATATATTCAGAAATGTTTCATTCCTTTGACAGTCATGGAACTGTGTTTTCCCTACCAATCCTGCAGTTTTCAATATCACTACAGACAGTCCCAACCTATCGGGCAGGGGTTCACATGGATTTTACATTCACAATTGCAAAACAAGATGCATTTGAAAATAAGTGTCACATGATTCGCTTATTGCATCTACTCATTTTAGATGCAATTGGCAAGCTTATTGTAGAAATTGTTTTGCTACAATAAATTATAATAAAATTGTTAAAAAAAACACCATAAACTGCTCCTTCTTTCCTAAAAAAAATGGAATTTGAGGATCTGGAAGATCTCCACACCCATATTCCACTGTTAGCAACAAAGATTCAAAAGTAATCTGTTATTAATATCTGTTGAAAATAGGATTACAGCAATACCAAACCTTGTCTACATTTGGAGTTCTGGCTGCATAGCGGTCATGCTACAGAATTTGAAAATGCTTAAAGCAGCAGTTTGTCTGCCCTGGTTACACTCATGGAACTGGATTATAGAGTATTAGGCTCCCAAGCATTCAGTCTCAAGGACCTGTCCGTGCCTTGGCATGTTTTTAAAACCCACCGAGTTCCAGCCCAAAAGTTTTCCTGTCTTGGCAGGCAAAACTAATCTCGCAATAGAATTCACAAGGAGAAACCACCACCATTCATAGCCATTAAAAGAAAATAGGCTTTTACATCCCACTGTGCAAGATCCACGGGTATGAAAAATAGTTTGTGTAGAATCTTAATCACTTCTGTCCCACTGTGTCACATGAGAGTTGCTGAGAAGGCTATCCTATGGCAGGGCTCCCTATCTGTTGGCTTAATAAGTGTGGCTGTTCTGGAGGCAGCAGCCTCTGAGGAGGGCGGCTATTCCAAGAATCCTGCTTCTCTGGATAGAAGGAACAGGGAACCAAATCAAGGACAGACCTGTGTTAGGGTTATGCTTGGAGTTAGATGTCCAAAGGAGGGTAGCACTAATGACTGCACGTTGGCAGATTGCCAAACAACTGCCCAGGGCACACATGCTATTTCCTGCAGAGTCCAGCTGGCTCACTCGGCCTTCTGAGAGGGTGGGCTGCCACAGACTTGAAGCTCTCTGTAAGAAGAAACAATCTTACCACAGCCATAATTGAGACCAGAATTTCCATCACAAAGCGATGAAGTCAAAGTGCACTTACTTTGCTTTGCAATGACAATCTAGGCCAGGGGTTTGCAACCTTAAACACTCAAAGAGCCATTTGGACCCGTTTCCCACAGAAAAAAAAACCACCGGGAGCCACAAAATCTGGGTGGGCATGGCCAATTCGACATCACTCACTACCAGTCACATGACCCCCCCCCTCAGCCAGTCATTAAGGCAAAGAACCAGGAACCACAAAACCCTTTTCTCTCCACCCCTCTCTAGCTCTGTCTACCCTCCCTATCTTCCCTTCTCTCTCTGTCTCTCCCCCCTCCTTCTCTCTCTCCCTCTCCCTGTATCTCTTCCTCTCTTCCCTTCTCTCTCTCCCTCTCCCCCTCTCCCTCCCCCCATCTCTCTGTAACTCTCTATCTGTATCTATATCTGTGTCTGTCTCTTCTCACTCTCTTATAAAGCCCAGCAAGCTCTCCTTGGAGCTCTTCGCTAATGCATGTGTGCACCAGTGGGGAAATCCTCAAGCGAGCGGACGGCCGCCCTGCGGGCACCTTTGCTGCACTTTGGCCGAGCCCACCGACTCGCTTGAGGAAGGTCTCCCCGCTCATGTGCATGCTCCCAGCCTTGCCATAGCCGGCCAGGGGGTCGCAAAAGGAGGAGAATTGCCAGAAGGGAAGCCTCCACTGCGCTTCATGCTCATTCCGGATTTCCAAAAAAAAGAAAGAAAAGCAGTAGCGAAGAGCCCCAAGGAGAGCTCACCAGCTTGGCCCAACCTCGGCTTTCCTGACCCCCAGGGTGGGCGTTGCGAGGTTCGGTGGGGCCAGTCCCATTTTCCCACTGCCCTGAGCTTCTTAAAGCTGCGGCTAGACGCTGCGGGCCCATCCCCTCCTCCTGGATCCCATTCTCACCCCGCCAGCCCTCATGTTAGCATTGGTCGCGGCCGGGTCGCTGCAGTGTCTCGGGGCAGACAGCAGATTGCGCATCTCCCCAAGTGACCGAGGCATGCCTAGCACCAACAAGGGCCAGAAGAAGCTCCAGCAAGAATGAGGCACTGGAGAATCAGCCCTGACTGTTTCTCCACCCCACCCCACCCTCCGCTGTCGCCCTTATCTTCTCAGGCCAGGCGAGTGACTGGGAAGGGAGGGCGAGGAGCGGGGCCAGCCAGTGATGGGACAGGGAGCCGCAGCAGAGGGCCCAAAGAGCTGCAAGCGGCTCCAGAGCCACAGGTTGCCAACACCCGATCGAGGCAGTCCCAGTTGCAATTAATAAATTAATGGCCTGGTTGTTAGTGAGGCAACTTCCCGCCAGTTTCTACAATCAAGTCAGTGGGGAAGCCAGCAGGAAAGTGCAAGCCCCAAGCGCTGCCAAGTGGAGGAGGGAACAAGAGATGTGGGAGGGCAAGGAGGGTGTGCAAGGCCTCAGCTTGTGAAGCTGGAAACTGCACATATTTTGGCGTGGACCTTTTTCAGCCAGAGACCAGAGCGAGTCCTCTGACAGTCGGCTGCGACTTGCAAGCTTCCCTGCCAGCTTCTCCACTGATTTTCTAGCAAAGCCAGCAAGAAATACTGCAAATGACTATCACATGATCGCAGGGGGCTTGGCAACTGGCTGTAAATGTAAATAGGATGCCAAGTGCCCAGATCACAATCATGTGACCGTGAAACTCTTCATCAGCCGAAACTTCAGTAAGTCCATTCAGGACCACTGCAACTTTGAACAGTCAGAATAAACAGCTGCAAGTTGACGTCTACTGTAATGCCTTCCCTTGAACCAAAGCATTGTCTCTGGATCTGCTCAGCCAGAGATTATTTTGGGCAGAAATTGAGTCAGTGGCTGTAGTGGGAGTTGACCAGGGAAGCCCCAGACTCCCGTACAGCTATGCTGTGATACTTACAATGCGGTCACTGCCTCAGCCTAATTAACCCTTGCTGAGTTGTGATAAATGATTCCTTAAATGTTATTCAGACTACTTTAGAGAAGAAGCAGGAGGGATGTAGCCTACCTGATAGCCACCACCAGATTCTGGTGCCATTTGGTAAAGTCCTCCTGATCGCAAGACATCAATAGTAACTTTTTTTGTGGGAAAGAGAGCTGGAAAGAGAGAAAGGGCAGGAAAGTGATGTGTGGCCAAAGGAAAGAGTTCCCAGTTCACCAACCCCTAAGTCCCTGGCTATGAAGTCATCAATGCTTGCCGTCCCTTCTTGGCACTAACCCCAGCTGTGCCTCCCACATTACCCTCCATCATAGATCAACCATGGGTTTCAGGGGAGAGGAGCCAGCAAAACTGGCAAAACCTGGGAGTGGAGGAAGAGCACTTACACTGAGCAGCCCTCCTTGGCTCTGGGTGTGACCAAAGACCTTCTCCACAACACAGTGACTGAGAGGGTAAACGGCCTGGCAAGCAAACTTGTGTGAATTCCAAGGATGGAGCGGGTGGCAAGGCTTTGTTAACAACAAGATATCAGAGAAAAGGAAGCACCTCCTGCGCTGCATCTCCTTCCCCTTGGAGGGGATCTCCATCAGCCAACCTTCCTGGAGATACTGGCGCCCTGCATGGAAAAAGGACAGAAACCCAGGAATTTATTAAGCAAGCTCTGAAACCATCTGAGGTCCATCGGTGACCCCAGGAATGCTTTCTCTGGGAAATGCAGAGGGATTAGCGACACCGATCACTGAGGCAAGACACTGACACATAATTCCAAAACTCAGCTGTTGACTTCAAAAAACATATGAGACAGCATTTCCAAATGATAGCTGGATTCCTAACATGTCAAGAGATTTACTTTAGACTCCATTTTCCTCCATGAAATAGATTTAAGGCATTGTACAAAATATTAAAACATCAATATCTGAACGTATATGGAAAATACATTTACGATAGGTTTGCAATTAGAAACCCCATCTTTTGTGTGTGGGTGTGTATACTCTGTTTCTGCCCCAGCTCCTGCCCACCTTGCAGTTAAAAGCATGCAAATGCAAGTAAATAAGTGTCCCTTTGGTGTGAAGGTAATAGTGTTCCGTGCGCTCTGGAAAAGCAGCTGTGGAGAGAGAAGGGTTGCAGAAAGAACCCTTGAGAGCTCCATTTATCAAGACTTTGTTTCTGAAAGTCCAAGCCAGCACCTTATTACTACTAAAATTATCCACTAATCCGAAGTAGGACTTTGTACTCATTGGATTTTCCCAGCCTCCGTCCATGTTTGGCAGGTAATATTTCAACTGGCATGTCAACTAAGAGCAGGTAGCAGTTTCCCAACCCCTTGAATTGGACCAGGGAGCCCCCACACTCTGATGGTAACTCTAAATCCCCACTAGTGTCACACAGGTAGGTCTAGCTCTACTTTCAAAGATGTCTGTGTTAACATCTTTCCCGTTGACCCAGAGGGTCCTGGGCGATGAAGATGAATTTGGCTCAACTGTGCTTCTCACACCTGATTCACAACAGTCACGTAGTGAGGCCATTCTTTATTTTGCTTCTCTTCACCATTTCATTGGACAAACATTTATGAAACAACATGCCTTGTTCATTGGTGCACCAGTCACTTGAAAGTCCTCTGATGGGTCAAAAGCTTGGACAGTTGATTTCGTGCCTGGTTGGGCTAATAGGTTTCCCCCACCTGGTATTCCTATTCTTTAAACGGTTCCCCCCAGAACTGAGCTTGAAGTCAGATTTGTTAGTTTAAAAAAAAGGATTAGAATGTTTTTTCTCTATCAGTTGGTAAAGATATTGATTTCCTTGTGTTTGCCTTTTTTTGTGTATGTGCCTTCAAATCAGTGTCGACTTCTGGTAACTGCCTAAAGAAGTCCCTGCAGCTTTCTTGGCAAAAATTCAGAAATGGTTTGCCTACCTTCTCCTTCCTTTAACTAAACACAGGTCACACATAGAATAAAACAAGCAATTAATGCTATAATATAAGGATCTAGCCTGATCCTTATATTATAGCATTAATTGCTTGTTTTATTCTATGTGTGACCTGTGTTTAGTTAAAGGCTCATCATGATTGTCTAGCATGAGGACTTGACAACCAACACAGAGGCCTCACCTGGAGCCAGCACTTGGGTCTTCCGTCCCTTGAGCTGTTTCTGAATCTGTCTCATCATCAATAGGTTCTCATGGACACGAGCAATTTCCTGGACTCGATGCAGGACCTCCAAAACAGACTTTAGGGACCCTGCAAATGACAGCATATCACCCAAGATATATGCAACGTAACCTGTTCTCCTGCCTGGGTAACTGGGAAGGGGAGAAAAGCCAACCCTACAAAATTCTGTCAGGCAAAAATCGGGCGTCTCTGCTGCTGTGATGAAGAGCTGAACAGCTGAAGGCAAAAATTCAGGAGCGTATCACAGGGCTTAGTTAGAATCCTACCTTGGAGCTGGTCAAATCCAGAGCTCTCTGGGGGAGTGTGCTCCACCAAATCTTGCAGGAGGTGCCTATACCTACCAAACAGATATCAGAGGTGGAGGACATCTAAGCAACTGCCTTTCAGCTACCCATCAGAGATCCCAGCCCACCTGCCCCCCCACTCCATCTCTACCCCACCTTGCAAAGCAAGCAGTGAGGCAAAGCTTTCGGTCCTGGCCCCCAACAGCCTCTCTTGGGAGCTCAGGGAGGAGGGGCAGGTGAAGGTTGGCTTCCCAGCCAGAGAAGGAAGACTCGGCTCTTCTGCCACTTACTGATGGAGCCTTTGCAGGGGCAGCGGCAGCAGCTCTTCCAGCCGGCAACCTTTAAGCTCTGGACGGGATTCCTGAAGCTTCTTGAAGCGGGAAAAAGCTTTGTTCTTCTTTACCAGTTTCTGCAAATGCAGACCAGTAAAGGGGAGAAGCGGGTCAGGATGGCTGGCCAGCAAAGACTGAGAACAGATCCCCAGCCTCATCTCCAGACCAAGATCTTGGCCAAAAAAAACAACCCAAGGATATCCTTGGCTGTCAAGAACAGATAACTGGAAGAATAAACCAGGGGAGGGAGGAGATGGGGGAATGCTGGGCATAAAGCACCGCCTCCTCTGACCTGTAAGCAATAAGGGCATACCTTCAGGATGTTTTGGGCCGCTTCCAGATTCTCTGCATAATGGACGTAGAACACTAGCTGGTGGCAGAAACTCTCGAGTCCTAATGCAAAATGGCCTCTGGTCAGGTGGAAAAGCAGTGTCCTGCAAGCAAAGAGAGGAGCCTTGAAGGAAATGACCAGGGGCCAGGGGCCTTTCTGCACTCACCTTCTTCCTGGAAAAAAAGAGGCTACCACAAGCAACTGCCCAACAGCACATGCAAGAACAAAGGGTACAGCATAAAGAGGAGCAGAAACTACTCAGAGGTCCAACTTCTTCTGCTCAATCTGTCTTGCATTTTTGTGAGGCTCTCTAAAGTTTCTTCGCTGACCTGACCAATTACATCTGCCTTAAAAAAAGTCACACCTTCTAGGACAAAATCTATCAGCTGAGAGAATGGCACTTGAGGGGTCTTTGGAGGTCTCTGAGCTTGGCTGTTTTCTTGCAGATATTTCATTATCCAAACTAGGTAACATCAACAATGCTGGACTTACTAGGTAACATCAGATCCAGCACTGATGAAATTGCCTACTTTGGGTAATGAAATGTCTGCAAGGAAACAGCCAAGCTTCAAGGACCCATCACTTCAATCCTGTGCTAAAATCTTTTCCTCTATCAGAATAGGACTTCCCACTTCTGGTGGGCTGTGGGGAGAGTTTCTTTTTTAAGGATGTGCCTCTAGACAGCAATGTCTGGGAAAATGTCTGGAAAAGGTAATCAAGCAGAGGATTTATGAGCATCTAGTAAATGAACAAGGTGATTACTGGAAACCAGCATGGGTTTGTTAAAAACAGACCATGCCAGAGAAATCTTATTACCTTCTTTGATAAAGTGACTAAATTAGTAGATCAGAGAAATTCTGTGGCTGTCGTATACTTGGACTTCAGTAAGGCACATGAGAAAATAGACCACAGTCTGCTTCTTGGTAAGTTAGAACCATGTGGAGTAGACAGTACCACCACCAGGTGGATTAGCAGTTGGCTAATCAAACTGCACCCAGCATGTAGTCCTCAATGGAGCTACATCTATATGGAGGGGAGCATGCGGGAGGGGGGGAGGAGGATGGGATAACTTGCCATAGCCAACTTGCTGTAGCCAACTCACCATGACCAACTCGCCACAGCACAACTCGCTGCAGGACAACGTAACAATTCTATGTAATGATTTAAAATAAATTAAAAATATTTTAATTTTTGCCATTCACATTTTATTCTGCCCCTCCTTTTGCATTCTTTCTTTAATGATTCTATTCCAGCATTTCTTTGATATCAGTGTAACACTTGTCCTGCAGCGAGTTGTCCTGTGGCGAGATGGCTATGGCAGCTGTGGCACGTTAGCTGTGGTGAATTGGCCGTGGCAAGTTGGTCATGGCAAGTTGGCCATGGTAAATTGTCATAGACTCGCAGTGGGGACCTCAAGGTTCGGTCTTGGGCCCAGCACTCTTCAACGTCTTCATAAGTGATCTACATGAGGGAATAGAAAGGGAACTCTTTGCAGATGACAGCAAGCTTGGGGGGTGGGGGATTGCAAACACTTTAGATGACAGAGTCAAGATTCAGAAGGATCTTGGCAGACTTGAGCATTGGGCCCTATCCAACAAGATGCAGTTCACCGGTGAGAAAAGTACGGTCCCGCGCTTAGGCAGAAAAACCAAATATATAGGTATAGAAGGTACCTGGGTCAACAGTACGGTAGTAACTCTGAGAGGGATCTAGATGTCCTGGTGGATCATTGCTGAGGTATGAGTCAGCAATGTGCTGCAGCTGCCAAAAAAGCCAGCGCAGTTCTAGCTGCATCAATTGAGAGACCAAGGGAAGTGACAGTACCCCTCTATAATGCACTAGTGAGGCCACATTTGGAATTCTGCATCCAATTCTGGTCAGCATGATAAGAAAAGGATGCCAAGGCCCTAGAAAGAGTGCAGAGAAGAGCAACAAAGATGATCAGGGATCTGGAGGCAAACTCATACAATGAACAGCTAAGGGTTTTTGATTTACTTTGTGGCAAACACGATATGGTTACCTACACCAGCCCTTCCACCATTGTAGGGAGTGCTGAATCTTTTGAGCATATCGTAATCTTGCTGCAATTGTCAAATACAAAAACAAAGTGGCATGACTTTTTTTGCAGCTGTCTATCCATTTTTCCCAAAAGGAAAATATCTGGTTTCAATTATACATTAGTCTTTAAAATCTACTGAATTTGTATCCGAAATGCTGAAATGTGTGTTATTTACACATTTCCAACATAAATTTGAGGTGCCTTCTAGACAATTTCTCTGGCGACTTACACTAACAGTACATCATTTATAAAAATTCTCCTGACATTAGAACATAATGTAAATTTCAATATTTTCAACCACATCCTTTTCCCATTGTTCCATTCTATACTGTAATCAAAATTTGTAGCTCATTTTATCCTACTTTCTTGCATGCAACTTTAGTTTTTCAAGCCATATCCTACACACAGCAACATCCAGATAATCCTATGATGGAGCCTTCTTTGTACAGGAGTTGATTAAACAATAAGGCATTGGCTGTGAACGCTCCTTTCCATCACCCATAGAGGGATGGGTGAAGTCCAAGGAAGAAGGCCAATAAGAGTGCATTGTCCCTCCCCCCAATACCTACCCCCCCCCCCCCCCCGGCCACAATGCCACAAGCCTGACCTTACCGGCTGGCGGAGCAGATGGACTCCCAGGGTCCAAAGAGAATCTTATGGATGTCTGGCTTCAAGATCCCCTTGGCCTTCAGGGTGACCACAAAGTACTGAAAAGGGACATAACACCATTACTGTCCAGGTGAAGCTGAGTACAACATTCCTATTTTCACTCTTCCTGCAGCATGGAGAAAATCTGGCTCGTTGGGCATCTCAAGTTTGGTTCTTTAATACTGCTTTTTAGTCAAAATAGTTTACTCAGTGCATCTACCTTATAGTTTATGCAAGAAACTATATGCCTCTTGCAAGGTAAACTTCAGAGAGCCTGTCCTAAATAAAATCACTTAACCAAGTCTGAGCTAAAACTGGGCTTTGCTTGTGCTAAGCTAATCAGGAATCTCTTTAGATTGATGAGTGTGGCATGGCTAAAAATAGGCTGCTAACTTAACAAAAACCTCAACTAACCAAAACCACAATGGGCAGTACAAAAATCCATGGGTCCCTATTGGTGATGATGAGAGAAGATTGTAACTCAGAACATGAAGAGTAAATGGTCATGAATTACCAAATAAAAAGCAAGAAATCAAAATAGATATGTGTGTCTGTGAAATTAAGAGAAAATAAAAATATGTAATAGATCTAAAAGAAGGAAGACTGATTGTGTGAAATTGTGGAAGAAATTCAAATCCAAGCCATGCTTATGTATCTTAGCAAAGAAGATTTTAAACTTAGAAATAATAATAGACTAGACTAGACTACAAAGTAGAAGACTTTATTGGCCAATGTGATTGGACACACAAGGAATTTGTCTCCAGTACATAAGCTCTTAGTTTACATACAAACAACAAGGTAATATAATCAGTGTGCACACAAACATAAAAAGCACATGTACATGCAAACAAGATAAATGTGGCTAAATGATGGGGGAACACCCAAAAAAGTGTTTCAAAAAGGAGAACACTGAGAATGTCATGGCTGGCTGAAATTGAAATGATCCAACAAAACAATGAACTGAGAAGTTTAAAGTAGAAAGCAACTTATGAAGCAGTGGAGACAAATATGGCTTGCAAAAATAGAGGGACAGTGTGAATATAAGCGTCCCTTTTCTCATCTCCAGTCTCTTCTCCCCCCCCCCCCAAGGTTTCCTAACTAAAGCAAATCCAGTGAACATTAAGTCACCAGCATTTGGGCCGCCTTCCGGATTGCTCTGTTCCCACCTCCCCATTCTCCCCTCTCCCCTCTGAAAGGGGGGCTTGCCTGCTCTTTCTACCAGGAATATTTTAAAATCTTTCAGTGAGTGAACGTGTGTGGGAGAGAGAGCTGCTGCTACAGTTTCTTCCTGTTGCTTTGCTTTGTTTCAAAGATTTCAGTAAACTGCTGTTTTCAACTGCCTTACATAAGGGGAAGTAGACATACATTAGGGAAAAATGCATTTATGTATTGTTGTAGCTTAGGTTATCTAGTCCATTTCCAGAGAGTTTGAATAACTTCCAGTATTAACAAACATTAAAAATAAGTATCAATTAACTCAATTATGTTCGACCACTCGCCCCTTTGAGACAGTGTGATCTTACTCGTCCCTATTTTTTTTTCCGAAGACGCATGTTTAACAGCTGCCGGAAAAATCTTCATAACCCGGGGGCCTCTGCTCCAAAGGAGACAGGCCCCTTAAACCCGGGCCACTCCGTCGGCCTCTCTCCTTCCGCGAAGGGTAGGGGCGTCCGGCCGCCACATCCTTCCCCGCCTCACGCTTGCCCCACGAATTTAACCCGACCGCGTCCACACCCACGGGCGCCCAGGGACACGCAAGAGGCGCGGGAATGTCGCGGCCGCCTGCCGGCGCATCCTCCTCCTCACCGTCGCAACTCCTTCGAGCTGCTCCAGGTATCGCCCTTCGGTCCGGAGCAGCTCCTCCGCTCGGGCGCGGCGCTTGCGCTCCCAGCCGGCCCTCCGCTCCGGCGAGGAGCTGCGGCTGTGCCCGAGAGGGCCCGTAGCGGCGGCGCTCATCCCCGGGAAGATGGTTCCGTCGCGGGTTCGGCTTTGGACCGGCCGGGAGCCCACAGGAGGGAGAGAGAGCCGATCCTTGCGCCACCGCCCTTCTCGGGGAAGCTAGCTGGATCTGCCCGAGCTGCGCCACGGAGCCTCCCGCCTGCGTTCAAACGGCCACCCAGCGCCGCCCCTTCCGGAGTCACGTGGGAGGGTAGAGCAAGTTTTCTAACATAGGATCAGGATCTTTCGTTTGAACATTTGCACTTTGATTAAGATTCAGAAACCCCGTCTCCGTTTGTTTTATTTTGAATTGGCCGTTTTGCACGTCCTTGTTACACCGGCCTTGAGAGCCATTCCCACTTCACAGAGGCATGGCACAACATAGGAGAACAAATCCATCAGGACAAGATTCAGCCGTTCATCTGCATTTCAAAGACAAGGGTCACTCTTTTGAAGACAGCAGAGTCCACATTTTGCACAGAGAGCACCGCTGGTTTGAAAGAGGTGTCAAAGGGGCCAAAGATGTCAAAACTGGACAGCCTTCCCTCAACAGAGGCAGAGGGATATGGCACCATCTATCTCCTGTCTATAACACAGTCTCTTCAGCAGTCCCAAGAAGGCTGCACACCCATTTGCACCACTCAGGTGACCCAGAGGACACAAATAAACCTCCAAGTGACCTAAAAAGGATGCAAATGACCAGCTATCTGCAAGGAGTGTAAATCAGGGTGAAATGCTCCCGGTTCAGACTGGATCGCCCGATCCAGTAGTGATGGAGGCAGGTGGCTCGGAGAACCAGTAGCAAAAATCCCTGGCCCCCCCCCGCCCCCCCCCCGTGCCCAGCTGAGCCGCACAATCATCAGAGGCTTTTTTAAAAAAAAAATAAAAGCATTTTTTCTACAACCTCTTCGGCTGAAAAAATGCTTTTAAAAGTAAAGAAAAAAGCCTCTGATGATCGCGCGGCTCAGCTGGGATCGTCAGAGGCTTTTAAAACCATTTTTTCTACAACCTCGGCAGAGATTGTAGAAAAAATGGTTTTAAAAGCCTCTGACGATCCAAGCTGAGTTGCCTGATCAGCAGAGGCTTTTTTTCTTTTAAAAGCCTCTGACGATCCCAGCTGAGTTGCCTGATTGGCAGAGGCTTTTAAAAGAAAAAAAATCATTCACATGTAATCCCATATCCATTAACAATTGTTTATAACATATCAATACGGTACACATCAAGGATAAACATGAAAACTCGGCTTCCATAGTTGACAAACTAATGTGCTTTTGCCTAATAGATTTCCATCCTATCAAAGCATTACCCAACATTACCACTATACCTGATGTTGATTTACGAGTAGGTATATCAGTTGCAAAACTTGCATCACCATATGCCATTAAAAATAGGTCACTACTAGGCTCCAAATATAACGAATAATAAATTGTTTGCTTCAGATACCTAAGTATTCACTTAGCAGCTTGCCAGTGCCTTTCAGTAGGTTCAGCATTATATCTAGCCAGTTGGTTTACACTGTAAGATATATGTGGCCTAGACCAATTATTCAAATAAGCCTGATGGCTCAGCAGACTGATAGCATTGTGATTAACACCAGCTGTCTGCAATTACTGTAAGTTCGAATTTCACCAGGCTCAAGGTTGACTCAGCCTTCCATCCTTTCTAAGGTAGGTAAATTGAGGACCCAGTTTGTGGGGGCAATAAGCTGACTTTGTATAAATATACAAAAGTATGAAGGCTATTGCTTAACGCATTGTAAGCCGCCCTGAGTCTCCGGAGAAGGGCGGCATATAAATCAAATTAAAAAAAAATATGATAGACTGCCTATTAAGGATTGATATATTTCCTTATCGAATACAGGACTTTGAATATTACTATGTGTCAAGTATTTGCAAGCCATTGGCACATGTGTCATATAGACACCAGTGGAGGCAGAGAGTGTCTCCACCCCTATGTGGAAAGGAGGGGCTTACCCTGAGTATAAAACCCCCTCCAACCTTTTCCACCTCGCTCTCTCCATCTCTCTCTTTTCATGTTTGTTCCTCATGAGACTTGATCTCTGTTGTACATAGTTAATATGATTTATCACATGAATAAATATGTTTAAGACATTTATTTATGCATCCACCTCTGAACTCTTCTATGCTCCTGTGTGTTTCTACGATCCCAATTCCACACTATGTTTAAAATCCTGACTCATTGGTGTTTTAGCAGGCTTACAGAGTTCTATGTTGTAACGTTTCAGCAATTGGCTAACTTTCGTGGCTTGCGAAATTTTGTAACCTTTACTAGTTTTAACTATGTCAAGATCCAGATAATGCTTAATTTCTCCCAAATTCCTAATTCTGAACTTCTTTTGCAACACAGAAACAATTTCGGTTGCTTCGTGTTCAGATTTAATAATAAATGCTATATCATCAGTAAATAGCAATAATAAGAGATAATAAGCAATCAGTCTTCCCATCAGTTTTCAAACCTAGTGGCTTCTTCATATAGATTGTATGTTGTAATGGCGCATGCAGATATGCAGTTTCAATATCTATATAGTTTATCCTGTATCTATTCTTTTTTTTCTTTTTTTTTATTGCAAAAGTTTTACAATTACATTTTCACCCCTTTTTTCCCCCCACCACCCACCCGACTTCCCAACCTCCCTAACCCTCCCTAACCCTCCCCTCCCCCCAGACTTCCCTATATTATGCTCATATCTGATAAAAAAAAAACCCTTACTATAAAACTTGTGTAAAAACTTGAACCCGTCCCTCCCCTTTATAATTTTTCTTTTTACCCTCATTACATTAAAATTTTTCTAGTACATTATTTTCAGATAAAAGCTATTTGATACTTTCTAGTTTGATATTTGTTCTGAACATATTCTATCCACTTTTTCCATTCCCATTCATAAGTCTCTTGTGAACAATCTTTTAGGTATGCTGAAATCTTCGCCATCTCTGCAAAACTGGCCATCTTCAAAGTCCATTCCTCAATAGTGGGCAAGGCTTCATTTTTCCAATATTTACCTATCAACAATCTTGCTGCTGTTATCATATACAATATCAGTTTTGTTTCACCCAATGTAAAACCCTTAACTATACCCAATAAAAACAATTGTGGAGAGAATTGAATTTTTTTCTTCAAAACATTCTGCATGACCCACCAAATTTTTATCCAAAAAGCCTTAACTTTCCTACAAGTCCACCAAACATGATAATATGTAGCATCTAAACAGTCACATCTCCAACATTTTGGCTGAACATTAGGGTACATACATGACAACTTTTTGGGATCTAAATGCCATCTATAAAACATTTTATAGAAATTTTCCCTCAAATTCTGCGACTGTGTAAATTTAACATTCTGAACCCAATTTTTTTCCCATGTTTCTAACATCACTGGTTCTTCAAAATTTTGTGCCCACTTAATCATACAATCTTTAACTAATTCAGTTTCTGAATCCCTTTCTAACAAAACATTATAAAGCCTTTTGATATGCATTGGACCTTTCTCTTTTATATGTCTAACCAATTCTTCCTCATGCAACATAGTACCAGTTTTTTGGTCCTCTTTCCATCTCATTTGTAATTGATTATATTGTAACCAAGTTAGATTAATCCCTTCAGCCAACAGTGTCTGCAATGTCTTCAGCTGCCATCTGCCCGCATCTGTAAAAAGAACCTCTTTGTATAAACCCCCCCCCCGAGTGACATTATATTTGTATTCCACAAAATATGACCAAGATCCAACCATAGCGGTATTTTATAATCCCATTTGAATCGGTGCTTCTTCCAAACTCTCATCAAAGAATCTCTAAGTATATGGCTTTTAAATACTTTATCAACTTTGTCATCATAAAATAAGTAGGCATGCCATCCAAATTCAAGATCAAAACTTTCTGCATTCAATATTCCAGCCTTTTTCCTTCCAAACCAGTCACTTGTTAAAGTCAAAGCTGCTGCATCATAATATAGCTGTAGGTTTGGAAGTTTAAGACCTCCTCTTTCTGGAACATCTTGCATAATTTTCAATTTCACTCTCGGCTTTTTCTCGTTCCAGACGAACTTATTCACTCCAGTTTGCCAAACTTTCAATTGTTTATCACTTTTAAGCACCGGAATCATTTGAAACAAAAAAAGAAATCTTGGCAAAATGTTCATCTTAACTGCTGCTATTCTTCCAAGTAGAGACAGCTGCAGTTTTTTCCAAGTCTCCATGTCTTTCTGCACCTCTCACCACAACACCTCATAATTATTTTGAAACAATTTCATGTTTGATTCTGCAACCTGAACTCCTAGATATTTTACCTTTGGTACAATCTCAAAACCTGCCCTCCTTTCAAGCTCATGTTTACGATCTTGTGTCATGTTTTTAGCTATCATTTTAGTCTTTTTTGGATTCAGTCTAAAACCTGAGTCTTTACCATAATCTTGTATAATGTCCTTCATCAGGACTATTGATTCCATTGGCTGTGATAGGGTAACAACCAGATCATCTGCAAATGCCTTTATTCTGTAATCCTCTTGCCTAATCATTATACCTTTCAGGATATTAGAGTCCCGTATTGTATTTAGCAAGACTTCTAGTGTTAAAATAAATAAAAGTGGGGACAGCGGACATCCCTGTCTTGTTCCTTTTTCAATTTTAAACTCTGTTGTCAAACTTCCATTAATAATGATCTGTGCCTTTTGCTCTTGATAAATTGCTGAAATCGCCTGTATAAATTGATCCCCAAAGTCCATCTTTTTTAAAGTCTTTAGTAGAAAATTCCAATCCACTCTATCAAAGGCCTTCTCTGCATCCAAAAAGACCAGCACTGCAGGAATCTGTTTATTCTTCTCAAGATATTCCAATAAATCTATTACTTGCCTTACATTATCCTTCATGTATCTGCCCTCGATAAATCCCGCTTGGTCATCATGAATCACCTTTTGGATTACTGGCATCAACCTGTTGGCTAATACTTTCGCATAAATTTTATAGTCTGTATTCAAAAGAGATATTGGTCTGTAATTCTCTGGTTTTTTAGGACCGACTTGTTCTTTTGGTATCAAAGATATATAAGCTGTTGTCCATGATGGGGGTATTTTACCCCCTTGTTGAATATTGCAAAATAGATCTCTAAGTTGTTCCACCATTTTGGCTTGCAAAGTTTTGTAATACACTGCGGTCAAACCATCCATGCCAGGAGCTTTAGCTGTTTTTAACTGTTTAATTGCTACTATTATCTCCTCCTCTGTTATAGGATGATTCATTCTTTCCTTTTGTTGATCAGTAATTTTTGTAACTCTTTTATCGTTTAAATATTTTTCTATAAGTCCATTCTGCACCTCCTCTTTGGCGTATAATTTGGTATAAGAGTCCACAAAAGCTTCTTTAATTAATTTTTGTTGAAAAATTTCTTTCCCTCCAATATCAATACTATCAATAGTCCGTATACTCTGTTTTTTCCTCAATGTGTAAGCCAACCATCTGCCCGGTTTATTAGCGTTACAAAATGTATTATGCTTCGCATATTGTATATTTGTTGCCACTTGTTCCGCCATAAGCATTTGAAATTGATCTTTCAAAAGTTTTATAGCACCGCATATTCTTTCATCTGTTGGATTTTTAATAAGTAACTGTTCTTTATTCTTTATTTCTATTTCCAATTCAGATCTTTTCTTTTGTCGAATCAGTCTATGTTTGGAGTTCATGTAGATAAGCACCCCTCTCATATAAGCTTTACTTGCATCCCACACAATTTCTACTGGGGTACCTTTATTCAAATTTATTTCAAAAAATTCTTTCAAGTGCTTTTTAAGATCTGTTATATTTTTTTCATATCTGAACAAGTTCTCATTTAATCTCCAAGAGCGTCTCTCAATCCTATCCATCTCAATTTCTATCCATACTGGGCTATGGTCAGTCAAAGTTCTTGGAAAAATCTTTGTTCTTTTTGTCTTGACAAGTAAATCATCTGACAACAAAATGAAATCAATCCTAGAGAAGGATTTATGTCTATCTGAAAAAAAAGTATAGTCCAATTCTTTTGGGTTATGTATTCTCCAAATGTCTTTTAATTCCAAATCTTCTTTCATATCAAAAAAGGTCTGAGGTAACCTAATCCTAGATTTCGCTGAACTCCTTTTGTCTAATTTAGAGTCTATTACTCCATTCCAGTCACCCATGATTAAAATAGATCTATAGTCCCATTGTAGTATTTTAGTATGTAACATTTTATAGAAATAATCCTGTTGTTGGTTGGGAGCATAAATTCCAATCAAAAGAATTTGGCCATGTGTTGTAAGTAATTCAATTGCTACAAACCTACCATCTTCATCTGTTTCTAAAACTTTAGCCGTAAATTTCTTATTTACATAAATAACCACACCGTTCTTTTTTTGCAACGTTGAAGATATAAAATGTATTCCTAGTTTGGAGTTTATCAAGTATTTTTGATCTTGAACTGTAATATGCGTTTCTTGTAGACAAATTATATCATTATTAAATTGTTTCAAATATGTAAATAATTTCTTCCTTTTCTGTGCTGAATTCAACCCATTCACATTCCAAGATAAACACTTAAGCATCATCACCATCTTTCTGGAGCAAAGAGCAGAATAACCGAATATCATCCAAAATCTTCGGAGTCGCTCCCCCCATGGCTCCAGTCTCTTGTATAGTAGTCTTAGCTCCCTTCTTGTCTTGTCTTTCCTGTTGTTGTTGTTGCTTTTGTTTAAGTAACTTAGATTGAGCTCGAGTTATACGTTGATCCTTAACTTCGATCATCCGAACCGGGTCCAAGATTGGAGAAGATTCCAGCAAAGGCTCATCCAAAAAACCTCCTTCTGCGCCTTGTATTTCCTCTGGTTCCTGCTTAGACTGTTCTTGCAATTCTCATTGAGGTTGCTTCTCATCACTCTCCTTAATCTCCAAAACTGTAGATGAACGTGGGGATGGTGTTCTTTCCTTAAGAATAGTAGTGTAGAAGTGCTCTGCCTTCTCCATGGTATTCAAACGATGTCTTTCTCCCTTGTATCTCAAGATTATACCAACTGGGGCGTCCCACCGGAATTGTATCTGTTGATTTTGCAATTCTTTAACAAGAAAGCCAAAGTCTTTTCTGGTTTTCAACATTTTAGGAGGTAATTCTTTATAAACTCCAATTTGTGAGCCCCCCACTTGCACAGAAGTGTAAAAGGATTTTTGCAGGATGTCATTTCTTATTTCTCTGTCTGTAAAATATATGACCACATCTCTGGGCAATTGTCTTTGTCTGGCCACCCAAGAATTCACTCTGTAAATTTTATCTATTTTGTGAAAAACCACATCAGGATTAACTTTTAAAATCTTAGCCAGAGCCTCAGAACAAATCTGTCTCAAATCCTG
Source organism: Pantherophis guttatus (assembly GCF_059756535.1). NCBI lineage: Eukaryota > Metazoa > Chordata > Lepidosauria > Squamata > Colubridae > Pantherophis > Pantherophis guttatus. The sequence continues at coordinate 42,209 of NC_142064.1, forward strand.
TCTATCCTCTTCTCGAATTCCTCGAAGCCATATTGCAAACTCCATTGCCCTGAATTGTACCATCACGATTTCGTTTTCAACTCTCTGCATTTTATTGTCAACATCAGCAATTTTATAATCATTATCTTTCATCTTAACATTAACTTCTGATTTAAATTCTTCAACTTTAGAATCAACTTTAATAATAAATTCTGCCAGGCCAGACGCCACTTCTGATATTTTTTTGGTCACCTTGTTTTAATTCTGTTTCACCATATCTTTAACTTCATTAATTTCCTGCATAAATTCCTGATGTGACTTTTGAAGTTTGTCATCTATCTCCTGTTGAGATTTTTGAAATTTATCATCCAAAATTTTAGAAATAAATTCTTTTAAATCTCCCACATCAAAATCTTTTTTCTGAGTCTCTGTCTGTTGTGCAGGGGGAGGCTGTGTTTTATGTGTGGGAGATCCACCTCCTGTTGCCTTCGCTTCCTGCTTCTTTGAGGCCATCCTGCCACGTAGGCTGGTTTTACTAAAAAGGGAAGTTCTTCTTCCTCTCCCACCTCCACAAAGACTTCTGAAAAAGTCCCCCAGATTTAATCAAATAAGAACTGAAGTAAAGCAAAGTCCAATATTGAAAAAGGAGAAATTTCTCTCTTATTTCTCTTGTTACAAGCGAAGCAACTTCGTAACAGTTTAGAAACTTTGTGACAAAGCAAGATGAGTTCAGCAATCCACACTCGCCAGCTCGTTAACTCTGAGGCTAAGCGCCATGTTTTACAGTTCACTTTCACTCATCCGCATTTTTTCACTCAAGTTAGAAAGCCAAGAAAACTCTAATACTTGCGATTCCGAGTTTCAGGGTTCAAGTAAAAAATATGCTGGTTCCTTTCCATTCAATTTGAAGTTTCCTGTAGCCGGCTTGTTCTGCAAAAGCAGACTTGTCCCACGCCGCTCGGAGTTCCAGCAGGTTGAACGGGAGCCGCTCCTGTTCCCTCCCCAGAAACGATTCCCTGGGGGGGTTGCAGGGGCTCAACCTGTGCCCTGCGATCTCTCTTCAAAAATCCTAAGGATTTTGAAGTTTTCAAGCCGCTTCTTAGTCGCGAAGCGGCTCTACAAGCGGCGGGGCTGGCCGAGCTTCAAAAGGCACCGCCGCCGCCGAAGACGAGGAAACCGGAAGTCTATCCTTTATCTATTCTTAGTTGCCCATACTAATGCTGCTCGCAACGTGGTCGCCCTTAGACTCGGTGCAAACACTTCATCATAGTCCTTATCTGACTGAGCAAATCCTTGAGCAACTAATCATGCCTTATGGGTAACAGTCCCATCCACACCAGTTTTCAGTTTGTAAACCCATTTGCAACCAATTGCATGCTCACCTGGTGGTAGTCTAACGTTCTCATAAACATCTAACTCCTTCAATAATGTCAGCTCTTTGTTTGTCAGGATGGCCTCCTTTCATTATCCAAGAAAGAAAAACCTGACTCCATTTTCATAGAGAAAGGTAACTTTTACTGGATATGAACTGAATGCAGTCAATGAAAAGCAAGGTCTGAAGCAAAGGCGCAAAAATCACATATAGAAAGCATCCCCCCCAACTGTCCAACGTAAATCATCCAATCCACAGGTCCTCCAGGGGTCATGTGGGAGCACACGTCTGGCAGTGTCATCATCTTGCTACACCATGACCGTTGATCTTGAAACGTTATCAGCTTCAAAGAAAATGGTGCAGTAAAGATTCACTTTCCTTTTCCTCCAGCACGCTTCCCCCCCAAGAATCCCCCTAGCTCCTCCTCCCCCGTTCCATGGCAGCTGAGCAAGTAAGCATTGAAAGAGCGGAGGCTGACATTCGGCCCCCTGCAGAAGAGACATTATTCCTGTAAGAGATAAAAAGGAAAACATATAATACACAAAACAAAAATAAGGTTTATCAGGATATTTGGTGTGAAACAATTGCACTTTCTTTGGCGCGCAAACATCTCGTTTATTAACCCATTCAGCTTTAGATACTGGGAAATGTTTCCAGGCCACCAAATACTGCACTTTACCACAATGCTTTCTGGAATCTAAGATCTCTTTGACCTCAAAATGCTGTTCTCCTTCAATCAGAATGGGGACAGGAGGAGGTTCTTGGTCTAGACGCAAAGGGGACAAATGTTCTGGTTTCAGTAAGCTGACATGAAATACCAGATGAATTCGTCTTAAATTTTTTGGTAACTCCAATTGTACCGTGACTGGGTTAATGATCCGAATTACCAGAAAAGGGTCCACATACTTAGGTCCAAGCTTTTTAGACTTTTGGGTAGTTTGCAAGTATTTGGTGGAAAGGTAAACCATATCACCAACTTTATAAGTCCGTGTGTGGCCCCTTTTCTTATCAGCTTGGGCTTTATAAGCTCGATGCGCTTCATTGAGTGCCTTACGAGTTACTGACCAAGTGCCCCGTAACCGTTCAATCCAATCAACCAGGGAGGGGTTTTGTGGATTCTCTTGTGGCAACTCTGGAATGGGCACAAAATCTTGGCCGGAGGCCACCTTGAAAGGGGTAAACCCTGTGCTGCTATGTATGGAGTTATTATAGGCCACCTCTGCAAATGGCAATAAATCTGCCCAGTTATCTTGCTGATAATTAATGTAAAATCTCAGATATTGTTCCAATACAGAATTGGTTCTTTCACAAGCCCCATTTGTCTGGGGGTGGGGGGGTAGGCAGAGCTTAATCCCTGGGGGGGTGCCTATCAATCCTAGGAACTCTTTCCAAAAATGGGAGGTAAATTGAACTCCCCTGTCCGAGATTATACGTTTTGGAGCACCATGTAACCTGTACACATGGTGGAGAAACATTTTAGCCAGTGTTTTTGCGGAAGGGATCTTGGGACATGGAATGAAATGCACTTGTTTGGAAAATAAATCAGTAACCACACAAATAACTGTGTTCCCCCCCACTTTCGGGCAATTCTACAATAAAATCCATGGAAATCTCCTTCCATGGGGCATCCGATCTGGCAACACTCTGAAGTAGTCCAGGTGGCTTTCCAGGAGGTCTCTTGGCCAAAGCACACACAGGACAGCTGGCCACATATGCCTCTATGTCTTTCTTGGATGTGGGCCACCAGAATTGCCGTTTGACTAGATGTAGCATTTTCACAAATCCAAAGTGTCCAGCAACTTTGGCATCATGAGCGTGTTGTAGAACTGTTGCTCTCAGACTGGCGGGAACATATAACTTGGCACCCACCCAAGCAAGTCCATCCCGAAGCGTACACTCATTCGAATGGGCCAGAAACTACTTGTCGGTTTTTAGAGCTGCTTGTAGTTGCTTAGTCAAGTCATCCGATAGAGTTGGATCTGCTTTCGCCTGGGCTCTAGTAATTACTGGTGCAGCCAGATGTACTGAGGAGATAATTGGCCGAATCACCTCCTCTCTAACACTATTGTATTGCGGCAGTCTAGAAAGGGCATCTGCCATGAAGTTCTTCCCTTCAGGAAGGTAGCGCAGGGAGAAATTAAATCGTTTGAAGTGATGAGCCCAGCGGACTTGCTTTGGGGACAGTTTACAAGGCGTTTTTAAAGCTTCCAAGTTTTTGTGGTCAGTTCACACCTCAAACAGGTGCTTAGCCCCCTCAAGGAACTGTCTCCACGTTAATAGTGCCCAACGAACTGCAAAAGCTTCCTTCTCCCATATGGCCCATCTCCTCTCGGTCTCCGTCAGTTTATGAGAGGTATAGGCACAGGGTTTATGTTTATGTTTATGTTTATATTTGTATACTGCCCTTCTCCCGAAGGACTTGGGGCGGTGAACAGCCAGCAGATAAAATACAAAAAATACAAAATTTAAAACAATATTAAAATCCAATTAAATTAATTTGTCCCACGGTTAGGGTGAGGTCAGGTCAGCCTGGCTTGATGAAACAGAAACGTCTTTAGGGCATGGCAGAAAGTGCGCAGATCCAGGATCCGCCGTATCTCCAGGGGCAGCTCATTCCAGAGGGTAGGTGCCCCCACAGAGAAGACTCTCCCCCTGGGGGCCACCAGCCGGCATTGTTTGGCCGACGGCACCCTGAGGAGCCCCTCTCTGTGGGTGTCAGCCTCAGCTTTTGCCTGCTTCAGCTGCCATAAGAAACGGGGAGGGATTAGTTATAGGACGAGGGGTGGGGAGATGCAAGATTTGTTTTTTTTCTTGCAGGATGTCTCTTCATGAGAAACGAAAGTGATTCTTCAAAGGGGACGGCTGACCAACTGCCCTACATTCCTGATGAATGACGCTGCCAGACGTGATGCCACCTGACCTTTGGAAGACCTTTGGATTGGCTGATGATATATGGACAAGGGGGGGGATGCTTAGTAGATGCATTTCGCGCGTTTTGCTCACTTCCAGCTTTACCTGGGTTGCTAATCATTTCATATTCAGTAAAAGTACCAAATTCTTCAAAATGCTTGAGTTTGGGTTTTTCTTTCCTGGATACTGAAGGAAGCATACCTGACATTAAGCTGGAAGTCACAACCAGTCATCCCGGACAAAAACCGAGGGGACTGTAAATCCAAAATATGTCAGATCGGGGGAGTGATGGAGAAGAGAAGATGGGGGCAGCCAGTTCAACTGCCCTCCAGTCGGAAAAGGAGACTGCAGAATGGTTGGAAAAACTCCGTTTGGAGATGGAAGAGGCTAGATGGTCAAAGGGAGTGGGGAGACTGCCGGACTGGGGAGAGGAACCCCGGGGAGTGACAATTTCCAGACCCCGGAAAAAGGAGGCAGTGTGGATGCAAGAACAGAAGGAACGTCTCATGATAGACCAAGCCTTGCAACTTATCCGTGATGTAGAGGAAAGCAGAAGAAACCGTGAGTCTTTTGGGATTCCTGGGGAGAAGGAGAGAGAAAGCCCCAGGGGGGAGCCAGGAGAAACGGCCTGTGGGGGAGAGGAAGAGTTTGAGGAGGGAGCATCCCAGACTTCGGCAGCTCGAGGGAGAGATGCAGCCGGCCAGAGAACCCCAGCCTTGCAGCCCCCCCCCCCCCGCAGACGTAAAAAGCCAAAAATCCCCCCCCCTTCCTGGGAAGTTTGATGGGAATCCTAAAGCCTTGGGATTTTTCCTGACCCAAGTGTGGAACCACATGCAGGACTGGGGGGAGGACTACGAAACAGAGGCGGCAAAAGTCAGAAGCGTCGCGAATGCCCTAGAGGGAGTAGCTGCTGAGTGGATGGTGGTTCTCCACAATAACAACTCCCCCTTGCTGAGAAATTACAACCAGTTCATGAGGGCCCTTAGAAGACGTTTTGAAGACCATTTAGCTGAACGAAAGGCGAGACTCAGAATGAAGAGCATTCAGCAGGGCCGGAGGCCGGTGGCAGAGTATATCCAAGAGTTTCGTAAACTGGCACCCTATATGACAGGCTGGTCAGAAATGGCTCTTTTGGAGAGTTTCAAAGATGGATTGAATGAAGAGATATATCGAGACTGCAGGAGCATGGGGGTCCCCGATGATTTGGATAGATGGTACATAGTAGCTGAGGATGTGGAGATCGAGCTGAAACGGAGCGAACTCCAAGGAAGGCGGATGGGGGACCAGTCATCCTCTTTCTACCATAAGGGGGCGCCCAAGATGACTGGTGGGAAGACCGAATTCAAACCCAAGTCAAAGCCCTTCACCTGTTTCAAATGTGGGAAGGAGGGTCACCAGGCGGCCGAATGTTTCTCCAAACCACCGCCAAAAGCCACCGGGGCCAGCCAAAAGAAAGGCGATAAAATACCCGCCAAAACCCGCAGCACCGCCCTGAAAGGAGAAGTCGTTGAGTTCACTCCCCGGAACCAGGGTGAGTTGGGAACTCCGACCAAGGATGACGACAGCGAGACGGACTCCGACTCCGACACCGACGAACGGGTGAGTCACACGGAAGAACCCTTACTCATCCCCGTAGAAGTAAGGGTGCCCTCCACAGGAACTCACGCGCAATTGTTAGCCCTGTTGGACTCAGGGTGCACTAGGTGCATAATTAGCCCCAAAGTAGTGGAGGAAATGGGACTGAGACTGAAAACTTTAAAAAGACCCATTGCATTTTGTCAATTAGACGGGTCGATTGCAGGAGGAGGCCCAGCTAGTTTTATGACCGAACCCCTTGAACTGCAGTTGGGGAATCATGTAGAGAAGCTCAGCTTTATTGTAGCACCTGGCATGGAAAGGCCCCTCATTCTAGGACTGCCCTGGCTTCGTAAATGGAATCCACGAGTAAATTGGAAAACGGGGGTTCTGCACATCCGTATGGCAGAACCAACTCCGGAAAAGGAAGGCCCCCCCCAAGGGACGACATAAGGCCAGAAAGGGTGGCAGTAGCCATTAACTATATTGAGGGAGAAGAAAAAATTCCTAAAGAATATTGGGACCTCAAGGAAGTGTTTAGCGAAAAAGCATCAGATGCCCTGCCTCCCCACAGGGCCACTGACTGCACCATTGAAATACTCCCTGGGGTGAAGCTTCCCAAACCAAAAATTTACCCTATGACAACTCAAGAGTTGGGGGAATTGCGGAATTTTATCGATAAAAACTTAGAACGGGGATTCATCGAACGAGCCAAACCCAAGGTGGCAGCGCCAGTAATGTTCCGCGAAAAGAAAGATGGATCCTTCAGATTAGTAGTTGATTATAGAAACATGAACGCCATTTGCGTAGAAAATGTCTATCCCCTCCCACTCATGAAGGACATGTTAGCCCATTTAGGGAAGGGAAAAATCTTTACCAAACTTGATTTAAGGGAGGCATACTACCGAGTGAGAATAAAAGAGGGAGATGAATGGAAGACAGCATTTAATTGCCCACTGGGATGTTTCCAGTTTAGAGTACTCCCTTTTGGACTACAGGGAGCCCCGGCTGTATTCATGCAGTTGATCAACGAAGTGTTGCATGAGCACCTATATAAGGGGGTGTTGGTCTATTTGGACGATATTCTAATTTACTCTGACAACATGGCCGACCATGTAAGACTGGTTCGAGCGGTCTTGAATAAACTCAGAGCAGCTGAACTCTATGCCAAACTTTCTAAATGTGAGTTCCACCAAGACAAAATCGACTATCTTGGATATCGTATATCGCATGAGGGAATAGAGATGGACCCGGAAAAGGTCCAGGCAGTGATGGAATGGGCCGCACCACGCACCCGTAAACAATTACAGAGTTTCTTAGGGTTTGCAAATTTTTATAGACAATTTATCCCCTCTTTCACAAAAATTGCACTGCCAATTACAGACTTGCTAAAAACCAAAGGGGAAGTAAAACCCAAACCCTCGAAACCACTAGATTGGACTATGGACTGTCAAGCTGCTTTCGAGAAACTGAAACGACTGTTTGCAGCTGAACCGGTGCTCAAACACCCCGACATGGAACAACCTTTTGTAGTACAAGCTGATGCTAGCGACGTCGCTGTAGGAGCAATACTCTTGCAAAAGAATGAGAACGGGATATTACAGCCCTGTGCTTACACGTCCCGTAAACTATCAGACACGGAAAGGAGATGGGCCATATGGGAGAAAGAAGCGTTTGCAGTTAGATGGGCGCTGTTAACATGGAGACAATTTTTAGAAGGGGCAAAACACCCTTTCGAGGTGTGGACTGATCATAAGAATCTAGAAGCATTAAAAACACCACGCAAACTATCACCAAAACAGGCTCGCTGGGCCCAACACTTCAAGCGTTTCAATTTCACTTTACGGTACCTTCCTGGTGGGAAAAATTTCATGGCAGACGCACTTTCCAGATTGCCACAGTACAACAGCATCAAGAAGGAAGTGGTTCAACCAATGATCCCATTGACACAATTAGCAACACCTGTCACTACCAGAGCTCAGCGTAAAGCCGAACCAGAACTCTCGGGGGATTTACTTGAAAATTTGCGAGAAGCTCTAAAGACCAACGAGTGGTTTAAGAATCACTCGAATGAATGCACACTTCGTGACGGACTAGCTTGGGTTGGATCGAAATTGTATGTTCCAGCAACTTTAAGGACAATCGTATTAACATATGCTCATGATGCTAAGGCCGCAGGACACTTTGCGTTTGTCAAGACTCTGCATCTTGTTAAGTGACAATTTTGGTGGCCTGCACTTAAAAAGGACATAGAGGCATATGTGGCTAGCTGTCCAGTATGTGCCTCGGCTAAGAGACCTCCAGGAAAATCCCCTGGATTATTGCAAAGTGTGGCTAGACCGAACGCCCCATGGAAGGAAATATCTATGGATTTTATTGTGGATTTACCAGATAGTGAGGGCTGCACTGTCATTTGGGTAGTAACTGATTTGTTTTCCAAACAAGTACATTTCATCCCTTGCTCAAAGATCCCTTCAGCAAAAACCCTCGCAAAACTGTTTATTAGGCAAATTTACCGACTACATGGATCTCCGAAAAGAATAATTTCTGACAGGGGGGTGCAATTTACTTCCAGTTTCTGGAAGGAGTTTTTGAAATTGATAGGTTCAGCACAGGGGTTAAGTTCCAGTCACCACCCTCAGACAAATGGGGCCTGTGAAAGAACCAATGGGGTACTCAAGCAATACCTGAGGTGTTACGTAAATTACCAGCAAGACAATTGGGTAGACCTGTTACCATTTGCAGAAGTGGCATATAACAATTCTGTACACAGTAGCACCGGATTCACCCCTTTTAAGGTCGCATCGGGCCAGGATTTTGTACCCATTCCCGAGTTACCACATGATCCTCAAAATCCTTCCTTGATGGATTGGATTGAACAGCTAAAGAGCATATGGGCAGTGACTCGGAAGGCATTGGATGAGGCACACCGGGCTCATAAGGCCCAAGCCAATAAGAAAAGGTCCCCAGCTCACAAGTATAAAGTGGGTGATAAAGTCTATTTGTCTACCAAATACTTACAAACTACCCAGAAGTCCAAAAAGCTGGGGCCTAAGTATGTGGGACCATTTCATGTGATTAGATTGATTAATCCAGTAACAGTTGAATTGGAATTGCCAAAAACCTTGAGACGAATACATCCTGTATTTCATGTTAGTTTATTGAAACCTGAACACTCATCTCCTTTAAGGGCTGATCAAAGCACCCCTCCAGTTCCCATTCTCATAGAGGGGGAGCAACATTTTGAAGTTAAAGAAATTTTGGACTCGAGAAAACACCATGGTAAAGTCCAATATCTGATTGCCTGGAAACATTTCCCTTTATCGCAGGCTGAATGGGTGAATAAACGAGATGTCCGAGCTCCCAAGAAAGTACAGCAATTCTATACCAAATACCCAGATAAACCATAATTATTGTATATATTCTGTTTCTCTCTCTTTTCTTTCCTTTTACTTAGGAATAACGTCTCTTCTGCAAGGGGGGCCGAATGTCAGCCTCAGCTTTTGCCTGCTTCAGCTGCCATAAGAAACGGGGGAGGGATTAGTTATAGGACGAGGGGTGGGGAGATGCAAGATTTGTTTTTTTCCTTGCCAGATGTCTCTTCATGAGAAACGAAAGTGATTCTTCAAAGGGGACGGCTGACCAACTGCCCTACATTCCTGATGAATGACGCTGCCAGACGTGATGCCACCTGACCTTTGGAAGACCTTTGGATTGGCTGATGATATATGGACAAGGGGGGGGGGAGATGCTTAGTAGATGCATTTCGCGCGTTTTGCTCACTTCCAGCTTTACCTGGGTTGCTAATCATTTCATATTCAGTAAAAGTACCAAATTCTTCAAAATGCTTGAGTTTGGGTTTTTCTTTCCTGGATACTGAAGGAAGCATACCTGACAGTGGGAGCGTACTAGTCAGTGGGAGGCTACCGGCGGCAGAAGGCGGTCTCATAAATACCCGGGTCCTAAGCCATGGAGTGCTCTAAAGGTGGTAACCAATACCTTGAAGCGCACTCAGAAGACCACTGGGAGCCAGTGCAGCTCGTGCAGGACAGGTGTTACATGGGAGTGCCGAGTCGCCCCCATAAACACCCGCGCGGCCGCATTCTGGGCCAGTTGGAGCCTCTGGGTGCTCCTCAAGGGGAGCCCCATGTAGAGAGCATTACAGTAGTCCAAGGGTTGCAGTTTTCCTTCTGCATTTGTTTGCAGTAGTACTGCCCCTACAGCTACGTTGCTGGCGTCAGCCTGTACAACAAAAGGGGCTTCCATGTCTGGATGTTTGAGGACTGGTTCAGCAGCAAACAACCGTTTTAGCTTTTTGAATACCGCCTGACAGTCCATAGTCCACTCAAGGGCCCGGGAGGGCTTTGGTTTTACTTCACCTTTTGTTTTCAGATGATTTGTTACTGGTAGCGCAATTTTTGCAAAAGAGGGGATGAACTGTATAGAAGTTAGCAAATCCCAAGCAGCTCTATAGTTGTTTGCGGGTGCGTGGAGGGGCCCATTCCAACACTGCCTGGACCTTCTCCGGATCCATCTCAATACCCTCAGACAAAATGCGGTACCCCAGATAGTCAATTTTGTCTTGGTGGAATTCGCACTTTGATAGTTTGGCATAAAGTTCGGCAGCCCTGAATTTTTTTCAGGACGGTCCTCACCAATTTTACATGGTCGTCCATGTTTTCGGGGTAGATAAGAATGTCATCCAAGTAGACCAGCACCCCCTTGTAGAGGTGTTCATGCAGTACTTCATTGATTAATTGCATGAACACAGCAGGGGCTCCTTGCAGTCCGAAAGGGAGCATCCGAAACTGGAAACATCCCAGCAGGCAGTTAAAAGCCATTTTCCATTCATCCCCTTTCTTAATCTGGACTCGGTAGTAGGCCTCCCATAAATCCAGTTTGGTGAAAATTTTCCCCTTGCCTAGGTGGGCTAGCATGTCCTTCATGAGGGGCAGGGGGTAGACATTTTCTACACAAATGGCGTTCGGGTTTTTGTAGTCAACCACTAAGTGAAAGAACCCATCCTTCTTCTCCCAGAAAAGTATTGGCGCTGCCACCCTCGGCCTGGCCGGTTGGATAAAACCCCATTCTAGGTTTTTGTCAATAAAGTTTCATAGTTCCTCCCAGGGGGTCATGGGGTAGATTTTTGGCTTAGGAAGTTTTACTCCAGGAAGTATTTCAATGGTACAGTCCATTGGCCGTGGGGGGGGGGGGCAGCACGTCTGAGGCCTTCTCGCTGAAAACCTCCCGGAGGTCCCAATACTCCTTTGGAATCTTTTCCTCTCTGAACTACTCAAAATTTCTGCTACCAATTCTCCAGTAAGAAGTTGAACATTGTTTATTACTCAGGACATGAAAAGAAGGAACAGGGTTCCTGTCAAGTGTGCTTCCTTCAAAGTCCAGGAAAGAATGAGCCAAACTCCATATTTTATAGAGTAATGTACTTTTACTGGAAAATGAAATGAACGCTACCAAGGAAAAGCTGAAACTAAAGCAATAGGCGCGAAAGTTGCATATAGAAAGCATCGCCTCCCACTGTCCATCATCAATCACCCAATCCAAAGGTCTCCCAGAGGTCAGATGGAAGCACGTCTGGCATCGTCATCAATCAGGAACGTGATGACGGTTGACCCGATAGCCACTTCGGAGATTAGGTTTCATTTCTTCAAAATCCTCCAGCTCACTTCCCTCCCCCACGCTCTCCCACCCATTTCTTATGGCAGCCAAAGCAGAAAGTCGGAGGCTGACATTCGGCCCCTCCAGAAAAAAGACGTTAGTCCTAAACAGGAAAAAGAAAAGGAAGAAAAGAACAATTGCAATACAGGCATTAAGGTTTATCAAGATATTTGGTATGAAACAACTGTACTTTCTTTGGTGCCCGGACATCACGTTTGTTCACCCATTCAGCTTGAGACAGAGGAAAATGTTTCCAAGCCACCAAATATTGCACCTTACTGTGGTGCTTCCTAGAGTCTAAAATTTCTTTGACTTCAAAATGTTGCTCCCCTTCTATCAGTATGGGGACCGGAGGGGAATCTTGGTCCGGTCGTAAAGGGGACAAGTGTTCTGGTTTCAACAAGCTAATATGAAACACAGGGTGTATTTGTCTCAAAGTTTTTGGCAACTCCAATTCAACTGTTACTGGATTAATAAGTCTAGTGACCAGGAAAGGGCCCACATACTTGGGTCCAAGCTTTTTTGATTTCTGTGACGTCTGTAAGTATTTGGTGGAAAGATAAACCCTGTCACCCACTTTATATACATGTGCCGGGGACCTTTTTTTATCTGCTTGGGTCTTATGCGCTCAGTGTGCATCATCTAGGGCTTTTCAAGTTACAGCCCAAGTGCTCCGTAACTGTTCAATCCACTCAACCAAAGATTGGTTTTGTGGGGTGTCTTGTGGTAGCTCGGGGATTGGCACAAATTCCTGACCAGATGTTACCTTAAACGGAGTGAACCTGGTGCTGCTATGGATAGAGTTGTTGTATGCCACCTCCGCAAATGGCAACAGGTCCACCCAGTTGTCTTGCTGGTAATTTACATAACATCTCAGGTACTGTTCTAACACAGCATTGGTTCTCTCACAGGCCCCATTAGTCTGGGGGTGGTGGGCGGAGCTTAGTCCTTGGGCGGAGCCTATTAACCTTAAAAACTCCTTCCAAAAGTTGGAAGTAAATTGTACACCCCTGTCCGAAATTATAGGTTTTGGAGCTCCATGTAATCTATAAATATGACGAATAAACAGTTTTGCAAGAGTTTTTGCTGAAGGGATTTTAGAGCAGGGGATGAAATGCACTTGTTTGGAAAACAAATCTGTTGCTGCCCAAATGACTGTGCACCCTTCACTTTCTGGTAGGTCAACAATAAAATCCATGGATATTTCCTTCCAAGGGGCATCCAGTCTTGCCACACTCTGCAGCAAACCAGGTGGCTTCCCCGGAGGTCTTTTAGCTGAGGCACACACCGGACAACTAGCCACATATGCTTCTATGTCCTTTTTGAGGGCAGGCCACCAAAACTGTCTTTTAACAAGATGTAGAGTTTTAACAAACCCAAAGTGTCCCGCTGCCTTGGCATCATGAGCGTACTGTAATACTGTTAGTCTTAAACTATCAGGGACATACAATTTAGCCCCTATCCAAGCTAGACCATCACGGAGTGTACATTCATTTGAATGGGTTTTAAACCATTCGTCAGTTTTTAGGGCTTCTTGTAGTTTCTGGAGTAGGTCCCCCGAAAGGGCTGGATCAGCCCTCGCCTGTGCTCTGGTAGTCATTGGCGCTGCCAGTTGTGTCGAAGGGATGATGGGTTGAACCACTTCTTTCTTGGTACTGTTGTATTGAGGCAGTCTGGAGAGTGCATCCGCCATGAAATTCTTTCCACCAGGAATGTAGCGTAGAGTGAAATTAAACGGTTGAAATGCTGGGCCCAACGAGCTTGGTTTGGTGACAGTTTACGTGGTGTTTTCAACGCCTCCAGATTTTTGTGATCAGTCCAAACTTCAAAAGGGTGCTTTGCTCCTTCCAGAAATTGTCTCCATGTTAACAATGCCCATCGCACTGCAAAAGCCTCTTTTTCTCATATGGCCCATCTCCTCTTGGTTTCTGATAATTTACGGGATGTGTAAGCACAGGGTTGCAATTCCCCTTCTGCGTTCTTTTGCAGAAGTACTGCTCCCACAGCCACGTCGCTCACACCAGCCTGTACTACAAAAGGCTCTTCCATGTCTGGATGTTTGAGGACCGGTTCAGCAGCAAACAGTCGTTTCAATTTTTCGAAAGCTGCTTGACAGTCCATAGTCCATTCAAGAGGTCATGAGGGCCTTGGTTTTGCCTCACCTTTAGTTTTCAGAAGATTTGTTATAGGCAAAGCTATTTTTGCAAATGAGGGGATAAACTGTCTATAAAAATTTGCAAATCCCAGGAAACTCTGTAGTTGTTTGCGGATGCGTGGGGCGGCACATTCCAATATGGCCCGAACCTTTCCAGGGTCCATCTCTATCCCCTCATGCGATATGCGATATACAAGATAGTTAATTTTGCTTTGATGGAACTCGCACTTAGAAAGTTTGGCATACAGGACCATTCGCACCAACTTCACATGGTTGTCCATGTTCTCTGAGTAGATAAGAATGTTGTCCAAGTAGACCAGGACCCCCTTAAACAGGTGATCATGCAGTACTTCGTTAATCAATTGCATGAACACAGCAGGGGCTCCCTGTAGTCCAAACGGGAGCACTCTAAACTGGAAACATCCAAGTGGGCAGCTAAATGCTGTCTTCCATTCATCCCCTTTTTTAATTCTCACTCGGTAGTAAATCACCCGTAAGTCAAGTTTGGTGAAGATTTTCCCCTTTCCTAGGTGAGATAGCATGTCCTTCGTAAGTGGTAGGGGGTAAACATTTTCCACGCAAATCGCATTCAGATTTCTGTAATCAACTATCAAGCGAAAGGAACCATCCTTCTTTTCTCGGAAAACTACCGGTGCCGCCACCATTGGTTTGGCAGGTCGGATAAACCCCCGTTCTAGATTTTTATCAATAAAGTTTCGCAATTCCCCTAATTCTCGAGGGGTCATGGGGTAGATTTTCGGCTTAGGAAGTTTCACACCTGGGAGTATTTCAATGGTACAGTCTGTAGCTCTGTGGGGAGGCAGTACATCCGAGGCCTTTTCACTAAAAACTTCACGGAGATCCCAATACTCTTTTGGAATCTTCTCCTCCCCTTCAATGTGGCCTACTGCCATTTCCACAGTTTCGGGCCCTGTCCTGTCCTCTGGGGGAGGGGTTTCCTTCTCTAATCTCGGTTTTCCAGTGCGAATACGCAAGACCCACGTCTCCCAATTAACCCGTGGGTTCCATCTACATAGACAAGGCAGCCCAAGTATGAGGGGTCGTTCCATGCCAGGGGCCACAATAAATCTGAGACGCTCTACGTGATCCCCAAACTGCATTTCAATGAGTTCGGTCACAAAACTGGCTGGGCCCCCTCCTGCAATTGATCCGTCCAACTGACAGAACGCAATGGGCCTTTTTAGCGTTTTTAGTCTCAGGCCCATCTTTTCCATCACCTTCGGGCTGATTATGCACCTGGTGCACCCAGAGTCTAGTAGGGCTAATATCTGCGCTTGTGTCCCTGTGGATGGCACCCTTATTTCTACAGGGATGAGCATGGGGTCCTCTGTGTGACTCACCAGATCATCAGAGTCAGAGTCAGAGTCCGTCCCGCTGTCGTCGTCAGTGGTTGGAGTTCCCAGCTCACCCTTGTTTCGGGGAGCGAACTCAATGACTTCTTCTTTCAGGGCAGTGCCGCAGGTTTTTGCGGGTGTTTTGTCAGCCTTCCTTGGTCCCAAACCGGTGGTCTTTGGTACTGGTTTGGAGAAACATTCGGCAGCCTGATGTCCTTCCTTCCCACATTTGAAACAGGTGAAAGGCTTTGACTTCGGTTTGAATTCTGCCTTCCCCTCGGCCATCTTAAGTGCTCCTTTACGGTGAAAGGAGGATGACGGGTCTCCAACACGCCCCCCTCGGAGTCGGCTTCGGGCCAGCTCGATCTCCACATTCTCAGCTGCTATATACCAACTCTGCAAGTCTTCGGGGACCTCCCGGCCTCTACAGTCCTTGTATATCTCTTCATTCAGCCCATCTTTGAAGCTCTCCAGGAGAGCTGCTTCTGACCACCCTGTCATGTAGGGTGCCAGCTCGCGGAATTCTTGGGTATATTCTGCCACTGATCTCCAGCCTTGCTGGATGCCTTTCATTCTAAGTCTCGCTTTCCGTTCAGCTAGGTGGTCTTCAAACCGCCTCCTAAGAGCCCCCATGAACTGGTTGTAGTTTCCCAGCAAGGGAGAGTCATTATTGTGGAGGACCACCATCCAGTCAGCTGCTGCTCCCTCTAATACGCTCGTGACGCATCTCACTCGAGCAGCATCTGATAAGTAGTCCTCCCCCCAATCCTGCATGTGGTTCCACACTTGAGTCAAAAAAAAACCCAAGGTCTTCGGATTCCCATCATATTTCCCGGTTGGGGGAGGGGGCCTGCAAGGCTGGGGGTCCCTGACCTGCTGCATCCCTCACTTGAGCTCCAGAAGCCTGAGATGTTCTTTCCTCAGCTTCCTCATCCTCTCCCCCACAGGCTGTTTCTTCCGGCTCCCCCCTGGGGCCGTCTCCTCCCTTCTCTACAGGGAACCCATAAGACTCACGGCTTTTCCGGCTTTCTTCAACATCACGGAGGAGTTGCAATGCCTGTGCCAACATGAGGCTTTCCTTTTGCTCTTGCAGCCACACCGCCTCTCTCTTACCGGGTCTGGAGCTGGTTACTCCCTGGGGGGTCCCCCCCAGTCCGGCAGCCTTCCTACTCCTTTCAACCATCTGGTTTCCTCAGGCTCCTCTCTCAGCTGGAGTTTTTCCAACCATTCGGCAGCTTCTTTCTCTGTGAAGTGAAGATATCGTAGAACCCGATGCTCCCATTTGTTCTTCTTCAGTTTCCTGATCCGACATGATCTGGATCTCAGTCCCCTCGGTGTATCCGGGATGACTGGAGTTGAGTTTCAGCTTAATGCCAAGTTTGCTTCCTTCAAAGTCCAGGAAAGAATGAGCCAAACTCCATATTTTATAGAGTAATGTACTTTTACTGGAAAATGAAATGAATGCTACCAAGGAAAAGCTAAAACTAAAGCAATAGGCGCGAATGTTGCATATAGAAAGCATCCCCTCCCACTGTCCATCATCAATCACCCAATCCAAAGGTCTCCCAGAGGTCAGGTGGAAGCACGTCTGGCATTGTCATCAATCAGGAACTCCGCTAGCCACTTCGGAGATTAGGTTTCGTTTCTTCAAAATCCTCCAGCTCACTTCCCTCCCCCACGCTCTCCCACCCATTTCTTATGGCAGCCAAAGCAGAAAGTCGGAGGCTGACAGTTCCTTTTATAGCTAGAAAGTGTAGGAGGTTAGCACCCACCCCTTTTCTGGAAGAATGAAATATTTTAGGAAATATTAAAAAGGCAGAATATTATGTTTCCCTGTATGAGAAATGGAGAAGCATATTTTTAAAGACAAAGCAGCTCCCACCTTCCTGCCCCCACCCTTTTGTTAATGGGCCAGAGGCAGAAACTCAATCTTTGTCAATGAATCTCATTTGCAAGACAATGGGATACATCTAGACAGAAACTCACCACATGGCACCTGGGAAGATAACATCAGCCAGCAAGGCTAGCTAAGACCGCTACCCCCTGGAAGTCTGACAACCAATCAGGATACTCTTTCTGGGCCCCAGGAAGTTCAAAGCCAGAGAGAGCATAAAACCCGAAAACTTGCTGTATCTGCCCTTTTTCTGTTCAGGAACTCAAGCCATGTAATCCTGTCCACCATTAAATCATCTTTCCAAGCAGCCTCCATGTTTCCAGTGTCTTTTTCCCCACTTGGAGCAGAACCCAGAAGGATATTTCTTCCTACAAAAGTTTATAGCGAGAACAATACAATGCAATCAATGCCCACATATCAATTAGGCTTTGTGAACAATCCTTAAACACGATGATTATCCAAGGTTATGCTCTAAACACTGGTGCAGAAGAAGAGTTTTGTGATACTGTTTTTAATTGGAGACTGGAATGCCAAAACTGGAAACATTAAAGAGGAAAATATATTCTCTTTGCACCTCAGACAAACACAGACCCGCTCACTCTCTTGGTAGCCCCTCTTCTGAACTGCATGCCAGTATATACAGCTTCCCTACAGCTCTGACTGCCAAGCCAGCAGGCTTCTCCTTTCGCTGAGATGGGGGTGGGGGGGGCGCGGATACTTGAAGAGCAGATGCAATGGGAAGAAAGAAACTCTGCAACCTTGTGTTGGAAGAAACATCCTTCTGGGTTCTGCTCCAAGTGGGGAAAAAGACACTGGAAACATGGAGACTGCTTGGAAAGATGGTTTAATGGTGGACAGGATTACATGGCTTGAGTTCCTGAACAGAAAAGGGCAGATACAGTAAATCCTCGGGTTTTTATGCTCTCTCTGGCTCTGCATTTCTTGGGGCCCCGAAAGAGTATCCTGATTAGTTGTCAGACTCCCAGGGGCTGGGGGTCTTAGCTAGCCTTGCTGGTTGATTGTCATATGTGCTTCCCAGGTCACATGTAGTGAGTTTTGGTTGCTAGATGGGGCCCATTGTGTTAGTTTCTGTTGCTATTGTGTTGCAAATGTCCTTTGACAAAGGATTGGGTTTCTGCCTCTGGCCCATTGACAAAGGGTGGGGGGGCAGGAAGGTGGGAGCTGCTTTGTCTGTAAAATATGCTTCTCCATTTCTCATCCAGGGAAATATAATATTCTGCCTTTTTCATATTTCCTAAAATATTTCACTCTTCCAGGAAAGGGTGGGTGCTAACTTCCTACACTTGCTCTCTTCCACCACAATTGCTGGTTTGGAGCCAGGCGTGATCCACAAGTCGGGGATATGATGGTGGGGGAGCGCCCGTGAGTTTGGCGAAAGGGAAGTGCTGATGCTGGGGCGGGTCTTGGGGGTTGCAGCGAGCAAGGCTTCTTGGGGAGAAATTCTTCCCAACCCCTGAAGAAGGGAGGGGCTTTCTTGGCGGACCCACAGTCTCTCGGCCCTCCCTGCCCCCTTTGGCTGCAGACTTCCGATTGCCTGGTCTGTTGAACGCTGAGCTGCTGCTCTAAGGGACGACCAATTTGCGCCCTACCCGGTCTCCGTTCCCAGCAAAGAAAAAGACTCGCCTCGAAAGGCATCAACGGGGGAGCGTGACCCCCGCCTTCCCCGACGCACACCTACGTGACCAGCCCTGGGGGGGGGGGGGGGCTGGCTCCGGGATGCTTGGAGAAGCCAAGGGTGAAGTTCTTCCAGGCTCCACCGACAGCAGCTGTCGGGGGAGGGCGCGATACGGCCACTCCGTACAGACCAGCCGGAACCGAGCCTCGGGCGGTCTAAGCGCTCGGCGAGAACCAAGCGGCAGCCCTTCTTGCTCGGGGAACTGCCGGCCTGAAAGCTGCGCTCACGGAGAAAGCCGCTCGTCTCGCGATGCCTGAAGGAGCAGAGCTTTTGCTGACAGGATCTCGTACTAGTGGGGCAAGGGCGGAAACGCCGATCCCCGATGATCAAAGCCACGCCTCCGCGGGGAAAGGTTGTCCGCTTGGAGGTGCGGCGGTGGGTGGGTGGGAGTCCAGTAACTGGTCCTGTAATTTAGGAGGAGCGCGCAAAAGGTGCAGCGCGGTGCTTTTCTATAGTCTCGCTCGCCCAACCCTGATGCTATCCAGGAGTAATTCGGTTATTCAAATAATGCACGATTAATCTATTATTTTTCATTTATTCATTATTTATATACTGCTCATCTCGCTGATTGGGCGACTGTAGGATGCACTCATTGGAGGCTTTAAAGCTCCCAGATAAGTTCCTGGTATCAGAAGAGTTAATTTATGTCGCGGCCGTGGATTTAAATTTTGTCCCGACCATAAGGGGGACTCGATTTTATAAATTATGTTGAATCGGCAACATCCTATATGGAGGGTTGCTCTTTCATCTTCTGGAGGCGTGGGGGTGGGAGTTAAAATTATAAACTGTCACAAAACGGTTGTACTCCGGTTGGAGCAACCGGTCAGGGGTGGGTGAAAGGGCTGCTGCTGCTGCATCTGGGCTGGGGCCCAATCCGGCCTCAAGAGCAGCGCTGCCATTTACAAAGAGACTCACCCAGGATGTTGGCGTGGAGTCTTAAGCAGAACGTGTACTGCCTGGTGTGGCCGTGGAGCGGGAAGAAGGCACTGGGAATTGCTCACTTCCGGGAGATTTTGGGCCAAGCTCGTTTCTGCGCTTGAGTATTCCTACTAAGATCAAAGCGACCGGGATCAGGAGCGACCTGAGGACTGCGAGCCTTGGCTGTCCTGTTGAAGGTCTCAGGTCCATCCTGCAGTTAGCTCCTTGAATCACAGAAAGCAACTATTACCCCTCCGCTGGGAAAGGAAATTCTTTGCCCCCGAGACTAATAACTTCAAAGTCCTGCACAGGTTCCTTCTCGCCTTCAAAGGCTCGGCTGCTACAACGCCTCGCCCCTTCCTCCAGGGTCGGTGGGTGGCGGAGAGCGCTCTGGAGGATTGGGAGAGCGCGAGCTGGGCTCTTTGCCCAGGAGGCTCCAGCGCCCGCATCTAAAGGACTGGGCAGTCTAGGGGCAGCTTCGAGACACCTTTCAGCCCTCCTGCAATGCCGCTCCAAGCGGACAAGGCCGGTTCTGCCTAGAGAAAATGGCGGGACTCAGAGAAAAGCCTCTGTGCGCGGGAGCCTTGCAGGGTCCCCCGTCCCGAGTCTAGGCTGATCACGGAAGAAGTCCCGTCTCGTTTGGGATTAGACTGCTGAACTGGAGAGCATCCTTCTCGGGCGTCTCCCAGATTGGATCGGGTGACTTTTCTTCTGCCTCGAAAGACTCCGGCCTTTAATTTCCAATATGTAGCAATTATAATTCTCCCCATTATAACCAAAATCCTCACCAATTCTCTTTCTCCAGTTGTTAATGTTGTTTCATTCAATATTAATAATAATATGGTTTCCAATTTCAATTTGACCCTCTTCTTAATTATTTCAAATATTTCATTTTCTATCCTAGACCAAAAAAGTTCAACCCCATTACATTTACACCACATATGAGCATATGTCCCGAGTTCCACTTTACATCTCCAACACATTTTATCCACTTTATTATCCATTTGAAAAAGTCTTATTGGGGTCAAATACCACTTCCAAATGACTTTATAGTTATGTTCTTTAATCCTTATTGATAATGTCCTCATTATTCTACTAACCCAGTTCATATTCCAATTTTGATCCAAAAATTTCAATACCCAGTTCTTTTACCCAATTCTCTTTCATTACCCTTTGTGAATTATTATCAAAATTAATAATTTTATAAATTTTACTAACTAATCCCTTTGGCCCAATTTCATCTTTTATTATTCGAGATGTCAAATTTTCAAATTCCGTTTCCTTTCTACTCTCATCATTCCTTTCTTTGCATTTCCTATTCCATTTATTCATTTGAATTCTTTCAAACCAATTAATGTTTAATTTTCCATAAATTTCCTCTTTCCTCATTTCATTTTCTATAAATTTCAACCATTCACTAATTGTTTCCACTTTCTCTTCTATTATAATCCTCTCTCTGTTACTATTTAATTTCATTGGGCAATTCTCTTTCAGTTTACCTAAATACAATGCGTCTGGTATTAATTTTTTTGCTACTCTGTCCCAATTTTTAGTCAAACTATTTAACCAATAATTACAAATTTTAACCTTACCTTTAAAATTTTCCAAAAACCATTTGTAACCAAACTTCTTTATTTCCTTCATTTCCAAATTACCCCAAAGTTTAACATCTCCTTTTAAAATTTTTACTACTGTTTTTATATTAAACGCTCTATAATAGTTTAATAATTTTGGAATTCCTAAACCACCTTGTTTTTGGTTCTGATACCACATTTTCTTAATCAATCTTGGTTTTTTATCCCCATTACAAAATTTATCTAATTTTTTTTTATATACTTCAATGTCCTTCTCGGTTAAAAAAATCGGAAGGATCGCGAATAAAAAGTTAAATTTAGGAAGTAACATCATTTTACAAAAACTGTTGACTTAAAATTAGAAGAATGGTACAATGAAACATGGAAATTTGCATTAAATGATAAATTGACTTGTGATATTAAGATTAGAAGTGGTATATATAAAGAAAATGTTTTTTGGAACACTTGGCAACCATTTGTGGACTTTGCACTTGGGAGATTGGATGAATCGGCACCAGTACCTTATCAAAGAGATTTCTGGAAGAATTGAAGACTTCAATTTCCTAAAACTTCCTTTCTGTTTGAATAGCACGTTGGGGAATTTTTTTTTTCTTTCCTTACTATTGATTTTCTGTATTGATTTTTTTTCTTTCTGTTATTCTTTAACAATAAAAATATAATAAAAAATTTAAAAAGAAAAAAGAAAGACTCCGGCCCCGATAATTGCCCGGTCCAAATCAGGTTCTGGAGGAGGGTACCGGCCTCCTGCTCAAGTGCACGAGGACGCGTCGAACAGTAACGGGGAAAGGGGACGGCGTGACCAGTCTACCGGTGTGAGGAGGACACAGCCCTGCTCCGGCGGAGCGGCGGGGAGGGAGGATCCCTGTAGCCACAAATACTCAGCAAAGTGTGGCTGGAAGACCCGCTGCAACCAGAAGCGAGAGTGAGCGGAGATGCCAGGGCCGAAAGGGGGCATCTTCTTCCCGCGGAGTTGTAGCACTTCCCTCCGCAGGCTAAAACGGGGCGGCGCGGCACAACTCCCCGCTATAAAAGGCGGCAAGCGCGTCTTTTCGATCTCTGGGAGACGCTCCACTGCGACGGACTCCCGCCTGGCTGGCTGCGGACGCGACCTCGAGGGCAAACGAAGATGCGCCCCGCGAAGAGGCTGAGACTCCGGTTCTCCTCGCTGCAGCTGCTGCTGCTGCTGCTATGGGCCGCCCCGCGACCTTGCGCAGCGGGCGACGAGGAGGAGGACGACGACGACGCAGGTGGGTGAGAGGCGGCGGCGGCAGAATCCCCCTCCACCCCTTCCGGGGCTTAGTTTCGGGCAATCAGCTTCACCTGTTGCTTCAACGGCGGCCGCCGGCAGGGCTGCTCCGATTTGGACGGCTTGAGGGGGCAAGGTCCTTCCCGCAACACCCCTCCGTCAGTCCGCTCAGTGGGGATGCGATGTGGGAGACCGACCCCCTCTCTCCGACCGAAGAAGCCATAGAAAATTCCGCCGGCTGGAAATTAGGATTGTCGTTGGGCAGTACCAATGGTAGACGGGAGTGGGCAACTTCCTGGGCACCAGAATGTCCTTGGCTGCCCACCGCCGGCGACTCCGTTTCCCGGCGGTTCTGAAGCAAAGTTTACTCCGGACTCAAAATTTTAAGCGGGCCGCGCACACCAAGGCAACAGGGCAATAGCCGTGAAGACGTGAAAGGCTCTTGGAACAGAATGGGTCCCTTGAGGGGGGATATGGACTCCATTCGGGAACCCACCCTAAAATATCCTTAGTGACGGTAGTCGTCTGTCTCTTGCTTGGAGCAAAGTGTGCCCAGGAGCATTGAGTGTCCATTTGGTTTGTGCAGCTGGGAACTTTTCGTAAGGTTGGGAGCTGCCCTCTCCATTTCCAGGTCTAGGTCCAGGTCTTAGAGCAAATACCCACGTCTTTCGCTGCTGGGTAACACAAATGAGGGTCCTTAATCTAGCAATCGCCTCCAATTAGCTTTTGCCTGCTGAGTATGTCCGTGGCTGGGGACAGACCCTCCACTCAGCTATTCAATTTAGAGGACTTCGTCTGCTACATTATAACTAGGGATTTGAGGTATAACACAGTTGAATACTTAGTTGTTCAAAAGTAACTCTTGTTGTATTATGGAGGTTCTCTGAGTTAAGTTTGGGATTGCAAATGTTCCTATTGGATAACATCGTTAGTGCAGGAGTTTTGAAAGCAATATTATCGAACTCCAAGTAAGCAGGTGTAGGATTGCAGCCTAAAGACTTAATTGCAGAGTACAATATTCTCCCCATTGTTGTTTATTTGTTGGGGCTGATCCTGAAGGGCTCACTGCCATACAGTGAGTCAGCCCTCATGAAAAGGTTCAACACAGGCCTTTCCTTCCGATTTCATTTCTATTCTGTTCAATGGGATGATGGAGCTGTGCTTGGATTGGCTTTTGTGGAAAAAGAAGCCGCTTGATGGAATTTGAGTCACAGTGTGCATTTAGGTAGGGTGACCCCTAAGAAGCTGGGAGAACTCTTTCCCAAGCTCTTTCCTAGGAAGACAAGGGCAGAAGTCTTTCAGATGAAGCACCCTTTTTTA
This sequence comes from Pantherophis guttatus, assembly GCF_059756535.1. Taxonomy (NCBI): domain Eukaryota; kingdom Metazoa; phylum Chordata; class Lepidosauria; order Squamata; family Colubridae; genus Pantherophis; species Pantherophis guttatus. Next base: position 65,900 of record NC_142064.1, read on the forward strand.
AAGGGATCCTGTGTCCACCCAGGATTGAGCAGTTTTTCTCTTGGGCAAGGGCGGTTGGACAACCACGGCAGCTCCATATTGTGCCAGGTCTCCTCTTTTGTCCTTCTAGTTCCCAGAGGACCATCCTCCCCCATCCCAGAAAACATAGCAGGTCACCCACTCTCCTCCCCCAAGTCACTCTGCAAAGAGGATGCTGGGCTTCTGGGTTCCTCACATACTCTCCATGGCTGTGCTGAGACATGTGACCTTCCACTGAACTCTTGTCCATTCAGGAGCTCCTAGTAGATCCCTTCCCCCACCTTCTTGTACACTTGTGCACTTAAGACCCAGCTCCTCTCCCCAGCATTGAGACGGGATGAGGGGAGAATCTGGGGGCTTTGTCAGGGAAGGGTGGCTGTGGCACCAGGTTTTCTTTTCTTTGATTGATTTGTGTGTGTGTGTTTTATTCCTGCTTGTAAGACACCCAGAGTTTGGTTTAAGATTTGCAAATGTTTTAAATAAATAAATTCCGTGGTGCCTCCCAGATGTCCCATGGGAGGGGGGAGATCTCTTGGGCTGCCTTTTTGCCTCTCTACCTTTCTTGGCTAGCAGCTCTTCTCTTCCAGGGCAGCCAGGAGAGGTTCTGGGGAAGGGGAGGAGGGTGCAGCTGCTCACAGATCGGCCTAGGCTTTCAGCTGAGTCTGCAGTGCACAATTGTTCTGCTTGATTCATGGCATTTGTAGGGCATCCAAGGATGGTACCTCCACCTAGTAACTCACCAAGGCTATTTTTGTAAGCGAAACCAAAAGTTTCAAGGTGGGACCAGCAGAAAAGCTGCTGTCACTGTGCTATTGGAGACTGTCTGTCTGGAAGCCTTCTAAGTCCTGGACAGGTTATCCCTATCCTGCGTTCTTCGAGGGAAAACAACAGTCATGGGTGCAAAAAAAGGTGGGATCCTTTATCCATGGTTGGTATTTTATTTATTTCTTTACATAAGATTAAACTGCAGGATCAGGTCAAGATCCCTCCAAATGGCCCTCTCACAGGGGCACTTTGCAAGCAGAAGTCCCTTCCTGCCACCTGCTGTCTGGCAACTAGGGCTGGAGAGAGGTTGCCCCCCACCTGGAGGTGACATTGAGTCTTCAAAGCCACTTGCCCATGGATTTCTTTAAAAAAAACAACCTTTAAAGTCATCAAAACATGTGACCATTTCTACATTTTACTGCAATGGCTTGCCAGCTTTGTTATGTGCAGGTTAAGATGTATAGTTGCCATTTCCTCATTACACATTGCACAGGATTTTATACCTAGGTCATTCAACCCTACCCCAACCACCCCCATTTGCAGAAATCAGCTTGGCTGGGGCAGCGGCACAGAGAATTTGCTTCTGCCAGCCAGTGCTATGTGGAAGCAGTCTGAGTCTTTTGAGAGGCAAAAGATCTGTCAAAAGCAGAAGGCGGTTTAGACTGGCATTTCCTTTGGGTGGCTGAGATCCAAACTCAGGACTCTTCTGGGGTCACCAGGGGAAGGCAAGTGCTCTATCTCTTTAGCACACCACCCGACCTCTGGTCCAGGCTACCATTCAAGGTCTTTTTAGTGTGTGTGTGTGTGTGTGTGTGTGTGAGAGAGAGAGAGAGAGAGAGAGAGAGAGAGAGAGAGAGAGAGAGAGAGAGAGAGAGAGAGAGAGAGAGAATAAACCATGCTGTTCCCCATGTCAGAATTAAAATGGAGTGGGGGAGGGGCAAGGAGAACCTCCCCTTTTTGCTTTTGTGGGGAGGAAATGGTGGGAGCAACAACTTGAGTCAGGTTCTCTTATTTGCTTCCTAGGTCTTCCGGGGCACAAAGACCATCACTGGAGCTACAAAGGTAAAGGCCTGGTCTTGCTCCCCTGGGCTCCTGGCCAGGTGAATGCTGGTTAATGATCAGCTAGCTCTGGTCACACCTGCCTCTGGTCTTCTCCGGCTCTACTGAGCCCGAAGCCTGCCTGGGCATATCTGGGCCTCAAGTTGTAGAAGCAGGGAAGGCCTGTTCCTGTCCCTCATCTACCCCCATCTCCACTCCGCAGCCCTACTTTAGCCATTGCAGGTCATTATTCATGCCCAGTGCCCGCATTCCTCCCTGCAGCAGAGATGATAAGAGCTGCCCTTGCACTGAGCCCCCCTCCCCCAAGGGCATCTGACTGCATTCCATGGGTAGCTGCCTCCTCCCTCCTGCCAGCCCAGCCCAGAGCTGCCACCCCACCTGCATTTACAGGCTAATGGTGAGCCTCCTGGTCTCTGCCCAGATCGACCCCAAGATCCCGGCTGCTTCACAGGCATCGTAGCCTGGTGGAACCAGCTACTTCCCAGATTCAGCCAGTTTATGCAGCAATTGAGAGGTAGCTTTTCGGTGTTTTAAAGCCAGAGCTGGGAAGACGTGTGTGAAGTCTCCAATCCAGAAAAACCACTTGGAAGTGCCCGTCATGTTCTTTTCACTCTATCCTGAATTTTCTGGAAGAGCAGCAGAAGTGAGGCTGACCAAGCTCCACTTTTCCTCTTTGTCAAGCTTTCTCCTTTTTCCTAACCTCCCACCGAACGTTCCCTGCCTTCTGGGGCAGGTAAATGACTCTGAGGCCCCTGAAGCATGTTCTCTTTCAGACATGCCAGAGTGGGCATCCGTGTTCCCCAACTGTGACGGTCACATGCAGTCTCCCATCAACATCAACACAGCTGCTGTCAGCTTCAGCATCAAGCTGGAGCCCCTGCTACTGTCTGGCTACGATTTGCCTCCCGAAGAGACACTTCCTCTGAAGAACAACGGCCACACTGGTGAGCATCACAGGGCTGCTGAGGATAAACTGGGTGTAGCGTCCCTGGAAACATGAAACAGGTGACAAACAGGCTGGTTCCTCATTCAGAATTCTTCCTGCCTTCCTTGGAAAAGGACCACCTCTTGGCCTTCCTTCTCATAATTGGGCTTCTTGTAGCACAGGGAAAATAGATTGTGTGTGGTGCCAGGTTTCAGCTTAGCTTTTGAGTCTACTCTGCCCTTGCCCTTGCCCTTGCCCCTGACAATGAAGCCCAAACTCCAGGATCAAATTTCTCCCAGATCACTAAGGGATCCTTCCAAACTACAGGAATCAGAAAGGGGTTGTGAGGTTGTTACATGCAAGCAAACAGATGAACTTGCTCAGTAGACTGATCCACTTAAGGAGAGAACTGTGGGGTCCTTGGTGCTCTCTGAGCTTGGTTGTTTTCTTGCAGATGTTTTATTACCAAACTAGGTAACATCAGTGCGCAAATAGTGTTACCTAGTTTGCTAATGAAATGTCTGCAAGAAAACAGCCAAGCTCTGCAACAAGGAACCCTGAGCTACAAACATTCTCTTCTATTGTTAGGATAGAACTCTCAAGCAGAAAGATAGTGGGACTTATCCAGAGTCCAAGGCTCCCTGTGGGGGTGGGGAGGGGGGGTGGCTGTGGTCAGGCAGGATCACTTACATCACAGGGGTCAGGGTGAGGCTCTGATTGCTATCGCTGCTATCCCTTTTTTTGGTAATTACTTATTTTATAAGTAATTACAATTATAAGCACCAGCTCCAAGGACCCCTAGTCAGTGTTCAAGTTTGTTTGTTTATTTATTTACATTTATTTTTATTTGTAAAATTTATTAGTCACCCATCTTATCACACAGTGTTACTTTGTTCTTTGACAGAAGATGGATTGTTTTGTGATAAAGGCCAGGAAAAGCCACTATCTTTGTGTTTGATGGTCTATTCTTCTGATTCCCACTCACTGGTCACCAGGTTCTGGCAACTGCTAAGCATTTTACAGTTAAACAAACATGAACATTCTGTTAAAGAAAAAGGAAAATGCTACATTCATAATATGTGGGAGCAATAACAGAATACCAGAGTTTGAAGAGACCACAGAGGTCTTCTAGTCCAACTGCCTGCTCAAGCAGGAGATCCTATTCCATTTCAGACAAATGACTGTACAGTCTCTTCTTAAAAGCCTCCAGTGTTGGAGTACCTGTTTCCTTTGATTGATTGTTATCACTGTCAGGAAATTTCTCCTTAGTTCTAGGTTGGTTCTCTCCTTGATTAATTTCCATCTGTTGCTTCTTGTCCTGCCTTCAGGTGCTTTGGAGCCCCTTTCTCTGTGACAGCCCCTCAAATATTGGAACACTGCTATCATACCACAGTCCTTCTCTTTCTTAGGCTAGACATATCTAGTTCCCCAAATCTAGTTCATTATGTGATTTAGCCTCCAGACCCTTAATCATCTTTGTTGTTGTTCTCTATACCCTTTCTAGAATCTCAACATCTTTTTTGTATCATGGTGACCAAAAGTGGACACAATATCCCAAATGTGGTCTTACCAATCTTGCCATCCATCTTAGAAGGACCCCAGAATTGTGGAGTCCAATCCCCTCAATTGAAAATCTCCTTTATCTTTGCTTGACTACATCCATGAAAGAGAAATCATCTGATAGATTTTAAGGATTTCATTAACAAAACTGTTCGATAAGCCTTCAGAACTCATGGCCAAAATAGACAGGATTCTCAGAGAAAAGGACTGCTTTCATCCTTCGTGAGATTTAGTTTTTACTTCCTGATCACCTTTGTCATCCAAAGGTGTCATCAGCCAGGCATCCCTGATTCTCAGGGCCTCTTTCCTAAGGGAAGAAACTTTATAGCTATCTCTTACCAACTTGGTTTTGAATTTTATTTCTGCCTTCTACAGCATTATGCATTCCACCCTATTTGGCATGATATGCAGATCTGATAAGCTCCTCATCCAAGACATCAATAAACAGCTTGAAGATTAAAGGCCCTGAGCTGAGCCTATTTCACTCTCCAGTTGGTGTGGAACCGTTAATGGGCACTTTTGAACCAGGGCCAGAGGGTCTGCAGCTATTTGGATATGAAACAGAAAAAGTGCTTCAGAGGTCTCAGAGGCAAGCTGTCTGCACCAATCAGTGCCCCCTTAGAGAAAGGGTGTCTTTTCCTGACCTGAAAGACCAGAAGCTGCACTTGAATACAAGCACAATGTAAGTCCCAGAAAGGAGAGTGTTTAAGGAGGGAACAACAGGGTCATTAATGTCCCTTGTCGCACCAGGTGTGGGGTTTCTTTAAGGAGATAGCAACAAGTGCAGGGAGTGCGTCCATGCTCCTCCTGCTCATCACTGCAGCCCTCCCTTAATTGGCTACTGATCAGAATGTTAATGGATGGCATCCACACACATACGAAAGAAATGGAGTTTACAGCTCACCACCCAAAAGCAACAAGCTCCTTCCCACAATTTATTACAAAAGTTCCCCAATTAAAAAAAAAATGAGTTTGACAAGACAAGTCATTCCTGTTTTTGAAAACTCCATGTTGAATTTTGTTACTCGCCTCATCGTTATCAGGGTTTTCATAGAATCAGTCTCTTTACTTCCTGCTTGGCAAATGAGAGTTCTCGTGGCTCTCCTTAGCTGCTTCTTCTGCACCTTGCACACGCCAAGTTCCTCTGACTGGTCTTTGTAGAATTTAGGCTCCAAGCCCTGTACCATCCTTGCTGCTCTCCCCTGCCCCCTTTCCAGTTTCTCAGGGTTCTTGTCATAGTGTGGTGGCAGAAATAGTCTTCTTGGTGCAGATTCAGCAGGGCAGCTCAGAGCAGAATGGTCAGTGATCGCAACACTACATTTCTGTGAATGCAACCCAAGACTGCATTAACTCTTTTGACAGCTGCAGCAGATTGGTGATTCATGCATAATCAATGGTCTACCAGTATGCCCAGATCCTTCTCATACATACCACTGCCAAACCAAGTATCTCCTATTATGTACCTGTGCCCCTGATTTTTTTGATAAAATCAGAACCCAATACTTCTTCCCACTCAACTATATTTGGTTAGATAAGACAAAATATTTAACTTTATTGAGATCCTTTTAAATGTTGTGCCTGTTTTCTGAGCGGTTAGCAATCTCTTTCTCCCATCTTAGTGTCATCTGCAAATTTGCTGAGGATCCTTTCTATTTCCTTGTTTAAGTAATTTATGAAAACATTGAGGAACACACTGGGATGGCCCTGGGATGGAACCCTGAAGTACCTTACTACAAACACCTGGATGTGACTCCATGAAGGACCACATGACGGATACTGTTGTTCAGCACCAAATTTATTTGGTGGTGGGGCCATCCACTCCATATTTCCCCTCTTTATCAAGAAAGAGCCTATAGTCCTTTTCAAACTCCTTAAAGGATCATCTGTCAATAACTGCTTCCTTGACAGCATTGGCTTTTGCCATCAGTGATGGTTTCTCACCACTCTGTCTTCGGCTGGCCTCTTTTTAAATTGCTTGTCATTCTTCTAAGCATGGAAAACGATCCCTTTCCATTGGTGTTCCTGCTACTTCCATTTCCTCTGTTATGTACTGAATGTATATAGTTGTGTTAAGCCCTGCTAAAGTGAACCTTTAGATGACCCTAACTGTTAACTCCAACTATTTTGGAGGGAAACTTTGAACATTCATATTTGGGTGGGTTTTTCAAGCATTATGATTGGTTAAGACCCTGTGGGCCCAGCGTATAAATTACAGGCATTTGCCTGCTGTTCCTCAGTTCCAGTTTTGAATCAATAAATGCTGTTGTAGCTATGCTGGTCTGGTTCTTTCCTACTGAAGCCCACTACACAATAGTGGCAATGAGGATGGGATGCTGCAGGGGAGAGAGCTGCTGCTAACCAAGAGACTGAAGTCATTGGGTGATAGGCTGGGTAACGAAGCCTTGGCAGGACTAGTCCTCATGCCTGCCTGCCAGTAAGCCACACTGGAGGCATGCTGAAATCACTGGGTGTCAGACCGGGTAAAGAGCCCTGGTGGGACCATGCTCCCCACCCTGCCTGCCAGTAAGACACACTGGAGGCACAGACGTACCTGTGGAATCCATCCCCAGGACTCCTTAAGTGCAGCCCAGCATCACCCTCAGTAGGACAGGCATTAACTAGCACCACAGGGGCCTTCTCAAAATGGCTAAATTGGGAAGACTCAACAAGTTTGATATTACTCACCCGGAACAGTGGAGCTCATATGTCTCCTGAGTAGAAAACTATCTCCGGGCTAATGGCAGTGGGTGGTTCGGAGAACCAGTAGCCAAAATCCCTGTCCCCCCGCCCCCGCCCCATGCCCAGCTGAGCCGCATGATCATCAGAGGCTTTTTTAAAAAACTTTTAAAAGCATTTTTTCTACAACCTCTTTGGCCGAAAAAATGCTTTTAAAAGTAAAAAAAAAAAAAGCCTCTGATGATCGCGTGGCTCAGCTGGGATCATCAGAGGCTTTTAAAAGCATTTTTTCTGCAACCTCTTGAGGTTGTAGAAAAAATGCTTTTAAAAGTAAAAAAAAAGTTGGCCACACCCACCCAGTCACATTACCCCCCCACCAAGCCACGCCCACAGAACCAGTAGTAACAAATTTTACATTTCACCACTGGCAGTAACCCTGTTATGTGTCTGGACAAGCCACATTTGATATCGCTGAAAACTTGTAGTACTGGCAAGCATAGAGACAGTGGCCTCAGCAGACCTCAAGAAAAAATTAAAGGAACATTTTGAGCCTAGACTCTCAGTCATCCTCTGGCACCATGCATTTGAGCAACGAGAACAGAGATCTGGGGAATCTGCAGCAGAGTTTGTGGCAGCCCTTCGCCAAGCTTTGCGCCAATGTGAGTTCCCTGATCTAGAAGACTGTCTCAGAGACAGGCTCATTTGCGGCCTGTGTAATAATGAATTACAGCAGCGCCTATTCACCATGGAGAAACTGACTTTCCAAGATGCGTTGAAGGAAGTTATGGTGGCTGAGGCTGCCGGGGGACCATGAAGATTCTCTGGCCTCCAAAAACATACACCAAACCCCAAGAATCCACCAAGAGACCACAGAAGGCTTGGGGGAGGTCAGTGAGAGCGACGAAATTGTTCACTTGCGGAGAGAGCCACCCGATGGCCACGGTCCACAGAGCAAGCAACTCACCACAGAGCTGTGTAAGCTGCGGAGGACCACATGAAAGAGCAGAGTGCAGATTCCACACAGCTGTATGCTGTGCCTGTGGAAAGCAAGGGCACATTGCCAGAGTTTGCAGAGGTCATCAGTGGGAAACGAAACCTGCGACACAGCAGCACAAGTGGAAAAGGTCCCCATGACAGAACAGAATTAAATACTGCTTGGGAAGGCATAGCATCCAATGCACAGGGGCCCAACACCCCATCAAAGAAAAGATAAGACTCCGACTAAAACTTCAAGGGTCCCATGCTCCATGGAGTTTGATACTGGATCGGCCCTGTCCATTATATTGTCCATGACTTTCGACCACATTTGCAAACATAGCCAACGGCAAGTCTTGCTCAAATCATCAAGTTTAGTGCTAACGGACTTCCAGAGTCACCATGTTCCCATAAGGGGCAAAGCTACCATTAGAGTTTGAGGGTCCCCTCAGCATAGCCCCTCATAGAGGGGCCACATGACTGGTTCGAGGCCCTGAGCATCAGGGTAATGAGCATTCATCAAACCCAAATAGCCGATCTAGAAGCAGTATGCCAACAATACACTGATGTATTCAGTGCTAAGCTGGGACAATACAAAGGGGCACCCATTTCACTCAATCTTGATCCAGCAGTAACTCCAATCTGATTAAAACCACGCAGAGTTCCCTTTGCATTGAAGCCTAAAATTGATGCAGAACTAGACAAGCTAGTACAGCAGGGAGTGCTCCAACCTATGGACTGTAGCCATTGGGAGACTCCCATAGTGACCCCAGTTAAGCCTAATGGGGATGTTCACATCTGCCCAGACTACAAGTGCACCATAAACAAAGCACTACAGCAGCATGCTTACTCTATACTCCTGATGGCGAACCAATGGCACGCGTGCCAGAGGTGGCACAGAGAACCCTCTCTGTGGGCACGCGTGCCATCGCCAGCTGCTCTTCCGGGTCCTGTCGCATGCATGCGCACCGGACAGCTGATCCAGCATGCATGCACACTGCCCAGTTTTTTTCTGGGTTCTGGTGCTCCAGTGTGCGCACTCCAGTTTTGGCACTCGGTGCCGAAAAGGTTAACCATCACTGCCCTATACCAATGGTAAGCCACATCCTCACCTTGCTCCAGGGAGGCCAAATCTTCACTACGCTAGACCTCGCCCAGACCTACCAGCAGCTACTGGTAGACGATGCTACTACAGAAGCACAAAGAAGTGGGCAGCGGCTCCGGGGCCTCAGAGAATGGTGCGTCCCTGAGGCCCCAGCCCCTGACCAAAGGTGAAGGGCGAGCAGGTGGCATTCATTGCTTACCTTTGATGAGCCGAGTTGAGTGGGCATCAGCGAGGCGACTGGCAAGGTGATTAGCTGGGCCGCATGGCAAAGGCAACACATATAGGGCGGGGTGGGCAGGGCGAGTGATGAGCAGCCAGGTGCGAGTGGTGAGCGGGTGGGTGTGGGCGGGGCCAGCCAGAGGTGGTATTTACCAGTTCACCAAACTGCTACCGGTTCATCTAAACCGATTGAATACCAGCTCTGATTTGCCTGCTGTTCCTCAGTTCCAGTTTTGAGTCAATAAATGCTGTTGTAGCTATGCTGTTCTGGTTCTTTCCTACTGAAGCCCACTACACAATATCCTCCATTCACTTTCCTCCCTGTCAGGATGTTTTGTTATGGTTTCTCAGAGATGGGAGCACCTGACCCCACTTCTTCTACCCAAGGACGGAGTTTGCCCTGCAAGGTCCAAACAGTGTACTGTACCTTGTTCTGGGAAATGGGAGTCAAGGCCTGGTAGGCTAGAGAACCCAGTGGCAAGGGGTTTCCTGCTGCTTACCACCTGGAACCCAAGAGAATGTGTTTTGTTTTCTTTCTGTACTTTGTCAATTTTCCCATCCCCCTTGCCTACGGCAACTTTAGAGCAGGCCAGGGATGGTTTGCGAGTTGACAGGCTGATTATATGCCGTCAAGTTATTGCTGATTTTTAGTGACCACACAGATCATCTTCAAGATGATCTGTGCCCAATCTGGGTACTCAGATCTTCCAGAGGCACTCCCATGTTAACATAGTCCATTCACTTTGCCTTCCCCTCACTAGCCCTAGGAATCCTGGAGTAGCCCAGGCTACTCAAGGCCCTGAGGTTTGCACTAACAAGGAACCTGTGAGCAGTTGGATCTACTTTTTCACAGGTGGGTCTCCTTTTTTTCTTCTTCCCCAGAATAGAATTCCCTGGGATTTTGCTCTAGGCAGGCCCATCCCTTGGTAGCCGCGATCTCTGCATAGACTTCACTGCAACACAAGTACAAATCTCAAGATCACTTTGAGTATTGGGAAATTTCCACAAAATGAAAAACTTTTGTGCTTGGCACTTGATTCAGTATCTTGTGTATGTCAACCACCTTTAGCAGCTGGGATCCTGTCCCGTTGCCCACTGCCTTCTGCAAGTTGAAAAATAAATTCCACAAGGTTGATGGTGAGTCTTTAGTCAGAAAGCAGGACTGGGTGTTTAGCTCCCAGGTCCAACAATGGCTCTTTGGGTGATAACAGCCACCCAGCTGGGGACACTGAACCTGGAAAGGATATTTCTTGCAATAAGGTTTTCCAGAATATCACATTGGATATTCTGCCTAGGAGGTGAGCCCTGATCTGAGTTAATAATGTGCCAGGTTCCAGGCCTTCTTTTCAAAGTCTCTCCAGTAACTTACTCTGATGCTGCCCACAGTGCTGCCAGAGTCAAGCCTGCGGTTCCCAGGAGGAACTGCAGTTAGATAGAGGTCTCCCTGTCCACCTACTTCTATCCTGTATGCCTTGAGAAGAGGGGAAATGGGGGAGCTGAGCTGAGTGATGTTATGGGCATGGACAGGTGGGAAAGTATAAGGGGAAAACTTGCTTGTTCTGCCCTGCAGACAGGTGAATAAGGTTTAGCTAAGTGCTGTCCCAAGCATGAGATGCTGGGAAGACATTTTTTATTTTATTTTTTATTTATTTATTTGTCAAGAATGTATTAGGCAATATATATAAGCATGGATTGGATACATAAAATAGATACAAATAGAGGAAACATTAGGACAGGGATGGTAGGCATGCTGATGCGCTTATGCACCCCCTTACAGACCTCTTATGAATGGGGTGAGGTCAACAGTAGACAGTCTTAGGTTAAAATTTTTGGGGTTTTGGGATGAAACCACAGAGTCAGGTAGTGCATTCCAGGCATTGACCACTCTGTTGCTGAAGTTATATTTTCTGCAATCAAGTTTGGAGCGGTTCACTTTAAGTTTGTATCTATTGAAGTTTAAAGTTTTTTATTTTTATTTTTCATAAACACATTTACATGTACAGTCATTTCCATCATTTTTCATTCATCTTTTCTTTTAACTTTCATTTTTAATTTTTACTTTTTCGGGGCTGCTCTTTTACCCTTTACCTTTACTCCAACCTTTTTTCTTCTCCTCCCCTTCTCTTCCCCTGTTTCGCCTACTTCCTTCGTTCTTCCTCTCCTTCTCTTTCCTACTTCCCCTTCTCTTCCCCCACTACTCTCTTCTTCCCCCTTCTAACCTTCTCCTCTACTCCTCTTTCCTCTCCCTTTTCTTCCTCTCCTTTTCCCTTTCTTCTTTCTCCTCTCCTCTCTTCTCTTTTCCCTCCCTTTCTCTCTACTCCTTCCCCTCTCTCCTGTTGTTTCCCTTTTCAGTTCAATCTAAAGTGGTATTCGAGCAGCCCCGATTTCCTAATTATCTTTATTCTCATGTCAATTTCTTATTCAATTATTATTTAGTTTTATTTCATCATTTGCGTACATTTGTATAATATCTCACTTTTTTGCCTTTTACCCCACCTCCCCCTTTCTCCTTTTACTTGGCATCATCTGGGTATCTATTTTTCTAATTGTTTTTCCCATCTATTCTCTATTTTATCTCTATGTCCTTATTCATATTTAATTTCTAACCAATCATAAAATTTATCCCATGTCTTGAAATACATCGACTCCTCTTTATCTTTTATTCTCAATGTTAATCTATTCATTTCTGCACATTCTAAAATTTTCTTTATAACATCTCCTTCCAACGGAATTTTATCTGCTTTCCAGTTTTGTGCAAATACAATTCTAGCTGCTGTTATTATATGAATAATCAAATATGTATCTTCTTTGCTATAATTCTCTGATAAAATTCCCAATAAGAATATCTCTGGTTTTAAGTCTGTATGTTGCTGCAACATTCCCTCTAACCATATTTGTATTTCAAAGTCTGGGGGCATAAGGTATTTTGTTGCGAGCAGAGGAGTGGAGGACTCTTCTTGTGAAATATTTCTGGACACGTTCAGTTGTATTAATATCCAATATGCAGTGTGGGTTCCAGAGGGATGAGCTATATTTGAGAATTGGTCTAGCAAATATTTTTATGCTCTGGTTAGTAGTGTGATATTACCGGAAAAGAAGCTACTCAAGACTAGGTTTACAAATCTTACTGCTTTTTTGGCAATGTTGTTACAGTGGGCTTTGGCACTTAGATCATTAGATATGAGTACTCCAAGGTCCTTGAAAGAGTGAGGGTCATCTACGAGATCATGTCCACTCAGCTTGTATTTTGTTTTCTGGTTCTTTTTGCCAATGTGTAAGACAGAGCATTTGTTGGTTGAGATTTGGAGTTGCCAATTGTTTGACCATTCCGATACAAAGTCAAGGTCTTTTTGAAGGGTAGCAGCATTGTTGGTGGTGTTAAATATTTTTACATCATCGGCAAAAAGAACGCAGTTGCTTATAATATGATTGCAAAGGTCATTTATGTATAGTATGAAGAGTGTTTGTTCTAGAACTCTGCCTTGGGGGACACTGCTATTAACAGGTCCAGGATTTGATAGGGCGCTCCCTATTTTGACCACTTGTTGTCTGTTTGACAGAAATGCAGCTATCCAATTATATAGGGGTCCAGAGATGCCATAGGATTTTAGTTTTAGAAGTAGTTTGTCATGTACCACTGAATCAAAAGCTTTACAGAAGTCTATGTAAATTGTGTCTATTGCTTTGCCCTGATCAAGATTTGTAGTCCATATGCTTTTGCAGTGTAGAAGTTGTAGATTACAGGATAATCTTTTTCTGAAACCAAATTGTTTATTAGAGAGTAGGTTGTTTGTTTCTAGGTGGAGGGTAATGGAATGGTACATGCTAATCTCCTGCATGAAGCAATGGAATAGCAAGATCCCCTTGCTCCTCTCTGTCTTGAAAATCATCCTCTTCCTTCCCCAGTTCTTCTAGGTCTGCCCAAGAAAATGACACTCAGTGGGGGTGGCTTCCCCCAGCCGTACCAAGCAGCCCAGCTGCACCTGCATTGGGGATCGGGGCACACCTGGCCTGGCTCCGAACACACAGTGGATGGGCACCGTTATGCGGGTGAGGTAAATCCCAGTCTCTTGTTCATGGCTCCTGCCAAATAGCTCAAGCTGCCTTGCTGGGTAGCTGCTCCCTTTTCTAGGTCTTAAGAGATGAAGTGCTTTGCTGGCCTTGAAGCCAAACCCAGGTATGGAGCTGCTGATGAGTTGTATAGGGTCTTTTGAAAAATGTAATAAAATTATTTGAACAAGAAAAAAATGTGCATGCTTTGCAAAATGTAATAAAATTATTTGAATGGAGAGTACAGGCCTTTTCACTCTTCCAGGACCCCAAGGGGTTGCAGTAGGGTCTTTGGAATTTTCTCTGGCCATGAAAGGCACAGCTCTGTGATCAAAAGTTATTTTGTGTCCCTCCTGGTTGGTACTGGCCTCCCGGGAGGTTACACAAGGCTGGCTCCAATGCTTCTTTGAGCGAGGGTAACTTCCCCACCGCCTTGAAGGAGGCGGTGGTGAGGCCCTTCCTTAAGAAGCCTTCCCTGGACCTGGCTGTATTAGCTAATTACCATCCTGACTCCAGCCTTCGCTTTGTGGCGAAGGTTGTGGAGAGTGTGGTGGCACAACAGTTTCCCAGGTACCTGGAGGAAACGGTTTATCTAGATCCTTTCCAGTCGGGTTTCAGGCCTGGGCACAGCACAGAAACGGCATTGGTCGCATTGGTGGATGATCTCTGGAGAGCTCGGGACAGGGGTTGTTCCTCTGTCCTGGTCCTATTAGATCTCTCGGCAGCTTTTGATACCATCGACCATGGTATCATGCTGCGCTGATTGGAGGGGTTGGGGATAGGGGGCACCGTTTTATGGTGGTTCTCCTCCTTCCTTTCTGACCAGTCGCAGTTTGTGTCGACAGGGGGACAGAGATCGACCTCGAGGCACCTTGTGTGTGGGGTGTCGCAAGGTCAGTTCTCTCGTCCCTCCTGTTCAACATTTATGTGAAGCCGCTGAGTGAGATCATCCGTGGTTTTGGGGTGAAGTGTCATCTGTATGCTGATGATACTCAGCTGTACATCTCCACCCCAGACCACCCCAACGATGCCCTTGATGTGATGTCCCGGTGCCTGGAAGCCGTACGGATCTGGATGGGGAGAAACAGGCTCAGGCTCAACCCGTCCAAGACCGAGTGGCTGTGGCTTCCGGTATCCTGATATAGTCAGTTGGTGCCAGCACTGACTTTTGGGGGCAAGTCGCTGGCCCCCACAGAGAGGGCTCACAACTTGGGCGTCCTCCTGGATTCACGGCTGTCCTTAGAAGAACATATGACGGCTGTGGCCAGAGGGGCCTTCTATCAGGTTCGCCTGATTCGCCAGGCGGCCCTTTCTGGATCGGGATGCCTTACGCACAGTCACTCATGCCCTCATCACGTCCCGCCTGTAATGCTCTCTACATGGAGCTCCCCTTGAGGAGCACCCGGAGGCTCCAACTGGTCCAGAATGCGGCCGCGTGGGTGGTTATGGGGGCGACTTGGCGCTCCCATGTAACACCTCTCTTGCGCGAGCTGCACTAACTCCCGGTGGTCTTCTGGGTGCGCTTCAAGGTACTGGTTACCACCTTTAGAGCGCTCCATGGCTTAGGACCCGGGAACTTACAAGACCATCTTCTGCCACCGATAGCCTCCCACCGAGAGGGCCTCCTCAGGGTGCCGTCAGCCAGACAATGCCGGCTGGCAGCCCCCAGGGGGAGAGCATTCTCTGTGGGGGCACCTACCCTCTGGAACGAGTTGCCCCCAGAGATACAGCGGATCCCTGACCTTTGCGCTTTCCGAACTGCCCTAAAGACGTTTTTGTTTCATCAAGCCGGGTTGGCCTGACCTACTCTTTTTAAAAAGAATTGTTTTAAAAAAATTAGGGGTTTTAATATAGGGTTTTTAACTATGGGCCAAATTGATTTAATTGGATTTTAATATTGTTTTAAATTTTGTATCTGTGTATTTTATTTGCTGACTGTTCACCGCCCCGAGTCCTTCGGGAGAGGGGCGGTATATAAATATAATAAACTATAACTGTAACTATAACTATTTTCCAGGAGCTTAAAACTCCAGTTTCCTCCTGCTACCTCACGGGGGGGGAGGGGGGCGGCACAGAGGTGGAATGTGATTTCCTCCCAGGGTTTTATTGCGGTTGTGTAACACAGGTGCTTTGGGTTATCCTGACAGTCCCATGAAGTACAAAACACCCTGCAGAAACACCCTCGGGAGACCAACAGGGGTACCTCTTGAGCGTGCTCAGTGCTGTTCTCTGTTTGCCTCCAGATTCATGTGGTCCATTATAGCTCCCGTTTTGAAAGTTTCGAGGAGGCTGCGAGTGAGCCAGGAGGGTTGGCTGTGCTGGCTGCATTTCTGCAGGTGATATGTGTGTGTGTATGTAAGAAATGAGGGGTGGGCCAGGAGGTGCAGTGCTGTGGGAGTGACCCTTGGAACACTAGTAGCATTTCCACCAGCTGCCCTTCAGAGAGGATCCAATAAATGTCTATTGGGGTTTTTTTTAGAAGATCTTAGTTTTGTTCTTTAATGTACAGTGGATGATGTTGTTTGTACATAAAGCAGGGGCCACTGAGTCTCCCTCTGGAGAAGCCAGGCCCTTGGTCATATGAGGCAGAGTGCCTACATACTTCTTGCTGCTGTTTTTGTCTCCCATTTCAGGTAGGGATGGAAACAAATGAACCATATCAGCACATCCTCAAACATCTGAGTGATATCAAGGAGGAAGGTAAAAAGGGGAGGGGGCAGTTCCCCCTCCTTCCTCTGCTCTGTGCCCAGCAGAAAATCCCCCGGCAGGAGATCTGAGTGTACTGGAGCCAGGGAGGAGAAAGGCTGCTGTCACCTGCAGGCGATGCTACCATTTCCTTTTTTTAAATAAGTTTTTTATTTATTTTCCATTAAAAACATATATAAACAATCCATCTCTCCTTAAACAGTGTGTCGTCTGAGTACAAATATTTCTGTGCAACATCCTTCCACAAATTATATACATTAAACAATTATACCTTGTGTAACTCTTCACTTCCTTCATAACATATCTTCTAGTACAAATACAATAATAACATTAAGCATACTTATTTTCATCATACCCATATTATCAATTGCCATTTTGTTCTTATCTCTATTTTCATATATTTTCTATTCTTATTGTCTTCTTCCTTTATTTCCAATTTCCTTTTTTCCCCTCTAACCATTGGTAAAATACTTCCCATATCATATAATAATCAGTTGGTTCTTTCTCTTTAATTGCTAATGTTAATCTATTCATTTTTGCACATTCTAATATTTTCCTAATCACCTTCTCTTCAGTAGGAATCTCTTAACTTTTCCAATATTGTGCAAATACAATTGTAGCTGCTATTAATACATGAATAATTAAATATATATTTTCTTTGTTATAAGTTTCAGGCAAGATCCCCAACAAAAATATTTCTGGTTTGAACTCAATACATTGTTTTATCATCTTTTCCAACCATATCTTTATTTTTGTCCAATACTTCTTTGCTTGTCCACATGTCCACCACATATGATAATAAGATCCAGATATCTGGTGGCACTTCCAACATTTAGCTGATTTGTCTTTAAAGATCTTTGCCAATCTTGCCGGTGGAAGATGCCATCTATAAAACATCTTATATAAATTGTCTTTATATGCAGTTGACATTGTTAATGTATAATTCCTGTCCCACAGTTTCTGCCATTTATCTAGTTCTATCGTATAACCAGTGGTAGGATTCAATTTCTTTAACAACCGGTTCTGTGGGTGTGGCTTATTTGGGTGGGCGTGGCTTAGAAGTCATGTGACCAATGGTGTGTGGCTAGCTGATCTTGTGACCAGGTGGGCATGGCTATGTGTATAGGGACTACTCAGAGGGCTGAAAAAGTCATTTCTGACCGGTCCTCGCACTTTTGACTGGCCCTCACACTTATGACTATCCTCACATTTATGCCCGTTGCCGCATTCTTAACAACTGTGTCACTCATTTCACAACTACGGTGCTTCATGTGATCGGGTGGCCGGTGCCAGGTTGTCATGTGGCATTGCTTCTTTGCCCTAATGACAGTTTGCTGCAATGGTCATAAGTGTGAAAAACGGTCATAAGTCACTTTTTCCACTGCCATTGTAACTGTTGTAAATCAAGGATTACCTGTACAAAAATACAAAAAGCTTCTTTGCTTGCAAAAAGCTGCCCTAAATACCAATCATTAGATTAGAAATACCTGTAAACTGGAGTTACAAATCAGGGAGAGTGCCAGAGCACCTTGAGGAAATTAGTTAAAATGCAATGATAACTATCAGCAGCCAAGTGAAACCCTTTAGCAGAGAGGTCATTTAAGCTCTCCAGAATGAAACTAAGGAGCAAACAGAGTATCTGTTGCTTGTTAAACCAATTACCAGAACAAATAGACACAGGATAGACTAGTCAGATTATCGAAGCTGCTGCTTTTTTTTTTTCTTTTTTTTAAAATTTGATTTATATGCCGCCCTTCTCCAAAGACTCAGGGCGGCTTACAATGTGCTCAGCAATAGCCTTCATCCTTTTGTATATTTATACAAAGTCAGCTTATTGCCCCCACAAACTGGGTCCTCATTTCACCTACCTTAGAAAGGATGGAAGGCTGAGTCAACCTTGAGCCTTGACGAGATTCGAACCCTGCAGTAATTGCAGGCAGCTGGTCTTAAGCAGCTTAATAACAGGGTGCCTTAAACCCCTGTACTAACAAGGCTCTCTTTTCAGGAACAGAGATTAAAATTTTTCCTTCCAATCAAAGCTGAATAGGGAAAATTATCCCATCACTAAACACCTGATTAAACATCACCAAGCACAGAATTAAACTTCGGCAAAAACCAGTTTTAGACCAAAAGTCAGAAAGGGTATGTAAACTCATGTTTGAATGTCAATCGTTCTAGCTAGTCAATAAGCCTTGCTGAATGTCATTCATCTTGGTTCCTTGTCATTAAAAGCTTCTGCTTCGTTATTCAGTTATTTCTTCAAAGTGCTGATCATTGCACCCTGGCTGGAAGAACTCCAACAGGGGAGTATTTCCTCCCAACAGCAGTGTAAAAAGCTTAAAACAACCCTAACCCTTTAAGAAAGTCAAGCCAAAACAAAAACCTCTGAGAACCTCCAGAACCGGAAGCGACAGTAAGTCTAGGCATACTGCCGGAGAGGCAGTTTCTGTAAGATGGGCAATAAAGATTAGGCTAGGAAACAACACAGAATGTTGTCTGTAAAGTGGAAAAAAACCAGAGATTTCTTTTAACAACCGATTCTCTGAACTGCTTAACTACTTAACAACCAGTTCTACCGAACCGGTGCGAACCGGTAGAATTCCACCACTGCGTAAAAGCAACATTTTTCGCCCATGCTATCATTGTCTCCTTTACTTGTTCCTCTGCTAGCTTTTCGCCCAGTAAATAATTATACAGTTTCTTTATTAATCTTTCATATGTTCCTGTTAATATTTTATCTAATTCTGTTGATTCTTTATAAAAACCCTGTGATTTTATATCTTTCTCATATCTAGAATGTATCTGCACTTGTCCATACCATGATAAATTGATCCGTTGCTCACTCATTTCCTCTTTCGTTTTCAGTTCCCCCTTTTCATTCAAAATGTCTTTGTATCTAACAATATTTCCCATATTAATAACATTTGGGTGAATCCATATTTCCATTGTTGAAAGCCAGACTGGTATCCTCAAATAATGTTGTTCTTTAGTTTTCTCCCATACCATCATTAGTGCATTTCTTATGTAATGTCTCTGAAAATATCCATGTATCTTATTTTTCCCATACCACAGAAAAGCATGCCATCCCAGTTGTAAATCGTGTCCTTCCAGAGTCAATAATCTTGTGTTCCTCAATACAATCCACTCTTTCATCCATGTTAATACTGCAGCCTGGTAATAAAGCTCCCAGTTTGGTAGTCCAAAACCACCTCTGTTTCTTATATCTTGCATCATTTTCAGGCCAATTCTTGCTTTTTTCCCTTGCCAAATATATTTGTGTATTATTTTATTAAGTTCCTCAAATAATTTTTTTCCAATTTTATTGGAATTGTTTGAAATAAGTACAATCATCTTGGTAATATGTTCATTTTAATTGTTGCTACTCTTCCTACAAATGACAATTGTAGGTTCTTCCACTTTTCCAGGTCTATTTGAATTTGTTCCAGCCACTTATAATAATTATCTTCTTTAATTGTTACACATCTTGCTGTCAACTGAATCCCTAGGTACTTAACTTTCTGTACAATCTAAATATCTATTCTCTTTGTTAACTCTATTTTTTGCTTGTCCATAATGTGTTTAACTAAAATCTTAGTTTTCTCTTCATTTATTTTCAGACCTGCCACTTCTCCATATTCTTCTATTTTTTTTTATTAGTTTAGGCCCTATTACTAGGGGATCTTCCACAATAAATGCTAGATCATCTGCAAATGCCTGTAACTTGTACTGTTCCCTTTTAATCTCCATATCTTTTATCTCCGTATCTTGTCTAATGTTCCTGTTTAGTACATCCAGTGTCAATATAAACAATAATGGGGATAGGAGACATCCTTGTCTTGTACCTTTCTTAATGCTAACTTTCTCAGTCGTATCTCCATTTATCATTATTTTTGCTGTTTGTTTATGGCCTTGATCATATTGACAAATCTCTCCCCAAGTCCATCTTTTTAAACTGAGCGATGATACCATTTCCATGGGGCGCATCTGCATCAAGGATGCCTTGCCAGGAAAGCAAGAATGAGCAGGCTTTTCTGCACTGCCCCAGCTGCCTTTAAAAATCTCTTGCCTACAGTACATGACACATCCCTCCAAGTCAGAAGAGCAGGGCTGATGAGGCAAGGAGCTGAAGTCAGAAGAAGTGGGCACACTGGCATAGCCTCGATTAACCACAACTGTTGCTCCTTATGTGAGTGCCAACGATGTCTCTGATCACCACATTCCATTCATCTGAATGAGATGGTGACCTTTTAGGGTGACCTTTGGGGTGTCCTTCTCTTCAGGCAGCAGTGCCCATCTTGGTGGCTCACATCCGTGTGTTTCTCTGTATCCTCCTGGCATGATCCTCACAGAGGTTTCTTCTTTCTTAGGAGAGGAAACTGCAGTTGCTGGCTTTGATGTAGCCAAGCTGCTTCCTTATGACTTGGACCGCTATTTCCGCTACAATGGCTCACTGACCACCCCACCTTGTTATCAGACGGTGAACTGGACAGTCTTTAATCAGACAGTTCGGCTCTCCCAGGAACAGGTTTGTGCTCCATGGTCCTCCTCTCTTCCTCCTTTGAATCCTTTGCCCCCTCCGGGTGATCATCACTGGCCCTTCTCACTGCAGATCTCGGTGCTGGAGGAGACCCTCCAAGGAGACGATGATGAGCCTATCCAGAGTAACTTCCGCCTGCTGCAGGACCTTTATGGCCGGAGCATCCTTTCGAGTTTTCACACCCTTGAGAAGGTTCATCCACCTGGTAAGTGAGCCAAACACCACCTGTTTTCAAAAAGGAAAAGGATTTCCTGTCAAGCAGCCTTACATACAAGCATTCTTCAATCCAAGAATACTATGTTTATTTTTTATTTTTTTAAATTTTATTTTAAATGGAAATAATACATAGTACATATACATCTACATACAAAAAAAGGAAAAAATACAAATATCACAGTGCACCCCCACCCCCGGAGACCACTTTTTTTCCTTATATTTCTTCTTCTATAGTAACTAAAAGATATACAATATATTCCAATTCTGCCAGGGGTGAAATCTATTTACCTTCCCTACCAGTTCGGAAGTGCGTGTCACATGCGTGCTTGGACCCTCTGCATATGTGCAAAGCCTTCTGCGCATGCGCAGAAGGTCAAAAACAGATTACTTCCTGGTTAAAACCAGAAAGTAATGACATCTGGGCAGGTGGGCGGAGCCTCGCGCTGCCACTGCTATCAGTTCTCTGAACTACGCACCACCGCTACCGGTTCAGCTGAACCGGTCTGAACCGGTAGCATTTCACTCCTGAATTGTGCCCTTATCCCCTCCAAAACAACATATATTCTTGAGCAGGTTTATTCCTTTTGCCTTCCACCAACACTGTTTTTATATTTCATTATAATTGTTTACTTTAATCATCCCCTTTTAAAATTTAATTTCTGTTGTTAATTTATCATTTGTTGTTGTACTCCAAAGTTCATTATACCACTCGTTTCTTTGAATATCCCAATTTTGTCCCCAATATTTAGCTATTACTAATCTAGCTGCCATTATCAAATTTACAATCAATTCCTTTTTTGTTTCATTTATATCTTGTTTTTCCACCAACAACAGTAATGCTATTCTCGGTGACATATCTATATTCAAAAGTTCTCTAATTTCTCTAAACACCATGTCCCATATTTTTGTGCACTATCACAATACCACCACATATGTTTATATGTTCCAACCTCTTTCTTGCACCTCCAACATATTCTTGCTCTCTTACCTCCATTACAATACACAGAATACTACCGTGTTTCCCCGAAAATGAGACATTTCCTGAAAATAAGGCCAATCGGGCTTTTCAGGAGATGTGATAATATAAGCCACCCCTGCAAAATAAGCCCCCCCACCAACTACGCGCCCCACTCCCCCTGCCAGGCATGACAGAACTCCTGCCCCTCTTCTCATGGGAGAAGAGACAGCAAGGGGAGCCACATCTTGCTCCACATGTCTCACTTCTTCCCTGCCCTACCTGCCAGAAACGAGTCTTTGTGAGACTCACCGCGCCGCCACCACTGCCTCGTAGAACAGGATACTGCAAGGCTTGTGCCGTTGCATGCAGGAACTGCAGCACAGCCGCGAGGTTCGACATACTGGCACAGCTGCAAGAGGCAAGACACCAGCTGTGCCGGTATAATGAAGCTCGTGGCAGTGCTGCAGTTCATGCAGTTCCTCCACGAGGAAGCAGTGGCAGCAGGAGTCGTCAGTGCAGCGGCCAACACTAAGAATGGGGAGGGGAGGCGACGGCAGCAATGGGACATCCAGTCCCATGCTTACCACCTCCTGCACCCGCAAAATAATAAGACACCCCCCCCCCCCGATAATAAGGCCAAGCCCTTATTTGGGGGTTCAAAAGAAAATAAGACCCTGTCTTATTTTCGGGGAAACACTGTACATTTATAAGGATATCTTTGGAGATTTTCTAGCCCAGATCTAGTCTACTCCTGTTGTGACCAAATAGTGATTACCAAACACAATTCAGTCCTGAATAAACTTATTTTATTAAAACAGCTGAGAATTAATTCATTCTCAGCTTAGTCCAAAACAAATTCTTCATAACCAGTCCATCAGCCTTATCACCAACCTTTGATGTCTTGGCAACCTGCCAAAGGCTTTTCTTGGCAAAAACCCCACAAAGTTCAAGAGATGCTGACAAGAAGCACTGGAATCAACGTTGCTTTTCTACAAAGAACCCAATGGGCTCATTGCTGCTCTTTTAAGCCGTATGGGAGTGGTCAATAATCTTCTGGCCTTACTCCCGAGTCATCCTTTTTGCTTTAGCTGCTCTTGCCTTCTGGCAGTTCTTCACATGCGTGCATTAGGAACAGGCTCCTCCTGTTCCTCTGCCTCTCTGCTATCTGCCTCTGGAGGCTCCAGAGTCCGCGCATCGCTTCCAGATGGCCCTGGCCCCATTTCTGCCTCTGATACAGATCCCTCGTCCGGGCCTTCCCCTGACTCCAGGACTGGCCCATTGTCCTCCCCAGCCTCCTCACTATCCGACGCCATTGCCAGGTCCGCAGGCTGCTGGCGGACCACAACAACTCCAAAATCGTCCAGTATCATCCTAATGGCCCATTTGGGGCCTGATCCAACTCTGCCCATCTTGGCATTGAAGATGGAACAGTTCTCTTTCCTCTCTGGGGGCACCTTGCCTTCCTTCCTTGGTTTGACCTACCTTGTCCTCCTCTTCCATTTCCGTCTCTGGAAGTTCCATCAGAAGCCACCCGCAGGACTCTCCAGTACTTTTTTGTACTTAAAGATTAACTTTGAAGTTTTGGAGATGAATCTCCCATTATTGCTTGGCCTTTATTTTAATATCTTCAATCTTTCATGAGCTTGTGGCCAGAGAATATGACTTCTTAATTTTTTAAAATCAAGGCAGTGCCAACAGTCAGCATAAGCACTTTGGTAATGGGATCAGTTCTGTTTTCTCCATATGACAAGCTAGGAGCCTCTCAGGATCCCATAAGCAGCCTGCAGGGCAACAGAAACCCCCAGGCAGGGAGGGAGGCAGAGGTGGCAATGCTCCCAAGCTAGAGAGGGCCTTCAAGCCCACTCAACTCTCTCCAAAGCCAGCTAAGCAAAGAGCAGGGAATCCATGCCTATGTCCAACCTGGAGGTCCCTGGGAGAAGCAGATGTTGGTCTCCCAGTGGGGGATGGGTGGGAATGCCCCCCCTCCTTTCATTAATGGCCATCTTCCTTTTTTGGGAAGAGAGCCGCTTTCATTGTATGCTAAAATCCCAGGAGGCAGGACATTTCTACCTCATGGGTGGTGGGATTCCCCATGACTATGTAATGGAACAACAGATTCTGTCTACAGTATATGATCTAGCAGAGACCCAAACCAAAAAGATTTTCTAACAACCAGCATGGAAAGTTGGCTGACCAGCTGCCACAAAGCAGGTATTTCCCCCCCACCCACCCCCAGACTGGTGAAACAAGACAGCAGTGGGCAAAGAGGTGTTTGAGCATCTGAAGCTTCTACCTTGTCTTCATGGGCAACCCCTCTGGAGAGAGATGCTGCCACCCACCTGTGAAACTATACCGGCATGGTGGGGGGCAGATATTGCCAGCACCTCATCATCAGGCAGGTACACAAAGTCTGCTTACACTCCCTTGCAAAGTCCACACCAGGGAGTGAAAAGAGAGAGTGACTCATTGCGATAATTTATTTATTTATTTTATTTATTTATTTTAAATTTATATACCGCCCTTCTCCCTGAGGACTCAGGGCGGTGTACAGCCAGAATTAAAAAACATGAAATACAAATATTAAAAACAATTAAAATATATATAAATTTGGCCCAAAATTAAAAATACAAACCAATTAAAACATTTAAAATTTCTTAAGCCAGCCCGGCTTGCTGGAAAAAGTGGGTTTTAAGGGCACGGCGGAAGGCACTAAGGTCTTGGATTCTCCTTATCTCTGGGAGCAACTGATTCCAGAGGGTAGGTGCCCCCACAGAGAAGGCCCTCCCCCTGGGGGTCACCAGCCTGCATTGATTGGCTGATGGCACCCTGAGGAGGCCCTCTCTGTGGGAGCGCACGGGACGATGGGAAATTGAAACTCGGTCACCATCTTCTGGGACCCAGAAAGTCTTCCCTGGTTTGTGCTTCTGCTTCAGCCTTCTGGCTAAGCTGTTTTTGTTAAAAATGAGTGGTCGGGGGCTCAAACATGGGTGGACGATGAAAGGGGCTTCTTGACTGAATTTACCATAATGAACCAAACTAAAAAGACAGTCTGGAAAGAAGCAACGGATTGAAGCAACTTTCAAGATGAAGAAGTCATCTGCGCAAATCCATATATGAATTGGTATCACCAAACTATCCCAGTTCAAGAAAAGTCCTGACTAGGAAATCTAAATATCTGATACCCCTTGAAAGGTACATCAGGAAGTACACCCAGCTGCATCCCTTGCTTCCGGTTTGGGGAACTGCTCACCAAGAGCATCTCCTCCTTGCTGGCCCTTTATTTCGCACTACTGGCCCTCAGCCAGCCTAGAACTGCTGCCAGATGCCAGCCCAGCCTGCCCATTGGCCCAGCTGATTTGGAAGGAGCTGATATATCTATGCCTTTCTTTCACCTCCCTAGAGATCTCTCGGGAAGGAGAAAGAGGCAAAATACCTTTTTCCCATACCTGGGAGACAGGGGTGGGTTCTACTTACCTTTACTACTGGTTCGCAATGGGGATTTGCTTAATGACTGTGTGATTTGCTTAACTGCGGCAAAAAAGGATGTAAAATGAAGTGCGAACCCATGGTGGGGGCAGGGCGGCCATAGAGACATCGGTTGGCGACAGAGGATTTGCTGTGCGAGACGAACTGTAAGGTGTTGATAGGAGGAGAATGCAAGTTCAGGTGTCGGAAATAAATGAGTTGTTTTTGACAGGGAAAACGGAAATGGCACCGTATATATATAAAGGTTAAAAATTTGAGCAAAGAGGTGAACTACGGTACTATATCTTGAGAACATTGTGAGAATAGGAATATGCCAGTGCAGGAACCGATTGATTTTGTTTGTTTATTTAAAACATATAGCTACCCATCTTATACAGCCGTTTACACAGCTACAAATTCTGGGTGGCTCCCAATCAAAAATTAAAACAACATAAAAGCCAGACCACCCCAATGATGCCCTTGAAGTGATGTCCCGGTGCCTGGAGGCCGTGCGGATCTGGATGGGGAGAAACAGGCTCAGGCTCAACCCATCCAAGACCGAGTGGCTGTGGTTTCCGACGTCCCGATATAGTCAGTTGACGCCATCGCTGACTATTGGGGGCGAATCGCTGGCCCCCATGGAGAGGGCTCGCAACTTGGGCGTCCTCCTGGATTCACGGCTGTCTTTAGAAGAGCACTTGACGGCCGTGACCAGGAGGATTTTTCATCAGGTTCGCCTGATCCGCCAGTTGTGTCCCTTTCTGGATCGGGACTCGTTACGCACAGTCACTCATGCCCTCGTCACCTCCCGCCTGCACTATTGTAACGCTCTCTACATGGGGCTCCCCTTGAGGAGCACCCGGAGGCTCCAACTGGCGCAGAGTGCGGCCGCGCGGGTGGTAATGGGAGCGACATGGCGTTCCCATGTAACACCCCTCCTGCGCGAGCTGCACTGGCTCCTGGTGGTCTTCCGGGTGCGCTTCAAGGTTTTGGTTACCACCTTTAAAGCGCTCCATGGCTCAGGACCTGGGTACTTGCGGGACCGCCTACTACCACCAATAGCCTCCCACCAGCCGGTACGCTCCCACAGAGAGGGGCTCCTCCGGGTGCCGTCGGCCAAACAATGCTGACTGGCGGCCCCCAGGGGGAGAGCCTTCTCTGTGGGGGCACCTACTATCTGGAACGAGCTCCCCCCAGAGATACGGAGGATCCCGGATCTGCGCACCTTCCGCCGCGCCTTAAAGACCTTTTTATTTCACCAGGCGGGCCTGGCCTAATTTTCTCCCTCTTTTATAAAAGATTTTTAATTTTTAATATTTTTTAGTATTTTATATATTCAAATTTTAAAATTGGTTTTAAATTGATTGGGGTTTTAATTTGTTTGGGCCAAAACTATTTAATTTGATTTTAATTCCACTTTTAAATTTTGTATGTATGTATTTTATTGTTTGGCTGTGCACCGCCCTGAGTCCTTCGGGAGTAGGGCGGTATAGAAATCAAATAAAATAAATAAATAAATAAATAAATAAATAAATAAATAAATAAATAAATAAATATTAAAACTATAAAACCCAAACACATTAAAAACTCAGGAGTTGACCAGAGTTGGTTGAAATATAGGTGGCTATAGAAGTGATTGAAAGAAAGAAAGAAAAAGATAAACCTGGTACCAAATCAAGGTTCCAGTGTGCAGTCATCTCATCTGCCGCCAGCGCTTGGGGGGAAAACCCAGGTCCTCAGTGCTTCACAGAAGGCTAGGAGAACAGAGGAGGCCTTCAAGGGGAAAGTGACCCATGGGGCACTGAAAAGGCATCCTCTCTGGTTCCCATCAGATGGCAATATTTAAGGGAACGGACTGGAAGCATGCCCAGCCTATCTGACCTGGAAGAGAAAGGAGGTCCTGCAGATAGCCTGGTCCTGTGCCATGGAGGGCTTTCAAGGTGAGGGCCAGCCCTTGGAATTGCACCTGAAAGAAACCAGGAGCCATGGCAGCAACCCATCACCGCAAAAGCTGCCACATTCTGGACCAGTTGAAGTTTCTGAGGGGGACTTCAAGGGCAGCCCCAAATAGAGTGCATTACAGTAATCGAAGCAGGAGGTGACCAAGATATGAGTAACAAGGTGCCTGGCCTCTCCTTGCACCACCACCACCCCACCCCCGCCTCCGATTCAAGATTCGCCGGCCACGGGCTGCTGCGTTTGCCCAGCCTCTGCCGCAGCCCTGAAAAGCACACAAGCCGCTCCCTCCTCCCCGCGCCTTATCAGCGACGCCGGCAGTCAAAGGCGGCACCTGGCCCGGACCAAAGCTCCTTTGGCCAAGCGGAAGGAACGTTTGCCCGGCTCCTCCCCAGGGCGACAATGGCCAAGCTGCATCCCAGGCCCGCCCGGGCAGCAAAGGGCGCTGACCCTCCTTGGCAAGCGAGAGAAGCCGGAGCCGCGGAGCGACCCTCTCTAGGGCTCCCAGCCTCAGCTCTGGCCCTCGGGGCTCTCCCGAACGGCCAACTGGGGCAGGCGCTGGCTTAACTCGGCCTCTCTGCTTTCGACCGACGGGAACCTCGACTGAAACGAAGAGTCACCTTCTTGCCAGATGGGCGGCTGTACAAATATCTATCCCTACCTAAAACACCGCGGGAGACTCACGGCCATCCCCTTTCCCGCTGAGGTTCGGATAGGCAGGGGACTCGCTCCCCCCCCCTTCCCCCAGGCCGCTTGTGTCCTGGATGGAGCGATTAAAATGGGGGTCTGAAGCGTTCCTGGGCTGGCTCCGCGTGCGTGTGCCCGCATTCGGACACACGCGCATGTAAGCGAACGAGCCAGGACAGCAAAACCGGTCTGCGGGTGCGGTTTTTCGGACTTTTTGTCGGAAAAGGGGGACGGGAGGGTGCGATAAGACCAGGTCTGACTAAAGGCATTCCTTCCTGTGGTTATCAACCCTCTTGAGAGCCAGCATGCCCAGGCGGGGCTCCCTTTCCGGAGGCAGGGGAATCTGCCCTGGGTGGGGGTACCCGGACGGGGGAGGGGTCTCCGGAGGAGACCTGCCCAGGAGAACTGAGAGGAGCGGAGCAGGGACTCAAGTGTATCTGGCTCTGGGCGTGTGCAGCTGACTTTCTTTTGTGTGTTGCAGGTGGAGGGCCTTCGGAAGAGGGAGGGGACCAGGCGGAACCCAAAGCAGGTACTGTTCCAGAATCCCTGGCTCTTCCTGGCCGGGCTTGTGGGGGCGGGGCTGCTTTTTGCTTAGAGGTTCAGAGCTGAACCCCTTCTGTTCCCCAAGGTGAAACTTGTTTTTTTACATTTAACCTGATCCTTGAATTAACCTGGTGATTCATTTCATGCAGGGTACTGGTGCTGCTTGCCCGACAAGGTTGTGCCGGGCAAAGTCCCCAACCCAGCTAATTAAGCCCAAGGGTTTAGCCGGTCTTGTTGGGGGCTCCTTCATTCTCTACCCACAGGTCAACTTCCTGGAGAGGCCAGGAAGAAATGCCTCCCCTCAGTCTGGAGTAGTGGCAGAAACAGGCAGGGGGAGGTACTTTCCCAACCGTCCTCACAGAGACCACTTTGCTTTATCTCTCTCTCCCCTCCCCCCCCCCAAAGCTCCTGCCCCTGGTGGCCACCAGGAGGACTAAAGGGACTATTGAGAAGCTGGATGGGAGGCTGCCATTTGCCCCAAATTTTTCAAACCTCTGTTGTGGGGATGCAGCCACTGGCCTTGATTCAAGATGCTTAGGAAGGTGCCTTTCAGCTGCAACCCAGAATGCAAGAAGGAAACTCCTCCCCGCCACCCCAATCCTGATAGGCAGCTAAACCTGGATGCTTCTGCTGGGGGAGGGGTGAGGAGCAGAGGAAGAGCAAGGGAGAAGCTGACTCAGAAAGAGGTTTGAGTCCCTGCTGTCTCCCTCTAGGCGGAGTTCTCTCCTCTCCTCTGCCAGATGGCGCCCCAAGAGATGGCCTTGACCCGACTTCTGGAAAAGGTACTCACCTGGCCACACCAGGCTGGGTTAGGGTCAGCTGGCTGCCTCCTCCTTTGCTTCAATGACAATCTAGAAGCTGGTTGGTGTGTGTGTGTGTTGGGGAGCCAAAGTCTTGCCAAATGGCTTCTGGACACATTCTGAGTGATTTGTGGCCACTCTGGGTTGAGCCCTTCAGCTCCAGCCCAGAGGAGGAAGAAGACGTGAGGTCGTCTCCCTTCCCCCACGAGCACTGGGCTGCTTCCATCCCACTGCCTGTTCCAGATCAGAAGCCCTCACTGGGCACAGGGAAGAGTAGGTGGGTCTCAGAAGGAGCAGCCACTGGTCACCTTCAGCTGGACTTGGAGCCAAGGAAGGTAGAGGCTGTGGGGTCAAAATACCTCCTGGGGGAGAACAGCGCAAATGTCCCCTTTGGGCATGATGCTTAACTGGCAGGAAGCAGAACTGAAGCTGCTACCTCGGCAGTATGGTCACCATTCACACAGGCCCTGCAGGCTGGGCTGCAATTGGGCTGCTGGCAGTTTATGCTTCAGTTCGGCTCTTCTCTTCTGGTGGCGTGAATCAGGCTGGCACAGGGAGTTTACTTCTTGGGCACCACCCAGGCCCAGCCACTTTTACTACCCTTTGCCCAGCTATAGCTCATGTGACCCAAGCTCTCTCTCTCGCAAGCAACCATTGCAATTTATTATGAGCATTTGCTGCCCAACTCTCAGCGGGTGGGGCTCTGGGCAACTCCAACCCAAGAAAGGCAGCTTGCAGGGGTTTTGGATTCACTTCTTCCCAACCTCTGAGCTACTCTGGTTGGTCTTTCTGCTTTGCTTCCAGATGCGGAGAAGCGGGTGGGCATCTCCCTTCACACAGGTAAGCACCTGGGCATCTGCTTCCAATTGGCCTGCCAGTTCTCCTTTCCCACTGCAAGTGTGATGGCAACACCATCAGCAATTGGGGCAACTCCTGTGCCCAGAAAAAGGCCAGGTCCTTCCACAGGGCTCCCAGAGGTGACTCACCTGCCTCTGAAGCCTGAACAGAACTGGGGAGGGGCTAGGCAGCCACTTGGGGTGCAGGGGAGAGGGAGAGGTTGCTGCATGTGAATTCCCAACAATATTCCTACTGGCTGGGTCTGTGGGGCTGCAGTCTGAAAACTTTTCAAACACCAACATGATATGCGCCCCCTCCCCCAGGCTGGCTTTCTCTCTCCCATGGGGGATTCATCAGGGAACCTTTTTCTGCAGGGGACATTCTGGCTATTCTCTTTGGATCCCTCTTTGCGGCCACAGCACTTGCCTTCCTCTTCTTCGTTCACAAGCACCGGAGGCAGGCAAGCAGGTGAGAAAGCCCCACAGCGGGAGACAGCACAGCCACCTCTGGAGGAGAGCCCTGTGGAGCCCTGCTTCCTGCTTGGCCCATGTGCTTGTCCGCTTCTGTGCGTGCCCAACTAGGATGCAAGGGCCCCCAAGGAAGGCCAAGCAGGTGGGAAGGAGAGCGATTCCGATGTCACCCGTTCCTTTTTCTCTCTGCAGGGCACAAGCCACAAAGCCTGCTGCCCTCTACACTCTGGCCTCCACTGATGAGCATGCACTGTAGCTGATAGCCCACAGGCCACACTCTGCCCCTCACTCTTGGAGCTCCTTCCTGCCCCATCCTCTTCAAAGCCCCATGAGCCTCCCCCTCCTCCCCTGCTAGCAGCTGGGGTGGTGCTCAGGCCAGCCAGAGGAAGAGCAGCTCAAAGACAAGAGGGGCGGCCAGCCCAGCAGAGCTGGTCTTCCTGAGAAGGCTCCCCTCCGGACTCATGGGAAAGCGAGGCCACCTGCCTAAAATGCAGACCACTATGCTCCTGAGACGCTTCTAGCCAGAAACCTGTGACTTACCTTCAGACTCTCCAGCGGGAAACCACAGGCTGCTCCAACTGTGGCAGCACCTGTCTGGCTGCCAGGAAGTCTTCTTGGCATAAGGGTTGCCCATCGACTTTGTAGAGGGCTGGTGCCACAGAAAGGCAGGGAAGAGACTCTGGGTCATGTCGCGCTCTCTCTCACACACCCTTCTCGTTGGGAAGCCTCATTGGCCAAAAGCTGGACTGATCTGATTAATGGCTTCTTTATGGCCTGCACAAACACAGCAGCCTTGCCCCTCGGCCGACTGTTCTTCGCAAGCTCATTGCATGGCTGCCGGATGGTAGTGGCCTGAAACCTGCCAACTCTCAACCTTCACACATAATCCAAATGAAATCAGATTCTAAAAAAGATTTATTTTGGGAATGTGCTACTTTCCCCAAGCCACTCCAACATGACCTTTAAACAAAGCAGAGTTGTTGGGAGGCAGCCCCTTGCAAAGCAAATGTGCAAGGTAGAACACGTTGGTATCTGTTGGCTCTGCCAAAGTGGTCTGGGAAAATAGTAGGCAAGGCAGAGGGAGGAATCAGCCTGTGAATCAGGGCTTCCTTCCCCACCACGATTTTACAGGGGATTCCTCCATTTGCAGAAGCAGAGACTACCCAAGGCCCCTTCCCAGTTTGCAGGCAGGTGGGTAGGTGAAGGGAATTGTCTGAAGCAGCTGCAGGCAAAGGATGACCTGCCCCTCCCCTCCAAACTGAGTAAAAGTGCCATTCGACCAGGCCAATTTTTAAAAAAACATCCAGGAGAGATGTACAGGAAAAAAAATTAGAATGATGCATGAACTATGAAGAAGTCTCATAATGCTAAAGCCCAAACCACCACGGCTATTGGCATCTTCTATTTGGCCTACTGTAAGAAAAGAAGGGCTTCAGCAGATGCCACATAATTCTCCTGTGGAACTGATTGCCACAAGATGGCTTGAAGATTATAAAACGGAAGTGGCAGATCCTCAGAGGAAAATAAATCTTCCATTTACAGGTAATCCTCAATTTACAACTATTCATTGCCGTAGTGGTTAGAAAGCAGTACTGCAGGCTATTTCTGCTGGCTGCTTGCAATTTGGCAGTTCAAATCTCACCAGACTCAAGGTTGACTCAGCCTTTCATCCTTCCGGGGTCGGTAAAACGAGGACCCAGATTGTTGGGGGCAATAGGGTGACTCTATAAACCGCTTAGAGATGGCCGGAAAGAACTGAAGTGTTATATACGTCTAAGTACTATTGCTAATGCTATGATGCTCATTTAGCAAGTGTCTGAAATTACAATGGCCACAGTCACATGATCAAAATTCGGCCCTTGGCAACTGGCATGTATTCATGATGGTTGCGTCATCACGTAATTGCTGCTGGTGTCCTTCCCTGCCAAGCAAAGTCAACGGGGAAGCCAGATTACTTTAGCAGCCACATAACAACTGCAATGATTTACTTAATCATTGTGGCAAAAAGATTGCACAATTGGACACAAGTCACTTAACTGCCTTGCTTAGCAATCAAAACTCTCATCCCACTTGAGGCTTTAAGTCGAGGATCACCTGCCTGTTCAGCGTGGGCAGCATGTTTCTCAATGCCAGAGAAAGCGGGTGGTGGGAGGGAGAGACTGAGCTGACCAAGGTGTTTGTGCCAACTTAAGGCTGCCAGCATTGGTACCTTGCTACAAAAGCTCCCCCTCCCCCCCCCCCCGATGGTGCCTGCCCTGCAAAGCATCCAGTGCCAGCAAGGGTGCCAGAAGGTGACTTGCTTCAAAGAAGCCAATGATGCCCCACATTGGATGAGATGGGCACCAGAAAAGAAAGCCAACAAAGCAAAGACTGAAGGGACTTAAAAGATTGTTCAGTTAGGGAGGGGACAGGACAGGACTAGGACAGTGGCAGAATCAACCTGGCTGCAGTTCATGCAATACACTGAGCCTGCAACAAACCACATAGGATTGGCTTACATCAAGCCATGGCTCCCCTCTACAGGCTCTTTTGTGACCACTACGCTGCCCCCACATCTCTATCCCAGAGGCTCCCCAAGATGTTAACTTCATTGCTGCAGTCTCAGAAGCTGCCAGACGCTCTCTGCTCATCCACCCAGCTCACCATGTTGATGGCAGGTGGCCCTTTTGCAGAGTTATGGCCACACCAGCTGATCAAGCAAAGACCTCACAGGAGGCCAAGGCCATCTGCCCTGGCCCCCCACCCCTGAACAAACACAAGCTTTTAGCCAGTCTCTTTATTGGTACTACTTAAGAAGGGAATCCACAGCTCTGTTCAGCTTCTGCTCTTGGCTTTCAAGCAACGCAAGACTGGGTGATCCCCCCCACCCCAACCCCTCTTCCCGAGAGCAGCAGCAGATCAAAGACACTTTCTCTGTGCCGTATAGATCACCTGGCTGCTTGGCCAGCACCCCTTTTCCCCTCCCACCCCAATAAGTATCAGGAGCCAAAGGGGAGATGCAGCGAGATTCAAGAGGACGGCAAAGGGCAGACAGATTTCCTGGGGCTAGTTGAGGGCAGCCATTCCACAGCCCTAGTCCCATCTTCAGCCCCTGTGTTCCAAGGGCACAATCATCCGATGCCCTCCGGAGAGCCTGGGGCCCAGCTTCCTGGCAAGGTGGCTGGAAGGCTCAGGATCCTGCCTGGGGTGCGGTCCGTAGGCCTGTGAAATGGGAATGCAGCACTTGGGAGAGAGCTGAGCCAGCTGGCTGGTGGGGGCAGGGGAGTGTTACCCCAGGGGTAATGGCACAGTGGGGAGGGGGACCTTGGGCAGGAGCTGGGATGACACTCACACAGGAGGAAGTGCTGCAGGTTCTTTTTGGAGCCTCCGGAGAGATGATAAGCCCACACCGCCATGGCCACCATGAGCAGGTATGCTGGCAAAAGGCTGCCCAAGTAGACCGGGTTCCAGAAGGTCTGCAAGGAGAAACAGGTGGGTCAGCCCTCCCGGCAGCCTCTGACAGGGAGGCCTCCCACCCCCATCTCCATGCCTGAGGGTTCCCAGAAATGAAATGGGAAGCCCTTCGCCTTCCCCTGAGGCTGGAGAGCAGCCCAGCTGAGGGGCACCACAGCTCCACAGAGGAGGCGGAGTTGCCTACAGCCGCCCCCCCCCCCCCCGCCCCCAGTAAGCTGCTTGCCAGGGGCTGGCTGTCATCAGGACCCTGTTGCAGGAAGAGCCAGCAGAGCTGGGCAATCCAGGGGGGGAGGGGCTTGGCTTGCCTGGCTTGGGAGACAGCATCACAATACTAAAATGCCACAAGGACTAAGACCCTCCCTGGCAACAGGGGATGTGGGTCCATTCATTGGGGCAGCTAAAGCAGAGACAGGCCTGGAAGGTGCCAGCTGGGGGGCATGTTTGCTGCAGCCTACCAGTCCCTGTTCTCTATCTCTGTCTCCAAACACACACATATAGCCATTTTTAGGGGTGCTACTCACAAGGGCAGAGACGGTGAGATGGCAGAGCACCACAGCTGCCACCTCTCCCCAGCGCCGCGTCTCACAGCCATGGAAGAAGACGATGCCCCAAAAGGTGTGCAGCAGGATCAACACCAGGGTCATGAAGGCTGTGGGGACAGAGACAGTGAGGGGGGGGGGGGCTGGAGAAGGCCTCCCCCCACCCAATCAGGGACAGCTGTACCTGAAGTCAGGAAGTAGAGCTGGGAGTCTCCGTGGATGCCCACGATGCCAGGCCCCAGAGAATCCGCCAGCAGGTTGATCATGGCAAAGGCACCGCTCATGAGTCCAAACCCCAGCCCGGCCACTGTGGGCAGAGAAGGTGCAGGCCTGAGCAGGGCCCAGAAGGGCCAATCTATTCCCCAATCCAGCAGGGCCTTTGGCCACATCCCTCTCTCCATCCCGTCCACTCTGGCCCTGGGATGGGGCTTCCTTCTGGGCTGAGGGATGCGCTCACCAGCAGGGGCCCACCTTCAAGCTCTCCTCCCAGCACCCCAGGAATTCCTGACCCCCTCCCTTCCTCTGCAGGGGTCCCGGTGTCCCCAAAAGCCTTCTTTGCCCAGGTACCACCTGAGCCATCCCTCGGGAAACGCACCATAGGCCATCTGCTGGATGGAGATGGGGGAGCAGCCATCTTCACTGAGGGCAAGGAGCCCTTCCATTGCCTTCCTGGGGGAGGGAAGGAGAAGCACAGGCTGAGTTCTGGATCACCTAGGCTGGAGCTGGCGCCCTCTGCAGGCTTGGACCTCCACTTTCTCCCACAGACCTGAAAGGGCTGCTCCTGGCCCATAAGGAGCCTTCCTGGCTGTGGCCCTGGTTGCAAGCTGGTCCCCTGGCTTTGGGCACCTGGCCAACCCCAGAAAGGCCAAGTATGTGGCCTCTCTGTCTCTGGGAGAGATGAGGTGGGACCAAGCTTCAAAGTTGGTGTCTGTGTGTGTATGTGTGTGTGTATGCAGACACACAAAATGCTCCTGTGTGTCCAATCAGCCTAACATCAATACCCGGAAGGATACTGGAAATGATAATAAAAAAATAGATCTGCCAACATCTAGAAACGAGTAAAGTAATAACTAGCAGTCAGCACAGGTTTGTTAAAAACAGATCATGCCAAACCAATCTTATTTCATTCTTCAACATAGTTACTAAATTAGTAGACCAGCAAAATACTGTGGACATTATATAGACTTCAGCAAGGCATTCAACAAAGTAGACCACAACGTAAGAGAGCAGGAAGATAGACAATACTATTTGATATGGGATTTATTTTACCAATGGATAGAGAATAAGAATTGGAAATAAATATGATATAAATGGATGTTGAATTTTTTGGAAATAAGCTAGCATGTTTAGTGATAAATTGAAGAGAGGAGGAGCACAAAAATGCCACCGACTGATACACGGCTCATATACCGACTGTTTATAATTGTATGGAATGATAATGTTTTTATGTTTTGTTTTGTTTGTGTTTTTGAAAAATAAAAAAAATTATAAAAAAAAAGCAAAGTAGACCATAACCTTGGTAAGCTAGAAAAAAGTAGGATAGATAGCTGTTGTGGCCCCGCCCTCTGAGCCTGTCCCATCGGAGGAAGAAAGCTCCGAGCATGAGGAAGAGGAGTCAGCCAGGCCTCCCTCTCCAGGCCCCTCCCCTCTGGCATTGTTTCAAGTGCCGGCCGAGGGAGAAGAAACAGCTGCTTCAAATCAGAGTGATAATGACACCTCATTCCTGGACGCACGCCTCCGAAGACGTGATAAACGTTTGCAGCAGCTGGGGAGGCGTGCTAGGGATTAGAACTGAGTCACTGGACCACACCCCAGAGACCACACCCCAGAGACTATATAATAGAGGGTTGTGGTCAAGAATCTTTTGTGACGAACAAAAGTAAACCTTGAATAGTCACTGAAGCCTCGTCCGGAACTGTTGGGAGGAATATTATTTTATGTTTGGACTTTCTTGAACGTTCGTATCTTATCTGTCTGTTTGTGAAAATAAAGTCCCTTGGCAGACGGTGTGTCTATCGCTGCCAAGAGGAAGATAAGAACTGAGTGCGTTCCAAAGTGTTTCCTTAACCCTCGGCTGGCTGTGTGGTGTGTGTGTGGGGACGGGGACAGATCATCTTGTTCGTCACCCCCATACTCCATCGTTAACCCACGATGGACCAACAGCTGCAGCAGCAGATACAGCAGATGCTGGAGGCCAATCAGCTTCTGCAACAGCAAGTAGCACAGCTAACTGCCCAACTTGCTTTGGGAAATGCTCCTGCAGCTCCACCTCCTCCCCCTCCCCGTCCGAGATGCCCAGTGAACGTGCCAGATAGGTTTTCTGGGCAGCAGGAGATGTTTCCGGCCTTCTTGGGACAATGCCAACTGTTTATGGCGATGAGGCCGGAGGATTTTCCGGATGACCGGGCTCGGGTGGCATTTGTTATCAGCTCCCTCTCTGGCACTGCCGCCCGATGGGCCACGCCTCTGTTGTTGCAAGATAGCCCCTTGCTCCTGGACTTTCAGGGCTTTTTACAACACCTGCGCACCATGTTTGAGGACCCCCTCCGGGTGCAGACGGCAGCGAGGCGCATCAAGGACCTCCGCCAAGGCAAGCGCCCCCTGCAGGACTATATTGCAGAGTTCCGACTGCTAGGCCAGGATTCGGCTTGGAATGAGGTGGCGCTGATGGACGCCTTCCAGGACGGCCTTTCCGACGAGTTGCAGGACGAGCTGGTTCGTGTGGAGGCGCCACCGACCCTCGACGCGCTGGTGACCCAATGCCTGCGCATCGACGCCCGCCTGCAACGGCGACGGCCCCGTCGGGCTCTTCCGGAACCATCGACAGAGTCGGCACCCCCGCGTTTCGCACCGACAGCGCTCCGGACCGCACAGCGTTTTGTGGCGACGGCTGAGGAGCCCATGGAGCTTGGAGCAGCCAGACCTCAACTGACGGCCCAGGAGCGGATGCGGAGACGTCAAGGGGGGTTGTGCCTCTATTGCGGCGAGGCGGGACATTTTGCCGCCTCGTGTCCCCGGAAGCGGAGTGGACCGCTCAAGCCTGTTCCGGAGTCTCGGCGTGACCAGCCGGGAAACGGGCCAGGCCTGGCCTAGGGGAAACTCTGGGTCAGGCACGTGACCATGCCCCGCCGGAGTCGGCGGCTGTGGACTGTGAGCCCCCTCGGCACCTGATTTTGAACACCCGGGTGTTGTTGGCTAACCGGTCGGAAGGGCTCCAGGCGCACGCGCTGGTGGACTCGGGGGCCACCACGAACTTTATGGACCAGGCCTTTGTGGCCCATTACAAAGTCCCCTTGGTTCCAGTGGACCCTCCGTTGAGGGTCGAAACTATAGATGGGCGGGAACTCGTGGCGGGGCCCATCAAAACCGCTACCCAGCCCTTGCGCCTCGCCATCGGGAACCACGAGGAGGCGATCCAGTTTTACGTAACGGCGGATCTGCACTTTCCCTTGGTCCTGGGGATGGCCTGGCTTCGGGCGCACGACCCTCAGGTGGCGTGGTCAAGAAACGCCATCTCGTTCCCGAGCCTGCAGTGTGTCGACCACCTTCGCCACACCTGCGCCGGCCAGGACGTCTCTGCCCCAAACGTCTCCTTGCCTCCGGAGCTGATGCCCTTCGCTGACGTGTTCAGCGAGAAGGAGGCGGACCGCTTGCCCCCGCACCGACCCTACGACTGTGCGGTGGACCTAATGCCCAACGCGCCCCTGCCCTCGGGACGCCTGTACTCCATGTCGGAGCCCGAGCTGGCCGCCTTACGGGACTTTCTGGAAAAGAACCTGGCCCGTGGGTTCATCCGGCCTTCGACCTCCCCGCTCTCGGCCCCGGTCCTCTTCGTTAAAAAGAAGACAGGGGACTTGCGCCTGTGTTGCGACTACCGGCGCTTGAATGCCATCACAGTGCGAAATCGCTACCCCCTGCCGCTGATCCCGGAGCTGATGGAGAGGTTGCGGGAGGCCTCGATCTTCACTAAGCTTGATCTCCGAGGGGCCTACAACCTGGTGCGCGTGAGAGAGGGGGACGAGTGGAAGACAGCGTTCGGCACTCGGTATGGACACTTCGAGTATACCGTCATGCCGTTCGGGTTGACCAACGCCCCCGCGGTCTTCCAGCATTTGATGAACGATGTGTTCCGGGACATGCTGGATCGGTTCGTGGTGATCTACTTGGATGACATTTTGATCTATTCCCGGACCCCGGAAAGTCACCTCCAGCATGTCCGCCAGGTCCTGCAGCGCCTGCGGGAGCACCAGCTCTATGCGAAGTTGGAGAAATGCTACTTCTTCCAGACTTCCATAGAGTTCCTCGGGCACATCATCACCCCCGAGGGCATCGCAATGGACCCGCGCAAGGTGGAGGCCTTGCGCAGTTGGGAACCCCCGCGTCGGGTGAAGGACGTCCAGCGTCTGTTGGGATTTGCCAACTACTATCGGACCTTCATCCCGGGCTTCGCCACCCTGACCTTGCCGTTGACCCAGCTCCTTCGGAAGAAGGTCCCGTTCCAGTGGGGGCCCCCGCAGCAGCAGGCCTTCGAGGTCCTCAAGCAGGCCTTCCTCACAGAGCCAGTCCTGAGGCACCCCAATCCACACCGTCCGTTCGTGGTGGAGACGGACGCGTCCAACGTGGCAATTGGGGCGGTGCTGCTACAGGCTCCGGTGGATGGCGGCACTCTTTTTCCCTGCGCATACTACTCCCGGAAACTCAACCCTTCCGAGCGCAACTACACCATCTGGGAAAAGGAGTTGCTGGCCATCAAGGCCGCGTTCGAGGCTTGGCGACATCACCTCGAGGGGGCCCGACACCAGGTGGAGGTGCGGACGGACCATCGGAACCTGGAGCACCTCACCACGGCACGGAAGTTGAACCAGCGGCAGATCCGGTGGTCGTTGTTTTTCGCCCGGTTCAACTTCCACGTCACATACATTCCGAGCAACCTCAACCAGAGGGCGGATGCGCTATCCCGTAAGCCGGAATACTTTTGCCCCAAGGATTCCCTTCCCCCCCGGACGGTGCTGCCAGCGGACTCCTTGGCCGCGGTCCAGGAACCGGTGGACCTGCGGGCTCAGGTGCTGGAAGCGCAGCGACGGGACGACTGGTCGCAGCAGCGGAGAGCGGACGTCGGCCCCGCGTCCCCATGGACCGTGGAGGAGGGCTTGCTCAGACACCGGGGTCGGTTGTACGTGCCCACGAGTCCGCTCCGAGCCCTCGTCATGAACCAGTGCCATGACAACCCCGCGGCGGGGCACTTCGGCTTCTTTAAGACTTTGAACTTGGTGACGCGGACTTTTTGGTGGCCTCGGGTACGGCACGACGTGCACGCCTACGTGACGTCCTGTGTGACGTGCCGACAGGCCAAAGCCGTGTCCGGCCCCCCTCCCGGACTCCTCCAGCCGCTGCCGACACCGGAGAGACCGTGGGGAGCCATCTCCATGGACTTCCTGACAGACCTGCCCCTGTCCGCTACGTACACGACCGTCCTCGTGGTGGTGGATGCGCTCACGAAGATGGCACATTTCATCCCATGCCGCGGCCTGCCCTCGGCCCGCACCACGGCTCGCCTGTTCTTGCAACAGATCTTCCGCCTCCACGGCCTGCCGGACCGGGTGGTTTCGGACCGCGGGGCCCAGTTCACGGCCCGCTTCTGGAAAAGCCTGATGGCCGCGCTGGAGGTGCAGGTGTGCCTGTCGTCGTCGCACCATCCGGAGACTGACGGGGGCACGGAGAAGGTCATCGGCATACTGGAGCAGTACCTCCGCTGTTTTGTCAACCAGCAGCAGGACAACTGGGCCGAGTACCTTCCCCTAGCGGAGTTCGCTTTTAATAACTCCCAACACACCTCCACCCAGATGACCCCGTTCCATGCCAACGTCGGATACCATCCACGGCTTTTCCCGTTGACCATCATGGACTCCCCTGTTCCCGAGACCCGGGACTTCCTCTCGGAGCTGCAGGCGGTGCAGCAACTGGTGCGGCGGCAGCTGATCCGGGCGAAAGAGGATTATAAACGATTCGCCGATCGCGCCCGCCGGGCGACGCCACCGCTGGAAGTAGGAGATCGGGTGTGGTTGTCCACAAAACACCTCCCCACGGACCGGCCGGTGAGGAAACTGGCCCAACGCTTTATCGGTCCCTTCCCTATCGAGGCTGTCATCAATCCGGTGGCCTACCGGTTGACTCTACCCCGCTCCATGCGGCTCCACCCTGTTTTTCATCGGTCCCTCCTGGTCCCTGAGGCCCCCGCGAGCCATCTCCGCCGCCCGCCGACGCCTGCCCCCCCAGCCGCAGCCGACGAGGACGATGCCTCGACGTACGAGGTGGACAGTATCCGGGACTCCCGTTGGCTGAAGGGGCGCTTCCAATACCTCATTGCCTGGAAGGGGTACGGGCCCGAGGATTTCACCTGGGTGGATGCGTCTGCCGTTCAGGCCCCTGACCTGGTGCGGGCTTTCCACGAACAGTTCCCGTCCCGACCCCATCCCGACCGTCAGACCCGGGGGAAGGGCCCTGCGGTGGGGGATAGTGTTGTGGCCCCGCCCTCTGAGCCTGTCCCATCGGAGGAAGAAAGCTCCGAGCATGAGGAAGAGGAGTCAGCCAGGCCTCCCTCTCCAGGCCCCTCCCCTCTGGCATTGTTTCAAGTGCCGGCCGAGGGAGAAGAAACAGCTGCTTCAAATCAGAGTGATAATGACACCTCATTCCTGGACGCACGCCTCCGAAGACGTGATAAACGTTTGCAGCAGCTGGGGAGGCGTGCTAGGGATTAGAACTGAGTCACTGGACCACACCCCAGAGACCACACCCCAGAGACTATATAATAGAGGGTTGTGGTCAAGAATCTTTTGTGACGAACAAAAGTAAACCTTGAATAGTCACTGAAGCCTCGTCCGGAACTGTTGGGAGGAATATTATTTTATGTTTGGACTTTCTTGAACGTTCGTATCTTATCTGTCTGTTTGTGAAAATAAAGTCCCTTGGCAGACGGTGTGTCTATCGCTGCCAAGAGGAAGATAAGAACTGAGTGCGTTCCAAAGTGTTTCCTTAACCCTCGGCTGGCTGTGTGGTGTGTGTGTGGGGACGGGGACAGATCAGATAGCTTCACCAGCAGATGGATTTGCAACTGGCTGACACACCATACTCAACAAGTACTTAATGGTACTACATCTACATGGAGGGAAGTAAGCAGTGGGGCACCACAAGGTTCTGTCTTAGGCCCAGTACTCTTCAATATCTTCATAAACGACTTTGATGAGGAAATAGAAGGGGAACTCATCAAATTTGCAGATGATACTAAGCTAGCAGAAATAGGCAACATCCAATAGGCCAGGGGTCAGCAACCTGTGGCTCTGGAGCCACATGTGGCTCTTTCACCCCTCTGCTGCGGCTCCGTCACTCAAAATATGTGCCCCAACCATAAATGTGCAACACCCGCTGGCATGCGATTTATTGAGCTTTTCAACCCCCGGTAGGCCAACCATGGATAAACCCAAGAAAAGAAAAGTTTCAGAAGAAAACAATGTTTAATTCAACTACATAGGCTAGTTTTGTGGCCGTTCAAGAAATAGTCAGGCACAGGAAGGGTTTTTTGGCTCCCGGTGTTTTCTTTTCTGTGGGAAATGGGTCCAAATGGCTCTTTTGAGTGTTTAAGGTTGCAGACCTCTGCAATAGGCTAAAGATTCAGATGGATCTTGACAGACTTGAACACTGGGCCCTATCTAACAAAATGAAATTCAATATAGAGAAAAGTAAAGTCTTACACTTAGGCAAGAAAAACACATATACAGTTGCAAGAAAAAGTATGTGAACCCCATGGGATTACGTGGAGTTTTGCATGAATTGGTCATAAAATGTGCTCTGAACTTAGATTCTAAGTCACAACAATAGAAAAACACAGCCTGCTTAAAATAATACTACACAAACATTAGATGTTGCCATGGTTTAATTGAACATAACATGTAAACATTCACAGTGCAGGGAGGAAAAAGTATGTGAACCTTTGGACTTAATAACTGGTTGACCCTCCTTTGGCAGCAATAACCTCAACCAAACGTTTCCTGTAGTTGCAGATCAGACCTGCACAACCATCTGGAGTAACTTTGGACCACTCCTCTTCACAAAACTGTTTCAGTGTAGCAATATTCTTGGGATGTCTGGTGTGAATCACTCTCTTATGGTCATGCCACAGCATTTCAATCGGGTTGAGGTCAGGACTCTGACTGGGCCACTCCAGAAGGCGTATTCTGTGCTGTTGAAGCCATTTTTTGTTGAATTACTTGTATGCTTTGGGTCATTGTCCTGTTGCATCACCCATCCTCTGTGGAGCTTCAGTTGGCGGACAGATGGTCGTACGTTTTCCTGCAAAATGTCTTGATAAACTCTGGAATTCATTTTCCCATCAATGACAACAATCTGTCCAGGTCCTGAGGCAGCAAAGCAGCCCCAAACCATGATGCTCCCTCCACCATGTTTTACAGTGGGGATGAGGTTTTGATGTTGGTGTGCTGTGCCTTTTTTTCTCCACACAGTGTTGTGTGTTCTTCCCAAACAACTCAATTTTGGTTTCATCTGTCCACAGTATATTTTGCCAGTAGTGCTGTGGAATATCCAGGTGCTCTTTTGCAAACTTCAAACATGCTGCAATATTTTTTTTGGACAGCAATGACTTCCTCCGTGGTGTCCTCCCATGTACTCCATTCTTGTTTAATGTTTTCCTTATTGTAGATGTGTCAACAAAAATGTTAGCATGTGCCAGAGATTTCTGTAGGTCTTTAGCTGACACTCTTCTTTACCTCATGAAGCATTCTGCGCTGTGCTCTTGCAGTCATTTTTACAGGACGACCACACCTAGGGAGAGTAGCAACAGTGCTAAACTTTCTCCATTTGTAGACAGTCTGTCTTACCGTGGACACATGAACATCAGGGCTTTTGGAGATACTTTTGTAACCCTTTCCAGCTTCATGCAAGTCAACAATTCTTGATCGTAGGTCTTCTGAGAGCTCTTTTCTGCAAGGCATGGTTCACATCAGACAGTGCTTCTTGAAACCAATAAACCCAAAACAGGTGTGTGTTTTTAAAGGGCAGGACAGCTGTCAGTAACACATCCAATATCAGCACACTGATTGGAGTCAAAGTTGGCTCACTCCTGGCTCCAATTAGCTCTTGGAGAAGTCATTAGGCTAGGGGCTCACATACTTTTTCCTCCCTGCACTGTGAATGTTTACATGTTATGTTCAATTAAACCATGGGAACATCTAATGTTTGTGTAGTATTATTTTAAGCAGACTGTGTTTTTCTATTGTTGTGACTTAGATGAAGTTCAGAGCACATTTTATGACCAATTCATGCAAAACTCCACGTAATCCCAAGGGGTTCACATACTTTTTCTTGCAACTGTAGATTGGAAGAAACCAGGCTTAATAGCAATAACTGTGAAAGGGAGCTTGGAGTCTTAATTAAATATGAGCCAGAAATGTGCAGCAGCACTCAAAAAAGCCAATGCAATCCTAACTTGCATTATCAGAGGGATACAATCAAGATCAATACCACTCTATAAAGCCTTTGTAAGACCACGCCTAGAATATTGTATCTAGTTTTGGTCACCACACTATAAAAAAGATGTTCAGATTCTAGAAAGAGTGCAGAGAAGAGCAACCCAGATAATTAGGGGACTGGAGACTAAAACATATGAAGAATGGTTGTAGGAACTCAGCATGGCTAGTCTAGGGAAGAGAAAGACCAGGGGAGACATGATAGCCGTCTTCCAATACTTGAGGGGCTGCCACAGAGAGGAGCGGGTCAAGCTATTTTCCAAAGCACCTGAAGGCCAAAGAAGGAATAATGGATGGAAACTGATCAAGGAGAGATTCAACCTAGAAATAAGGAGGAATTTCCTGACAGGGAGAATAATCAGCCCATGGAACAGAAGTTGCCTTCGGAAGTTGTGGGAGCTTCATCACTGGAGGCTTTCAAGAAGAGACTGGACTGCCATTTTTGTAAGGTCTCCTGCTTGGGCAGGGCGATGGGACTAGATGACCCTACGAGGTCCCTTCCAATTCTGCTAATCTGTATATCAAATTTCCATTTCCTTTCATCTGTTAATTCTAGTTTAGTTAAATAAATGAGGTCAAACATTTTAAGGTTTTTTAAAAGTAAGTAAATAAAAAGAATGTGGGTCTGGGAACAGTGCAGCTGAATGACACAAGTCAGTCGGTTTCTAGAAAAGGCTAAGAAAAGGGAAAGGAAAGAGGACCAGCAACACAGTGTGTGAAATCAGCCGCAGGGAAAATGGAAGGCCTGAAAGACCAGGTGAGAGACAAATCACCATGGAGA
Source organism: Pantherophis guttatus (assembly GCF_059756535.1). Classification (NCBI taxonomy): domain Eukaryota; kingdom Metazoa; phylum Chordata; class Lepidosauria; order Squamata; family Colubridae; genus Pantherophis; species Pantherophis guttatus. The sequence goes on from NC_142064.1 coordinate 110,739, forward strand.
AAATTCCTGGCAGGTCAAGTATGCGGGTACAAAAGGGGCATAGATTGCAGGGAGTCCTCCATTTATGAGCTGACATTTAACAGCTTTTTGAAGTGAAGGCAGTCTTGGAAAGTGTGTCCAGGCTTTGTGCTACCTGCCCCCACATTCTCTGAGTTATGAGGCCACGATCAGGCTGCTTGGCAATCTGTTTGTTCAATGATTGATTGGTTACCCATCGCCCCACGTTTTCCTCATAATGGAAAAGGAACAACTAGAAAAGATCCATAAAACAACCAATAACAACTTCAAAGGAATAGCACTAGCACAGGAAGAAGGAAACCAAACAGGGGCCTTCCTGGATATCTCCATCGGCAAAGGACACGGCGCAGATTAGAAATATCAGCCTATCTTAAAACCAGCCACACTAGCTAGGCACAGGTGACCCTTGACTTATGACAATTGAGCCAAAAAAATTCCATTGCTAAGCCAGACTGTTAAGTGGATTTTGCCCCATTTTACAACCTTTCTTGCTAAAGATGTTAAGTGATCTCTGCAGTTGTTAAGTTAGTAACATGGTTGTTAAGTGAATCTGGCTTCCCCAATGACCCCGATCACATGACCCCGGGACACTGCAACCGTCATAAATATGAACCAGTTGCCAAGCATCCAAGTTTTGACCCATGTAACCATGGGGATGCTGCAATGGTCGTAAGTGTGAAAAATGGTCACACATCATTTTTTAGTGCTGTTGTAACTTCAAACGGTCACTAAATGAACTCTTGTATGTTGAGAACTACTGTACTCCATTACCAAAGTAACCAACCCAACCTCCCACGAAAACACTGTTTAGATACACATTGCAAACACATTGCAGCAGCTCTGAACCTCAGGAAAAGGAAACAGATCATCTATAGAATGTCTTCCAATACAATGGATACCCACGCAACTTTATCAGAAAGTCCCCGTCCACTCAACTCAATTTAGCACAACCAACACAAGTCGTAAAAAGGGCGACACAGCCATACGTCAAAAACAACTCAGAAATCACCAACAGACTATCACAACCTCTCATGGAATCAGCGTACCACACAAACCAAGAAATGCCCTTCAAATCATCTGAAGTAAACCAAAAGACCCAGCAGCCCCCGAAGAAAATAACGGGAGTCATACAGTGTAAGGACTGCAACAGCCATTATATAGGACAGTGATGGCTAACCTTTTTGCCATCGCGTGCCAGGAGAGGGAAGGGTGGGGGAGGTTCTCACGCGTGCGTGCCCACACCCGTAATTCTATGTGCCCTGCCTTGCGCATGCGCGTGCAAGCCCCCCTCCCCTGGCATGCGATGGCCAGGTAGGCCCATTTTTCTTTCTTACCTGGCTCCAGACCCTCTCTATGCATCTGGGAAGGGCGAAAACAGCCTTTCCCACTCCCTCGGAGGCGTCACTTCCTGTCCCACCAAGAGTTGGGAAATGGGCCCTTTCAGGCTTTTGGAGGGCTTCTGAGGGAGTGGGAAAGGCTGTTTTCGCCCTCCACAGATGCATAGAGAGGATCTGGAGCCAGGTAAGAAAGAAAAACGGGCCTTCCCCACCACCACCACCCCAGCCCCTCCAGAGGCAGCAAACAGCCTGTTTCCCTACTTCTGGTGGGCCCAGAAGGCCCGAAAATCAGCTGGCCGGCGCGTGCATGCCCCCCCGAGCTGAGCTGCCATACCCATTGATATGGCTAAACGTGCCACAGGTGGCACGCGTACCATAGGTTTGCCATCACGGATATAGGACAAGCAGGCAGAAGATTGGCATCCATGAACACCAACCAGCAGTCAGAATGGAAACTCCTTAACTGCACAACATATGGACAGACTTCACCACAGTTTCAACTGGGAAACAGAGACCATCCTAGATCAAATTAAATCCAAAAATGCTAAAGAATTCCTGGAAGCCTGGCACTCTGACAAATCAGGCATCAATAGGTACATATAGAAAAAAATATTTACATACCTTCAAAAGAGATAATCAAAAAGCTAAAAAGGAAACAGAAAGACCAAAACACCTCCTCACCAGCAAGCAACACCCAGATAACCAGAAACACCAGGATTAATACCAGATCAACAATCGAGTGGTAACCCAATCAAGGAACTATCAACGCAGACAATCAAACAATAAACAAAACCCTAATCAATGAACTACCAACAAAACATGGAATGACAGAGTAGCCACTGTAATTAAACAGAGCACAAACCCCTGCTCCCTTCTAGAACTGATGATATTACCTAGTTGGGTAATGAAATATCTGCAAGAATACAGCCAAGCTGAGAGAACCCAACGACACCACGGTTCAACCAAGATACAAATACTCTCTTCTACAGGTTATTCCATTTTCTAGAAGAATGAAGAAGAGATAAGCTTCTCCTGGATCTGACCCTAATCAATGAGGAGGATCCTGTTGAGGAGGTGTCATAGAAACATTAAGCAGCAAGCAGTGGGTGCAAACCACAACAGTAAAAAATTGGAGCCTAGTCATACACAGAAACTTGATTCCAACAAGCTTAGAGAAAGAGGTGCAGGTGTGATTCCATACACAGAATCCTCATGGAGCAAGACATCTTGGGAATATCTCTAAAACAAGATGCTGAAAATACAATCCAGGCAACAATCCCGCTTACCAATGATTTGTTCAGTGACTGTTCAAAGTTATGACTGGAGATTTACGACCAGTCTCAAAGTCCCACCATTACAGGGTCCCCAGAGTTATGCGATTGTGATTTGGGGACTCGGCAACTGGTGTGCATTTTCAACGGACACAGCATCGCTCAGGCACACAATCCCCATCTGCAATATCCACAGCCAGCTTCTGACAAAGTAAATGGGGAAGCCAGCAGGAAGTTGCAAATGACGGTCAGGTGACTCTCCACTTAGGTGGGATGATTTGCAGGTGATTTGCCTAATGACAGCCACAACTCTTGACTTTTATGACACTGCTTAGAGATGGAGCTGCCAGTCCCAACCGCAGTCAGTGCCAGTAATACACCATATCCAATGAAGGAAAAAAAATTCAGGGTAAATTAAGAAACCATTTAGGTAAATGGGGATTTTCTGACTAATAGTTAAATGTAACAGGAATGGGAAATGAGTGCATGTATTGTCAAATAGCTGAGAAAACAGGAAAAGCCAAAGCCGCAAAAGAGCGAAAGCTCAAAAGCAAAGTGAACAGCCAAGCAGAAGAGGAAGGGGCAGGTCCGTGGCTTGGAAGCGAGGGCAAGCAGGGAGTGGTAATGGAGAGGGGGAAAGGACCCTCTTCACCATCTCTGCTTCCTCACGTGGTCCAAATCAGGTGACCTCACACGGCACAAAGCAGAACACCTGATGAAAGGTGAACATGGCCCATAGGAAGCAGTGAGCTTCTGTGATGGACCCTCAGGTCAAGTTACACCAGGGACCCTTGATGAAGCTTGGGGGGGGGGGAGGGTGTCAGAGCTCTTTGCCGATGTAGGACGAGCGTAACGGAAGAGCGCTCGCAAAACCCTAAAGCCTTCGCACAGGAGGCGGCATGAGCATGGTTTGTTTATACTTCATACGCCACCCATCTGCCTCTGCCAAGCGCGCAAGATGGATTGGATGGTACTAGAGAGCCATAGATGGTGGATCACAGAGCCCACAAGGCAATACAACTGCAAAGAAAACCTAATATAAACTTGGGGTGCATCAACCCCCGAGTTCTGGTTGTCGTATTTTAGGAAGGACCCTCCGCAACCGCACCGCGATGAAAAGTGTCCGGAAGGAAACAAAAAAACCCGACTCTAAGAGGAGCAGGTGCTGGGGGGCAGCCCGGAGGGAGCCGCCTGAAGAGGGGCAGGACGCAGCGGGCTACAGGGCACGGACCATGCCGGGAGAGGAGCCGGGACAGGCTGGAGCAGAATATCCGCCTAATCGAGGGGGGTTGAGGGGGCGTCACTCGGCAGGCCGCCCGCGGGGAACAGCCCCACCTCCTGGGAACGCGCCGGGTCCCACCAACCTGCCGGGCGAGGCTCCGGGATGCCTGCCTGTCTACCGGGCGGGACAAAGGCGGCGGGCAGCCCGATCCCCACCGCACCGGGCCTGGCGGGGGTGGGGGGCCCGCCAGTAGCCTCCGCCACCCGCCCCTCCCCCTCTCCCCGCCAGTCCGGCTCGGCGATGCCCGATTCGCGCCCGGGAACGGAGGCCGCCTTGCAGGTCCTGCCCGCGGTGGGGGGGGGTCGTCTCTCTTTCCCTCTCCGAGGCCCCCTCCCCTCCCCTCCCCTCCCCTCCCCTCCGGCCCACCTGAGCAGCTTGTAGTAGAGGAAGCGGAAGGCCTCCTGCAGCGCCACGGAGAAGAGCACGCCGAAGACCAGCAGCCCCCGCTGCAGCGCCTGGTCGCCCGGGTCGCTGGCCTTGGCCGCCACGAACCAGACAAGCGAGGAGAGCAGCAGCGACACCAGCCAGAAGAAGGCCCTGCGAGGGGGGGAGGGGGGGAGAGAGACTCGGTCAGCCCTGGCCCCGCAGTCCCCCTCCCCCGCCGCCGCCGGACCCCCTCGGCCTCACCCCGCGATCAGGATGATGACCCGCAGCGGCTCCCCCACCACCGTCAGCAGGAAGAGCGCCAGCGCCGGCCCGAAGGCCACGAAGGCGCACCCGAAGAAGACCGGCAGCGTCATGGCCGGCAGCCGCGCCCACGACGGCCTCCTTCCTCGCTCGCTCGCTCGCTCGCACGCACGCCCCGCCCAGCGCCTTCCCCCCCCCTCCCCCGCGCACGCCCAGTGAGCAGACCCAGGAAGCGTCGGCCTCGCAAAGGCGGGGCGAGGAGGTTGGGCTTTCCTGTCCCAACGCCCTGGCGCCCCTTCCGGTGCCCATGATGAACGGTCATTCCCGCCTCGTATTATATTCAGAATAGAGCGGGAAGGGACCTTGGAGGTCTTCTAGTCCATCCCCCTGCTCAAACAGGAGACCCTGTGCCGTTCCAGACAAGGGGCTGTCCGGTCTCTTCTTAAAACCTCCAGTGATGAAGGAAACCCACAACCTCTGGAGGCAAGTCGTTCCACTGGTTAATTGTTAATTGTTCTCACTGTCAGGAAGTTTCTCCTGCCAGGAAGTTTTCGGTCGCTTCTCTCCTTGATTAGTTTCCATCCATTGTTTCTTGTCTTGTCTTCTGGTGCTCTGGAGAATAGGTTGACACCCCCCTCCTCTTTGTGGCAGCCCCTCAGATACTGGAATGCTGCTATTATATCCTCTCTGTATAGAATTCTTTATAGAATTCTTTATTGTCCAAGTGTGGTTGGACACACAAGGAATTTGTCTTCGGTGCATATGCTCTCAGTTTACATAAAAGAAAAAAATACATTCATCAAGAATCATAAGATACAACACTTAGTGATAGCCATAGGTTACTAAATAAACAATCAAATCATACTAGGAAACAAATAAAACAATATAAATAGTAGAGATACAAGCAACAAGGTTATATTCACAAGTGGGAGGAGATAGGTAATAGGAAGGATGAGAAGAATAATAGTAATACAGTCGTAGTAAATAATTTGACAGTGTTGTGGGAATTAGTTGTTTAGCAGAGTGATGGCATTCGGGGAAAAAACTGTCCTTGTGTCTAGTTGTTCTGGTGTGCATTGCCCTATAACGTCGTTTTGAGGGTAGAAGTTGAAACAATTTATGTCCAGGATGCAAGGGGTAAAGTTATTCAGTTCCTGCAACTGTTCATGTTTTAGTCTCCAGGTTTTTAATCATCTTAGTTGCTCTTCTCTATCCTTTTTCCAAAGTCTCAACATCTTTTTTGTAATGTGGTGATGAAACTGGATGCAATATGCCAAGGTGTAGCTTTACAAGGTCTTTATAAAGCGGTACTAATACTTCATGTGATGTTGATTCTGTGCCTCTGGTTATACAACCAAAGATTTATTAGTTTTTTTGGCTGCTGCCACACACAGCTGGCTCATGTTTAAGTGATTGTCCACTAGGACTCCAAGGTCCCTCCCCCAGTATTGTTTTTGAGCCAGGTTTCACCTAATCTGTACTTATACCTTTGATTTTTCCTGCCTAAGTGTAAAATCTTGCTTTTTGCCACAATAAATTTCACTTTGTTGGATAGAGCTGTGCTGGATGCCAGTTTGCTTCGAGGTGCAATTCAGAGTGTCAGTTATCACCTTTAAAGCCCTGTATGGCATGGATCCAGGTTACTTCAGGAACCGTCACATCCCATGGGACTTGGCCCACCCTACCCTCACCGGCAGAGGCATGCTGCGGGCCCCATTGGCCAGTGTCCAGGAAAAGACCTTCACTGCCATGGCTCCCATCCTCTGGAACAGCTTGCCTCCCTGAGGTGAGATCTGCTGCCACCCTTCTGACTTTCCGTAAGGGCCTGAAGACTGGCTCTGCCAGATGGCTTGGGGATCCAACGGGTGGGGTAGGGTATCATGCTGGAGGTGGTTAATGGACCAATAGAAGATCCCCTTCACCCGTCCGTGTTTCCTGCTCCCTCCCTCCCTATATTTTAATTCTAACTACTTTGGATTGTAATTCTATTTTTATTGTTTATCTCAAGATGTTATGCTTTTAATGTTGTAAACCACCCAGTTACTTCAAAATGAGAACGGCAGCAAATAATTTAATAATAAATAAATGAATAGTAGAAGTAAAAAATGAACACATAATATTGTGGGATTTCTGAATACAGACCAATAAAGTTTTAGCTCACAACAGAGACAACTGTGTTTGAAACGAAGAAAGTGTGAATGATTGGTGGGCACTACCAGGGGATAGTAGAATAGAAGACAAAGAATTGGGGAAGATCACAAAGTATCAAGATCTGAAAATAGAAATTGAAAGATTATAGCATCAACCGGCCGTGGTGGTCCCAGTGGTTATCAGCACACTGGGCGTCAGACCAAAAACATCATGGACAGCACATAGAAAACCTGCGCATTGACCAAATTTCCACCAGTCAGTTGCAAAAGGCCACCCAACTTGGAGCCACACATGGACTACGCCGATACATTACACCATCCCAGGTTCTCAGGCAGAGTCTGATGCATATTAACGGCAACATCACAGCTAAAGAATTGGCAGCTGGGACTTGGGGTTCTTGCCAACAAAAGATAATATGATGATTCTGGGAGGGGAGCAGGCAACTGGCCATAGTTACTTGCGCAGGCCTCTTCCACTTATTTTTTTTATTATTTATTAATTAAATTTCTATACCGCCCTTCTCCAAATAGGACTCAGGGCGGTGCACAGCCAAGATAAAAACAAAGCATACAAAATTTAAGAACAGTATTAAAATAATTAAATATTTTGGCCATAAATTAAAATAACCCAATTTAAAATCAATTTAAAATTTAACTCAGGCCAGCCCAGCTTGTTGAAATAAATAGGTTTTCAGGGCCCGACGAAAAATCCGGAGGTCTGTTATTGTACGTAACTCTGGGGGAAGGTTGTTCCAGAGGGTGGGCGCCGTCACAGAGAAGGCTCTCCCACTGGGGGTCGCCAGCCGACATTGTCTGGCGGACGGCACCCTGAGGAGGCCCACTCTGTGCGAACGTACTGGCCGGTGGGAGGCTATTGGTGGCAGAAGGCGGTCTCGTAAATACCCTGGCCCTAAGCCATGGAGTGCTTTAAAGGTGGTCACCAACACCTTGAAGCGCACCCAGAAGACCACTGGGAGCCAGTGCAGCTCGCGCAGGAGAGGTGTCACATGGGAGCGCCTCATCGCCCCCATAATCCCCCGCGCGGCCGCGTTCTGGACCAGCTGGAGCCTCCGGGTGCACCCCACTTGCTTTGGCCAGTTACATCCTGAGGTTCAAATCCCCAGATGAGCAGCTCATGGCAGTGAAAAGGAGCAGAAGGGAGGCCCTCTCCTCAAATGCAACGCTGGGCAACCGATGGGGATTTACTTGGCTGTAAGCCTCCTGCAGTCGCCTCTTGGAGAGATGGGCAGCATACAAATGCAGTAAACCAATTAAAGGGGCAGCTGTGGCCCCTTCCTTTCGCTGAATGCTGGGTGCTGTACAGTCCACACGGCCTTTCAGCCCTCTGGAAACAGGTTGAAAGGGGAAGAGCCAGAAGGTCGTGGCTGGATGGAAAGATCTACTCTGGGCACCCAGAGAAAACAAGGACCATGTACATGGGGGGAGGGAGAGGGAAGGCTGTTGGTATGAACCAGTCTTAGGTTTGGCTCAACTCATGCCTTTCATCCCCTGACAGCGCTCTCCCTAAGGCTGTCTATTCAGAAGAGCAACTGCCCACCTGTTCCAGAGAAAGAAGAGAGGGCTGACACTTCTCAAGCCCAGGTAGTTGCTTCAGAAACTACAAGAAGCTCTAAAGACTGACGAGTGGTTTCGAACCCACTCGAATGAATGTACACTCCGTGATGGACTAGCTTGGATTGGGGCCAAATTGTATGTTCCGGCCATTTTAAGAGTAGCGGTGTTGCAGCAAGCTCATGACGCCAAGACGGTGGGACACTTGGGATTTGTTAAAACTCTACATCTCGTTAAAAGACAATTCTGGTGGCCTGCACTCAAAAAGGACATAGAGGCATATGTAGCTAGCTGTCCGGTGTGTGCCTCAGCTAAGAGACCTCCGGGGAAGCCCCCTGGTTTACTTCAGAGTGTGGCAAGGCCAAATGCTCCTTGGAAAGAGATATCCATGGATTTTATTGTAGACCTGCCAGAGAGTGGGGGGTGCACAGTCATTTGGGCAGTAACAGATTTGTTTTCCAAACAAGTGCATTTCATCCCGTGTTCTAAAATCCCTTCAGCTAAAACCCTTGCAAAATTGTTTATTCAACATGTTTTATCGATTACATGGGGCTCCAAAACGTATAATCTCAGACAGGGGTGTGCAATTTACCTCCAACTTTTGGAAGGAGTTTTTAGGGTTAATAGGCTCCGCCCAGGGGTTAACCTCCGCCCACCACCCCCAGACAAATGGGACTTGTGAGAAAACCAATGCCGTGTTAGAACAGTACCTAAGATGTTACATAAATTACCAGCAAGATAACTGGGTGGACTTATTGCCATTTGCGGAGGTGGCGTATAATAACTCCATACATAGCAGCACCGGTTTCACTCCATTTAAGGTGGCCTCTGGCCAAGAGTTTGTGCCAATCCCAGAACTACCACAGGATAACCCACAGAACCCCTCTTTAATTGAGTGGATCGAACAATTACGGGGTACTTGGGCAGTAACTCGAAAAGCTTTAGATGACGCACACCGAGCACATAAAGCCCAAGCTGACAAAAAGAGGTGTCCGGCACACATTTACAAAGTGGGTGATATGGTTTATCTTTCCACCAAATATTTACAGACCTCCCAGAAATCAAAAAAGCTTGGACCAAAGTATGTGGGGCCTTTCCCAATCACTAGACTCATCAACCCAGTCACAGTTGAATTGGAATTGCCAAAAAATTTGAGATGAATCCACCCTGTGTTCCATTTTAGTTTACTAAAACCGGAAAATTCGTCCCCTTTGCGGCCGAACCAGGACTCTCCTCCGGTCCCCATACTGATAGAAGAAGAAGAACATTTTGAAATTAAGGAAATCCTGGATTCTAGGAAGCATCACGGTAAAGTGCAGTATTTGGTGGCTTGGAAGCATTTCCCATTATCTCAAGCTGAATGGGTGAATAAACGTGATGTCCGGGCACCAAAGAAAGTTCAGTTGTTTCACACCAAATATCCTGATAAACCCTAATTTCTGTGTTGTTTTCTCTTTCCCTATTTAGGACTAACATCTCTTCTGCAGAGGGGCCGAATGTCAGCCTCCGCCTTTTCTGCTTTGGCTGCCATAGTAACGGGAGGGGGGAAGAGCAGGTAGCATGGGGGGGGGGAAGCGTGCTGGAGGAGGAAAACGAAACCGATAGTTAAGCCACCGGACTCTATAATTGAAGCTGCCGTCGGGCCAACGGTCGTGGCATTCCTGATTGATAATGCTGGCAGACGTGTGCTTCCACCTGATCCCTGGGAGACCTTTGGATTGGATGATTTACGGTGGATAGTGGGAGGGGATGCTTTCTATATGCACTTTTCTCACGTATTGCCTTAGATTCTGCTTTCCTATGGTTGCGTTCACTTCATCTCTAGTAAAAGTACCTTTCTCTATAAACAATGGAGTTTGGGTCATTCTTTCCTGGACTTTGAAGGAAGCACACCTGACACCAGGGATATATTAGCTGGGCCTTCTCCCTGCCATGGCCTGATGCCTTCCCCCAGCGAGAGAGGGGAAGGGAGTTCACAAGAGGGCCCCAATCACACCAGATGCCTAAAGATGCCTCCTCTGCTTCCTGGAGGAGATTGGTACAGTGCCATTTCTCAACAATGGCCTGGAGGACACCGAGGTGAGCCATACCCTCACAGTCTCCCCATGGGAAAACCAAAGGCAGCCCTATTGAAGGTAGGTTAGGTGGAGCTGGATGGATTGATCCCACCCCTGAAAGGCTCGGGGTGGCAAAAAGTTTGCTGGACTCTAGTGAGACACTTCAGCATGCAGGAATATCTCGTGTGTCAAAACCAGAGAACAGCAACTCTGGTTTTCAAGACTTGGATAGTTTTAGTGGCTGGTCCAAGGACCCTCACAAGCCCTCTTTCCAATGCCCAGCAGGCCATTAACAACAAAGAGATCAGGACCCCACCCCGGAGATCAGACAGTGAAACAGCGGCAGCTGGCGGAACCCGCTCGCACCCAGCCCCACAAATTACACAGGTACACACCACCCTCACTGCTCAGCTTGCTTTAATATCTGCACTGGAAAGGGAGGCACTGAACCAACTGCACAGGGAATGGCATCAGCCTGGGCTGCAGGAAGCCATCCTTCCTCCCAGAGCTGTGGATGGGGGCAGGGGGCAGGCGCAGCTCAGTCCCTCAGAGATTGTTCAGTTCAAGAAGAGTTTGGTCCAGGACCTGGTGGATGCCGACATTCTCCTCTTTGGCACTGGCCAGGTTCTCTGCAAACACAAGGCAAACGACGGACACACGCATCCAGACGCAGGCGCACAGAGCCAGATTGAGAGCCATCCAAGTGAGAGGAAGAAAGGAAGGCACACGCACAGACACACACATACACCCAAGGGGCATGTCAGTCTCATGTCTTCCGAAGAAGAGCAGCAGCTACAAGGATGCCAGGCTACTTAGAAGGGGCTGCCCGAGATGCTAGCGGGCAGCCTTCTCCCCCTTGGTTGCTAAGAGAAGGCCAGGCCAAGCCCACAACACCAACCAGGTGCATCATAGCTGGCTGAGGGTGCTAAGACAGTGAGAAGGTAGAAAAACGGAGGGGCCACCACTAACCTGGACTGTGCCCCACCCCGAGTTCTCCAGCCCAGATAGATGCTCCCTCCAGATGCTGCCCCCAGCGGCAATGATGTGTGGAGTTCATCCTCTCCCCACTAGGAACAAACCATTCCTGGGCACACACACACCCCTCCAAGCGTCTGCTGCCAGGCTGGTGGAGAACAAAGGCTTTCCCTCTTTCCTGGATGCAGCCTGGGCACGAGCCCTTAACCCTCCCACAGGGACACACAGCACTAGCTGCAAAGTGTTGCTACAGCCCCGTCCACCCCTGAGAGCAGGAGGGATCCTCCCAGGATGCTAACTCAGTTGTGGAGGCCGTTGAGGACCAGCCGGAGTTCTCTAGCAAGGAGACGGTTTTTCTCTGCCTCCTGCTGGAAGCGTGCTAGAGAAGAGGCCGAGGCATCAGTGGTGGCGAGAAAAAGAGAAGGAAGGAAGGAAGACACAGCCGTCAGTGCAGAGGAAAACAGAAACCAGGGAGGCCAGGTGCCCGATTCACACCTCCTCCCCGAAGCCTCTCCCAGACCCCCCGAGAAGGCTGCTGCTCTCCTGAGACAGCCAGTGAACTAATACCCACCCACCCCCAATTTCCACCTTGCTCCCCTCGAACAAGTGCAGGCATGGAAGCAGGAAAAATCGGCTTGGGGAGGCAGGCCTGGGAGCCCCTTCTAAACGCAGGTGCTGCTGCGGGGTGCCAGGGTGTCATTCTGGAAACAACACTGACTGATTCTCATTGCTGCACCCATGGGAGGGAGGGCAGCTCGGCTCCCACTTTTGGTGCACTGGCAGACAGCTGAGCCTGGGACGCCTAGAGCTGCTCCCCACGCCTTGCCTGGACCTCATCTGGATCCTCACCCACCACCCTGGGAACCCCAAGCCAGAGAAACATGAGACTAGCTCCTGGCGAGGAAACTGGCTCCATTACTCCCCCAACCTATGCTTGACCCAAAAGGGTGAGGGGGGCAGCAGGACCGATGGTCATGAGGCTTGATGGGCACAACCAAAAGGTTTAAATGAAGAGACAGAAATGGAGAGAGGAGGAGGAGAGCTTGAGAGATGTTTATTGAAACGAAGAAGATGAGAACAGAACATGGAAGGCACCATGGAAGACAGGTAAGGGGGAGGGACAAGCAGAGCCAGGAGGGTCCGGCAGGGGCCTGGGGTCTGTTGCCTTCCCGTCCTACCCAGGCAGGGGCCTCTCCCTGGCCCACTGAATCTCCCACCCTACATAAGGCAGACTGCTTTCTTAGCACAGCCAGCCCCCCAAGAGTGCAGCCCTAAGGCACTTGTGCATAGAAAAGCCCCACTCCCTCCATGGAAACCCCCACCCCCACCCCATCACCCCACCCTCCCCCAGGGTGGAGAAGTATGGGGAAGGGGAGAGAGCTGACAAGGCATCTGCAGAAGGAGGGGGTGCCAAGGGGTGGCTGGGCTGGGCAGGGCAGGACAGGGCAGTGCGGCCGTGCTGGGGCTCAGAGGGAGGTGATGTCATTCAGCGCATTGTCCAGCTCCTCACTGATGGCCTTGTACTTCATCTTCTGGGCATAGACCTCGTCTGCAGCCAGCGTGCAGGGAGGGTGGACGTAAGGCAGGGGGTGAGAGACAGCCAGGCAGTGGTGAGGGAGGAGGAGGAGGGAGAAAAGAGTGAAAGTGAGAGGAAGGAAGAGGGGAAGGGGGGACTCTTGCGCAGAGGCACTGATATCTCACCATAGCCCCCCACTCATCGACCCCCAGGCCAAGCGCTAAGGGAGCAGAAGGGGGACTTACCTTCTAAATCATCAATGGTTTTCTCCAACTTTGCCACAGACCTCTCAGCAAACTCCGCCCGAGTCTCAGCCTGTGGGGGAAGAGGAATGGGGCAGGGGGAAGTTTACAGAAAGCCAGAAATCAAGGAGCTGTCCAGAAGCCACACTGAGCTGCTGGAGAATGTGGTACTCTTGACTCCCCATTCGGGACCCCCAAAGTAGGCCATGATCCCTCCTCTGGCTCGCTGCCTTAGAAGAGTGAGGAAAATCCTCAGGGATGACTCTCACCCTGCTCATCACTTCTTTACCCTCCTATCATCGGGAAGGAGATATAGAAGTATAGCCAGCCATACAAACAGGCTGAAGAACAGTTTTTATCCATGGGCTGTCAGACTCCTGAATGAGAAATAACATCATAACTATGTAGTATGATGGACTGCAGGCCCAGCGCAATGTGTAACATGTTTATTTTTATTTATTTTTTATTTTATTTCAAATTTATATACCGCACCTTCTCCCGAGGGACTCAGGGCCTGGGGCAGCCTTCTGGACTTCCCGAACAGGCCTGGGCCAGGGGAAGTGGGAAGCCAGGTGTTCAGCAGAGGGGATGGAGCTCCCCCCCCCCCCCCAGCCCTGAGCAGGGAGGAGCTCTGGCACCTCTGTGGCGTAAACTGCCTAGAGCCTGGGAAGGAAGGAAAGAAGGAAGGGCAGCAGCTCTGGGTGGTCAGGCCACAAAACGGAGACCACAGCAACAGAGAGGACAGGAGCCAGTGTAGGGGACCTCTTATGAAAGCACCTGTCCCCTCCCCACAAGGGACTTGACAGCTTTCTTGGTGCAGGTTCCCCCTGCAGAGAGAATTTCCGCTCTTTATTTTGCAACTTCTCCATGGCAGTGGATCCAGGAAAGCTCCCTGGTTTACCGAGGAGCTCTGGGAAATGAAGCGCCAGAAGAGACGTCTAGAGCGACGCTGGAGGACCAGTAACTCCGAATCTGACCGAACACTCTTAAGAGCCTTTATTAGGACTTATTTAGTGGCGATACAGGCGGCAAAATGTTCGCATTTTTCCGCACTTATTGCACCCGCTGATTTGCGCCCAGCCGCCCTATTTAGGGTGACTCGTTCCCTCCTTAATGTAGGGGGAGTGGAGGAGCCCTTGCAGGGTAAAGCTGAGGAGTTTGTGCAGTTTCTGTCAGATAAAGTCGCTCAGATTCGGATGGACCTGGACTCTGATTGGGCAATTCCGACTGAGATAACGGGGGCAGGTCTTAGTCCTATTGTGTGGGATGAATTTGAGCCTGTGACTCCTGAGGAAGTGGACAAGGCTGTAGGAGTGATGAGTTCCTCCACTTGTTTGTTGGACCCGTGTCCCTCCTGGCTGGTTTCGGCCAGCAAGGAGGTGACACGAGGCTGGCTCCAGGCTTTAGTTAACGCGTCCTTGAGGGAAGGGTCCTTCCCCAAACCATTAAAGGAAGCGATTGTAAGGCCCCTCCTCAAGAAGCCTTCCCTGGATCCAGAAGAATTAAAGAACTTTCGTCCAGTCTCCAACCTACCCTTTGTGGGAAAGGTTGTAGAGAAAGTGGTGGCACTTCAGCTCCTGCGGTCATTGGATGAAACGGATTATCTAGACCATTTTCAGTCTGGCTTCAGGCCTGGCTACAGCATGGAAACTGCTTTGGTCACGCTGAGGGATGACCTCTGGCGAGCCTGAGATGGCTCCATTCCTCTATCTTGGTGCTACTTGACCTCTCAGCAGCTTTCGATACCATTGACCATGGTTAGGACGACTAAAGGAGTTGGGAGTGGAAGGCACCATTTTACGGTGGTTCTCCTATCTCTCTGGTCGGTCACAGTTGGCAGGAGGACAGAGGTCGACCCCTAGACCCCTCGTTTGCGGGGTGCCTCAGGGCTCAGTCCTCTCCCCCCTCTTATTTAACATCTACATGAAACCGCTGGGTGAGATCATCCAACGATATGGGGTAGGGTATCAGCAATATGCTGATGATACCCAGCTGTATATTTCCACCCCGTGTCAGTTCAGTGAAGCGGTGGATGTGATGTGCCGGTGCCTGGAGGCTGTGAGGGTCTGGATGGGAGTCAACAAGCTTAGACTTAACCCAGACAAGACCGAGTGGCTGTGGGTATTGCCTCCTAAAGTCTATGTCAACTGTCCATCCTTGGTTCTGGGGGGGAGAAATTGTCCCCCTCAGAACGGGCTCGCAATTTGGGTGTCCTCCTAGACTCACAGCTAAGATTAGAGCAACATCTGGCAGCTGTAGCTAGGGGGACCTTTGCACAGGTTCGCCTGGTGCACCAATTGCAACCCTACTTGGATCAGGAGGCTCTCCTCACAGTCACTCATGCCCTTGTCACCTCACGGTTAGATTATTGCAGCACGCTCTATATGGGGCTACCCTTGAAGAGTGTTCGGAGACTACAGTTGGTCCAGAATGCAGCTACGCGAGCTGTTGTATACACCCACATTACACCAATTCTCTGTGAGCTGCACTGGCTCCCTATTGGTCTCCGGGGCACAATTCAAGGTGTTGGTTATTACCTTTAAAGCCCTACATGGCTCAGGGCCAGGCTATCTTTGAGACCGGTAAGATCCACAGAGCTGGTCTCCTCCGGGTCCCATCAGCTAAACAATGCCGGCTGGTGGGCCTGCGGGGGAGGGCCTTGTCTGTGGCTGCCCCAGCTCTCTGGAACCAGTTACCTCCTGAGATCCGGACTACCCCCACCCTATTGGCCTTCCGGAAAACGGTGAAGACCTGGCTTTTCCGGCAGGCCTGGGGCCGTTGATCTCGCTGCTGCAATCTTGCGAGATCCAGACATGAATGGTGTGCATGGGTTTTTAATGTTTTTAAAATGTTTTTTATAATTTTTTTTAATAATATGTTCATTGTTCGCATTATTTTTGCTGTAAGCCGCCCAGAGTCCCTTGGGAGTTGGGCGGCATAGAAATGCGATAAATTAATGAAATGAAATGAAATTATTAAATTAAATTAAAAAATTAAATTAAATTAAATTAAATTAAATTAAAAAATTAAATTAAATTAAATTAAATTAAATTAAATTATAAATTAAATAATTAAATTAAATTAAATTAAATTAAATTAAATTAAATTAAATTAAATTAAATTATTAAATAAAATTAAATAAAATTAAATTAAATTAAATTAAATTAAATTAAATAATTAAATTAAATTAAATTAAATTATTATTGAGCCTCCTCTTTTCTGGGCTGCTGCTGGGGGGCTGGGGGGGTGCATGTCAGCAGCCTGTCATTCCCTGCCTGCCTGCCAAGGCCGGGCACTGAGCACCCCCTGCAGACCCTTCAGAGCCAGATCCTCCATCCGTTCCCCACCCCACACATATGGAGTGCCTCCCCCAGGAGAAGCAGTGTCTCCCCTCACCTCTTTCAGCTTGTCTGTCAGCAGCTTTATTTCCTCCTCGTATTTATCCTCCTTGGTGGAATACTTGGAAGAGAGGAAAGAGAGAGGAGGGCTAAAATATGAGGTGCAGCAGCCTGCAGCCCCCGCTTCCCCCTTGCTCCCCACACAAAGCCTTTGCACTGCTGGGAGACCCTCTCTCTTACAGCTCCCCCCACCTGCCCCTCCCCCTACCTTGTCAGCTTGAGCCTCCAAAGATTTGAGGTTGTTGGTGACAATTTTCAGTTCCTCCTCAAGGTCCCCGCATTTACTGTGTCCCAGCCAGACAGAGAGAGGCAGAGGCAGGACAGAAGGAAGGAAGGAAGGAAGGAAGGAAGGAAGGAAGGAAGGAAGGAAGGAAGGAAGGAAGGAAGGAAGGAAGGAAGGAAGGAAAGGAGGAGAGAGAAAGAGGGGAGGGAGACATCAGTAGAGAGAAAAAAGGGGGTTCCCAGGAAGAGGGCCAGAGAGATTCTTCCTTCAGGGCTGGAAACTGAGCTGCACGAAACCAGCTGGAATGGGGGGCTCCAGGAGAACCTTCTTCCCACGTGTCTCCCAAGCCAGCCAGCTTCAGACGGGAAGTCTGGGGAACAGGCTCCCCTCAAGTGCCTGCCCTTGGGAGATAGATGCCCAGCCTGCCTTTCCATCCACGGGATGAGAAGAGGCTGTTGTGTCACCTTCCCAGTGTGATCCAGGCTGAGACGGCTGCTTCTGTGGGAAGATGCTGCTGTTTAGCCCCCCTCCCCCCCACACACACACACTACACCACCCACCCCCATTGTCTCTGCGTCCTCCAAGGAAAAGCTGGGCCACAAGGGGCACCTACGGTGCTGCTCAGCAGAGCAGGCCATCTGCATGTCCCTTTGCCATCTCCGCCATGGGAGTGCAGCCAGCCCTGAGCCCCCACTGGGACAGGCAGCGTCCAGGAGAGAGGCCAGCCAGAGAAACTCAGCAGTGGGGGCAGAAGAAAGTAGAAAGGCTGAAGACCGAGGACCAGCTGAAAAGCAGGAGAGGAGAGAGAGCACAGCAAGGGCGTGAAAGAGACGAGGAAGAGGAGGGCAGGAGAGCCCCTACTCAGTACCTCTTCCTCTGCAGCCATCAAGGATTTGAGGGCCTGATCCATAGTACGCAGCTCCTCTTCCAGCTGCCTCACACGGCTGGGGAGGCAACGCAAGGTTTAGCCGGAGGAGAAGGCCAGCATGATCAACACAGCCAGGGCTGCCCACCCCCAGCCCCAACGTATGCCCAGGATGGGCTGCTCAGAACTCAAAATGTGGAGAAGCCATCAAAGGGGCACAAATTATGTTTGTGCCAAGATAGAAGCCACCTGGCACCTCTGAAGAGCCAATCCTGTCAGCACCATTTGTCTTGCTCCTTCCTAGAAACGCAGGGTTGGAAGAGGCCTCAGAGATCATCTGAAGTCAGGAGCACAGTTAAGACAAGGACGTTGGCGCCCGTCTTCTTGACAGCAAGATCAGAGAAGGTGGAAGGACCACCATGCAGGGGAGCAGGGGCCATCTCCCCACTTGCACACAAGGGACCCACCCTGCATCCCAGCCCACTCTGGCCCATCAGTTCTCTGCGGAGAAGAGAGGAAAGTAGCGCAGGGGCTGAAGGATGCTTGGGATGCTTTCTCAAATGGGAGCCGAGAAACGGACCGATTGTGAGAGAGGAAGCCATGTGTTTCTCCCCACAGCAGGGGAAGGGAGGGAGAGGAAAGCTGGCTGATTCCCCCAAAGGATGCCCCCTGCCCATTGGGCTCCCTACACTCCCAACTCCATGGCCAGACAAAGCAGCTGGCAGCTCCTGTGGCTGTACTCACCTCTCGGCCACCTCTGCCCTCTCCTCAGAGCGCTCTAGATCCCCCTCCAGGATCACCAGTTTACGGGCCACCTGGCAAGCAAAGGGCCACATCAAACGGGTGGGCTGGATGCCTCCCCCAAAAGGCAGCCAGGGCCATGGCTGACATCTCCCATCCCCGGCCCTCAGGGCTCACCTCCTCATACTTGCGATCTGCCTCTTCAGCGATGTGTTTGGCCTCCTTCAGCTGCATCTCCTGCAGTTCCATCTTCTCTTCATCCTTCATGGCTCGGTTTTCGATGACCTTCATGCCTCTGGGAGAAACAAGCCCCAGTCAAGAAAGCCCCCCCGCAGCTGCTGACCTGGAGAATTGACCACAACCTCGACACAAGTATCTGCACACACGAGCCCATCCTGCCTTGCCCATTAGTTTCTGCTCAGCACCTGGAGTGCCCAACCTTGCACTGTGGCTCCCTGGGCTTTGACTGAAGTCCCCACAGCTCCTGTGTTGCCTTTGACCCCCTCCTCCATCTCATGGAACAGTTCACAAGTTCAGTGCTTCAAAAGCCCTGGGTTCTTAGATAGAAGGATTTACTAACAGACAAGGGGGAATTGAGAGGAGAAAAGGAACTAGAAGCACAGGGGATTGAGACAGACTGGTATATGTATATGCAGATACAAACAAGATATGAGAAAGATGCTAAATCACATGGTTTTTATATGGAAAAGACTGAGTTGGATGGGATACTCACAGGAACGGACGATAATTTAATAAAAAAGTTTTATAAGTTTCTACTTAGTATTGAATTAGAGGAGGAGCATGTAAAAGAGACCATGATAGCCTGGGGAAGAAATTTTGGATATTCAATTGATTTGGAAAAATGGCAACAACTATGGGAAAGGAATTATAAATTAACGATGTCCATTGCATACAAGGAAAATCAATATAAAATGTTTTATAGATGGCATATGCCACCTGAGAAATTAGCAAAAATGTTTCAAGATAAATCAGCCAAATGTTGGAAGTCTCATCAACTTCCAGGATCATATTATCATATGTGGTGGACATGTTCAGAAGCCAAAAACTATTGGGGTAAAATTAAGATATGGTTGGAAGAAATGCTACATTATCGTATTGAATTTAAACCAGAGCTGTTTCTATTGGGCATCCTACCAGAAAAAACGAGCAAGGAAAATGCTTATTTGATAATACATGTAATAACAGCTGCAAGGATTGTTTTTGCACAAAATTGGAAAGCAGAGAAAATATCTTTGGAAGAAGTAATTTTAAAAAATGTAGACTGTGCTGAAATTAACAGATTAACAGACTCAGAATATTTTAAAATTTGGAATTATTTCTATCATTGGTTGGAGAAGAGATATAAATGATTAAGTATATAAGTATGTATATATTAGTGACGAATTGATATTATGGATTGTATAAGGATCAAGATAGAGGAAATAATAACTACACAGAAGAAGAAAGAATTATGGAAGATAACACCGAAATGTCACAGGGAAGAGATAATTGATGTTCTAAATGTTTGTTTGTCTAAAAAATAAAAAACTTTTTTTTTAAAAAAAGCCCTGGGTTCAGGTTCAGGCAACCCAACAAAGTTCTCTGCAGCCAGCTAGACAGGCAGAATGGGGCTGAAGAGCGACTTGGATTATTACACCTGCCTTCTCCTGAAAAACTTCCTTTGCTCGCCTCTTTCGTGAGCGCAACAGCCATTTATGCCAGCGAGACCCGGAAGGCGTCAGCAAGTATTACGAGACTCGACGTCTTCCAACAAAGATGCCTCTACTGAACCCTAAAGATTCGCTATTTTGACCCTGTTACTAACAAAGAAGTGCTCCAAAGAGTTTCTGCAAGCTACATAACATTGCTGCACACAGGGGACTCCAATTTGCAGGTCATATTTTCTGCATATGGAGAACAACCAAATCCCCAAACTAGCAGTCAGATGGACCCCTCCCAAACGACCACGAGGGCGTCCTCAAAATACATAGCAGAGAATGTTCATGGAAGACTCTCTGCATCAGGTGGGAAGATGCTGAAGCAACCACCCGAAAAATGCTTGGAGGACCCTGGCTGCCCAACACGCTTCATAGCACAGGAGGATCTTCTCTTAGAAGCAGATTTCTTGGGCTACACTTATTTTCTTCTAATACCTTCAGTAAAAACAAGGACCTTCCAGCCCTTCCCAGCAGCCCCATGGCTTCATCTGGGTTGATCAGAGGAAGGATCCTCGCTTGCCTCCTAATGAACCTCAGTCCCACCTCTCGCTCTCATCAGCCATCTTCTCTGTCTCCTCCAGTTTCTGCAGCGCGGTGGCCAGGCGCTCCTGCGCTCGGTCCAGCTCCTCTTCCACCAGCTGGATACGGCGGTTCAGAGATGCCACATCTGACTCGGCCTGCAAAGAAATGAGTGCCCTGAGACCAGACCCTCTCCCTCCTTAAAGCTTACACCGACAGCCAGAGTAGTCTCATCACAACTTACACTTCAGAAGATTCACTCCCCACACGTCCAGGTGGGGACCCAATACCACCCTTCATCCAGACTGAGTTGGTCATTCTTCCCACAAATACCAGAACCCCCCTCCACCGAGCCATCCAATACAAGATCCCCCAAAGGTGATTGATTTCTAGGAGCTGCCTGGCAAGGGTCTTGGCAGGCAACAACAACATCAGAGTAAGCCAGAGAAGCACATTTTCTGCCCTCCTCAGAGAAACTTCCAGGATTAAACCTAGACCCACACCCAGAAGGTCAGCCCTGACCCCGAGTACAGCCCTCCAGCCTCAGATTGTACTGAGGAACTCTATTCCTGGCCCTGCTTTGCAAGCCCCAAGCACACCAAACGTGCTCCTGTAGGCCTCTGGGAAGATGACCTTGATGGAGCAATAAGGGGTGGAAGAGCCTTCGGGCCCCAGCAGACCAGTAATATTCAGAAGAGGCTCCGGCAGATGCCTCCCTAATTCACAGGAAGAGGAAGGAGGCACCCCTCAATCTGGCCTGCAAGATTCTATTATTATAGCCAATCTCAATAAAAGCCCTTTTACCCTTCCCGTGGATTTCATAGTCTGAATCTACTTATGGGTCTGACAATGCCCAGCCTACCCTGATGGATCCTGCTTCAACAATACAGGAAATAGACCTCAGTATTTGGATCTTTCCTGTCCTTTATTGACCGACTTAACTGATTTGTAGGTTGCCCTTCTATTAGAATCGATAAAAACACGCAGGAACCCTTTTCTGGAGGATGGCAGAAGGAATGTATTTCAGAAGCAGAGAAAGAGAAGACTGCCGCGAGGCTGTTGACTGCAATGCACACGTGTAGGTGCGCAGGGGGAAGTGCACTAGTAATTTATCACTCCCAGATGATATGCAGCGCCATATTAGCCCGGAAATCTAATGACCCTGGGATCCAATTTCCCAAACAGTCCCTTTGCCTTTTGTAGATTCCTGCTAACATCAGGGAATGTCCCCCTCCCACAGAATTGGGGTGGCGCCTCCACCCCTCTGAACAGCTGCATGTATCCAGCACCTCAACCGGTCAGCTTTTGCTGACCCACCGGCTAAGCTTGGTTAGGGATTTGAGTGTCCCTTTGCAGCTCAGCCCTGAGGGAATGGAAGGGGGAAGGGGCACCTGGTGGGCAGGGAAGGAAGGAAGAAGAGCCGCCCCAAGGGCAGAGTAGCGGATGAGGAGAGGTGGAGTAGGGCAGTGCCCGGCTATATGAGAAAAGAGGGGTGTTTTTGTTGGGCACGTCTGTGATGGGGCATCACTGCCCACCAGCACCTCCCCCTCCCCCACCCCCCCACCCCACACAGAAGGCAGCCTCTCCAGGGCTCCCTCTGCAGAGCTGCTGGCTTTCCTCCTACTCAACCCTACCCCTTCTCTCTCATCCTACATCCTGCCTTGGAGCCTGGGAACCTGCTGCTGCCCCATGGGGCTTTGTAGCCTCTCCGTACAGCCCCCAGAAGCCAGCAGACACTACATAAAGGAGGAGGAAGAATGTGGGACCTTGGGCGTGGCAGGCCGGAAGACTGCTGGGAACCGGAAGTGACCCATGAACCCACTAAACGAATAAAAATGGAGCCAGGGACCTCGAGTGTTTGGGGCAAGGCAGCCTCACAGCCAACTCCAGCAGCACTGATGGGGAAAAGGAAAAGATCTTCCCTCACCCCCGTTGAGACACTCTGGATGCAGCTGGACTTTATTCTAGAACAGGAGCTTCATGGAGTAGCATGGGGGGAGGGGCTCCCACACACTGCCTGGGACTCCGGGTCCCCTCCCTAACAGGCTGTTCCTGGCAGTCTGACTCAACTCCTGCAAAGGCTGATGGGGAGGGGTAAAGCAGCAGCAAGGGTGGGGAGGAAGCCCTGCTGCTTTCTTTTAGGCAGTGTTGACTAAAGTGGGAGGAATGCCCCCCCCCCCTCGCAGAGCAGCATATTCCCCAGAGGAGGAGGACAATGGGAGCTGGGGGGGGGGGAGGATTTCCTGTTTATTGCAGCCACAGCCCAATGGAGATGGGCTGCATGCTCAGAGTGGAGGAGGAGTGAGGCAGCCTCCCCACTCCACACATTCCAGGCAAGGGAGGAGCATCCTGCCAGGTCAAACTGCCACTGGCATGGGGGAGGCCCAAGAACTTGCAGGGGCGGGAGCCACTCAGCCATACCTAGGGTCAGAAAAGCAGCCTCTTCCCAGGGCTCTGGAGAGAGCGTTTAGCAGGAAACTGGCGCATGACACAACATGCTGGAGAGGAAGGGGGGGCGCAATCAAACCCCAGGATGAAGCAACCAAGCCTGGGCTGGAGAGGAGCCTCAGAGCGCCCAGGCCACAGGGCAGGAGGATAGGACAAAAGGTCCAAGCAGCCCAGCCCAATTCATGGCTTCACCTTCCAGGGTGTGGTCTTTGCATCCACAGACTCGGCTCTCCTTTCTGGGCTGCTGACATCTGCCCATGGCATCCAGTGCCCTGAGGTGGCTTTATGGAAGCCTGAGACAATCCCTGCTGAGCCATCAAGGCCTGTGGCTCACCTCTGAGGGCAACCTGCCTCAAAACAGCAGAGCCTAGTGGGGAAATGCCATACCCTGCATGAACAGTTCACACATCTGGGCCCAAGCACAGCCACAGTAAGTCTGGATCAGCCATGGGGGGCAGGGCAATCCTCTTGTTACCCACATGGCATTGCACAGCGAAGGATGCTGAGGGTTCAACAAGATCCAGAAAGCAGTTAACTGAGCAGACAAAACTGAACTAGATGCACCTTCAAAGCAGCTCTGAAATCCTTTGCGCAGTGAAGACAGCAGCCCCTCAAGTCCACTCAGCAAAGAAGCCCTCCTGGTGCACAAGATGCTGGATCTCTGGGGGAGGCTGTGCAGATGGACTCCCCCCCCAAACATGACACCTTGCAGGAAGGGGAGATTAAAGGGGGGGGGTCCTGCCATCCCAGGCCATTTCATTCCTCCATGAGGCATCCTTGGTGGTCTCTGAGCTTGGTTGTATTCTTGAAGATGTTTCATTATCCAAAATAGGTAATATTATCTGTGCTCTAGGTAACCAGGTAGCATCACCAGCACTGATGTGGTTACCTAGTTTGGGTCATGGAACATCTGCAAGAAAACAGCCAAGCTCAGAGACCACCAAGACCCCTCATTTCAATCCTGAACTCCGAATATATATATTATGAGATCTCTCCTACACCCCACCCCCCAAAGTTTCAGCTGACCGGGTAGCAAGCGGAAGCAAGTCCACGGGCAGCCCAGTACTCTCTTGTCGACCTCCCACAGGAAATCAGGAGCAGCCAGACCGCTCCCCGCCCGGGTCTTATCCAGGTGACCGTGGCCTGGCTCATTGGGAGGCTGCTTCTCCCCCCATCCAGCAGCAGCCGAGAGCAGCGCGGGCTCCCGAAAGCCAGCTGCTGCGGACGCTGCTCCCTCCGCGCCGCGGGCTTCAGCTCGAGCCACAGAAGAATTTCCATTGCCCCGGAGAAGGGAAGGAGCAGCCGAGCCAGCCAGAAAACAGGAGGCGGCGTACCTGCGCAGGGCAGGGCCCGCTCGCGGGGGAATAGGAGGGCGATCCGA
The DNA here is from genome assembly GCF_059756535.1 of Pantherophis guttatus. Classification (NCBI taxonomy): domain Eukaryota; kingdom Metazoa; phylum Chordata; class Lepidosauria; order Squamata; family Colubridae; genus Pantherophis; species Pantherophis guttatus. Next base: position 135,079 of record NC_142064.1, read on the forward strand.
AGAGGAGGGCTCAGCCGGAGCTCCCCCTTGCTCCCGAAAGAGCCGCCTGCTGCTCGGCCTTGAGGCCGGCCGTGGGGCTGAGGCCCCGATGGGCTCTGCACATGCTTAGGAGAGGAACAAGGTGCAGCCCTAGCTGGGCCCGGCGGGCGTTGCGGGGTCCACACCCGATGCCCATGGGGGCTCGCCGCTCACCCTTTCTCTGGCCTGGCGCTCGGCGTCCACCTCCCGCTGCAGGTGCTCGGCGCGCTCTTCGGCCTCGTCCGCCACTTGCTGCAGCGTCTGGATCTTCTTTTTGACCGCCTCAATGGAGCTGCCCCCGGCCATGGTCACAGAATCGGGGCGGGCGGGCGGGCAGACGGCAGGGGAGGCAGGGAAGGGCCGCTGGACCCGCCGAGGACGCGGACGCGGAGCGAACTGACTGACTGGCCAGCTGGCGGGGTTCTCGGGCCGCGGTCTCTTGGCCCTCCTTCCCTCTGCCGCTCGCTCGCTCGCCCGCCCGCCCAGCAGGAAGAAGCACGGAGGGTAGGGAACGAGGCGGCCCTTAGAGCCGCTGTTGCCGCCTCCCCCTCTCCCCGCCCCACTGGCTTTTCCGGCCAGGCCCTGCCTTAAAGAGCCCGCTCAGCCCGGTTGGGGTTGCCGCACCGGGGGCCCCCGCGGGTAGCAGGGCGAAGCTAGAGATGCCTCTAGAGGGCCCCAGCAGGGGAAGTGTGGGAACTCCCCTGGGACTCCCACCACTTGCCCTTCTTTCCAACGAAGTTCAACGCCACCTAGCGGTGTAACTGGAGACTGGCACTACCCACCTCCAGTGTTTCTTCCTTGAACAAACAGGTGTGCTAGACTAGCGCTCTCAAAACAGCCCATTCTCAACTGCCAAAGCCTCCAGATAGCCACACAAGGCACTGAGTAACACATTGCCATCTGTCTTAGAAGAACTGGCAGACTCTCTAGAGAGGATTTGGGATTTTCTTCAAATATACTTGGACTTGGCAGGTGGGAGTTTTGTATTGACTGATGTCATCAGCTGCCATCTTTCCGTCCTTTTTCAAGCCCAGTTAGCTGAAAGAAAGAGTCTGGCTCTCAGCTGGGGTGGGCAGAGGGAAGGCTCAGGGTTGTCGTGAACCCAGAGATTCTGCTGCCGGAAACCAGGTGGTGTAAATTCATTTAAAATCCTGAAGCAAACCAAGCTGCAATCCTGCTGCAGCACAGTGGCAGGCGGGCAGGCAGAGAATTCGGGCCAGCAGAGATTACCCCAGGAAGTGGCTCTCTCAACCCACAGAAGGCAGCTCTAAGGCACTTTCTCTTTGATGAGGGTTGCAAATAAAGGCATCTCCCATTTGAAACTTCTCTGCTTCTCCAGAGTTACAGGAAATGACCTTTCCCAACCATCCACTCAGCAAACCTTTGCTACTGGGCAAAGGCAGGAACTCTGGTTTTGGGTCAGCCAAAGCCCAGTTTGGAACATGGCTTCCAAGTGTGTACAGCAATATGAAGAATTAGAAGGAAGAAGCATTGTGAGGAAGTGTTTCCTGCAGCACATTGAACTTCTAAGTTAAATCTCACTATTCTTTTTAAAAAAATTCCTTTCTCCACAGCTGGTCCCAAGGAAGGATCTGTGTGGGGACCTCGGCTTCAGACTGGCTGACACTTGATTTGGGATAGCAGCTCTGGGTTTTTTTCTCCCTCCTTTCTATCAGTTGGCTGCACTTCCCCTGCTCCTCTGTCTGGCTGCAGGCTCCCCTCCTGCTCTCTGGTCCTCTCCTTTTCGCAACCTGGCTAAGCCTGCCTGATGTCGCTCTTACCCAAGAAGAGCGGGTGCCAAGAGTCCTCCTGGCATCCTGGCACCATGCTAAGCCCAGCCTGTCTTGGACCGGTCTGTTCCCCTCAGCTGCTTCACAGGGCAGCTTGTCCATTCAATTGTCTGTTCAGGGCCGAACAGGAACTCTGTTGAGAGTCACAACCTATGACAGAACTGTGATGCTCTTCCGAGTCTGGCCATCCAGGCTGAGCTATGGCTGAGCTGCTGGCCAGAGGTCAGAGATGCAGCACTTGTGGACAAGTGGACATATTCCACAGATTGGAAGGACAAACCTGGAAAAGGAGGGATGTCCTTCAAGGCAGCCCCTGGAATGTCATTTCAGTGTACCTTCCTAAAGCACAAAACCGCCCTTGGAGCACAAGTGACCTAGAATAATAGTCCAGCAGCCTAAGGATTTTTGTCTTGGCAGCCATGTCACATGATTGTTTCCAACTCATTTGCAGTCCACCCCATTCCAAAGGGTTTTTTTTGCAAGTACAGCTCCAAGTCTGGTATCCCACATCTGGTGGTGGTGGGGTGCATTGGATAAAATTATGGCATTGTATTTGAAGAAACATGGCACTGGTCTTGTTAAATTCATTCTATTCAGCTCATTTCTCCAACTTCCGAGAATAGTTTTGATTATTTTTTCTGTCCTCTGGGGCATTAGCTATCCTATCAAAACTGAAATGCCTGCAGATTTGATCAACATTCAACTCATTTATGAAAATATTAGAGAAGATTAGATTAGGAGATTAGATTAGGAGAAGATTAGGAGATTAGAGAAGCCAGGGTTAACCCAGGGTGAAATGCTCCTGGTTCACCCGATCCGGTAGTGATGGAGGCAGGTGGTTCGGAGAACCGGTAGCAAAAATCCCTGCCCCCCTCCCCCATGCCCAGCTGAGCCGTGCAATCATCAGAGGCTTTTTTAAAAGAATTTTTAAAGCATTTTTTCTACAACCTCTTCAGCCGAAAAAATGCTTTTAAAAGTAAAAAAAAAAGCCACTGATGATCCCAGCTGAGTTACCTGATCGGCAGAGGCTTTTTTACTTTTAAAAGGCTCTGACAATCCAAGCTGAGTTGCCTGATTGGCAGAGGCTTTTAAAAGAAAAAAAACCTCTGCCGATCAGGCAACTCAGCTGGGATCGTCAGAGCCTTTTGAAAGCATTTTTTCTTCGCTGAAGAGGTTGTAGAAAAAATGGTTTTAAAAGTAAAAATTAAGACCATCCAACCAGTTAATTAATCAGCATATCGTAGGGGGTGCAGCAGTGCTTTGCTGAAATCAACTGGTGTTATGACTATACATTCCCACAATCTATTAAGGAATTTACCTGATCAAACACTGAATAAGAGTGGCAAGATTTCTCTTGGAAATCCATGGTGGTTTCTGTTGATTATCACATCAGAATAGATCAGCCTTTTTATGAACTGTTCTGTGGTTTTCCAAGGTATAGCTATCAGAAAGCTTCTGTGGTTTATTGTTGCCCCTCCCCCATTTGTTTGAAGGCAGAGATATTTGTGTTTCTCCAGGCCTCTTTGATGCTCTCCTCCACCTGGCTGGTGTTTCTCTTGTCTCAGGCTTCATTCCTGCCTTTCAGACCATATCTCAAAATGTCTGTTGGAAAACAGTTGGGGTGGAGTAGGGACAGAAGAGAGTGGACCAAAAGTGTGTTGCTTTCTTCCTTGAGCAGCTGCAGGACTGGCTCTTTTTATTTCGGATAGCCCTTTATATGATCCTCGCTGTCTGAATCAGCTACTAGCTGCACAGGCCGCTGACGGGCCACAACAGCATCTTCTGCTAAACTCTTCCGAGATTTTGCTTTCTTGATTCCAGCAAACAATTCAAGACTGCTTGTCTGTTCTCTTCCTGTGTGACCCGAGTCTCTTTTCATTTGGGTTGCTTGTTTTCAGATCTTTATTACACTTTTTATGTAATCCCATTGGCTTTTTAAGTGTCTTCTGCTTTTTCTCCTCTCCAGAATTGCTTGCCATTCTGCTTTTCTTTAGGAACTTCTTCACCCATCCTGAGCAGCCTTTCCCATTCAGTTCTTCTGCTGCTTGATTGATTCTTGCTCTGAGTGATAAGACCTCTAGGGTACAGGTGTCTGCATGTTTACTTTCAGTTCCCTTAAAATCAAACACTCCAGCAGCACCACATGGATCCAGAAAGATGGGCAAAGTGGGTTCTGCATAAGGACGGAAGGAGGACACAGGGGGACCCTGGGGTGCAGTAGGAGGCAATGGGGCCACCATGAAAGAGGGTGCGGCTGGACTTTCCAAGGCATTGCTCCTCCCCCTGTCAGCCCCACCTCCTCTCCCGGCTCAGGGAATCACCAAATATGAGCAAAGGCGAGAGGGAGAGAAGGCAGGCCAGAGGAGGGCGGCAGTGCTCATCTTTCTTTCAGCTTCTGCTGAATTCCCTGGCCCCAGGAAGTGTGGGGATTCTCGTCTCGGGGGATGGGGGGAGAGGAGTCTTGAGGGCGCTTTGGGTACTCATGGTTGGGGGCAAGGGGGAAGCAGTTCCCTGATGCTGGGGATGCCTTGGGATGAGAGGCTCCAGTTGCTCCATGAAGGGAAAGGGCTCGTCTCTGAGCCAGGTCCCAGTACCAGAGAGGCAGGCATGGTTTCCAGGCAGGTCTTGATAACTGGAAGGAGGGATCCCTTTGCCCATCTCAACAGCCGAGCCTGGCTCCTCCAGTGGGCACCAGCTTGGAAGAGCCTGCGCATTGAAGGGCCGAGGTGGCCCCACGAAGAAGCTGCCTTCCTCTTCCTCGTCTCTTGATGGGTCGCCTGTTGCTTTCCCTTCGGGCAAGGCCAACCTTCCCAGTCGTGGGTCCTGTTCGCAGCTGGGGTATTTGACTGCCGCGATGTGCGCTGGCTGTCCTCCAAGTGGTGGCTACGTTTTAGCGGCTCCTTGAGTTTCCCGGATTGGTTTCCACCCAGACATGGGGCCGGCTTGGAAAGGAGCGTTTATTTATAGGGTCCCGAGTGCCTTCGCGAAGGCTGGATGTTAACATTACCCGCGACCGGCCTGCGACCACCTGCGCTGCCTTCTCAGCAGGGGTCAAAGCCGGTCTGCCCGGAATAGCGAAGGGAGCTCAGAAATTGTCAGATTTTCGGGCGGCTGGCGCGGCGCCCGCCGATGCTTCTCTTAAACTCCGGTCACTTCTATGCACTCTGCGCGGAACACGCTGCGAGGCCCCTCCCCGGCGCCGCAGGCAGCAGCTGCTCGAGGCTTAAAGCGCTCGGAATACCTGCAGGGGCGTCGCGTCTATCTGCCGCTGCTCATCAGTGCGCCCCGGCCAACCCCGCCCCACAGGCTCGACCCTTACCCCGAAAGCACTCTCCCACTTATCTTGGACACCGCCCCACCGCCCTTCGCTCGACTCACGTCGGCCGCCTTCTTCTCGGCCATCTCCAGCTTCTCCTGGGCTTCTTTGACCGCTTCGGAGTATTTCTCCACTTCATCCTCGGTTCCCTTCAGCTTTTTCTCCAGGCCCTGCTTCTCTTCCTCCAGCTATGGGGTGGGTGCCGGGGGAAGAAAGAAAAAGGCGGCAGGGAGTCAGGAGATGCTGTGCCTGGGACACTGCTGCCCACCAGCGAAGCTTAACAGGGTGGGAGGTGGGGAGAGGCGGGCCCGACCTGAACTCAGAGCCACGGAGTGTCCCCCTGGACTCTCGCCACCTTAGGAGACGCGGGAGGGAGACCAAGGGCGTCCCTCGCCTTTCCGAAGGGCACCCAGGGTCCCCCAGCCCAGGGCCCCGGAGGGGAGGTATGTTAATGGGGCTTGGCGAGCCGGGGAGCCCGGGTCAGAAACTGCAGATGGGTCCGGCTTCTCCGGGATAGTCGGGTCGTGGGCGATTCACCTGCTTGCACCGGTCTTCCGCCTGCTTCTTGTCGCCCTCCGCCTGCTCGGCTCGATCTATCGCGTTCTCTTTGTCCAACTTCAGCATCTGCATCTTTTTCTTGATGGCTTCCATGGTGGCGGCGGCTGGGAGACCGACGAAACGGACGGCTGGAGAAAGAGGAGAAGACGGGCGGCGGAGACGAGAGAGCCGAGTGGAGCCGGGAGCGGCGGGTGCTGGCTGGACGCCCCGGACCTCTGGCGCTGCCTAAAAGCTGGGGAGGGGCCGGTCCCTCCCCCGCCGACCAAGCAGCACCTTTTAGGGACAAGCTGGCAAACTCGGACAGGCCTGCGGGCGGGGAGAGAAAGGCAGACAGCCAAGGGGCAGCGCGTCTCTCCCCGTTTGGCCGTAAGCGCTTCGGCATTCCCGCCTCCCCCTCCCGAGTCAGGACGGCCTATAGGCTCCATAAACCCCGCTGACACGGATTTCTCTGCGGCCTGCTACATCGGGTGACCAAGCCACGGTGTCCCGCTGCTGCATCTCGGCGCAAAAGCACCGGAATCGGGAGGCAGAGTCATTCGAAGCCCTCAGCCAGCACCTGGCCTGGGCTGCAGCTACCCCTACCCGCATCCCCTCGCTATCCAGCCGTGTCAGGGAGCTTCGCCAGAACTTCGGCGGCAGACAGGGTGTCCAAGAACCTTTGGATTTGGGGGAATCTGGGGGGGGGCATCGACTGTTGGAGGGATCTCCCTCCATTAGGCAGACTTTGATATTAATAACATGTGTAACCCGGTTTCTGAATAAATTCCTTTCCTGCATTTGCAATACACACCAAGGACTAAAGAAGTCCCCGGGCCTGGGGGAGGGGGGGAACCTGTCACACTTCCAGATTGGGAGTTGGGAATGAGAGAATTGAACAGCTAGGAAAAGGGGATTGGCAGTAAGAGGGGGAGGGGGGAAGGGGCAAGGGGTAGGAGCTGGCAGCGGGACCATGCTGCTATGGACTTCTGCTAGTCCAGAGAGGGCTGAAGAGGCAAGGCAGGTGTTGGAATAATGGGAAGGGTATGCTGGTGGGCTGCCACCCTGATGGGGACAAGGCAGACAAATGCTGTGCCATGGCCAGGCGCAAGGGGAGGCCTGGCCTCAGTCTCAGTGCATCAGAGAGGAGCAGGCCAGTAGGCTGCTTGGGGCCAGGTGTGGGGACTAGGAAGGGACAAGTTGGAGGCCTTTCATGCCCCTCACTCCCTTTTTTCCCACAAGAAAGGCTGAGAGACCCATGCACAGGCCTTGTGGTACAGCTGTTGATGGGGGGGGCTCCTCTCCAAGGAAAGGATGGGCAGAACCACAGACCCAGTGGTAGTCCCCTAGAGGCCCCAGCTCTCTCCTAGTTGGGTGGCACAGGCAAGCCTCATATCCAGCACAGCCCCTTTCTTACGGGTTACCCATGAGTCAGAGGGTGCCTGTCAATCTGGCCGCTTTGCTATGGGACTCCCTAGGCCCATGGGGGAGGGGAGTGCTGGGCAGATTGCTTAGATGAGAATGGCTTCTTCAGCCCTGGCAGAGCTGCTTGGTTGCTGATTGGCTGTCCCAGGGCCTCCCCCCAGACTCCAGCTCAATGAGGGGCACCTGAGCCTTTTAGAAACAGAGTCATAAGGAAGGAAGTCAGGACAAGCCCTCCAGCCTCACACCAGGCAGGTGGATCAGCCAGCCTGAAGTCTCTCTTCTTCCGCCTCACTGCAAGGAACCCCCGATGGACGAACCCCTTTGGGGGGCCTCAGCACTGGCTTTGCCCCGACCCATAGTTCCTAGTCTTCTGAGGCCCAGAAAAACCACTAGGATCCCATGCCCTCTTCCCATAGCTCCACATGCAACCAGAGTCTTTGAGGCCAGGCAGATGAACCACTGCAGGTGTGCTGGCACATGGCCATGCCCCCTGACCACTAGTTGCTCTCTGCCCTCTTGTTTGGGCTTAGGCCCTGAGGCTTTCCTGGTCAGCCTCACCCTCCCTTTGAAACCAACTTCTCTCCAAAGAGATGGATTGCAGGATTGGTTCTTGTGCTGATTTAACCATAATCCCCAAATCCGGTTTCATCTTGGTTTGTGTGTGTTGTAGAAATGCAGCCTTCGTGCTTGAAGGGAAGCAATGTTAACAATATTAATTAAAATTGAAGAAAAAATTAAATGAACAAATTTGTTTGTTGCATTAACAAAACAAAAAACAAAAAATAAAATGCAGGAAAGCTCAGCATTACAGTTTAGTTGAAGGTCACATTATTCTGTGACTAATTCACAAAAATATGCCCAAATTAATTGGAATGCATATGCTCTTTGAAATTTAACATAAGTATTTTCACTGACAGCATAACGTATCTAATCTTAAATCTAAATATGTGTGTATGCTAAATACTTTTCAATTTTGCTTATTAATTAGCATATCCTTCTTAAAGCTTAAAATCTTTGATTTCTAAAATTAGAAGTGGAATTAAACTCCCTGATCAGTTACAATTTTGTTGAAAGCCCCCAGAAAACCTGGACATTAAGCTTCCTCTTGAATGCATCCCACAAAAGCCCACCACCGCCATCGCCATCTCCCAGTCTGGACATGGGTTCCATTCTTGCACCCCTCTTAGGGCATTGAAGCAGAATCTGACCTCTGACTCACACATTCTTCTTGATCTTGAGCAACTCACCTGTGGCCTGTCTCCAGAACCTCACCTGCTTGTGATGTGCCTGAATGCTGTTACACCTTGGGTGAAGTATGCTGCTGCAGAGCCACCTTCCAAGTTCTGCTAGATGATTTAGCAACTTTCAGTTTAAGAACTAATTTTGCATTCCATCAGCCTTCAGCAGTCCAGAGTAAGGTCATCTTGAGATAGAGAAATAATTCCTCTGTATTTGCACTAGTGCCATAAATCGTCACCTTCTTGGGGTTCATCTGTGGATCTGGAGTCAAACCATTTAGAATAAAAGAACATTTGAATTTTTAATTCAGAATTGCACCCGGAATTGATTGTATTCTAGAGAAGCTGGGCTATAGCTAGAGAGTGGTAATAGAGAAGCCTCTTGCTTTATGTTGTGAAGTGATCTGGCCTCATTTTTAATCTATGAATCCTGAGAATGTAGATACCTCTTTTGCTTCTTGGTGAGAGATCCTCATAGTTAAGTCCTCCCATGAAGTGGCAGGAGGTTGGATCAATGCTGCTTCTTGGAGTGAAAAGATGTTTCCACGATCTCTGCTCCCACTCCTGCAGAAGCCTTCACCTGACCTGCTTTGGAGGAATTTAGAACTGTCTCCAACCTTCCTTTTCTAGAAGTGATCTGGATAAAGCGGTCAAGAGCTCTAGAGCAGCGGGCACCAACTGGTGGTCCATGGACCACTGGTGATCTGCGAGAAAATTTTGGTGGTCCGCAGAAAAATTATTTGCATTTTTTATATTGCACTAAATCAGGGGTCCTCAAACTATGGTCCCTGGGTCGGATACATGCAACGAATATTTGTGTTGCTGCAGGGAGTCTCCCCCTTCAGGGTCTTTATGTGCAGGTAGGAGGGGTACAGAAATTCCAACTTGGAGTCTGCTTTGGCTTCCTGGTGCAGAGCTTTGGGCAAAGGCTGGAGAGAAGTGCCGTTGGTGGTGAAGAGCCAGAGAGCCTTGTTCCAGTGGGACTGCATCATGTCTTGGAACTGGCTGACCATCTCAGCCCACTGAGCCTCCAGGCGCCGGTACCTGGCCTTGCACTCCTGCAGGTCTTCCCTCTGCTTGGAAAGCCTATGCTCCTAGTCTTCAGTGAGGTGCTTCTGCTGAGCCTCCTTCTTGGTCAGATCCAGTTTGAACTGAGCCAGCTGTTTGGCCAACTCTTTCTCATGATGGCTGCTTAGCTCCAACAACTGTTTCTTGTTGGAGCCCTAAGGAGCCTGGGCAGGCAGGTGAGGAGTGGCTGGGAGGGGTGGAGCGAGTAGAGGTCAGTGAGATGCCCCTTGATGTGAGTCACATCAAGTTAGCCACACTCACCCAGTCACATGACCACCTAGCCACCCCCACCCACCCAGCCAGTCATTAGGCAGATCATATTAGTGGTCCGCGGGATTTAAAATTATGAGGTTAATGATCCCTGAGGTCTGAAAGGTTGGTGACCCCTGCTCTAGAGGCTATTTGGACCCCTGGAGTCAGGACTTATCGGTAGATCAGAGTTTAGATCCAGCAGCAGGATTACATCGGTTGTCTTTGTGGGGATTCCTGGAATCAGAAGAGGGGGTGGTAGGCCCCCTGGTCCTTCTTGACTTCTTGGTGGCTTTCAATCACATGATATCCTTCCGGACTGCCTGCAAAGAGTTGGAATGGTGGGGGTGGGGGGCAGCTGTTCTGCAGGGATCCTCTCTCTTCCTTGAGTGCCTCAGGGGCCTTGTCATCTCCCCATTCCTTTTTACCATCTCTATGAGGCTAATGGGAGAAATTGCCCTCCAAGATGGAGGAACCTTGGTTTGTGGGGCCAACAATTCCAGGAAATTCAAAGCTGATTATGCCCATCAGAGTGCTCCAGAATTCCCCTACCTTAGAAGACCAGGTGGAAGTTTATTGCAACTCAGGTCATGAACTCCCTTTTTGTAAAATAACAAAAGCAAGCAACATTATTAGACCAACATTAATTAACATTAATATGTAATCTAATTATGTAATGAAGGCACAGAGATTTGTGATAAGCAGAGTGCCTGCAAAACTCTGAACTGAAATTTGTGGCATCAGTGTAGATGAGTCCCAAAGGTGCTTTTTCAGGAGGCAACTGGACTTTCTTGTTTTTTCTTTTGAAGACATTTTGCTTCTCATCCAAGAAGCTTCTTCAGCTCTGGCAGGATAGTGGGGAATGGAAGGATTTATATTCCTTACAGACAGCTGATCATTTGCATCCTTTTAGAGGGTTATTGAAGCACTTGGAGGTTTATATGTGTCCTCAGGGCCATCTGAGGGGTGCAAATGGTTCCTGTAGTCTGCATTTTTTTTCCTTTGGAAATATATTTCCATTCCCAGATCATTCAAAGGGTGCTCATCCCAAATTGTATAACTAAAAGTCTATAGAGATTCTCAGTCATCCAGGTCCTGGTTGTCTCAAAGGTGCTTTTTCAGGAGGTGTTTTGCTTCTCATTCAAGACATTTCGCTTCTCATCCAAGAAGCTTCTCCAGCTCTGACAGGATAGTGAGGAATGGAAATTTCTTGGACGAGAAGCAAAACTGAGCCTGTAGTACAGTGGACTAAACCACTGTTATTAATATCTGCTGCTTGCAATTACTGCAAGTATGAAGGCTATTGCTTAACGCATTGTAAGCCGCCCTGAGTCTCCGGAGAAGGGCGGCATATAAATTAAAGCAAAAAAAAAAAAAAAAAACCCTCCTGAAAAAGCACCTTTGGGACAACCAGGACCTGGAGGACAGAGAATCTCTACAGACTTACAGTGTAGATGAGGCAAGTGAACACATCTAGACCAGTGGGGAAATCTGAACCTGTTTGCTACTGATTTGCTGGCTGTGCATGCGTGCTGCGTGCTAAGCGCGTACTGTGCGCACACATGCATTGTTCGCACCAAACATGTGCTGCATGCACATGTGCAGTATGCACCAAAATGCGGCTTGGGAAGATAAGTAGAACAGCGAGGAGGAATCAGCTGTGGCATACGATCTTGGGAACCTTTTAAAAAACTTTGTGCAAAATGAGGAGAATTTGGTAAAACAAATTAGAGATAAAAAACAAATGCATATTAAAAGGTTGTATAATGCTTTATTGGAAATAGATTCTGAGACAGAATTGGTTAAAGACTGTATGATTAAATGGGCACAAAATTTTCAAGAGCCAGTAATGATGGAGACTTGGGAAAAGATTTGGATTAGAAATGTGAAATTTACACAAGCACAAAATTTAAGAGAAAATTTTTATAAAATGTTTTATAGATGGCACTTAGATCCCAAAAAATTATCATGTATGTATCCTAATGTGCAAGCTAAATGTTGGAGATGTGACTGTGATGATGCAACTTATTATCATATATGGTGAACTTGTAGAAAAATCAAAGCATTTTGGATAAAGATTTGGTGGGTGATGCAGAATATTCTTAAAAAGAGACTGAAATTTACTCCACAGTTGTTCTTACTGGGTATAATTACGGACTGTACAGTTGCAGAGACTAAATTGATTTTGAACTTGATAACAGCAGCAAGATTGTTGGTAGCACAACATTGGAAGAAGGACTTTTTGCCTACTATTGATGATTGGATATTGAAAGTAACTAATTTAGCTGAAATGGCTAAAATTTCAGCATATTTGAAGGATCACACACAAGAAAAGTATATACAGGACTGGAGAAGATGGATTGACTATATACAAAATAAGTATCAGACCAAAAAATATCAAATAGCTTATGAATGATCTCTTTTATTTGTATAAGCGCTATATAAGTGATATTAGAAGTTTTATGATTAAGAAATAGGATTTTATATATGGGGGGTTAAGAATTTTTTTTTTAGGGGGTGTTAGTTTGATGATTGGTTATGCAATTTAGTTTATTGTTAAAGGTCAATAGAAATACCTTGTGTTCTGCTCTGGGAAGTCGGGGAGGGGGAGGGGGGGTTGGGAGGGAGGGTTGTGGGGAAATTGTATTTGTTTTAAAACTTTTTCAATTAAAAAAATAAAAACTTTTTTATTACCTATTCGCCCAAACCGATAGTAAAAAAAATGCTTTAAATAGTACAAAAAAAAGGTTCTGACAATCGCGTGGCACAGCTGTGATCTTGGTAACCTTTTTAAAAACCTTTTTAAAGCATTTTTTTACTACCAGTTCGGGCGAATAGGTAGTAAAAAAATGCTTTAAAAAAGTAAAAAAAGAAGCTCAGATGATCACAGCTGTGCCATGCGATCATGAGCCTTTTTTTTACTTTTTTAAAGCATTTTTTTACTACCTATTCGCCCGAACAAGTAGTAAAAAAATGCTTAAAAAGTTTAAAAAAAAATGTTCCGACAATCAGCTGAGTGACGCGCGATCGTCGGAACTCCCCCCCCCCTTTTTTTTTTTTCTACCGGTTCAGCGAAACAGTAGCATTTTTTACTACCAGTTTGAGCGAACTGGCCCAAACTAGTAGCATTACACCCCTGATCCAGACAGGCAGGAGGAGAAACCAGGCAAAACGGCTTAAGAAGGGAGGTTTTATAGATGGCATTTAGATCCCAAAAAGTTGTCATGTATGTACCCTAATGTTCAGCCAAAATGTTGGAGATGTGAATGTCTAGATGCTACGTATTATCATGTTTGGTGGACCTGTAGGAAAGTTAAGGCTTTTTGGATAAAAATCTGGTGGGTCATGCAGAATGTTTTGAAGAAAAAAATTCAATTTTCTCCACAACTGTTTTTATTGGGTATAGTTAAGGGTTTCACACGGGGTGAAACAAAATTAATATTGTATATGATATCAGCAGCAAGATTGTTGATAGGTAGATACTGGAAGCTTTGCCCACTATTGATGAATGGACTTTGAAGATGGCCAGTTTTGCGGAGATGGCGAAGATTTCAGCATACTTAAAGGACTGTTCACAAGAGACTTATGAATGGGAATGGCAAAGGTGGATAGATTATGTTCAGAACAAATATCAAACTAGAAAGTATCAAATAGCTTTTATTTGAAAGTAATGTATTAGAAATATTTTAAATATTTTAATATCTTAAAGAGACAAAGGGGTAAAACTATACAGGGGGAGGGATGGGTTCAAGTTTATATTTTAGTGTTATTAGTTATGAGTATATAATAGGGAAGTCTGGGGGGGAGGGTTGGGGAGGGTTAGGGAGGATGGGAAGTTTGGGGAGGGAAGTGGGGAGGGTGAAAAAAGGGGTGAAAATGTAATTGTAAAACTTTTGCAATAAAAAAAAAAAAAAAGAAGGGAGGGAAGTCGCAATGACAGAGCTGTAGAGGTGTCATCTCAGCCACATTGGCGCAGTGGTTAGAGTGCAGTACTGCAGGCTATTTTTGCTTCCTGCTGGCTGCCTGCAATTTGGCAGTTCAAATCTCACCAGGCTCAAGGTTGACTCTGCTTGCCATCCTTCCGAGGTGGGTAAAATGAGGACCCAAACTTTTGGGGCCAATACGCTGACTCTGTAAACCTCTTAGAGAGGGCTGGAAAGAACTGTAAAGTGGTATATATCTAAGTGCTATTGCTATCTCTGATCTTTTCTTGGCAGAGCCCTTTGGCCTACAATCCTGGTCCTCTGGTCTGCCTTGCAGCAGCTGCTCAGGAAAGGACAGTGTTGTCGCCTTAGCTCTGTATCTTGCCATTCTGTGCACCCCCCCTGGCAAGGAAAGAAAAAAAGGGGGGGCCATAACAGGGGAGAGCCATCTCCCTCCCTCCCTCCCTTCCTCAATCTCGTACTCCCTTCCATGCCTACCTGAAACAGACATTGCTGGATGAGATCACATCAGTCAAGGAACTAGAGAAACATTTGCCCAACTAAGCCTCGGATTTCTGGGATGAACAGGAACAGACAAATTGTTACACCAAGAAACTGAGGATAAGAATTCAATGAGAGAGATGAGTTATTTATTTAAGGAACTTACAGAAAGCAAGATAAACTTTTATGAGCATGCCAAGAGACAGAAAACAAGAGCTAGATAAATGAAAGAGGAGAGAGTAACAAAGATTCCCTAAGCAATGACTCATCCAGGTATTTGATCACTGGACTAGTGTCAGATATTCTGGAAAGTGAAGTTAATGGGTTCTAGAAAGTATTGCTCAATAAAGTTCAATGTTTCTTGAGGATACCTGGGGCTATAAGAAGCGGAATGGGACCTTCAGGCTCCCACCCTTGGCCGCACCTCCAAGCTTGGTAAAATGAGGACCTGATTGTTGGGTGTGATATGCTGGCTCTATAAACTGAGAAGAGCTATTTCAATACCAGATGAAATAAACCCAGACTGGTCTTCCAAAGTGCCAATAACTGGACAGATATTAAAATATGAGCCAATTCCTGATGGGAGCAGTGGTCCCTCAGATAATGATGTTCTGAGCAACTAACAACTTCAGAAGTGAAAGCCAACACCAGTTCTGTCCAATAGGCAACTGGCAACTGATGCAAAGTTAACAGTCTGGCATTTTGCACCAACTGCAATTTTGTGATACTTTTCAAGATGACTCCCACCTACGAGGTGGTGATGGTCAAGGAGTTGCAATTGAGGCATGGATAATAACTTGCTCATCCAGTCAATTCTGAGAATATTGTAGTTCATGTGCCAGCCATTAAGTGTATGAACACCTCTTGCTGCAGCCATCTTGAAGCTGATCTGGTGAGAGCTGGCAGACTACGTGATGACTGAGGAGGCATTCCCTTAATCCTGCAGCAGCCATTGGAGTTTTGCATCCAAGAAACTATGGGCAGCCATTTTCATCTTATGGCCTAGGGATGGAGGGCATACTCCCCGAGTCCAAAGAACAGCAGCTCCTGGGTTATCTTGCTTGCCCCTTGCTCCCTCCCTCCCTTGCTTCCATGGCTCTGTGGCTTCCTTTACTAGGGGATCAGGGAGAGCAGAGGTAACACTAGGGAACCATGGCTTCTTTTTTCTGACCTCACTGAATTGTGCATAACTTCTGTTTGGCCCTGGAAGGCCCCGATACTTGGAAGAGATGAGCAAGTTTTCAACTGATAAACTTCTCTTCAGGTTTCCATATTTCTGCCTGCTTGGCACGCAAAACCCTGATTTCATATAGGAGTGGATGCTGGGTTGGAGCTGCTACCAGTAATACAAGAGCGGGCGGTGGGGGGCATTCATTCTCCTTTTCTGCTGGATTGCTTCTAAAAAACTTTTTCTATTTGGAGAAACCCTTTTGAAAACCTGCTTTATGCCAATTTATACAATCTATGAGGTTCCATTAGGTGAAATTACACCTTACACATCCATGCTGGCAGCCAATGGCTTTCTAGGTACCATCTTAGGTTGTGCTGCAGCCTCCAAGGTGTCCAGGTGGGACACCTGCAGGGGCTTTTCACCACTGGTGGCTCTTCTTCAGGGCTTCCCCTTGTTGGAGGGCAGGGTCTCCAGGCACTTGCCACCGAGCTCCATGCAGCATGCACTAGTCAAGTTCCCTTTCTGCATAGGGCGGGCGATAACTGCAATTAATAATAAAGCAGTACCTACCTTGCAACACACAGCACTCCTGGCAGATCCCTCATTTTTAGTTTATGGCTTAACCAGGGTGGGGAACAATTTGGCGGCCATGTTGGTACAAAAGATTGGCTGCTGAATGAACGGAAAGGGTGTTTTGGCTCTCTTTTGCAGCCAAGCTGCTGTGTGAGCATGCCCTCCTCCAGCCAGGAATAGCTCATTCAGCAGGTGCAGGGAGGCACAGCACATCCCTCCCTCCCTCTGGGCAGCCCCAGGATGTGGGGCAGGGTGCCTGCTGGCTCACTCCCACTGGTGTGATGGGCATGGAGCAGGTGGGAATCAAGAAGGCCTTCCTTGATCCCTGTCCATCAAATCACCCCAGTGGGCTATTTCTGGCTCTGGGCAGGCAACCGGGGATTAGGGGCCACTTGCCAAGAACGTGGCCTCTTGCACAGGCCGATCCCTGCTCAGAGTGCTTGGCTCTTCGGCAGATGGTGGGCAGCTTCCATAGCCTGGAACTGGTGCAATAACAAAGGTGGGTGGGGGTTCCTAGGGATGGCAAAACGCAGGCTGAATCCGCCTGAAATCTGGATGCCCCCCCTCCCGTCGCAGCAGGATTGGCAGCAGAGTTCCTCCAGGGGTGGCGGATTTAGGGGCACCATGCACATCTGACTGAGGATCAGGTCGGTGACCCTCCTTTACGAGCAGCAGGAATGCTTCTCTGCTGCCATCCCTGACTTTGGGGTCTTCGCAGGTTGGCAGGATCCAGAGCAGCGCCCACCTTCAGAACCACAACTCCTGCCCCCTCAGGAAAGGAAGCCCCACAACCCACCTGGGGAGCCATGGGAGCAAAGCCTGCAGCCCCCACATATCACACCATTCTCTGGGACACACATTGCCCGCTCCCCAGTAGCCGGGGGTGCTTCCTCAGCAAGAGGGGCTGCATCTTCTTCTCCAAGGGAAGAGCCCCTGCGGACCCCACCCACTGAGAAATCTGCCCCTCGGCCCATTCTCACCGGTGCTGCTTAAGCCAGCTGGCCAGAAGCCACTCCCCAGGCTCAGGAAGGGGCCGAGTGGCAAAGGGGGCGCTGAAGGCTGAACCTCGCAGGTGCTGGTTCCTGGCTCTGGTAGAGGCTGGCCAGTTCCAGTGATGCCTGCTTGAGAAGGAAGCCATGTCCGGGCCCTGACTCTTCCTTTGGCCGCTTGTGGGGAGTAGCTGAAGGGGGCACCCCCAGGCAGAAGCAGCTGAGGATTCATCTCTGCCTTTACCCCCCTCCCCACGCTAGAGTAGGATTGTGCCATTCACAAGGGAAAGGAAACACACCCGGGAGGGAAGCATTCACCAAGGCTCCAGGCAGGGCAGGAATCAAGATCCCACAAGGCCAGAAGATTCTGTGCAGCAAGACCCCTCCTCTCCCGCTTGTGGGGGATGGCAGCACTCCCCTCCTGCCCCTCTCCCCCAGCCCAGGCCTGCCGCTCTTCCGGTGCCAGATCAGGGCACCCGCTGCCAGGGATAGACTGCTATCACAGGAAGACGCTGGAAGCACTGCAGAGAGTGCCATGCCTAGACGCCTACTGGGAAGATTGGCAGGAGCCTGACACAGCCCTGACATCCACGTGTGGGAAGGGGGCAGCCGAGCAAGGATGGGCTCCTTTGGGACCCTCTGTAAAGGTCCTCCTAGCCAGCAAGAGGGCGTCTTCTGGGAACTTGGAAAGGGTGGAGGCTGCCGCAGAGGTGTGGGTCTGCCCCTAGGAGCCGACATTGGGAGCTGGCAAGCAGGTGTGGGACTCTTCTCTAGGGGAGAGGGAAGAATCCCACACCAAGCAGCATGGCTAGGAGTGGCCTACTCTCGAAAGCTGGAAAGGCCACTGGGGCCATGCAATGTGGATTCCTTCCACACGAGCTGGGGCTGCTTCCCCGGAGCACCGTTTCTCACAGCTCCAATGGTGGGAGCTGCTGCTGGCCACAAAGGAGGGTGTAGAGAGAGTCAGAAGAGCAGAGAAACCAGTTTATTGCAGACCAGCCCTTTCCAGACAGCCCGAGGGGCTTGGAAGCAGACCCCTCTCCCTCCCACTTCCCAACCCTGGGTTTCCTGCCTTATGGATGTATCAAAAGTACAAAGGTGAGAAGCCTCAGCTTGTGAATGGTCCCCAGATGTGGTGAAGCACACAACGCTTGGCAGCTTGTGCAGGAGAGGGGCTCCTGCCACAGAGGAAGGAGGCTCAGGATGTGGGGGGAGCCAGGCGACATTGGAGGGCTGTGGGGTCTGGCAGGCACTTGGGAATAAAGGGCAGAGCCAGCCCTTTGGCCACGGGCCAGCACCCGCCCTTAAGGCAAAATGCTCAGGGGCAGAGGCTAGGAGGGGTGGGCAGAGCCCGTGGTCCCCCCAGATTGCACAGCCCCATGGGGGCTCCACGGCCCTCAAAACAATCAGGCTGAGCAAGCAGCCAAGGCACAGGGAAAGCTCCCAGGACGGGCAGCCCAGGAAGGCAGTCCAGAGTATGGCATGAAGGGGCTTTGGGGCTCGCGCAGAAGCAGTGGGCCTGGCGGCAAGGGCCCCGGGGCCTGGCTATGAGGAGGGCTGTCCTTGCTTGGGGTCCGGCCTTGGGGCAGCTCAGTTCTGCCCTTCGTCCCGCAGCTCGGAGGGGAGGAACTTGTACTGTTGCTGCCGGATCATAGCCAGCTTCTTCCGCGCCTCCTCCAGTTCCCGCTCTTTGCGCAACATCTCTTCCTGGGCAGCGATGATCTGAGGAGAAGGAAGTGGCAGAAGTCACCTCGGGGGAAGCTCCTCTGGCTCTGTTCCAGCCCCTCCGGGGGGGGGGGGGGGAGAAACCCTTACCTGTGCAATCCCCCCAACCATCCGCTCCTTCACTACCACTGTTGCGTTCTCCTCGTCCTCGAAGGCCGCAGCCTTCTGTGCTGCCTTCACCAGGTTGTCTGAGGCCCTCTTGACTGCGTTGCCGGCCGCCTGGCAGATTCGGAAGGGAAGGGGGTTACCTACCAGGGCAGCCTCAGTCACCCTGTGCCTGCAGACCCCTTACACAGGACCCCGACCCCCCCGGGGAACCTTCCAGCCAATTGCTGCCTCTGGTGGTGGAGCCAGTCTGGCTGGCAAGGGCTGGGCAGTTGAGGCACTCCCCTCGCCTCCAGCAGCAGGGCTGCCTGGGCCCTGGAGCCAGTGTGCTGTACGGAGACCCGCCCCAGCTGGCCCAAGGAAAGGTGGCCCTGACTGAATCCGCCAGGGCCTGAACTGGACCCAAGAAAGGTCGACAGCGGCCACTGGGACCAATGGGGAAGGCGGGCCCGCCTCCTTCAAGTCCTCCATCCATGGGAGGAAGAAGGGCAGCTCCCTCAGACCCTCTGCCGCCTCTGCTCTCCTCACCTGCAGGCGCTTCATTGCCTCAGAGTCCTGGTCTGCCTTCACCTTGCACGCCACCAGGAGCTGTGCCGTGGAGGCTGCCACCTGCTTGGCCGAGGAGATGAGCTTCTCTTCGCTGGCGTGGCCTTGGACCGCCGCATTGGCGGCTTCACAGAGGTTGTTGGTGGCAGCAGCCACCATCCGGGCCTTGGCAGAAGGAGGAGGGAGGTGAGCAAAGGGTGAGGTGGACGTTGTGGCCGCCACTTGCCACAAAGGGCCCACACAGACCAAGCCCCCAAGAGCCCAGGATGCCGTGGCCTAGGGAGCCCCCTTTCTGCCCCAGCTTTCCCTTCTCTGATTGACATGGCTCTGCAGGATGGCTGGGGAGGAGCTTGGGGTCTCGGGTTAGGGCAAAAGAGCCCCCCTGCCCACGCCAGAGAGAGTGGACAATGGGTGTGGGAGAGGCCTCCCTCTGTAATGAAAGGACGTCATTCTAAGCAAGAAGAGCCTCTTTCCGGTGAGTGGACAGCCACCCCCCAGCCCCCTCCACACTCACGGCTGAAATGAGGCCTTGAGACCACTGTCCGTCATCCAGGGCGTTGGCTGGGATGGCGCCCACCTGGCAGAGAAAGAGAGAGAGGCAGAGAGATGGGGTAGTCAGCCCCAGACCAGACTCGAGGGCTTCCTGCCCAGCCCACCCTCCCCTCACTCACTCACCTTGCCTTGGGCCACCAGCTCCCTCTGGGCCGCAGAGGCCGCCTTCACCAAAGCACTGGTGGCCGCAGCAATGGACTTGGCTGCCTCCAAGATCTGCTCTTCAAAGTTGAGGCTCTCATCTGCTTGCTTGAGAGGGAGGGGACCATTAATGAGGGAGGAGGCCTTCCTCACCAGAAAACATTTCCCTGGGGAGTAACGACTGGGGTTCTGAGCCAGACGGAGTGCTTCTGCTCCCCCCTTGTGTTCGAAACGGGCATGAAAAAGCCTCTGCTCGGGATGGAGGAAGCCCGGCTGGCACAGGGCCATGTCATCCCAGGGGGGGTAAGCTGTGGCTGGAGTCCTCCTTAGGCCCCCTGCGATGTGGGCCTGCAAGGGGGCTGCCCAGGCTGTTCCTGGACCCAGCAGTTCTGGTGCAGCGAGTGGGGCCCTCCCCCCTTCCTCCCACCGGGTGTCATGGAAGGGGCAGAGCTCAGCTGGCAGCGACTCTCGTGTGCTGCTGCGGATGGCAGCCCACCTTGGGCTTGGCTCGTGGCTTCAACTGCTCCAGCTTCTTCGCTGCAGCCTCGATCGCAGCGGCTGCCCCCAACAGCTCGTTTTCGGCAATGACCGTGGGGTCCTCAGGGTCCACCCACTCGGTCCCTGTGGGAGACAAGAGAGCACAGGGGTCCAGAGCTGCCCCAGGCGATGCCCCAATTCCCGACTCTCCTTCCATGAAGGCTGCCCTTGCTGAAAAGCGCTGTCCTTTTTTTAAGTGCAGGGCCCCACGGCATTCACACCGCACGGCTGACTGGGTCTCTCCCCCCTCTCCTCTCCCATTATGTTGTGCAAGTGCAGCCTATTGGATGGACCCACCACTCAACAATTGAACAAACCCAAAAAAGTAGAGACGGGCAGTCTGGATGGAGGCCCAATGCCCTGCGAGGAGGAGGAGGGGCGGGCAGTCCCAGGCCTCCCCACCTACCTTTCATGGCTTCGGCTGCTTGGATGAGCTCCGTGACAGAGCCAGCTACCCGCTTGGAGTAGCCAGCCAGCTGCTGCTTCAGGTCGTGGCTGGGCTTCTGCAGGATCTGAGGAAGGGGGAGGAGTCATGCTGGGCACCCTCAGGGCCCACCGGAGCCCACCGCTACCAGGGACGAAAGGGAGCAGGGAAGTCAAGAGGAAAGGGAGGAAGATCTGGATTTGCCCAGAAGGGCTGGGGAAGCCAGTTGGGTGTCCAAGCAGCCGGATCACAGGGGCCTCCCAGCGCCCTTCCCCCTGTCCCATGGGGCTTCCCCAACTCACAGGACGGGTGCTTCCTCTGCCCTGGGCAGCCTGGCCGGGCAGGGAGATGGACCTAGATGAAGGTTAACCTCTCTGCATGTGGGGGCTGCTTCTGCCAGTTAGAATTGTCCAGCACCCCACAAGGCTGGTGGCTTAACGTTTCACCACGCGGGGGAAGGCAGTCATCCTTGGGCACCCCTAGGGCCTTAATGACTTGTGGGCCAAGCCCTAGTCCCCCTCCCTCCCGTGGTCACACCCTCACATACAGTGCATGCCACACTCACCGGCTGGGTCAAGGAAAGTGGGGGAGGGAAGAAGGGGCACGCTATTTGGCGGCGGGGTTGGGGAGGGACAGGTACCTACCACGAGGACGTGTTCCAGAAGCTCCAGGTAGCCGCTAGCACACTCCTTGCCAAAGCGCAGGGCTCGGTGCCGCACCTCACTGCCCACATCTGGATGGCATGCAGCTTCCTGGAAAGAGACGGACAGATGATTGCCAGCCCAACACAGAAAAGAGGGGCCTGCCCTCCACCCCCCGAGCTGCCCAGCCGCAGCTTCTGCTTCCTGGAGGAGGGTTGCAAGAGCCCCGTTTGAGGGCGTGCCCCTGCCACCCCACCAGGTTGCTTGTCCAATGACTGCATGATCAGACGCCTTCCTCCTCTCCGAACACCCCACTGCTCCTGACCGTGTCCTCCCTCCTGAGAAATGACCACAGGGCCCACCTTACAAGAGCGTAGCATGTCCGCAATGGCACGACGGCTCAGGTTGGCTGTGGCGATCACATCTTCCTGCCGGCATGAGTTGCCGGCTGCCACCGCCTTGGCTGTTGCCATGGTGATGCCTTTTGTCATGCGAATGAAGTCTTCTGGCGTAGAGGTCTTGGCGGGGGGCACCTGGGAGCAGAACACCTGGAGGAGGAGGAGGAGGAGGAGGAGTTAGCCTGAGGGGCCGGGTAGTCAGCCAGTGTTTATGGGGAGCAGGGGGACCAACCCTCACCGCCAACTCCTGCCGAATGTGTTCGATGGTGGCCTCTAGTGCCCGTGTCCCCTTGGTGGCCTCGTCCTCCACAGCTTTGACGGTCTTCAAGAGCGACGTGACGTTGGTGACCATCACCTGCTGACAACCAGCCAAAGAGCTGTTCAAGGACCCACTGGCCATCTCCTGTGTGTCTCGTGTGGTGCCCCACCTCTTCTCCTCACAAGCAGGAGGACTCCTCCGGGCCCACCCTCAGCCGCCACCTTGCTCCGCCCTGACCTTCGCTGAGTTCTTCAGCTGGTATACGGCAGGATCATCCCCAGACTTGCCAGCGGCGGCTTTGGTAGCACTGATCAGGTCTCCCAGGGCTTTAGCGACGTCCTTGACTGCGTTGATCAGGACCACCTGGGCACAGAGGAGGGCAGGATGAGGCACAGCAGCCGGGACCCGCACAGGCATACCTGCCAGCCACCTGTGGCTGCGATCCTGACCTGAGTCTCGGGGTCCTCAGAGCCCAAACTGGCAGCGCCCAGCTTCACCACCTCTGCCAGGCGTGTAATGGTCGTCACCGAAGACTGCGCAGCTTGGGCTAATTTCTCTTGGCTCGCAGTGGCGTTCTGCACCAGCACTTTGGTGTCTTCCACCAGCGCTTTGGCTGTCTTCAAGATACCTTCCCTGCCAAGGAAAGAGCCCGTCACAGCCCACTGGAGACAGACGTGATGGCATCAAGGAGCTCCCACCCACCAGCCCACAGGAGCCACAACCTGTGGTCAGCGAAGGTTTCCGCATTCTCCCGGTTGAGGGTTCCAGCGGTGGCAAACATGATGGTGGTGTCCAGATCTGCAATGATGCCTGACACGGCACTGGCTGCGGTGATGCATGCCTGGGTGCCCCTGTTGCCAGCCTGAAGGGCTGCCAGCACATGTGAAACCTGCAGGGGAGCAAAGGCAGGACATCCGCTATGGTCTGTGGGTCCAATCCCCAATACGCACCTAGGTGGGGGGTAGGCACGAGGGGGACTCTTCCACTCCCGGCTGGAGTCACCTTCTCAGAAACCTTGCGGGCGCATTCAATCAACTCCTTCTTGGTGTAGGCATCGCTGGGGCTGCACTGGAGGGCTCCAGCGTTGGTCACAAGAGCGGCACAGCCATGGCCCAGTTCCTGCACTCTGTTCTTAATGTGGGCGCCAATCTGGATGGGAGCATGAAATTCAAGAAAGCGCCTCACTGGCTGCCAGCTCTGCCTTGGAACCCTTCTGGGGGGGCAGGGGGGGATGTGGTATGCGCCTTTTCCACAAACCCACTTTGGAGCTATCCGACTCACCACTGACAAAGGGGCCCCAATATCTACCTTGCTCTCGGCTTTTATGCCTGTCAAGCCAGGCTAGGAACAGGGGCAACCGACTCCCCAGGGAGACAGGGCAGCTTTCTCGAGACAGATGCGGAACTGGGCCAGCCTGCCCCCTTCCCACCACCCCAGGAAATCGACCTGCCTGGCGCAGTACTCTCTGTTGCCAGGGTCTCTGCAGCAGCCTCTAAATGCTCCTGGAAAGATCACCTCCCCTCCCCCAACTCTCATGCCCTCCCTCACCTCTTCATTCTCTGCTGTGAGGGCAGCGGGCTTGGCCTGCAGGGCTAGGTGCCCGTAGTCCGTGGTGAGCTGGTTGGCCAAGATGCCAAGTTCATCTGGGTTGGTGGTGGATTTGGTCACCTGTGGCGGCAGCATAAGATAAGAGGTAGGAAAGGGGGCAAAAGGACCAGGCCTGGGCTCTGGAAGGGGGTCTGCCCAAAGCCCACCCTTCCCCAAAGAGGTCATCCAATCGGCTCACCATCTCCTGTACTGTCACAGCTATGGCCTTGGCAGTCTTCACCATGGTGGTCTGGTAGTCCACAAATGTGCCTTCGGGCTCTCCCATCGGGCCCTCGTCCAGCTGCCCAATGGAAGGAAAGAGCCCAGGAGGGGGGCTACTGCCCTGCTTCTCAGCATAAACCTGTGTCCCCCCCCACCCTTCCCACCACTTTTCTTTTGGCTGACGCAAAGATTGCACCAATTGGGGGGGGGGGGCAGGCAAGCTGGCCGATGGGAGTGACTTCAGCGCCCCAAAAGACTCGACATAAAATTCTTTCAAGATCTCACCTGAGCCTCTCTGGCTCCGCCTGAACCCCCTGGGGTGCCTACAAAGCTGGTTTCGCAAGGCTTCTGGTGCCATAGGGCAGCCGGGCACAGGGGCTTCCCAGAGAAGAGGCCCAGTGGCCCAAGGAAGGCCGGACCGTGGTTTCTTTGCTCACCTGGTTGATGGCCTGCCTGATAGAGTCCACCATGCCGCCTACCACCCCCGCGGCGCTGGCAGCTTCGTTCAGGGTGGCTGTGAGGTCTTCCACTGCCTCCCTCATCATCTGTGCTGCCTCCTCCAGGGCCTCCTGCGTGTGGGCCGCCTGCTGCAGAGAGAAGCCCCCGTCAGGCCCTGGTCGCAGTCCAGGTGGCAAATGCGTAGCCTCCACACACACATGGATCTGGTACCAGCCCCATGGGTACCTTGGGGTTTCCTCCGGCCTCCTTGGCCGTGTAGAGCATCTGCAGACCGGACTCTGCCAGCGTCTTGGTCTGGTCCAGAAGGTTCATTTGCTGCTGGTGATTCAACATCTTGGAGGCTGCGCCCACCGCGGCCATGACCAGGGGTTCAAAATACTGGGCCAGCTGGGAGACCTGGAGGAGGAGGAGGAGGAAGAGAAAAGGGGGTGTGGGGATGGGAAGGGAAGGGGCACCCGAGATGGAGCGGGAGGGGCACGTGTAAGGGGTTGGGCAATAAGGCACTGCTCTCCAAGCCCGCACAAGGGGGCCAATCCAGAGGACGAGAGGGCTGGCACCAAGGGGACCTCACACTGAGTCTCCCCCATCTTCTTCAGGATCCCGAGAGCTTTCCGTCTTTTTCACCAAGCGAAAGCACATCCCTCCACGTGTCTCACCCTAGAGCTGGGTGGGCATGGAGAGCAATGCTGGTGTCACAGGTAGCCCAAGCAGGATTACAAGTGGCCCTGGCAGAGGCTCAGCCAGGGAACCCCGAGGGCTCCCACCGTACCCCAGAGCAGCCCAGTCACGTCTAGCACCCAGACCCCCCACTGGCAGCCCTCCCACAGCCTCCTTGGCCCCAGCCTTGGGCTCATCACCTACCCGAGGACGCCAAGCCATCCAAATCCTCCCCCCCCCTCCATGCCTTGAAGGTCATTTCCTAATTTGAAAGGTTGCAGTGCCTGGCTGTGGAATGAAAGAGCAACGCCAGGGCTGTGGCCGGTCGCTGCCTGCTGCCGCCAGAGCAGGTGAGGCACCCTTTGGGGACCCGGTGTTCCCCCAGGGGGGCCAATTGAAGCACAGAACAGCTTTTCTACTGCTTGAGGCCCACCTTGGCTTCAAGTCCCATGTCTTGGGGTCTCATAGCTTTGCCCCTTCAACCACCCAACCCCTTACCCGAAGACCTCAGGACTGTAGATTGAGGAAGGATCACCCGGCGCACCGCCTGCCCCGTGCAGGAAAAGCATTCCCAGGACAAGCGTCCAGCTTCTTCTTCTGAGAAGCCTCCAGAGATGGAGAAACCTTGACTGCTGTCCCACTGTGGCATCCTAATCCTACCACTGGCCAAGTTTTGCTTATACTTAAACGCTGTCTTAAGTAGCTGCCACTCAAAAATCAGAGCACCAGCCCATCCACTTGGGGGCTTTAAGGCTGCATTTTTCCTGGGTGACTTTCTGCTGGCCCTACATGAAGGCAAAGGAGGCCTATCTGGGGTCAGCCTGCAGGGCAACCTGGTGGCCTCTCAGAGAAGCGCTCGAGATGCTGGTGGATCAGCCCCTGTCCTCAAACTAGTCTCCTGGCGGGATGATTTCCAGGATCCCACGGGGCAGGGAGAGGAGAGGCCACGTCCACTCAGGAAGATGAACTGGGATCAGTGAAAGTACAGAACGTCCTAAACCACCATGGCTGTTTGTGCCACAGACCATGGCCAAAAGACTATAATGGCTGTGTGTGATGGGCTTTTGGACTGTGTGCTACCAAACCTGTTTTGAGCCTGGCCAAGAATCTGCCGCAAACAGAGCCAGGATGGCACCACCCTGGCAGCCAGAAAGACTCTTCTGGCTTGGAGCAAGAGGAAGACCTCAAGCCCCCACAGGGCGGCCAGGCGGGGGGCAGTGGGGTGGGGGCTGCAGACGTTCAAAGCCCTATGGTGGGACTGGAGCTCCCCCTTTCCCTCCACTGCATCACGAAGAAGGTGTCAGAGTGCAGCCTGAGAGACACCAGGCCAAGGAGAGCCAGGGCTTGCCAGCCTTTCCACCTGACACTGGCGGCGGAGGTCTCCTGTTGCTGTAGCCAGCGGCCTCACCTTGTGACCCAGCTGGGAGGCCTCAGCACGAGCAGCACCTGCCACGGGTTCAATGAGGTTCCTGATCTCCTGAACAGCTGTAAGCATCTGGTTATGCAGGGCCTGCAGGAGGAGTCAGTCTTGAGCACCAGTTTGGGGCCGCAGGAGGACAATTCCCCCCACCCCAGAAGCTGGAGCAGGACCCAATTCTGATACTGGAGGGCCTGCAGTCTCTGCCCCTGGCCAGAAGGGGCCACCCAGCTGGCCGGCCTCCCTCCCACCTCCTTTTCTGCATTGCTGGAGACAGACAGCTCCTCAGGCTCTCCAACTTGGTGAACTAGTAGTCAGACTCTCCCCAGAAGCCCATCTGGCTGCTCCCCCAGGACCAGCCGAGCCCCTCCTCACCTCCTGGGAGATGCCTTCGCGAGGTGCCAGCTGCTGGCTGATGGCTGCCAAGGAGGCCTGGTCCACGTCGCGGACACACCTGTTCAGTGCTTCAATGGCCTCGTCGCACTCACGCTGGCCAGGAGCTTTGTCCCTACAGACAGCAATGGCAACCAGATGTGCACACTTGGGCACCTTCCTACTTCCCCTCCCCCAATGGCTGCCTCATCTGTTCTCCCCTCCCCAGTTCTGCCACCCACAGAGATGCCAATGTCCTGCCAATGATTTGGAGGGCAGAGCAGTCACTTTTCCAGACATCTGGCAAGGAATTAAAGATGGCAATTCCTGAATCTTAAGGTAACAACACCCTCCGCCTTCCCCGTTGTGTGAATGGTCTCTCTCTCTCTCTCTCTCTCCCTGTCTCTCTCTCCCCCCACCCACCCATGGGGGAAAGAGAGCCGGGCAAACAGTGGGCACCCACCTCATGTTGGTGATCAGCTTCTTGATCGAATCGGAGACAGTGCGCGAATGGCCCGCCAGCACCGACCACTTGGGAGGGTCCTTTGGGTTGACCGCCAGAGAGCGAGCGGTCTGGATGAGGCCAGCAGAGCTTTCTAACATGGTCTTGGCAGAGGAGAGGATGGGCTCCATGGCCCTGCGCCCCTACAGGGAATCAGCAGAGAGTCATTCCAGGGCAACAGGCCAAGGGCTGCCCAGAGTGGACCCTTCCTCCTTCCCGGGCCCCCAGCAACCTCTGCCTACCTCTGGGCTGATCTGGGCAGGGATGGTGGCAAACTCAGGATTAGAGGCGAAGGCAGTCAGGTTCTCCACTGCTTCTATCAGTGGGGCCGTGGCTTCACGGCAGAGCTCGCGGTTCTCTGGAGTGAAAGCGCCATCCAAAGCCTGCGGGAGACCCCCGTTGAGCTTTTACCTCCCATGCTGTGATAGAAAAGCTCCCGGAGCCCAGAACCAGCCACTTCTCGCTCCCACAGAGGTAGAAAGCTGAGAGGCACCCACACAGCCAAGATGGAGGCGGGTCAGCCTGCAGTGGCAAGGGCGATCACTTCAACCTCACAGCCACCCTCCCCCGGCCAGAAACTTTCCCCCATCCTTTGCAAGATGACTTCGCAAAACGTCTAAAATCTGTCCTTTGGGCCAACCTCCGTCGTCAGGCCCAGAGAATGACCTAAGCATGTAGCGCAAACGTAGCTGCTCAGTTCATGAGCCAGCCAGACGTGGGGCCCCTATTAACCCTGAGCCTTCTCCCTCGGGGGGCTTTGCGTTTCATGGCCCCCAACTGCAGGGCTCTCATTTCTCTCTGCCGAACATCCCCTTCCCAGCTGGAAATCTGGGGGTACCTTGATGGTCTTGACAAGGTTGGCTGTGCTGTTGGCTACCTCCTTGGCAGACTGGACAAACTGGCGCTTGGCCACCGGATTCGCGGTGCGGGAGGAGGCCAGTCGGCAGGTATTGCAAAGGGCGGAGGTATGCTTGGCCACAATGGTAGCGGCCGACAAGACCTGCGAAAGGCAAGGAGGCCCCTCCGCCTTAGCTCTACCCACAAGGAGGCTCAAGGAATCACCCCCGATGACAAAAAGCCCACCCCCCTGCCTCCATGTGAGGATCGCCATTGGCTGTGGGGCTGCATTCACCACTGCTTGGCTCAAGGGCCCCCCCAACACAGAATAACAAAGTTGGAAGGGACCTTGGAGGTGTTCTAGTCCAACCCCCTGCTCAGGCAGGACACCCTATACCATTCTGGACAAGTAGTTATCCAGTACCTTCTTGAAAACCTCCAGTTTTGGAGCACCCACAACATCTGGAGGCAAGCCGTTGCACTGATTAATTGTTCTAAGTGCTAAGAAATTTCTCCTTAGAAACATCCACCTTCCCTCCGGGCCACAGGTAGCCATTACCTGGGACTGTGTGCAGGCTGGGTCGATGAGGTTCTGGCAGGCCATCTGGATGGCTTGGTTGGCTCTGGCAAACTGGGTGGGGTCCACCAGGCCTTGCTGACCGGCCTGGCTGTTGGGGTCAGAAACGCCAACCAAATATGCTGCCTGTAACAGAGCATGGATGGGGGAGTCCTGAGAGCAGCCTCCTGCAACGTCTCTGCTCCACAGTTGGGAGCATTCCCCCCCGCCCCCCAGCCTCACCAGGGGCCTCTGCCTCCCACCTGGGCAGCCGCTTCAGTGAAGCCGCAGAGGGCCTTGGAGGCTGTACTGACGGATTCTCCAAACTCTGGCAGCTTGCTGTTCTTGGCATTCTGTGAGATGCCAGCCATGGCCTCGCCCAGCACCTGCAGGAGACAGAAGGCAGGGAAACACATGCGTGCATGCGTGGGTGCACGTGTGCACGGAACTATGGATCCTGAGGGCTTCTGGCACTGCAATGGCAATAAGCAGCTTTCCATGCCATTCAGAGAGAGCAGGTTTTAAAGGGGGAGGGAGAAGAGGTTCCAGAGATCTGCAAAACTTCCCAAGATGACTCAGAAAGGGGATGGACACCCCCTGCCCCAAACCCCCTTGGAGCAGAAGCTGGACTTCCTTCCATCTGGATACCTACCCTGAGCTTTGGGGGACTTGAAGGCCTCAACCAAGACTCTCCCAACCAGAGTTCTAAGAGCCTGGCTCAGCCTGCTGGCCATCCGATCCCCACCCCCCCACCCCCGCTCACCTTGGAGTTCTCCATGACGCTGTCCAGGCAGTTGAAATAGGACATGTCACTGACGGCCTGGGTGGGGTTCTCCAGAAGTTCTCGCACCGTCTGGAGAAGGTTAGGGTTAGGGTTAGGCCTGCCTCCCAGTCAGCCTCATGGCACCTGCCCTCCTCTGGGTGGGGCTGGCTCACCTCCAGCTCCCGCAGAGCATTGTCACACTCCTTCTGGCCCGGTGCCTGCTGGGTGCACATGGTGATCAGCTGGTTGATGCTGTCCGTCACAGCCCTGCCAGGGTTGGGGGGCAGGAGAGGAAGAGATGCTGCCATTAAGCCTGCCCTGCACTCGACCCTGGGCATCCAGGTGTCACACAGCTCTCTTGTCCTAACCCCTCCCTCCTTCTCCCAGAGTGGCCCCATTGAGCATCCTGGAAGTTCTTGGAGAAGGGAGGGGGAGGCCCCACTCCCCCCCCCCCCGCCACCACGAGGGCCACGTACCGGGCAGCTGCTGCCAGCTGGTTCTTGAGATTGGGTGCTGCAGGGTCTGCGGAGAGCGCTTTGGCTGCCAGGAGCAACTTGCTGGAGGAGAGCGAGATGCCCTTGAGGTTGGACACCAGCTGGCCCTGGGCCTCCTTTGACTGCAGGGGAGGGAGACAGAGGGCCTCATCAGACCCTTGAACCACACCCAGCCAGCCCATCGCTGCAATCGGTGTTCTGTGACGGGCGGCCCCCTCCCCTGCCTAAATTCTCTCCCTGCTGCTCAACTTGCTAGAAGTGGGGCAGTTCCCAGAGCAAGCAGCCATACCCTTCCCTTTTTGCCTTGGGACTTCACAGCCCTTCTGGAACGACGACCGTGCCAAGCACAGGATTTCTCAGCAGCCTGAGCTCTTAGTCCCCAGACCCTAAGTGCAGCTGTGACTTGACCCAGCCTCCCTCCCCACCGGGTAGTGCCTCTGCCCTCCACAGGATGTCAAGAGCGAAGAGGGATCTGGCTGGCCCTGCCGCATCTCATCCCAGGCCCTCCGCCAATCCCAACTTCTGGTCTGACCTGCTTTGCCCCCCTGGGCTGTGCTGGACCTTCAGACTCCCCCAAGCAGACTCCCCTCATTCCAGGGAGAAGGGCCTAAGTTTCTTCCCACCCCTCCGCACTGGAACTGCCTTGCAGGAAAGAGATTTTCATCTCTGGTCACCCCCACACACACAAGCGTTCTCTGCTCTGAAACCCCTGAGGCCTCACCCGGCCTGCCAGTCATGGGGCCTGATGCTGCAAACCCAGCTCCCTTGGCCATGGGCACCATGGCATCTGCCTGGCAGCCCCGGGGAACCCACCCTGGACACTGTCTGGAGCAGCTCATGCCTTCAATTCGCATCCCGCCTGGGCTCTGCACTTCCAAACATCCTGCTTGTGCCTCCCACCACACACAATGTGGGAGTGCACCCATGCATGTGCTTTAAGACGAGGTGCTCCTTCTGCACAGGCACTGGAGAGCTTCTCCGCCCATCCAGGCAGCTCTTACCTGGGACTGTCCGGCCATCTCCACCCCAGCCTGTAGGAACTCATTGAAGTCCTGGCCAAACTTGCCGGAAGCCTTGGCCAAGTTCTGGGGTGTCCCGCGCGACGCCTGGACAAGCTCATTAACCGACTGGTTCAAGCCAGCTGCAGCCTGGTTCAGCTGGCTCTGGGCCTCCTGGAAGTTCTTGGTGCTGGGAGGAAACTGGGAGCAGAAACAGGGGTCAAGCTCGGAGGCCTGGGGGCCCATTTCAACTCCTGACAAATCAGGAACTGGCCACAGCTCAGGCGGTTTCCCTTAAGGACTAGGTCACAATATCCGGTTCTCCTCCTCCCAGACACCTGCAGGCCATCCCTCCAGCAGACACCACCCCTGTCGCCGGGGTGGGGGTTGGCATGTTTCAATCTGGGTCTCTCCCAGGGATCAGCTTCAGCAGGCCAGTGGGGGCGGCTTTCTTCAGAGTTCAGCAGCTGGCCCGCCCACATGGGGCCGGTCTCTGCCCTGGCCTGGCCCTGGGCCCCCCACCTGCCCAGACCTAAAGTGGCCCCCGACTCACAGAATCGGCCAACAGCCTCTTGCTAGCCTCGCCAACCGTGTGGATGGCAGCATCGACGTCCCGCTGACCGGGCAGACAGTTGACACAACGGTTCAGGGCTTGGGACACGGCCTTGGCCACCTGCAGAGAGGATGTGGAGTGTTTGGCCTGCCCTCCCAGACACCTCCCCACCCCAAGCAGCTGCTGCCCCTAGCAAGAATAGGCCCAGCCAGGCCCCTGGGCTCACCTGGGCCAGGCGCTGCTGGCTCTCAGCATCTCCTGGCTTGGACACCGCCTTGCGGGCCTCCCGGATGAGGCTGCTGGCTTTGTCCATGACGTCTCCAGCACAGTCCAGGGTGGCTGCTTGAGCCTGAGGGTCCTCCATGCTGGCAGCCACACCCCGTGCAGCCTGGCTGAGGGAGCGCAGCGCTTGCGCTGCGTCTCGGGCTGCAATCCCTGCGGAGAGGGGAGAGGGGCATGGGAGTCCCTGGGGATGGGCAGCCCAGCCATACCCACCCTGCTCAGCCATCTTCCTGCATTCAGAGCCTGGAGATGAACAAGGGCCTTGCCCCCATCCCAAGCAAGGCAAGCCCAGCTGGGCTGGGGCATCTCAAGGGGAAGCGGGGTGCAGCTGTAGAGCAAAATGAGCCTCTGACCTCTCAGGCCAGGTGGGGGAGGACAGCGTCCTGGCCAAAGGACAGGGCAGGCCACCCACAAATATGCATCCCTCCAGCCACGATTGTAGCCACAACTGTCACAACCCCTGCAGAACCAGATACCTGTGTAGTTCTCGTTGCCCTGGGCAATCTCTCCCAGCAGGTGAGCAATGGCAGAGCTGACCGCCTTGGTGCTATTGCCCAGGTCCTGGGCACACTTCTCCATCTGCAGCACAGACAGGCTGTCAGGAAGGCCCTGGAGCCCCCAGAGGCTCCCCCCCCACAGCTCCCCTGAATCCCCCTCCCCAACATACCGTCTCCCCTGGAAGGGGCTTCAGTTTGCCATCCCGTGCAGCCGCCTTGGCCTCCTGCAAGTCTCTCTCCAGGCTCTGCACCAGGCTGAGGGCCGAGTCGATCTCCAGCGGGCCACAGGCCTCCTGCGCCTGGAGGGAACAGGGGAATCCGTCCTGATCACCTGCACACACTGCCCCCCAGGGGGAGTTCCTGCCAAGACCAGGGGTTCCACATTTTCCTGACAAAAGGGAAGCCCCACCCCCACCCCGGGAAAGAGGCCAGGCTCAGCCGGGCCTGGCACAAGCAGCCTCTCAGAAAGAGCGAGGCGTCTCCCTTGTGCTCCTGCCCACCCCCCCACTAGGGGGGTGATACCAGAGCCCCACAGGCAAAGTTGCTGACCTTCTGTGCCGCTGTGCGGAGTTCGGCAAGAGCTGCTGCCAGGTTCTTAGCGCACTGGCTGAGCTGCATGGCAGAGGCCTGATCCGAGACGGTGGGTACCGTAGCCTTGGCAGCAGCCACCATCTTCCCACCAGGCTACAATGGAAAGAGGACAGATAGGCGTCACGTGCAGTGGCCAGGTTTGCCAAGCATGTGCCGTAAACCCTCTGCTAGCTCCTGGCCGGGCCAGAGCGTCTGCTCACCTGCAGGAAGTTCTGGCTGGCAGCAATGAGGGCCAGCTGGGCACTGGGGCTGTCAGGCTGCGACTGGCTGCCACGAACTCCCTGCACCAGCATCGGGATCTGATCAGCCACCACCTGCCAGGAGAGAAGATGGGAGAATGTTGGCTGCAGGCCCACCCTGGGGCACCCTGTTCTACTGGGGGAGGATGGTGAAGACAGGCCCACCCCACCCGTGTCGGGGCCAAGGAATCAGAGGGGGCTTCAAGGTAGGGTTTGCCCCCCCCCCCTTCCATCTTACCTTGCAGCTCTGCATGAGCTGCTGCTGGGCGGAAGGGTTCTTGCTCCCCCCGGCACTGTGCTGGGCAGCCGCAATCATCTGTGTGGCAGCTGCAGCTGCTTGCTTGGCTGCGTGCTGGAAAGAAAGATCCGGGTGAGACCCTCACTTTCCGAGTCAGAAAGAGCTGGCCAGGAAGAACAAAATCGGAGAGCTTTGCCCTTCCCCGAAACTGACCTCTAACCGATGCACCAGCTTCTTCTTGATGGCATTCTGGGCTGCTGCATTGGTAGCCATGCGAAGCCCCTCAGCCGCTTCCCGTAGCCGCTGCTGCTGCTCCTCACTGTCTGGGTGGGCCGCTGCCCCCTGGCAGGAAGGACGGAGGCCCGTCAGGAACAAGCTCATCCCCAAATTCCTCTGCTCCATCCGGAAGGGGCGGCTCTAATAAACAGCCACCCACAAGGATGGGCTCTGGCAGGGTCCACTCGCCGGAAAGCTGCCTGCCAGGGGGCAGAGCGTGCCTTTGCCTGGCACTGCTTGCCCAGGGGAAAGGGCCATTTTCTGCACTGTCCAGCTTTGGCCATAGAGCCAAACAGGCACCGCACACCCCAACACTCTTCTCCGTGCATTTCAGGGCCAGACCTTTGCTGCTTCCACCATCTTGGCTGTAGCATCTGCCAGGATCTTGGCGGCACTCAGCAATTTCCGTGAGTTTTCCAGGTCGGTCTCTCCCTCCGCATCAGCCTTGATGGCATTCACCAGGTCAGATGTCGCCTGGGCCAGGATGCGAGCCTGACGAACCATTTCACCTGGGGGGCAGAGAGCAGGGAGAGGCCGTGAGGGGTTGTCCAGTAACCACGGCTGGCATCGCCTTGCAACTCTGGGGCTTTGCAGACAAGGCAGCCTCCCAGGTGGCGTTCCTTACCAGCATCGCCCATGGAGCTGAAGATGTTCTCAGTGACGTTGAGGATGGTGTCGGTAGCCTGGTCGTAGCGCCCAACGGGCTGTCCACCTGTGGCGTGCTGCTTGATGTGCTCCAGCAGGTCATTGAGCGCCTGAGTTACCGCGGTGGCAGCCACTCCCACCTGTTTCAGCAGCTGCTCGTCAGAGGTGGCCGCCTGGGAGGCATCCACACAGCCTTCCACTGACTTGGCCACCAGCTTCCCAGCCTCGATCAGTTGTTCCTGGCAGACGGGGGAGCTGATGGTGGGAGCGACCACCTGCCAAAGAAAGAGCAAGGTGCACAGGTCGGGAGAGGGCTCTCTGGCCACAGTCCAGCGGAGAAAGGAAGAGGGCCTCTGGGCCCAGGCAAGAAGGGAGAGCACCCCCCACAGCTGCCCCCCCCCAGAGGCTATGCTGCTGACCACCCAAATCCCAGGCAAGAAGGACCCACCTTGGTGCAGGCCACCAGCTGGGAAGTGGAGAGGGCACACTGTGTGGCCGCAGCGATCACCTGCGTTTGCAGCACCGAGTCCTCTGTCTTCTGGGCCACATTCTTGGCCTTCAGAACCAAAGCGGCTGCTGCACTGGCCACCGCCTTGGCAAGCTGCATCAGCACATCCTGGGGAAGGAACGGCCACATCAGGCCACGTCCAGTGCAGGATCTCCGGCTTCTCCCCCCAGAGCCCTGCCTGGAGATGACCACACTTCCGCCACCAGCCTGCCCAAGCAGGAATCTTCACCACCAGAGCAACTCAATCTCAGGCGCAGAGTGCCGCACACCAAGCCCATCACCAAGTCCAAGCCGTCACAGCTTGGGGGCTGAGAGAGCAGAAGGGGCTGCCAGGGCCGAGCATCCCTTTGTGCCAGTTTGTAAACCTACCCCCCCTCCTTTTCTGACCAGCTGAAACTCCCCACATCGGGAAGGGACCCTATATCTCCGGGTGCTCAGAGAGTGCCAGGTCACCCCTGAGGAAGGCAGGTCAGATCCATGCAGTGAGCGCAGTGGGGGACCCTCATTACCCAGTCACAGATCGCTTTCCAAGGAGCTTTTAAATTAGACGGTGGGGATTGGCAGCAGACAGAGTCTAGCCAGAGAGCGGCTTTGAAGAGCCCGGCAAAGAGAAAGCTTTGCAGAAACCCCTCCGCCAAGCACACCGATTGGGGATGGATTGGCAAGAGCAGGAGCTCTTCAAGGAGCACAGCCACAGACCAGCTCGGGCCCTTTTACCGTCTTGCCATCGGGGGCGGACAGGGTCCGGAGGCGCCGGCTCTCCACAATCTGTATGTGAACATCCACAACCTGAGAGAGAGATTATGCCAAGCCCACGAACCTCGGCTGCCCGTTGTGGAGTCACTTTCCAGGCCACCAGACCTCACTGAATCCCCACCCCATCCCCTGACTCAAGGCAGGAACCTCAGTTTCAGACTCTCCCAGCAGATGGTTGGAGCCCTCCCGGCACGGAAAGCTCACTCTGGCTCTGCACCGCCAACTGACTGCCGACTCTCAGGCAGTCCTTGCTGGGGTGGAGCAAACTCATTAGTCTGTGACCCCAGACCCTGGGGCCCTGGTAGTCTTGGCCTCCTTTGTGGACACCCCTCTGGGGATCAGAAGGGCCCGCTGTCACCCCATAGTCCCACTGACTTTTTCCCCAGTCTCTCCACCTAGAGACTTCTCTGCAGCCCCCCGGATGTCATTCAGCCACTCCTAAGCCGGTCCAATCTATTTGGGGTGGCAGGCTGGGACCAGTCTGCTCTCAGCAGACCCCTCACCTGGAAATGGGGATCCGCGTCACTCTCTCCAATCTCCTGCAGCAATTCTCCGCTGGTCTGTCCCACCACGCCAGCTGCCTGCAACAGAGTCTGCCGTGGCTGGAAGTAAGAAAGCAGGACCCACATCAGCGCCTGGTCCTCAGTCTGGTCATGTGTCCCGAGAAGGGCAGGCTGCCACTGTGCACCCTCTGGACTGTTAATGGCAAGAGTCACCCTCTCCCCCAGGATTAAGAAACTAGCTGCTGCAGGAGCTGGGGCACCTAGGCGAAAGCCCCACCAGGAAAACAGGACCAGCCCAGGAGCCCCTGGGCCAACGCTGCTGTCAGGAAACTATTCTAGGTCTCAAGATAGGCAATGTCCCACCCTGCTCCCCCTCCCCTGGCCCTGCTGCTTGTTCCCGCAGGACCAGAAGTGCAATTGCACCGGTGGAATCAGGCAGGGGCTGAATTCACCTGCTCCTTTCCTGTTCCTTTTCCACGGGAGCTCTAAGCAGCAGTCACAGCGTTCCCTCCACCCCTATTTACTGCACAACAACACTGTGAGTTGGGTTGGGGTGCAAAAGAGGGATGAGCCCGAAGACTCCCAGACAGATTCCACTGCCAAGGGGGATGGGAATCTGCAGCCCCCTCCCACTCCCACCAGCTCCTACCCCACCCTGGCTCTCCTAGGTCCAGTGTCCCAAGCCAACTCCCCACCCCTTTGGAGCAGGTTCCAGGCCATTCCCTTTGTCACTGACCTCAGCGCTGGACGGCTGGGCTGTTTTTAACAGTTCTGAGACAGCCCCAGCCAGATTTTTAGCGGCATGAAGGAGTTGCCGCCCATTGCCGCCCTCGTCCTCCATTAGTGCCGCCAGCAGCTTCACCCCCTTGGACATCTCGGTCAGGTTGGAGGAGATGGTAGTGACGGCGCAGCCCACGGCCGTGTAGTCTGTTTCTGCCGGGTCACCGGCGGTCAGGTTGACCACTGAAGCCGTGCCTGCAGTGATGGCATCGACTTGGGAGTGGATTTCGTGCTTCGACTCGTCCATCTTGTTCTTTCGCCAGGCCTTGGAGGCCTACAGATGGAGAAACAGGAGTCATCCCAGGGGTCCGGCCCCAGGAGGGGCCTCTTCATGGGGACACCCAGCCTCCCTCCTTCCTGGCACTCTCACCGCATCTTGGCCCAGGGGCGGGAGGGTCTCGAAGTCGTCCAGGCTGGACTGCGCAGCTTTCACGGCCTGCAGGCTGGAGTTGAGTGTGCCCGTGAGGGCCTGCTGAGCCGATGTCTGCAGGGCAGAGCAGAAGAAAGATGGATGAGCCAATGCCCCACTAACTGTCCTGCCCCAACAGCAGCAGCAACAGCAGGAGGGGTGGGCAAGCGGGGCGAATGTGGGGCTGCCTCCCTGTTTCCCAAGAATCAGAGGTTACTTTAGGAAGGAGCACCAAGCCTCGGAGGGCAGCAGGAGTCCCAACACCCGTGCCGGAGCAGCAAGGACCCAGGGGACGCAGTGGCTGGAGCTGAGGCCAACTAGGAGGTCCAGAGTCCAGCCTAAAGCATGGGACCCTTACCAGAGGGGGCATGTGCCCCCGATGCATCTGCCCACTCGTGACCTGCTGCTGGGCCTGGGGCATGGTGCCCATCTGGAAGTTCTCCGGCCCACTGGCTCCCGGCCGTATGATGACTGGGAGGGCCACGGAGCTATGCTCGGCTTTGTTCAGCTGGTTGAACTGCTGCTGCAGAAGGGTCGACCTAGGAGGCAAGCAGGGCATGAGGTGCAGCCCCCACTGCCTCCTCCCTGACAGACTCCCACCCCCACTCCAGTAAAGGTCTTACTTCTTGGGGGACACGGAGTCCTCCAGCATGGTGGATTCCTCGTCTCCTTCCAAGCCAAAGTGGTCTTTGCTCTTTTTCTGCAAGTCAGAGGCAGCAATCATCCCTGCTCCCCCAGGCCAGACCCCGAGACAGCAGCTGAAGCCACACAGACCAAGTCAGGGGACACACACCCAAAGT
The DNA here is from genome assembly GCF_059756535.1 of Pantherophis guttatus. NCBI lineage: Eukaryota > Metazoa > Chordata > Lepidosauria > Squamata > Colubridae > Pantherophis > Pantherophis guttatus. Next base: position 173,143 of record NC_142064.1, read on the forward strand.
GAGGCTATGGCTCAGGGTGTTGTGGTCCGCCAGCAGCCTGCAGAGCTGGCAGCGGAGTCGGACAGTGAGGAGGCTGGGGAGGAATATGGGCCAGTCCTGGAGTCTGGGGAAGGCTCGGATGAGGGCTCTGCATCGGAGGCAGAAATGGGGCCAGGGCCATCGGGGAGTGATGCATGGACTCCAGAGCCCCCAGAATCGGGCAGCAGAGAGGCAGATAAACAGGAGGAGCCTTTTCCTAATGCACGCATGCGCAGAGCTGCCAGAAGGCAAGAGCAGCTAAAGCAAAAGGGACGACTCGGGAGTAAGGCCAGGAGATGATTGGCCCCTCCCATAAGGCTTAAAAGAGAAACAAAGGCACTTGGGCCTTTTGCAGGAAAGCAACATTGCTAACTCTGTTTCTAGTTGTCATCTCTTGTTTGTTTCTGAACTTCATGGAGCTTTGCCAAGTAAGGCCTTTGGCAGGGTGTCAAAGAAGATAAAGGTTGGTGATTATCCCGAAGGACTTCTTCCTAAGGACTTGTTTTGCAACTAATTGGGACTCAGCTGGGAATGAACCTAATTCTCAGCTGTTATAATAAAATAGGTTTGTTTGGGACTAATTGTGTATTGTAATGACTCAGTAAGCCTAGGTCACAACACAGGGCACCCCTTGATCCAGATCAGGAGCCGGCCTTCCTCTCCTGCCCAGACCCCCACCCACCCGAGACCCACCTTCTTCAAGATGATGTCAATGTACCCAGCGATGAGCTGGGCAATCTGCTCCCCTTCGGTTGTCTGTACAGAGTAATAGCCGTCCTGATAGTCCCCAAAGTCCTGCAACCCCAAAGCCAAGGCAGTCACTGGAGGGGGGGTTCCGGCTGGGGTTGCTGCCCCCCCAAGACGCGACTGCTGAAGGTCTTGCTGATCCTGGAAGGGGCAGCCAGGGAGCAACAACTCTCCCCATGACCTAACCCTAACCCTAACCCTAACCCTCCCTCCACACTCCTGGGCCGGCCAAAACAAGCCCCTCTTGCTGCCGCTCAGGAGCAGCCGGACTGAAAGGCTAGGCTGCTGGTGCTAGGCTGCTGGTCAGCGGGCGGCAGGTTCAGCCATTCCGTTTAGTTAGGACCACCCCATGACCCCTTGGGGGTCTCTCAGGCAGCAATGGGTTTGGAAGGCGGGTGGGCACAGCTGTTTCAGAGCAGGGCAGTTCTCTGGGAAGTGGCCTATATGGCCCCAAGTGGTGGGGGTCCAGGCAGACTCTGCCTGCTCCAGGAAGTCAGGGGGCTCTCAGGGTGGCCTCTCCCCTCCAGATCTGCCTTTCGCCTGCAGACTTTGGGGGGGGGGGAGAAGGGCTTCCCCAGTCAGGCCTTAATGGGCCTTCATCTGTGGCCTTTTTCTTGGGGCTGGAGAGTGGAACCCTTACCAGGGTGAAGCTCTTGGGAGAGGCTGCCCAGCGCTTAATGTTGGTCAGATTCCACTCCTGAATGACCTCCTTGGTCTTCTCGTCCACACGCATCACACACTCCTTGGTGATGCCCAGGAGACGGGGGACCAGCTTGTTCTTCCCCTTCATCTTCTCCTACAAGGCAGATGCCCATGCCATAGGGTGCGCCCCCTCCCCAGCCTGGAGCAGGAAAGCTCCAGCCAGCCCCCTTCCCCCCCCCACCGGAGCCAGACACCTCCCTCCTCCCTCCCAGAGCCGCTGAGCAGGCTCTCCCAGGCGGGGGCAAAAGGGGGCCTGAAGGAGCATCACTTACTTTGACCAAGAAGAAGGAGACACCGTATGTCTTGAGTGAGCGGGCGAGCTTCACGTACCGTACCTTGGCTTCAATCTCACTCATGATGCCACAGTTCTTGTGGGCCTTGGGGGAGGGGAGGGAGAGCAGGTGGCTGCATTCTCTTGCTCCCAAATGACCAACCCCTCCCTGCCCCATCGCTCTCCCAGCCCTTCTGCACCATCCTCCTTCTGCACATTCTTTCCCCCCCATCCCCCATGCCGGCCAGGCCTCCAAGGCCCTTCAAAAGTAGATGGGGGGGGGCAGAAGGGACGTGGCCCACAACGTCTGCTTCCAAGAGCCCCTCTGCTCACCAGGAAAATCTTCCGCTCCCCCTTCTGCTTGATGTACTCCTTTGGCAGAAAATCCTTCAACCTGCACAAGGGGAAAGAGGGTCTCTGTCAGAGACGGGCCTTCCAAAGCCTGACTCCCCTGTTCTGTCCAGCCCTCGAGCCAAATGCCCAGCCAAGGGAACTGCAGGGGCAAACTCTGCCCCCTGCCCAAGGAAAGGCCCAGCGGGGCCTGGGCCCAAGCTACAGACAGGCGTACTCACTCCAGAAACCCAGTCTTGTGCTTCTGCTCATTGTGAGGACCAAACTGGATCTGACACTGGTAACCGGCAAACTCGCAGGCTTTGTCGAAGGAGACAGGGTGGGAGCCATTCAGGATGTCATCTCGGGCCTGAAGACAGAGGAGCAAGATCAGCAGGGACCCTCTGCGCTGCTCCTCCCTGGAAGTGCTGGGCCTCCCTGAGCAGCCTCCTTTGCATGCAGACGGGCTAAACCGTCCTGTGCCAGCCCCCAAAGTGAAGGGAGAAGCCCTGGCAGAGGGGCAGTGAGAGGCACCTGGACATATAGGAGGTTGAGCTGCACAGGGTCGCGGGAATCCACGTTCTGGTCGGAGTAGAAGAACTTCCGCCGAAGGAGCAGTGTCTCGTTGTCATCAATGCCCTGTTCGCGCAAAGTGCGTCCGTGATCCAGCCAGTTCACTGCACGAGGAGGCAGGGCAGGATGAGAGCCGCCAAGGTCCCCTCCGCCCGCCCCCACAACTCCCTCTGAGCGCTCGGCTCGGCTCACATACGCTCGTCATCCGTGTGGAGCTTCTGCTTCAGCCTCTCCATCTTCTTCTCGTCGCGCAGGAGGGTCTTGTCCTTTCTGAGCGTGCCCGTCTGCTCCTCCTTCTTCTCCTCCAGGATCTCCCGCACCAGCGAGTACTCGTCGTAATTGGTGATGCCTGGGGGCACAAAACAGCCTTGCCAGGGACAAAGGTCGCCCTGCCCACGGCCATGGGCACAGCTCCCAGCAGCCCATCTCAGCTTTGCTAACACTGTTGTCCCTCCTGGCCTGAGGGGGGTGGCGGGGGGAAAGGAAGAACCCACAGAACAGAGGCTGTCTCCTCACTCCTCCCCCTCCCATCCGTCAACTCAACCTTCCTCAGTCTGCTCACCAATCCGGGCACAAATGGTCATGAGAATGTCAGTGACTGTCTTGGAGTCATCCACCATGACTGTCTTGACCGTTCCATCCAGCATACGGATCTTCAGGGGCCGTTGCTTCTTCTTGTACTCCATGGTGTCCTGGGAAGCCAGATTTAGGGGTGGGGGCGAGTCAAGAAATGCCAGGATCAGAATTTCGGGGGGGGGGGGGGGAGGGCACGGACTACCAGCGGCACGGCAGCTGACTTGGCTCTGGACTTCAATCAATGCCGTTCCAGAGGAATTTTAGTGGGCATTTCTGGAGGAGTGGCTTTGCTCGGGGCCACGTGTGTCCTGGTCAAGGGCACCCTATTGGGGGGGGGGGCGGGGGGAAGAAGTTATGCTAGGCTAAGAACCCTTCATTAACTGCTGTGACTAAAACTGGCATTCAGTCTTACCCTCTACCAATTCGCTCGGCTGATCAGAAAGCCCCCCCGCAGGGAAGTACTCACCCCATTGCGGAGCATGTAGTAGTCCAGAGCCTTCCCGGCCTCCAACCATATCCCCTTCTTGGGGTCTTCATCCGAGAGAAAAAGGCCAAAGTCGTGGGCTGAAGAAAGAACAGCAGGAAGGGGGTTGGACCAGGGCGGGGCGGGTGGGGGGGCTTGAGGTCAGCCAGCAATACCCCCAAGCCACAGGAACATGAGCATGGGACAAGGTGGAAGCAGGGACCAGTCTCCCTGGCCCACCCCACTCTCCCTCGGCATCTCCTTCTCCAATGAAAGCCTGCCTGGCCACTTACGCTGCCCCATCTGGGCCTCCGGCACCCGTTCCCGGATGATGCGGCAGGCATCGTACACCATGGTGGAGGGCTCAAACTGCATAGTCTTCACCACATTGCCAATGCTTATCTTGAGCGATAAGGCCACCATGGTGGCGCCTGAGATGTGCCCTCTCCTGCTTCACCTGTTGAGGAAAGGTGGGGTGAGCAGGGAGCCCTCCCCAGGTGCCATGGGAGGGAGACAGGCAAGTGCCCACACAGGTGGCCCAAGCTGACTGGTTCCAAAGCAGCTCAGCCTTCAGCATCCAGCCCAATCCCGCAGCACATCCCAAAAGCATTCTCTGTGTGTGCCAACTCCCCTCCCGCTGTCCCTGGCACAGCTGCTGGAGGGAGGCAGTGGTCAAGACGAGAACAGGAGGCTGCCGCCCCATGACAAGAAACTTCCCTTTTACTACCACCGCTGTGGAGAAGTGTGGAGATCCCATGCCCAGGCAGGCACTGCTTGCGCCAGGGCAGGGCAGCAGGAAGGGGGTGGGCCCAGAAGGAGCCTGTGGGCAAAGATGTGCCGCATCATGCCCACAGGAGGAAGCCCCTCCTGGTGGAGCTGAACTGATAAGGCCGGTGGTCGGAGGAGGCTGATTATGCTCAGATGGCCGGCAAGAGGAAACCGCTGAAGGAAGCCAGAAGGCCCAGCCTGGCACCCGACAGTTGCCTCCCCCCCCCCCCGACAGCTGAAGGCTTCTCCAATGCCTCTGGCACAAAGTGAAGATAGTGCCTGAAATGAGGAGGCTGCAGAGGACCCTCCCAGGCACAGCTACCTCATGAGGCGGGGGGCAGGGGAGAGAGTTCTCCCTCTTGGGTTTAAAGTCAAGGATGCGCTTCCCAGAGGAGAAAAGGAGCCCCTCCAACTAGGAAGGCAGCCCATGCCAGAAAACCGAGGTGCCAACACCACTGTGCTGTATCCCACCGTGCCACCTACACCCTTTCATCACGCCCTGCTGCTTCCCTAGAGCTCAGACAGACCATGGGGCTGGCAGCAGTTTCCAGGGAGGAGTTACCTTCGTGACCTCCGTCCTGAGGGTGGCTAAAGGGGTGTGCGCTGGGCCCACCCTGATATCTCTGATGCACCTGCCTTTTGGACCTCTTGTGCCACTGCCAGAGGCAGACTGGCAGCTGGCAGGGTCCTTTGCAGGGCTTGGAGGAGGCAGGGGCTTCCTCTGCCCTCCCCCCATCCCCCTGGCACTCCTCTGGGTACCTGATTCTGCCTGTCCAGTTGCCCAGTTCTTTGTGGTCTTTGACGGGGGGGACTTTGGGTGTGGAGCCCACCTGCTTCGGCTTCTGGACAGGGCGAGACTCTCCTATCTGCGCCCCAGCAGCTGCAGCCCCTTTCCTCTCATCTGACCCCAAGGCCAGGCCCCCTTCTGCTTGGGTGGGTCACGCCCACTCCCCAAAGCCCCTCCCCTCAATGGCACCCACCAATCAGGTGAATTTGGATGCCTACCACCTCTCGCCCCAAAGCATCCAGGAGCAGTGAGGGGGCCTGGGCAGGGATGGGCAGCTCCCAGCCCAAGTCAGAGCCCGGCCACAAGGGCATCTTTTCTGCACCCAAAGTGAGGACCAGCAGCTCAAGCCCAGCCCAGCCCAGCCAGCAGGACAGGCTTTTTCTCATTGCCCAAGGGAGGCCGCATTTGAGGAGTGGGGAGCCCAAGGGAGGCCGCATTTGAGGAGTGGGGAGCAGAACCAGGCATCCCAGGATGCTCATAAACTGGAGGTGGCCAAACCCTGCTCCTCCTCCTCCTCCTCCTCAGCCACAAATCCCCCCACCTGTCATTTTGCAGTCACAGGTGGAATTGTCTCTCCCTCCCAAAGGGGCTCCAGGAACCCTAGCAGCTCCAGAAGGACCAGCTGGGAGGAAGGCTGAAGGAGGCTCTGCTGCTTCTGGTTGGTCTCAGTGGGCTTCACTGCCTTTACTGCTGGGCTCCAGGATGCTGTCCCCCAATCCTGATTGACCCAGAAATCAGCAAATTCTCTACCTGCCCCACCCTGGAATTGGGCTGGGGGTGGTAGTAATCTTGTTAACGTTGTAGGCCAACATTGCGAGGGAAAGGCCAAAGCAGGCAGCAAAGGCAATCTCTCAAGGGCGGGGAGGGGCTCTTAGCCCTCCCTTCTTCCTATAGACCCACTGGGATGTTCTGAGACCCCAGTCAAGAAGCAGCTGGTAATGGGGCAAGTGCCTCTCTGCCTCTGCCCCACAGTCCTCCCTGGCCTCCCCCTAGGAAGCAGGCGCTCGCCCCGTGTCCCGTCCCCCCCATGCCCCCTGCCAGGGAGACATTCCAGGGCTGCATTCTCAGCATGCCCCAAAAATGTCTGCTCCCAGGGAGGCCCCCACCTTCCCCCTGGCTGGCTCAGCCCCAGGCATGCCAGAGGCTCTGTGGTCTGTGGGGTGAGGAAGGAGGGGCAGGCCTCTGCCTAAGCACCCCCCTCCCCCCTCTGAAAGAGGAAGCAGGGCCAGCAACCAATGGGGGACGCCGACTTCTGTGCTTTCCTTTCCAGTTCCCAGAAGACATTCTCCAGCTGTTCTTTGGTTAGGCTTCCCCTTTCTCGCAACCCCCAACCCTCCTTCCAACTGCCAACAGGACAAGCAGACCCTTCTCTGAAAGACAGGAGGGGAGCCCCCTCATTCCTCAGCCCTCCTGGGCAACGTGCCCCATCTCTTAGAGGTTGGCAAAGTTCAGGATCACAGCCTGTTTTTTGTCTCATGCCTCCTCTCTCTCGTTCCACTCTCTTGATGCTGCCATAGTCCTTCACCTCCAGCTCAGACCCATTTTGTGAGCTCCAGCATCCTAGAAATGACTTCCTAAGGTGGGAGGACACAACCCCCCCACACACAAAGCCTTTCTTCCATTTCCTTCTGAGGCAACAAGATTGACTCATTAAACACAGACTGACTCACTGGCACCACTTGCCAGCTTCAGTCCCAAAATCCAAAGCCCCTCCACCCCCACCCCCACCCCCCCGTACCTGGCAAGGGACTCCATTGCCACCACTCTGCCTGTCCTAGAACTAAGGCAGACAACGCAGGAGGAAATGGAAGGAAGCCCCGCTGCCCCCACAGACGGTCACCTGGCGAAGCAGGAAGGAGGGCAACCAAGGGAGAAGGCTTGCCAGGAGGCTGCAGAGTGGAAAAAGAGCTGGCCTAGACTGCCCCCTCCCCCGAAACCTCCCCTGGCCTTGGCAGTGCCCCGAAGACCTCCTGTCCTCCTGCACAGCCGGGGCTGCACCCGTCTCCGGGCAAAAAGGCTGCTGCCACCTGTTGTGCTCTAAATCGGCTCTAATGCAGCCTGGGAAGTGTCAACTGCATTGGACACTACATGCGTGTGTGTGTGTGTGTGTGTGTGTGTGTGTGTGTGTGCGCGCAGGCACGCAAGGATGGTGAGCCAATTTCTTAAAACGGAAGTGCAGGAGATCAACCCCTTTAGCAAGCAGCAGAAGCTATCAGATGGGCCTCAACCACTACTTGGGGACTGGAGGACTAAGGGCGGTCTGGCCAAATCCAGAGAATTGTGTTGGCAAACTATCTGCCGAATGGGCTGGGGAAGAGCGCGGAGGAGGCTGACCCCGCCCCCCTTCCCCACCCTGATTTCCCCAAAGAAATGCTGTGCCTGGACAGGTAACAGCCACACTTTCCCACAGGGAATCCTGGTTGGAGGAGAAGGGGCTCATGCCTCTCCTCCTAAACCTACACATCCTGTCGGGACCGGGAGGGGTCAAAATGTAAGGATAAGGATAATTTTATTTCTATACCGCCTCTCTCCCGAAGGACTTGGGGCAGTGTACAGCCAGGTAAAAACACAATACAAATATCACAATTTAAATTTAGGTCTAAATGTAGGCAGCTGCAAACTTTCTGGGTCAGTTTTCAAACCCGATGAAGTCCCACCAGTACCTCATGGTTGCCAGAGAGCCACACCTTCCTTTGCAAGAGACATATGTTGGAGGGGGGCAGTTGTGGGGGGTGTCTGGGGGACACACAGGCCCAGGCATTCCCAGCTCATTCTCAGAAACAGTGAAGCAGCGTCCGGCAAGCCTTTGCCAAGCCTCTGGTGCAGCCTGATGCAAAGGCAGGCCGTCATTCAAAAGAGCACAAATGGACATGCAGCAGATGCCTGACTGCCCCGAGCCAAGCACCCCCTGAATCATTGCCCTTCTTTCCTCACGCTTTTGCTCAGGGTGGGTCCCCCATCCCCTCCGCTTACAGACAGAAGGACAAAACACAGAAATCGGGAATTGGAATAAAAGAGCTGCCAACTTTCTAGCTTGGATAAGCACCGAGTCCCAAAGGAAGATGGCAGCATCATTCAAAATTAAACTCTGTGTGAATTGGGGCACAGATGTGATGACCCTTTCCCCAGTAGGACCCAGGACCAACCAAAGCCAAGCAACGGCAACACCAGGACGGAACCCCAGCAGAAAAAACTCTCCGGGGGGGGTCTCAGGTGGGGGTGGGTGCCTCATGTAGAACAGAATCACCAGAAGCAGTGGGGGGGGGGGCATGATGGGGTAGAGCACAGATGGACCCAAGGCAACACTAGACCATAGAGGCAGATCAGCTGAACTGCACAAATGTGTTTCAATTCTAGAACTGGCCCTGAAGATTTTTATAAACTCATTAACTACTTTGAAGTTCTTGGTTAAAAAATGCAGCCCGAATCCACCCCCACCCCCCATGCCAGGTGTTTGCTACAGGTTTATCCTTCCATCCTCAGTCCATGAATATCTGGAGAAGCAGAGCCTTAACATCAAATGGTTTGAAAATAATTTGGGGTGCTGAATGCCCCTACAGAAATATGAAACAGCCTAAGAAGAAATAAGGAAGGAGGAAGAGAGGAGCTGGGCCTGGTTGCGTTCCTTCTCTGCATTTCAGTTTGTGGCACCAAACAAGGAATCTGCCAGGCTCGGCTCTTGGCTGCAGATAGAAATGGGGGTCCAGAAGGCAACGGGGGAGCCAAGTCTGGAATAGGGATAGGTGGATGACTCCTTGATGCAGGAACGGCACCTACCTGAGGGGCCTGTGGGAAGGTGATGGAACTGAACCCCCCTGCTCAAAGACCACCAGACACTTTTAACCTTATGCTTCACCACCCTGGAAAGGCAAAACCGGAAAGTTTCAAAAGATAAAGCCCATTCCAGCTGAAAGGGCCATGCAGCAGGCAAGGGCAAGGTCTCCTCCTCCTCCTCCTCGCTCTCCAGAAAGCCAAAGCAAACCTGAAGCTGGTTGTGCCAGGGCCAAAGGCTTCCGAGAGCCCCAGTGCAAGGGGGAGATCTGGCTGTGCCAGGGGCACCCCAAGGCCAGCTGAGCTATCCAAGTCCCTCGACCCTTTTATGTGATGCTCAAAGGGAGCAGGCAGGGTGGTTGCTCTTTAGGAGAGTTTCCCAAAGTCTCAAGGATCAGCACCACACGGAGGGAGGGAGGGAGGGAGGGAGGGAGGGAGGGAAGGAAGGAAGGAAGGAAGGAAGGAAGGAAGGAAGGAAGGAAGGAAGGAAGGAAGGAAGGAAGGAGCAGCCAACCACCCACCCGCAGGCCCAGGGCCATCTCTCCACAAGAGAAATGCAACAGGAAACAGCTCACCCGCCCAGCTTCCACTGCTCTTCTGCGGCCTGGGCTAGAGTTGACAGGCCTCCAAACACCCAGGCAGGGCTCTCCTCCTTCCCTTCCCCACACGGCACCGCCTGCCCTCCTTCTTGCTAAGGGAGGAGATGAGAGCCTGCCCTGGGCTATGCCGTTCCAAGTCAGTCAGCCCCCTCCCTCCCTGGGCGTGGGGTCCATCACAGCCCCACCCTCTCTGAGCTGGGCCTACTTCCCCTGACTCTGCCCTGCAGCAGCCGCCTGGGACCCAGCCAGCTCCAGCTTCCCAATGGAAGCACAACATCTGCAGCCTTTGGCACATTGGCAGGTATGGAAGGAAGCCCCCGACCCAAACTTCTGAAGGTGCTAAGCGGCCTCGCCTGCTCCCTGACTCCACAGGACAGAAGGGCCAACTCTCCCCTGCAGGACAGTCCCTGGTCAGCTGCCTGCAGCTGCACTTCCTGCCCATCCAGCTCATGGCTGCCTCAACAGGCTCCACTGACGTCAGAGCTTCCTCCCTCCTGTTCTCAGCACAAGGGAAGAAGAGCAAGTGTCAAAGGCAGAGGGGGCACAAGAGGTCCCCAGCAAGAGGATGCCCTTTCCAGCATTCCAAGGTGCCCCAAAGAGTGGAGGGGAAAGAGGAAGCACCCCCCCCCCCCCACAGAGCCAGGAACAGGCTCAGGGCTCCTTCCCTTCAAAAGCCATCCTGGGATGGTCATCTGTAGTCTGGCTCTCCCTGAACCAGAAACCAGGAGAGGGAGTGGATGGAGGTGGCCCACGCGCACCCGGTTTCTGTGCCCACCATGCTTGGAAGATGTGCACTCAAGAGGGCCCTTCGGCTTGACACGCCAACCTGAACCCTGTAGGGCACTCTTGGTTATGCCTCATCCCTCCCACAGCCCTCCCAAATGTGGAGACAGCAGAATCCAGCCAGAAGGAGGAGGAACTGAGTGCGAAGTGTCCCCCTCCCACGGCAAAAGAGTCCACAACGATTGCTACCAAATATGGAATTCCTGGCCACCTCTGGCCCCCACCTCAGCAGCAGCAGTCGAGGATGAGGAGGCTGCAGGGCCTCTATTCTGAGGCAGAAAGAACCACAGCACCAAGAACTGGCAGATGGCACAACCCCCGACAGGGAGGGGGCCTAGGTTTCTCTTGGTGTCAGATGCGGAAAGTGAAGGGCAACCCCCCCCCAAATTCTGGCTATGCCCCCTGAGGCGCCCTCCCCACCCTGGGCAAGCATACCACTGTCCCTCTGGGGACACACTTGTGGGATTCCTGTCCCTTTGCAGCTTTCAAGCACTCTAACCCAGGTTGTAGGGGTAGCCTTGAATGTGGCATTGCTGAGTGAAGCAGATGTTACAGCTGCAGTCAAAGGCTCTGCATTCAGTGGGGGGAGACCCCACTTCTGCAACTACAAGAAACAAGGGAGATGCCGAGATGTGCCCGGTGACACCTGGCAGTACCCTTTCAAGCTGAGCACTGCAATATAACTTCCACATGGGAGAAAAGCTGGCTGCATGCTCTAGAGGCCTCCCCTTGGGCACACCTGCTGTCCTGAGGAAGCCCAAGGCCATAGAGCTGGGGGGGGGGGGGCTTCCCACGGGCTTCCTACAATCCCTCACAAAGCAAGCCAGGATGGCATCAGCAGCCCCCACCAAGGAAGTGCAGCTTTAGAAAGAAACAGAAAGTGGAAATCAACTTGGCAGCCACCAAAGAGCAAAGCAGTAAGCCAAAATAGATAACTGCAGACAAACCGATTATTCCAAATTTCACAGCTCCATTTTCAGTAGGTTAAAAATAATCCGTCATCTTGATCAAAATGTCCCAAAACATTTGACAAAGCCTGCAGCCTTGGCGGCAGTTTGTGGTTTTATTTTTTCCTGTAAACACTTGTCTGCTAATTCTGGAGTACGCATTGCACAAGACACAATTGGTGTTATAAACCTACTAGAGTGCTCATTTTTCAAAAAAAGTGCATCTCTGATACACTCTGGTTGCTTGCAGGCATTCATGAAAGGTCTGCTAGCAAGCAACCAAACTCAGAGAACCCCAAGACCTCCACAATTCAGCCCCCCGATTCCCTACAGATTCCCTTCTATTAAAAAAATATTTCAGAAATCTAAGAGAGATCTCTTCATGCAAAGACCCGTCACCAGCGAGAAGTGCCCCTCCCTCAGCCCCCTCCCCCTCCCCCCGCCGGAGGACAGCGCCATAAAAGGGGCTATTTTGTTCACATTCGGTTGAATGTTGAAACTCCGCCTTTTCCCCCGCCTGGAATTTAAGGAGCAGGCGAGCTTCTCCCTCTTCTGCTGCGCCAACCACCACCCTGCAAAGTAGACCCGGGGGTGGGATTGCCGCCGGGGAGGGGGCTCCGAGAGCTGCCGAGTGGGCGAAGCCAGGAGTTCCCGCTTTCCTTCCGCCCAGAGGCCAACTTTCCCGGAGGCCCCTCTCGGAGTGGCAGGACCGTCCAGCCAAGAGGGGGGTGGCGGATGGCGGGTGGGGGTGGCTGGGCCAAAGCGCTGCCGGCTCAGACAGGAGAGCTCCCAAACTCTCGGGGGCTGCACGGGGCAGGCAGCGAGCGCGGGGATCCCAAGGCCGGGAGACGGAGGGGGGCAAGGACGGAAGGGATGGAAGCGGCGCCCGCCACGCAGAGCGACGCCTTCCTCTGCACGGCACCCCAAGCCCCGCTGCCCTCCCGGGACCCCCCCCTCTCGGCCGGGGAAGGGGGGCTTTCTCCGCCGCCAGACCTCCCGCCCACCCGGGGGAGAGTTGGAGGCAGGCCCGGGGGAGACTCCTAGCGACCGCCACTTCGCGGCCGCCCTGCAAACCCGGGAAGCGCTGGACGGCGCCCGGGCCCTCCTCGGCCCGGGTCGCGTTGGGGCTCCGGGCCCTTCCCACAGGGCGGGCGGGCGGGCGAGAGCCGGAGCGGCGCCCCTCCCCGCCCGTCGGGCGCGCTGCCGGCTGGGCCTCCCGGGGGAGCGGCGGCGGCGGCGGCGGCGCGTTCCTACCTGCGGGGCGAGGCGGCGGCGGCGGACGTAGGTCTGTGAACGAGGGCGGGGAGGGGAGGGGAGGGTCGCCCCACCTCCCGCCTGGCCCCGCCCCGCCCGAGAGGCGCCTCCCCGCCAGGGCGCATGCCCGGAGCCGTCGGGGGACCTCCCTCCTAGCCGCCGCTGAGTCGAGATCCTCGAAACGCCTCTTTGCCGTCGTGGGAGCGCCGTCGGGCCGAGGGGAGAAGGGAAGTGGGGAAGTGGCGGAGCCCTCTTCCGTCGAGGGTGGCCCGGGAGAGCGGACCCCCTCCGGCCTTCATTTGCTTTTTCCCCGGTGGACCGGACCGTCCTCCGCGCGGTGACCTTTCGAACCTGGTCTTCGAAATGTTCCCGTACGTCAACTACCAAAATTCCTCGGCCAACTTGGCCGATCTGGAGGTTCGCTTTCAAGCCGGGGAGTTCTGGAAGTTGAAGTCTACCGGTGTTAATAGCAATAGCATTTAGACCGCTTCACGGTGCTTTTACAGCCCTCACTAAGCAGTTTACAGAGTCAACATATTGCCCCCAACAATCTGGGTTCTCATTTTACCCACCTCGGAAGGATGCAAGGCTAAGTCAACCTTGAGCCTGGTGAGATTCGATCTGCCAAACTTCTGATCAGCAGAAGTAGCCTGCAGTACTACACACTAAGACTGCGCCATCGTGGCTCTTATTGAAGTTAAACTGGCCAAGATTGCAAAGCAGTGCTCTGGAGGTTCGGTTTTGCACTTTTGTTGCTTTTAGTGAGTGGAGAATATTGGAATGCGTCTCATCCCCCCCCCCCTTGTGAGCTGCTGGAGTCTGCGCCGGTGTCCTTGGGGAACGGACGAAGCACCTGGGCAGGATGCCCTGGGCAGGGTCTCCTGGGGCTGCCCCTTCAAAGCAGGCGGCCACCTCCTTTGGGCAGCAGCAGCTACAGAGGGAGGCTGCTTTGGAGGCCCCGGCAGAGGAGTTGACCTGTGCCATGCCAGAGGAAGTAGTCTGGAAAAACACCGGTAGGCAAGACATCGATGATGTTGCTGGTCGGCTGACACTCGACATGCTACCAGGGAAGAGCTGAGGGTCTTTCGGGGCTCTAATGGTGTTTGTCATGGGTCGACTTTAAGACCTTCAGAACCTCTAGTTGCTGATGCTGCCCTGCAGGGAAAGAAAATCCAAAGCTGCAAAGACAAAATCACATTAAGAACCTAGAACATAAAGCAGTTCTTGGGTGGCCCATGTGGCACCGCCTGCAAGCTGCACCGGTTGCCAGTTTGTTTCCAGGTCCAATTCAAGTTGTTGGAAACCCTTCATGGCAGATCCTCCCCATCTGCATTTTGCTCCCTTCATCTTAGTTAATTGAATTTTAACTGAATTTTAAATTTAGGCTACTTAAGTGTATATTTAATGTTTTATATAATGTAATTGTATGATTACAAGCTGCCTAGAGTTGCCTCGGCGAAATGGGAGGCATAGAAGTGTAATAATAATAATAAAAATCCACGAATCTGAGAAAGCTCAAGACAGTGAAAGATTAAATGCACCAATTGCCCCTTGACATCTCCAGCATCAGAAATAGTCCCTTAGAACACCATGCTGTCTTCTATTCAGGATAGAAAAAAACAAGAGTTGCCTTCATAGGAAAGACACAGAAAGGCACGACTTGGATACAATGCAGTCAAGGAATAAATAATATGACCAACACTTTAAGTAATGGGTAGCCAACGGGTGGGTTCTACTTACCTTTACTACCGGTTCGCAACGGGGCCGTGCGCAGGCTTCTGTGCATGCACAGAAGCTCCCTGATGATGTCGGGATCGGTGGGCGGAGCCGCCTGCCGGTTTTACTACCGGTTCTATAGAACCCGTCTGAACCGGGAGCAACCAACCACTGGTAGCCAAGTTTATATTCTAACCACTAATTCAGAAAAAATGGAGGCTGAAGAGTTTTATGCAAAGTTCAATCCGAAATAAACAATAAACACAGTTGTTAGGCAAAGCAACTTTCTGCTGGCTTCTGTTGGAAGAAATATCCATCTGGGTTCAGTTCCAAGTCGGGAGAAAGACACTGGAAACATGGAGGTTATTTGGAAAGATGGTGTAATGGTGGACAGGACCATATGGTTTGAGGTCCTGGGCAAAATGAGCACATGGGAGAGAGATAGAGATAGATGTATATCCTCTCTTGGGCCCTGCCTTGGATCCTCCTGTTCCTGTGTAAGAAATGTATTCTGTTTGGTTGTCAGACTCCCATGGGGCCATGCAGGGGTAACTTTGTAGGTTGTCTTGAGTCCCAGGCTTGGTTGATTCTTGCTGAGTGATGCAGTCTCCCCAGGTGCCATGTGGTGAGTTCTGTTGCTAGATGGGTAGAGGTGGGTGAAATCTAAAAATTACTGATTCTGTGGGTGGGGCTTAATTAGTGGGCGGGGCTTGGTGGTAAGGTGACTGGATGGGCGTGGCCAAGTCAATGTCACTTCTTTGCCCTTTTTTAACCTACAAAACAACACAACACAACTGGCTCACCCACAATGTAAAAGCAGCTGTGCTAGACCCAAAATGGCCCCTGCAACAAGCAGGAACTTCATACAGCCACAAAAAGCCCAAAAAACCAACTTTCACACTTTACACACACAAAATTCCACATACAGCTTTGTGAGATTTTGTGTGTTTGTGTAGTTAGAGTGAAACACTAAATCTCAGAAAGCTGCACAAATATTATTTTATTTTATATTATATTTATTTTTATATAAAAGCAGCTAAATTTAAAACTTCCTAAACTTTAAATGGCTAGGTCTAAAAAAAGAACAATTAAAAAAAAAAACCCAATTAACTATTTTTTTTAAAACTCCCAAAGGGGAAAAAAACTTACCCAATAGAACAGGGGTCTCCAACCTTGGCAACTTTAAGACTTGTGGACTTCAACTCCCAGAATTCCTCAGCCAGCTTTGCTGGGAGTTGAAGTCCACAAGTCTTAAGTTGCCAAGGTTGGAGACCCCTGCAAGGCAGGCAGGAAGGCAGATAGAGTTGCTCACTGATGAGCTTGATTGCAAGCAGGGAGATTCAGTTGCTTGCTGATGCAATGGATTGCAGGTATTACAGTAAGCAAAGCAAGGCAGGCGTTGCGACCAGCAGCTAAGGTAAGCAAGCTGGAGGCTGGGGGGGCGGGGGGGGGAAGGGATTTTTGCTACCGGTTAGCAGGCAACTCAGCTGGGATCGTCAGAGCTTGGATCATCAGAGCCATTTAAAAGAAAAAAAAGGTTCTGATGATCGTGCAGCTCAGCTGGGCATGGGGGGCGGGGGCAGGGATTTTTGCTTCCGGTTCTCCGAACTGCCTGCCACCATCGCTACCTACTCGCCGGAGCTGGTCCGAACTGGGAGCATTTCACCCCTGGGTAGAGGACTATTCCTATCATGTCCTGAGGGACGCAATTGTATATGCTGTCCCAACATTTCATTGAGCCACTTCAGAATATTCTTCCAAAATTTCATTGCGTCTCGGCAGGTCCATCATTGGTGGAAATATGTGCCTTCTTTAACGCCACATTTCCAACAGACTGAGGGTGTTCCAGGGAACATTTTTGCGAATCTGGCCAGCGGTAAATGCCATCGATATGCCATTTTATATATATTTTCTTTATATCCTATTGACCGGGTTAATTTCATATTCTTAGTCCAAATTTCGCTCCACCTCTCAGGCTCTATTGAATAACCTAGATCCATGATGGCGAACCTATGGCACGCGTGCCACAGGTGGCACACGGAGTCATATTAGTGGGCACGCCAGCTCAGCTCTGGGGCGCATGCGCGCGCCGGCCAGCTGATTTTCGGGCCTTCTGGGCCCACCAGAAGTAGGGAAACAGGCTGTTTCCTGCTTCTGGAGGGCCTGCGGGCGGGGTGGGGAAGGCCCGTTTTTCTTTCTTACCTGGCTCCAGATCCTCTCTGTGTATCTGGGAACGGCGAAAACAGCCTTTCCCACTCCCTTGGAGGCCCTATGGAGGCTGAAAGGGCCCATTTCCCCACTCCCGGTGGGACAGGAAGTGACGTTTTTTCCTGTCCTCAGCCTCCAGAGACTCCTAGAGAGGCTCCTACAGACTCCTAGAGAGGCTCATAGAGACTCCTAGAGAGGTTCTGGAGGCTGGGGACAGCAAAAAATGTCACTTCCTGTCCCTCCGGGAGTTGGGAAATGGGCCCTTTCAGCCTCCGTAGGGCCTCCAAGAGAGGGAAAGGCTGTTTTCGCCGTTCCCAGATACACAGAGAGGAACTGGAACCAGTTAAGAAAGAAAAACGGGCCTACCAGGCCATCATGTGCCAGGAGTGGGGGGGGAGGGGGGAGGGGGTTGTGCACACATGCGCGTGGGCACGTGTGTGCGCGACCCTCCCCCGCCCCCCCCTCTCCTGGCATGCGATGGCAAAAAGGTTAGCCATCACTGACCTAGATTCTTCTCCCAGGCATGAACCGAATTCTTCACACCTTCCTCACCTACCTCCATAGCCATAAAGAATTTATAACATTTAGATAACATCTTTTCATCCACCCCAATAATATTCTATCCAAAATCTGCACCTCTCTGTCTATCTCTCATATACTTAACTGCTAATTTGCATGTACGTCCACCAGTCTAGGTTCACTCCTTGTTCCTGAAGTAACAATTTAGTTTTTAACTTCCCATTCGTATCTAATATTTCTTCGTAAGTCAATTTTTTCTCCGGATTATACAGACTCAGATAGATCTCAGCTTCCACAGGTGAAACCCAGAGTGGTACCTTATTATAATATGTTTTCCTAATTTCCATCCAAGAGCCTTGATAGTACAGTGGTTTAATGCACCCTGTTATTAACACAGCTGCCTGCAATTTCTGCTGGTTCGAATCTCTCCAAGGCTCAAGGTTGACTCAGCCTTCCATCCTTTCTAAGGTAGGTGAAATGAGGACCCAGTTTGTGGGGGCAATAAGCTGACTTTGTATAAAATATACAGAAGAATGAAGGCTATTGCTTAACGCATTGTAAGCCACCCTGAGTCTCCAGAGAAGGGCGGCATATAAATCAAATAAAAAAAAAAAATTAAAAAAAAAAACTCTCAATCAGGACTCCTCGCATATAATGTTTCGTAAAATATGCTGGGGGTTTGCCTCTCTCCCACCATAGGTAGGCATGCCACCCTTGTTTGAGATCATGACCTTCGATTGCTAACAGACGTCTCCTTTGTAGTGTAATCCACTCACAGATCCAAACCAAAACTGCCCAATTATAGTAATACTTCCAATTTGGGACCCCCAACCCGCCTTGTTCTTTTGGTTTCTGCATCGTTTTCAACTTAATTCAAGGCTTCTTGCTCTGCCAAATAAATCTATTTGTAGCCCTATCCAGGTTCCTAAAAAAGGTTTTATCTAGTCTAACTGGGGCCATTTGAAAGAGAAATACCATTCTGGGCACTACATGGGTCTGAATTAAGACTATCCATCCCATTAGTGACAATTGTATCTTGCCCCATTTCTCCTAATCTAGTTGCTCAGTTAATTTTAGATAGTTATCTGCCTGTATTGAGGAGCATCTATCAGACAGCCAAATCCCTAAATATTTGACTTTATGAACTACCTGGAGACCCAAAGTGTTTTGTAATTCTAATTTTTGTGTTTCCGTCATGTTTTTAACTATAATATTTGTTTTTTTTCTATTTATTTGTAATCCAGCCACCTCACCAAATTTCTGTATTATGTCAATAAGTCGCCCTCCAGAGGTTAATGGCTCTTCCAGAACAAAGACCAGGTCGTCCGCAAACGCCTGGACCTTGTATTCTTGTTCTTTGATCTTCAATCCTCTTATACTCACCTCTTGTCTTATTGACCTAAGTAAAGGTTCTAGTGTGAATATAAACAGCAATGGGGAGAGTGGGCAGCCTTGTCTCATTCCCTTCGCTATCGTCACCTCCACCGACTCTTCTCCATTGACCAAAATCTTGGCCTTCTGTTGACTATAAATTGCCTGGATTGCATTTATGAAATGATCGCCAGCCTCCATATATTTCAATTGTGATATAAGATAATTCCAATTGACCCTATCGAAGGCTTTCTGGGCGTCCAAAAAGAGGAACGCCGCCTACTTCTCAGGGTGAGCCTTGTATTATTCCAGGGCATCCATTATGATCCGTACATTATCTTTCAACTGTCTGGCCGGTAGAAAACCATTTTGATCTATATGGATGAATTTGCTAAGGTATCTCTTAAATCTAGCTGCCATTACAGCTGCAAAAATTTTATAGTCGCCGTTTAAAAGTGAGATGGGCCTATAGTTATGTATCAGAGTGTGGTCCCCTCCTTCCTTCGGTATTAAAGAAATATAGGCCTCTAGCCATGATTTGGGAGCCTTAGACTCCATCAATACCATATTAAAAATTTCTTTCATATATTTTATGTATAGATCTATAAAGGTTTTATAAATCTCTGCAGGCAAGCCATGCAGGTACCAGGGGTTTTACCAGCCTTCTGCCTCTTGATCGCAATCTCTATCTCTCCTTCCATAATCTCCTTATTCAACAGGTCCTTGAATCTGGAAATTTGGGAAGATCTAAATGTTCCAAATATACCTTAATTTTCTCATCCGGCACTTGCTCACTAGCATAAAGTTGTGAAAAGAATTCCTGTGCAATCCCTTTTTTCCGTTCATTATCTACCCATATGACTCCCATCTTGTCCTGTAATTGGTCTGTCCGCCTACTTTCCCTTTCCTTCTTCAATTTATAAGTAAGCCACCAGCCCGCTCTATTAGCATGTTCAAAATGGTGCTGTCTGGCCATTCTAAGATTATGTGCTATTTCCTCCTGGTTTAGTAATATGAGTTGATGTTTACTTGCGTCTACTGCTTCCTTAGCTTTAGCATCTAGTGGGTTAATCTGTAAATTCTTCTCTGCAGTCCGCAACTAACAGTCCAGGTTTCCCTCTCCTTAAGTTTCTGACTTTTCTTCCCCGCTATATATTTAATCGCTAACCCTCTCATATAGGCTTTCCCCGTATCCCACAAAATCTGTATCGAGGTTTCCTTATTATCGTTGACCCTAAAGAAGGCTTCCATTTCTCTCTTTACCATTTGTTGAAATTCCGTCTCCGTTAAAATACTTGCTCTCAACATCCATCTCTTATTTCTTTTGAATGTGTCTCTCTTCCACCTAACTAATAATGGACTATGGTCTGCCCAGGTATTAGGTTCTATCACTGTCACTACAGTTCTGGTCTTTAAATCTGTAGTTGCCCATATCTTGTCCAGCCTCGACCAAGATTTATGCCTGGGAGAGAAGAAGTTATATTGATTTGTCTGAGGGTGAAGTGCTCGCCATATATCCGTAAGACCCAACTCCTCTGACATATCTGCACATACTTTTGGAAGTATTCTCTTATTTTCTCTCTTTTGACTGTTCCCCGGTAAATAATCCAAATCCCTGTCGATTACTGCATTAAAATCGCCTAGTATAGCTATATGGTCATATTGCAAATCAATAAGTTTTTGATACACCTTTTAATAGAAATCAGACTGTCCATTATTTGGGGCGTATATTCCCACCAAGAGGACCTGTAACCGGCCTATATGTATCTCCAACATTAGAATCCTTCCCTCATCATCCATATAAATTAAGTTAGGTTCCAGGCAACTCTTAACATAAAAGACCACACCTCTTTGTTTCTTGTCAGCTAACGTAGCATACAGCTTACTAAGCTCAGGACATTGCAAAACACATTCATATTGTTTTTTAATATGCACTTCCTGGAGACATATAACATCCATTTTCAGTTTTAGTAAATTCTTGAAAACCCGCTTTCTCTTCACCTGTGTTCAAACCATTTATATTTAGTGAGAACAAACATATTTCCTCCCCCATCTTTACTAATCTGCGTTCTTTGCTCTAGTTGTCTGTCTGGTTACCCGTTGGTTGCTCTCTTCTTCTCTTTCCCTTACTCCTACCGCTCCTTTCTCCTCCTGCCCTCCTTCCTGACCCTTACTATCTACCACATCTTCACTTTCCCTTCCTCCTTCACTTTCCCAATTTGTATATTCACTTTCAAGAAACTCATCAGCTTCCTGCGGGGTTTCAAGACGTACTCTCTTCCCCTGCCATGTCACCAAGAGCCCATCTGGAAGTAGCCACTTATATCTCACATTATATTTTCGTAGTTGTGTTGTCAGCGCTTGGTAGTTTCGTCTTCGATCTCGCACCTTCTTCGGCACCTGTCTCAAAATGGTGACCTGTTTGCCAGCGCACTTTATCACCTGGTCCTTCGATCTCTGGTATACTTCCTCGATCTCTTACTAAATTTTACGTGGACTTCCCTCGGGAGGTTCTGTCTCCTTGTAAATGATGTAAAAACCTGGAAACATTCGTCAATACCACTGTGGACCATTTGCGTGTCTTTCTGCAGCATCCCTGCCACCATCTCAACCATCTTATCTTCCAAGTTTTCTTCTGGCTCCTCCCTAATATTCTGAAATCTCAGGATGTGGGCAGACTTCTCCATCTCAAGCAGAACTATATAATCTTCAAGCTGCTTATTAACCAGTAGCTGTTGCACCTCGCGCCTCTCTATCACCGCCTCAACCTTCTCCACCTTTGTAGCTACCTCCTGGATCTGGCCCTCGTGCTTTTCCATTGTCACACACACATCATTCAATCTCTCTTGAGATTTGTTTTACCTCCCCTCGCATGCCTCCCATCTCCTGTTTCAATTCAGCCAGGTCCTTCGCTGTGGCCTCCTGGTTTTTTGTCATAGTTTCCTGTATAGCATATAATAAATTCTGAATTCCTTGAAGCGTAGAAGTCTTCTCAGCCACAGCTACCGCCTCTAGAGATTTATGCGGAGTAGGAGGAGTCGTAATTGGAGCTGTAGATGCTGTTGATATCGGAAGCTTTTTTCCGGTCTTGGTTGAGGAGCTAGACATTTCTGCTAAACAGAGGAACCTCCTCCAAAGTAGCATATAACTAAGATGAACCCAAAGGTGCTAGTTGTTGCTATACCCTATCCCAATAATTGATCAATATTCTAGTTTGTTAGCAAGTTACTTTACTATTTAGTCAGTTATCTACCTTACTTCCTATCCCCCCTTCTGTACTCTCAAATGATTAATAGTTAAATCAGTTAATTATCTAATTATTGCTCTAGAATTTATTTATTTTTAATTTGATTTATATGCCACCCTTCTCCGGAAACTCAGGGTGGCTTACAATGTGCTCAGCAATAGCCTTCATCCTTTTGTGTATTTATACAAAGTCAGCTTATTGCCCCCACAACTGGGTCCTCAATTTACCTACCTTAGAAATGATGGAAGGCTGAGTCAACCTTGAGCCTTGGCAAGATTCGAACCTGCAGTAATTGCAGGCAGCTGGTCTTAATAACCAGCTTAATAACAGGGTGCCTTAGACCACTGTACTACCAAGGCTCTACCAAGAATTAATCAATACTCTAATCAAATTGTTATGTAAATAGGTTTGTTTGGCGGGAAGTTTGAATAAACTGACCCTCAGCTGATTGGTTGATCACCACAGCTGCAAGGTATATAAAGGGAGCTGTTTCCCTAGGTCAGTTGCTGGGTTCTCACCCTACAATAAAGAGCTGTTGTCACTCACTGCCTGGCTTGCTGCGTCCTCATTCACCCAACTTACCATTGGCGACGAAGGTGGGATCTTGAGGCCAGAAGCCAAGGAAGAGCTGAAGCCACAACTGAAAAGAGCTGAAACCACGTTCCGAGAGAGAAGCTGAACGCCCAACTACAGAATCCAGCCAGGCAAGTGAGCGGAACACAGGAGAATCGTGGACGATATCTGCCTACACACCGCCAGCGCCTTTCAACCCCAAGGAGGAGAAGTGGGGGTCCTACATGTCCCGGTTCGAGTGCTTCATGGTGGCCAATGACCTGCAAGGACTACCGGACGTGCGGAAGAAGGCTCTGTTCCTGAGCCACTGCGGACCACGAGTGTTCGACACAGCCGAACCTCTGGCGGAGCCGAATTCGGTCCACACCATATCATGGTCAACGCTGCAGACCCTGCTGAAAGACCACTATGCCCCAACGCCTTCCAAGTACGTCCAGCAGTACGAGTTCCGACAAAGGCTGCAGCAGGACGGCGAGTCGATCAGCGAGTACGTCGCTGCCCTGCATAAGGCCGCAAACCAGTGCGAGTACCGAGACCTAGATGAGATGCTCCTAGAGCAACTAATCTGCGGAGTGAGAGACGGCCGGCTACAACGGAGGCTACTTGCGAAATTGAACCTGACCCTGCACATCGCCCTCGATGAAGCAAGAGCACAAGAGTTGTCCGTAAAGGCCACCAAGAGACTGCAAAGGACCATCCATGGCCGGACAGCGCAGAGGTCGGCGACCATGCACCATGAAGTCGTGAGCACTGAGAGCAAAGGGGAATCCGAGGAGGAAGTCTACTGCACAGAGCAGTCCAGGCTGGATGGACGAGGACCCAGAGATGACTGCGCCAGCTGCGGAGGCCCCCACCCCCAACAAAACTGCAAATTCCGGGATGCGATCTGCTGGTTCTGTGAGAAAAAGGGGCACATCGCTCGAGTCTGCAGAGCCAAGCAAGCACAAGGCCACAAGTCATGAGGCCAACACAGCCAACCCGAGATGGTGCTGCGCCGGTGGCCCAATAAAGATGGCGGAAGCCAGAAGGGCGCGAAAATTGAAGACATAGAGGCCTACACCATCCGCATCAGCCAGACCTGCACATCATTTCAGGATGTGTTCGACAAAAGGCTTGGCAAGTATGTGGGGACCCCTATCTCATTCAACCTCGACCCCAACGTTGCCCCAATCCGTTTAAAGCCTAGGAGGGTACCATTCGCCCTAAAGCCCAAGATTGACATTGAGCTGGACAAGCTAATAAAGCAAGGGGTGCTCGTGCCAGTCGACCACGCCAAATGGGAGACCCCAATTGTGACACCCGTGAAGCCGGACAGGTCAGTGCGCATATGCGCCGATTATAAATGCACAATTAATAAGGCTCTGCAACAGAGCGCTTATCTGGTCCCAATTGTGCACCACTTGCAGCATTCCCTAGGCCCCTGCAAGATCTTCGCCAAACTAGATCTTGCGCAGGCGTACCAGCAGCTGCCGGTAGATGGCGCTACCATGGAAGCACAGACTATCGTAACGCATAGAGGCGCCTTCAAATGTACGTGCCTGCAATTCGGAGTCAGCATAGCCCCCGGACTTTTTCAAAGTACAATGGAACGGCTGCTGCAAGGGATCCCCGGGGTGGTTCCCTAATTCGATGATGTACTCATCACGGCGGAAGACAAGCAACAACTGGGGGGGAGGCTGGGAACGGTTTTAGAAAAATTCAGAAATGCTGGACTCCGGGTCAAACGCAACAAATGCATGATCACAGTACCCTTCGTAGAGTTCCTGGGATACCAAATAGATGGCACCGGCATACACCCCACCAAGAGTAAAATCAGGGCAATCCAAGAGGCCCCCACCCCTAAAGACAAGGTGGAACTACAGGCGTTCCTGGGACTGCTTAACTTCTATGCAATCTTCTTAAAGGACAAGGCAACAGTGGCTGAACCCCTATACAGACTGTTGGCCAAAAAGTCCATATGGAAATGGGGGAAGGCCGAGGACAGGGCATTTGCAAACATCAAGAAATTGCTATCAGCCGAGAGTTTCTTGATCCAATACAATTCAACGCTTCCCCTTGTTTTAGCCTGTGATGCGTCCCCTTTCGGCGTGGGAGCCGTCCTGAGCCATAGACTCCCGAATGGCCTAGAGGCGCCCATTGCCTACTACTCCTGAACTCTGTCAAGCGCCGAAAGGAATTACGGTCAGCTTGACAAAGAGGCCCTCGCCGCCATCTCGGGAGTAAAGAAGTTCCACGAGTACCTGTTCAGGAGGGACTTTGACCTAATTACCGACCATCACCCGCACCTGGGTCTCATCGCGGGAGACCGACCAACACCGGCAGCCCTATCACCCAGGATGACACGCTGGGCCATCTTCCTCGCAGCCTACTCCTATCGCCTGGTACATCGACTAGGGGCGGACATGGGAAACGCCAATGCACTCAGCCACTGCCCACTACCAGACAAACTGGACGACCCCACATCCGGCATCCCCATCCTGCTGATAGACGTTTTGGACTCGGGGCCCATCACATCAGCAGAGGTAGCCAAAGCCTCAAACAAAGACCACGTGATCCGGACGGTCGCAAGTTGGGTGACGAGGGGGTGGCCGGAAAAGACTGGGAGCGGGGAATTCAAACAATACGCGAGTAAACGGGACCAACTAACAATGCAAGGGGGGTGCTTGCTATGGGGCGAACGGGTTATTGTTCCCTTGTGCCTAAGGGAAAAAGTCTTAAAACTGTTGCATGAGGGGCACCCTGGGATTGTACAGATGAAGGGACTAGCCAGGAGCTACGTCTGGTGGCCCAACATGGATGCAGACATTACCGAGTGGGTGGGAAGATGCCAGCCCTGCCAAGAGTCTAGGCCAGATCCACCGACAGCACTGGTGAGGGAGTGCGAAAGACCCAAGGGACCCTGGTCCAAGATCCACATAGATTTCGCGGGACCGTTTCACGGTCAGACCTTCATGGTCATAGTCGATGCCTTTTCCAAGTGGCTAGAGATTAAGCTCATGAGGGCCACTACCACTGACGCGGTTATCAGGGAACTGAGGCAATTATTCGCTACTCATGGGTTACCGGACATCCTAGTGTCAGACAATGGGCCCCAATTCACAGCCACACAGTTCAAGGGATAGCTAGTGGATTTGGGGGTCAGACACGTCCTCTCAGCCCTGTTCCATCCGGCCAGTAATGGTCAGGCTGAAAGATTTGTAAGAATGGCCAAGGAGGCCCTCTCACGCCTAGGCCCCGGGGACTGGCAGGAAAGAATAGATCGATTCCTCACAGCCCAGCATTCCGCACCTTGTACAGCCACAGGCCGAAGCCCGGCAGAGCTATTAATGGGAAGGAAGCTCCGAGGGGTACTGGATAGGCTAAATCCCAATTATTACCCTGAGGTTTTCAAAGTGGGGGGGAGAGGAAACTCAGGGAGTTCACCATAGAGACTCCAGTCCACGCCAGGAACTACGGAAAGGGCCCACTCTTGGAAGCAGGGACAATCACGGAAATTACGGGGCCCAAATTGTACAGGGTAGACATGGGGGACGGGAGAGTTTGGCGCAGGCACATAGACCAACTGAGAAGGCGAATCGCAACAGACGCCGAGGAAAACTTCAGCGAACCGCTCCCTGACTACCAGCCAGAACAACAAACTAAGTCAAGCCCGAGTGCAGCAGAGGACTTAGCTGACGATCCTGGTGTCCGGAGCCCCCCCAGCGAGGAGTTCCCGCCAGCCGGAGAAGTTGCCGCCCACGAAGAGATCTCGGAGGTTCCATTGGTGGAGCCGGGAGAAACGGAGTCCCTCCGACCTGCTCGACGCCGCCCCTCCAACTGAACTGCGCAGGTCGACCAAGCTATGTACACGCCCTGGTCACCTGAGAGACTTTGTATGTAAATAAAACCCAAAGTGACTTCTGGGAGGGGAGGAGTGTTATGTAAATAGGTTTGTTTGGCGGGAAGTTTGAATAAACTGACCCTCAGCTGATTGGTTGACCACCACAGCTGCAAGGTATATAAAGGGAGCTGTTTCCCTAGGTCAGTTGCCGGGTTCTCACCCTATAATAAAGAACTGTTGTCACTCACTGCCTGGCTTGCTGCGTCCTCATTCACCCAACTTAACAAAATCAATTAGTCCACTTTATATTAATTCTCACCACTACATTTAACTCCTAATTTTCCAAAACAAATATACCCCAACAAATTACTATATATTATTTCTATATAATTTACTTATATACTTATAATTTCAATCAGTCCATTAATAAGATGATCTAAGAATTAGTAGAGATAGCAAAGCCATTCATGGCAAAGGATTTCGAAAAAGGAAGCGCTATTCGGCTATAGTATTACAGTTCTCCCGGCGTGCAGGTATCAAGTATAATTCTCCATAGCAATCACGTTAAAATGTCTTAGTCACCACCGAGTCCACCTCCAAGTCAGGGGAAAGGTTGATAGGAGTAGCTCTTCCAACACTTACCAGCTAATTGTCAAATCGCTTTTAAAAAGCGCAGCAGTAATAAAGTAGGGGGTAGTGTCTACAAAAGCTCCAATTACAACCAAAATTAAGAGGAAACAGCGCCCATCCAACCCAACAGGCCACTCGGCACCCAATCTCTCCGATCTTCCAGTATCGCCTCCAAGTTACTCACGAAACCAATCTGCCGCTTCCAGCCAAAAATCAGCCTTGCACCCCCCGAATCTTCAGCGTTAATCCTGAGGGGACAATCCGTTCCTTTCTCACAATCCAGTCTATTTATTTCACCGCCAGTGCTGCTTCCGCTCCATTCCCCCAAAAGCGCTCTGTCATGGCAATGGGGCCTCTGCCCTCTCTGCAGGGCCCTTTTCTTTCTCACCAGAGATCAGGAATGTCTTTCACTTTGTCGGGAGTTCGCATTACTCCCAGCAAGCCCGGACCTTCATCCTTCTTTGCCAATCGCTCCACAATCAGCAATGGCTCCTTTAACCGCTTGGCAAAGAGAAACAAAAGTTTCACGGCTCAGGAAAACTTTACCTACCGTTCCACTCACCTATGACGTCATGTGGGTGCTAATTTTCTTCAATCCCCCCTTTGGGCCATAAAAGTGTGGGTTGAACACTTTTTCTGGCCAAAATTAAGAATTGGTCTGATCAGGGAGACTTGATGGGTGCTTTTAATTTTATTGATGCAAAGGGGAAGGCATTGATAGAGGCATCAGAAGAAGGATTCCTTCAGTGGCTCTCAAAAGGAGAGCTTTCAACCATGAAAGTGTAGCAGCCAGAGGAAAAGTTCTGGAAAGAAATTTACAGTATCCCATTTTCTATGCCAATTATTTTCAGATGTTTGATGTCATTTTCTGTGAGCTTCCAGTCAGTTTTCAAGCAAGCCCAAGTCCCAAAATTCTTCACAGCCATGGTTTTCCTTTAAATCGGACACTGGTAAGATCTCATATTAAGAATTACCTAGTGGCTATCATGTATGTACCCGAATTTGCAAGCTAAATGTTGGAGATGTGAATGTGATGATGCAACTTATTATCATACATGTTGGACTTGTAAGAAAATCAAGGCATTTTGGATAAAAATTTGGTGGGTGATGCAGAACATTCTGAAAAAAAGGTTGAAATTTACTCCTCAATTGTTTTTATTGGGTATAACGACGGATTGTACAGCATTAGAGACTAAACTGATTTTGAACTTAATATCAGCAGCTAGGCTGTTGGTAGCGCAATACTGGAAGAAAGACTCTTTGCCTACTATTGAAGAATGGATATTGAAAGTAGCAAATTTAGCGGAAATGGCGAAAATTTCAGCATATTTGAAGGACTATACACAAGAAAGATACATATCAGAATGGAGAAGATGGATTGATTATATTCAAAATAAGTATCAGACAAGAAAATATCAAATAGTTTATGAATGAATGTTAAATTCTAGCCATAGTGGAGTTAAGGTTTCAGGGGGGATTTTGTAGTTTAAGAATAGTTAGGTTAATTTACCTTATGATTCTTAATTGAAATACCCTGTATTTTGCTCTGGGAAGTCGGGGGGGGGGGAGGGTGGGATGGGAAGGGGGGTGGGAGTGGTGGGGAGGGAAAAGGGGTGGGAGGAATGGGGGGGATTTTCTTTGTAAAACTTTTCAATAAAAAAAAAAGAATTACCTAGTGGCAATAAAAGCAGCAAAGTGTAATTATTTTACTGCTCTTATTGCATCATCAGATAACTGCCCGGCCGTCCTGTTTAGGGTGACCCGCTCCTTGCTCCACCAGGGAATGCGGGAGGACCCCTTGGAGGGTAGAGCCGAGGACCTTGTACCGTATCTGTATGACAAAATCACTCAGATTCGGGAAGGTCTGGACTCCGACTGGGTAGTTTCAGGGGGGATGACTGAGGCAGGTCTTGAGAACGTTATCTGGGATGAGTTTGATCCTGTGACTCCTGATGACGTGGACAGGATTCTGGGTACACTGAACGCGACCACATGTTTGTTGGACCCGTGTCCCTCCTGGTTAGTGCTGTCTTCTCGGGAGGTGACGTGAGGCTGGCTCCAGGGGATTATAAATGCTTCATTGAGTGAGGGTGACTTCCCCGCCACCTTGAAAGAGGAGGTGGTGAGGCCTCTCCTCAAGAAGCCTTCCCTGGACCCGGCATGTTGTCTAATTATCGTCCGGTCTCCAACCTTCGCTTTGTGGCAAAGGTTGTTGAGAGTGTGGTTGCGCGACAGCTCCCCCAGCACCTGGATGAAACGGTGTTTCATCTAAATATTTTAATCCTTACAATTCATAAACAAGTCTGGTTCACAAAATCAAAGGTTTATTGGAGATAAAATGAAGAAAAATAAAAAGCAGTTGCAAGCACGGACTCTTGGACCCTTCCCAAATGGATTGAGGAGCGCAAGAGCGCAAAAAGCAGTTTTCAAGCTACACATTTTATACTCCTACACAATGCACACCACGCCTAAGAAGCCCTCCCAACTCCCATTTTTTCTCCTAAGTCCTTCTTTGTTACAAGTAAATGCCTAACGTTGCCCACTGGCTGAGTAAGGGTTAACCTTAACCATCCACCCATCCAGACCCTCCCCTGATCCCTCCTTACCTCGGCTCCGCCTCCCAGGTATATAAGATGTGGTCCAGAGATCCAGAGGCACTCCCAGACGTATACCTGTAACGGAAATATCCGATTAATAAAGAGATCTGATTTATTGCATTTCGTGTTGGAGTTATTGGGTAAGATCCTTGGAAACATTTCACAGATTGGTAGCAGAGGATGGTTTACCCACAACTCACAGAAATGGCAGAATCAGGAACCCAGTCCGAAGCAGAGAACAGGATGTGCACCAGAGCCTATATGAAACAGATGGAGGAGCTGCAGGCCCTTGAAGGCACCACAGCGAGAATTGGCCCAAACGAGAGTGAGCAGGGAGATGACCCGAACTTACTGCTCTGGGACGAGGAACCAAGAGAGGAAACCTGCAGCAAAGAGAGAAAGGAGCCACAGAGCAGAGACGACTTCCGATTGGCTATTTTGAAGATGTTGGAAGCGCCCACCAGCAAAGGGGAGCTCATCACGGAACTCCAGGGCCTCCTGGAAAGCCATGAAGCAGCGATGGGCACCCAGGAACCAGAAAATGAAGTCGCTAGTCCGGCAAGGGAAAGGCTTTCCCAAGCTGAAGCTCCGGACTTGGAAGATTTCATTTCCGCGCCATGCTCCCGGTGGCCATCTTGGAATGGCCGACAACCAATGGGGAGCCTAGATTTAAAAGAAATGGTGCGAACCTGCAGAGACCCCAACATGAGTGGGGAAGAACCCAAAAACCACGCAGAGACAACACCGCAGGCCTACAAGGGCCCACCTACCAGGCCCGAAGTGGAAAAAATGATAGAGACTCTAGTGGCAGCACTCGGCTCCACATTCAAGCCTCCCGCGCCTGCAAAGAAACGCCCCGAGGCACCCCAAGGCCAAGGGGACATCTGGATGACCACCGGAACCCACGCAGCAACCCAGCCGACGACTCAAGAGACAACGCACCCGGAAAGGGACCACCAGAACCCGACCACCTGCAGGACCGATCGACCACAGGATTTGCACTCGCCACCCGCTGCACCAACTTCATCGGACCCGGAAATAAGAAGAAAAAACAGCTACTTACCAGCCACGCGACCCCCGCCAGGCTTCTCTACTCGCCCGGAGACCACCTAGCATCGCCCAGGATCCGCCGCCGCCGCTGCCGCCACCGCCGCACTGCCGAGCCCAGGGGATCCTCGACTTACGTCAGCTGCCGCCGCACCTCCGAGCTCCAGAAGTCCTCGACCTGCAACCGCTTCGCCTCCTCACCTCTTCCCGTTCTTCGCCCAAGATGCAGGGGCCCAGCCATGGCATCCGTCGTCCAGGGAGGGCTACGGGCCCGCCAGGGGCGAGCCCAGCCTCCCACCGGCAGGCCTAGGCCTAGGCCTGAGAGCAACAACAGAGAGCTCCTCACCCGACGATCTCCAGCGCGAAATGAGCTTCGCGCATGCCCAGTCGTCACCTGCAGGAAGAGAGAGGAACATAGAGATAAGTACAAAGAGTATAGAGATAAATCCATACAGACTAGCAACAAGCATCCCTCCAGCATATTGCGAGTTCCCTCACCTACAAAACTACCATGGACAGCTCCAGACTGTGAGTAATTTACCATACAGCTCAATGACTTTGCCTGCTGATTTCCACAAGTTAAAATTAGATGGAACTAATTTCTTAGAGTGGAATCATCAGCTACAAATTATCTTTCTGAGGGAAAACATGCTATTTTTACTTAATGATCCACCCAGAAAACCCTGGACTTTTGATAAAGATTGCCTACACCACAGGGCCTATTATTTGCTAATGGCAAGCCTATCACCCAGCATATACCCTAGCCTTGGCCACTACTTGACTGTGGCTGAGATATTGCAAAAAATATTTAATCTATTCTATAGTAAGAGTGCAGCCACAACCACCAAGATATCTAGAGAGTTCTACTCAGCCAGGCACAAGGCTGGGACTCCCATGGGGGAACACATCCTTAAACTAAATGCTACCAGGGCAGAACTCATACAAAGGGGGGAAACTATTTCAGAAGACAGCATGAAGAGTATAATTATAAACTCCCTGGACTCTAGTTGGGAAAACTTTATATTGCAATTAGATAGCCTCAACATAGAGCATCTCCCCCTAGAAACGCTTACCAACAGGCTGGTAGCGGAGGATAACCTAAGGAGGGACCGCTCCACGAGCCGCAGGGAGAATAGACCAATAAAAAGGGTAGAATTTCAAACCAGGGACCATAACACCCCAGAATGCTCCAGAAACCATTATAAAAGAGACTGTCCCAGAAACCAAAGGGACAGAGACTACTACCACCACAGGGAAAGGCAAGGCCGGAAGTCAGGGTACCCAGATAGGCACTCACCAGGTTCAGGTGTAGGGACTCCCCCAATCCCAGAGACAGGACGGGGCATAGAGACAGCTCCAGGGACAGTCAAACAGGCTCACTGTATGGCCTTGGAGACCATCAACCCACACGCACACAGCCAAAGAAAGGGAATACATGGCTCATCGATTCAGGAGCCACCAATCACACCAACAACAACAGGAACATACTAACATCATTCACACTGAAAAAGTACCACATTAAGGTAGCCAATCAGGACAAGGTACTGGTAACGGGAGAAGGGAACACACACGTAGATGGGATAGGGAAAATAGAAGGGGTATTGCTCATACCTGAGATACCCCACAATATACTGGCAACTCTCAAGCTCAGCAAGGACTTAGGCATTGAGACAACCTTTAAGGGAGGGAAAGCATGCATGAGAAAAGGAAATAAGGACATAGGCAAAATCATCATCGAAGGGGGGCTCACTTACTTACAACCCCAAGATTATTCAGACACAACCACAAAACTATAAGATAGGGAAGGCAAAACAGATACCCTCAGGAAGACAAAGGAGGACAAGGCCAAGCACACCACTGAGGACAAACACATTTCTGACACAGCACACAAGGGGAGGCCATCCATTGGAAAACCCATCCATGATGAGTGCGCCCATCTACTTCATAGGAAGTTGGGCCACGCCAGTTTCCCAATTGTACAAAAAATGACTGAATGTTCAAACAGTTCGCAAGTAAAGAATTGTGACAATTATCTAGAGTGTTCCGTGTGCAAGTGCTCCAAACTAAAAACAAAACCTAGGCCAAGAAAGGCCTCTCGCACCACCAATTCGACCTTTCAGTTAGTTCACATGGATTTGGTAGGCCCCATGAAACCCTCCATTAAGTACAAAAAGAGGTTTTTTCTAACTAGAGTTGATGACTTCAGTCGTTACGGGTTTGTGTACACACTCAATCACAAAAATGAGGTGTTCCAAAGGTTCAAAGAATTTTACAGAAGGGTAGAAACACAACACAACATCAAAATAAAACAAATTATGACAGATAGAGGGTCAGAGTTCCTATCAAGGGACTTCTCCAATTGGATAAAGAAACACGGGATATTACACTTTACTTCTTTGCCTTTTTCCGCATTCCAGAACGGAGTGTCAGAACGCAGGAATGGCGTATTACAGACAATGGTAAGATGCGTATTAGAAGACGCAGGGCTGGGACAACACTTCTGGGCAGAGGCACTCACATACTCAAATTACACCCTGAACAGGCTATGGTCAAGCGTGGTAAACAAAACTCCCTACGAGGTTATGTACAATAGGAAACCCCAAATAGCTCACCTACACGTATTTGGGGTCACTGCGGACGTACATATACCAAAGGAGTTAAGACGAAAGGGGGACAAGGTATCAAGGAGACTAAGATTTATGGGATACGAGTCGGGGACAAAAGGGTACAGGTTCATTAAGAAGGACAATAAATTTATCGTATCCAGAACAGCAGTGTTCCATGGGAACACAAGCTGGTCAAAAATACACCTGTTGTTCAGGCAGGAAACCGCAGACAATGTAAAGATCACGAGTAAACCAGGCACAGCTGAAACCGAGGCACACGAGAAACACAAATCCAAACATCAAGGGATAGACACCAAGGGATGGAAGGAGGACCACCCCGTCATAAAGGTAGATGCACTCACAGAGAAGGAAGCAAAATACATGCATGATACAGAAACACTACCCAACAGGCCCATCAGACACAACAGGAACAAAAAGCCAAAAAGGTTTGAAGATTATGTACTCTCAATACACACAAACACCACGACACCCAACTCTTACGAAGACATTCTTAGGCTGCCACAAGAAGAAAGGATTAGGTGGGAGGAGGCCATGGACAAAGAGATGAACAGCCTGAGAGAGCTAAATGTGTATACCCCATACAAGGTACCAGACAACAAGGTACCCATTGGGACAAAGTGGGTTTTTAAAATAAAGGAACTCGAGGACAATAAGACCCTGTACAAGACTAGGTTAGTAGCACAGGGGTTTGCGCAAAAGTATCCGGAGGACTACACCGACATGTATTCACCCACGGTCAGGGCTGAGAGTGTAAAGAGCGCCCTGGTGATAGCAACAATCCTAGGACTAGAAATCTACCAATTCGACATGCAGACAGCCTATCTTCACGCGAAGCTAGACAAAGAGATCTTCGTAAGGGCACCCCCCGGGAGAAAAACACAGGAGGGGGACACCTGGTTATTAAACAAGAGTTTGTATGGGCTGAAGCAATCCGGTAAGAGGTGGTATGAGTGCCTAGCAAAGATTCTCAGGGACATGGGATTCACAGCCACCTCCGCTGACCTATGCTTCTTCACAAAAGGGGAGGGCACATCCATCGAATACGTGTTTGTTTATGTGAACGATATTTTATACTGTGGCCAGCATAAACAGAAATGTGATGATTTCGTTGATAAATTGGGGAAGCACTTCGCACTAAAAACTCTGGGAAAGGTAAACAAATACTTGGGTGTCCAAATAGACAGAACACAAAAAGGGTTCAGGGTCTCCCAAAAGGAGAAAATATTGGAACTATTATACAAGTGCAACATGAGGGATGCTAAGCCGTGTGAAACACCCATGCAAATCGACTTTTTAAAATACATGAACGAAGAAGGTGAGACATTTAAGGACAATACCCTCTATAGGTCTGTCATTGGGTCCCTTCTATATATAGCCAACTGCACTAGGCCAGACATCCTCCTAGCGGTCAACCTCTTGTCCAGGCATGTCAGCGATCCAAAAACGTACCACTGGGAAGGTGTAAAACGCGTGCTCAGATATCTAAAATATAGCATGGATGCTTACCTAAGCCTAGAGCCAACGAACTCCAAAAGGCCCATACTAACCTGCTCTGCTGACGCTGACTGGGCAGGCGACACAAAGAGCAGGAAAAGCACATCTGGCTATGTGTTCCTCATCAACGGATGCCCAGTGCACTGGTACACCGGGAAACAAAACCTGGTGGCCACATCTACGGCGGAAGCAGAATACATCTGCCTCTCCAAGGCAGCCAACAACCTGACGTGGTTTGACGACCTACTCTCCAACATCTGGACTGAACCGACCTATCCCATTATGATACATGAGGACAACAAGGCAGCCATAGATATATCCATGACAGACGCAGTGGGTCAGAGATCTAGGCATATAGACATTAAGCACAAGCACGTCAGACAGTTAACGAGCATTGGTTTTATCAAAGCCATACACTGCGAAACTGCCGAACAAATCGCTGACATTCTGACCAAACCTTTGCAGAATAAACAGCACTCCTACCTAACTGCAAGACTAGGTGTACACACACAAAATACACAGATCCAACTGTTAGGCATTTAGAGGGGGATTTGTTACAAGTAAATGCCTAACGTTGCCCACTGGCTGAGTAAGGGTTAACCCTAACCATCCACCCATCCAGACCCTCCCTGATCCCTCCTTACCTTGGCTCTGCCTCCCAGGTATATAAGATGTGGTCCAGAGATCCAGAGGCACTCCCAGACGTATACCTGTAACGGAAACGATTAATAAAGAGATCTGATTTATTGCATTTCGTGTTGGAGTTATTGGGTAAGATCCTTGGAAACATTTCACATTCTTCAAGTTGTTTTACACATTAAAGGGCCATCTTGACATTTCCTGCCTAACAACAACTATCTTGTCATGTTTACTTTACTTTTCAACTTGAGCGGATGTTCCTTTCTACCAAGGCATAGGTTCCTGTCTCCAAGGGAGCTTTTAGCAAGTCAACACATTGTCTCTACTAATTACAGTTTGTGGTCAGTTTGCAACAGTAAGAACATCATCATTTTTTAATACATTAAAAACTTTTATAAAAGAGTAACTTATTATTCATTTCCTTCAGGGCCACCAAGTCGCTCTCATAAGTTGCACCCATCCGTTTTTCTCCCAATCAGCCCCGCTACAGAATACAGTCAGCCACCCACGCATTCACCCAAACGTGCTCTATAGTGCCTGCCTACAGCATTCCCCCACCTGCCCATCATTCTGCTTGCCTAGGTTTCCTGTCACATGAGGTCCTGAGTGACTTACAAGTCTCTGAGTTAAGATAGCAATATGGACGTCACATGTTAGGACTGCATTGCTTAGTGATGGAAATTCCGGGCCCAATTGTCCTTCTAATCCATGGACTTTCCAGGTCTTTTTCGTAAGCACCATTGCCAAGCCAGGGGTCCCAATCCCGCATTAAGCTTTCATTTCTCAAAGGGAATACTTTAGGACTTCTTTCTGTTAAAATTTAATTTTGTTACTTTCGGCTCATCCTGACAATCTAGCATGATTGATGGAATTCTATTCTATTTCTGTCTTCTAGGGTGGTAACTATCCCACCCAGTGTGGGGTCATCGGCAAATTCAACAAGCAAATTCATTCCCCTCTTCCTCAAAGTCATTCCTGAGAAGATCCTGTAAATCCAGAGGATGGGCCTGGACTGATCCTTGTGGCCATTCTCGACCTCCCTCACCAAGTTCTGTTGATGAGCACAATTTTTGAGTAACTCTCTCTCTCCGCTTGTCCCCCAGACCAATTCTTCCTTCCCTTGTTATCAGAATGAGAAAGTGCTGTGCTGAAGGTTAAACCTCAGACTAGCTGTGACGGGGGATATGGGGGTGTTCTCCAAAGTGCCCAAAGGCAGGACAAGCAGTGGCAGATGGAGGCCCCTGACACAGGGAGATCCAAACAGTGTTTATGTATTGAATTTATGGGCCACATTACATCTCATTTATAATAATCTTTAACACCATCAAGCAACATCCGCCTATCCCAGGTTCTTGGAAAGGACTCAGTAGTAGACAAATATGCCAGAGCTAGTCTAAACATCTGGCTGGCTGTGACTCATCATCATCCTGAAAAGATTTACATAGCCACCACAGGATTAAAAAGCATACAGTAACTTCAGGTCCGCTGGGGACTTCTGGAAGCCTCCACATCTAAAGGCAGTTCCGACTGAGAATCTCTATCCTAGGCAGCTCACAAGCAATGGAAACATTGCTTTTATTTTGTATCCTATTGTGATTTATGTTGATTGCTATCACTATCACTGAGTGTTGTATATGAGTACGGCTGGAGATAGGGCGGCATATAAATCTCAATAATAATAATAATAACAATAACAATAACAACAATATTTATGATACTAATAATAATTTTATTGTCATTGTACGCATATACACAGTATACCCCTACAACGAAATTCATTTAACACCCAAAGACCAGGTCCAACACACATAACAATCCCCAAACACACCGCCACCCACCCAAACATCCACACAACAGACCAAGTCATGGTGTCCAACAGTTCACTGATGGAGGCCCTTTAGTTCATTGTTGAGTGCAATTATAGCTCTGAGATAAAAACTATTCAGAAGACGTGTGGTCCAAGTTTTAATTATTCTGTATCTTCTGCCAGAAGGCAACAGTCCAAAAAGATTGTAAGCAGGATGGGAAGAGTCTCTGAGAATGTTATGCAACTTCCTCCAACAGCGAGATGCGAAGATGTCCTCCAGGGCTGGTAGCTGGAGCCCGATGATATTCTATTGATGATTGTATTTTATAATTATGATCGTGATTTATCACGTTGCTTGTATGTACACTCACAGCTTAGGCACCGGAGACAAGGCATCCCTTGTGTGCCCATTCACACGTGGCCAATAAAGAATTCTGTTTTATTCTATTCTAAAAAACAAGGGCTACGAACAGCTATGAAAAGCGAGCGGGGTTTTCTGACTGCGATTAACTCCCTCTTGAGGTCAGGCAGGGGTTCAACGGCGGAGGAGGCAAGCCAAGCTCGATTAGAGCATCTCCGAGACCCCCATGACGTCAGGCATTCAGCCGAGCGCCGGTGCCGCCACAGAGCGACCGGAAGCTCCCGAGGGAGAACCCGGCGCCCGCGCCCCATGACGTCAGAAGCCGCGGGATTCTCTCAGGCTCGAGTGACGCCCGCGCCAGCCAGCGAGCGGCCGCGAGAGAGGCGGGACAAGGGAAAGACGGACAGAGAGCGAGAGACTTCCGGGGCGACGTCATCGCTGCTGTGTTGGAAGGGGCGGCGAGGTCGGAGCGGGAGCGAGTGGCGGCCGGTGGGGCTTTTTGCCGGCTTCCCTTCCGCGGATCCCGCCCGGGGTCCGTCCGCGCGGCGCTTCTGCCCGGAGAGGCGGCGAGGGGGGCGGGAGCATGGCCGAGCAGGACCTGCTGGACTTCCTGCTGCGGGAGGAGCTCTTCCTGGGGAACGGGCCGGAGCCGGAGCCGGAGCCGGAGCCGTGGGGCTTCCCGCAGGTGAGCGGCGGGCCGGGCGGGCGGGCGGGCGGGCGGTGCCCTCGGCCGGCCCTGGTTGGTCCTGCCTTCTCTCGCCCCGCAGGTCCCGAGCGGGCAGGAGGAGGAGCTGGAGGAGCTGCTGCGGTGCCTCTGGAGCCCCTTCGGGGAGGAATCGGACAGCTCCGCCGAGCCCTCCGGCCAGAGCAGCCTCGCCGAGGACCGGAGCCCGTCTCCCGCCAGCCGCCTCCCTGCCTCGGGCCGCGTGGAGCGGGAGCACAACTACTCCCTGCACCTGACTTCCCCCGACGCCACGCGCACCGAGCCCTCCTGGGAGGCGTCCGAGGGCGACGTGGCCATCGATTTGGGTGAGCGGGGCTGGCGGAGGCGGGCGACGGCTCGGGGGCTGCCGTGGGCCGAGAGCGAACTTACGGGCCGCCCTGCCGCTTCCTTGTGCGTGGCGCAGAGGATGGAGAAACGGCCGCAGCAACCCGGAAGAGCCACCTGAGCTGCCAAGGCTGCCCTTCAGCCAGGCGCAGCTGCTTCTCCTGCTCTAGTTCTCGGGGGGAGGGGGGGGCGACCGCTTTCCCACTTGCAAAATTCTGACTTCAGTAAGGCAATTGATAACACAGACCACAATGTGGGATAGGCAGCAGCACCACCAGCAGATGGATTGGTAACTGGCTGACCAGCCGCACTCAACTTGCAGTCCTCAGTGGAAGTGCATCTACAGGGACTCCAGGACTCCAGTGTTTTCCATCAATGATTTAGAAGAGGGGGATAGAAGGGGAATCCATCAAATTTGCAGATGACACTAAGCTGGGGGGAAATGCTAACACTTTAGATGATAGACTCAAAATACAGACAGATCTTGACAGACTTGAGCATTGGGTCCTATCCAGCAATACACATTTTAGCGGTGAGAAAAGCAAAGTCCTGCATCTAGGCAGAAAAATCAAATGCACGGGTGTTGAATAGAAGGTACTTGGCTCAACAGTAGTAACTCTAAGGGGGACTCAGGTGTCTGGGGGACCACCGCTTAAGTGTGAGCCAGCAGTGTGCTGCAGCTGCCAAAAAAGCCAACCTAGTCCATCAACAGAGCAATAGTGTCAAGATTGTGTAAAGTGTTAGTACTGCTATATAGTGCTCTGGAAAGGCCACACCTGGAGTACTGCATCCAGTTTTGGCCACCACAATACAAAAAAGATGGTGAGACTAGAAAGAGTGCAGAGAAGAGCAGCAAAAAGACTCGATGGACAATTGGGGGAACTGGCTGTGTCTAGTCTAGGAGGACTAAGGATGACAGGATAGCAATGTTCCAATATTTGAGGAGCTGTCACAGGGGTGTCAAACTATTTTCAAAAGCACTGGAGGGAAAGACAGGAAGCAACGGATGGAAGCTTATCAATGAGAGAGCCAACCTAGAACTAAGGAGAAATTTCCTGGCAGTGAAAACAAAACCAGTGGAACGGTTTGTCTCTGAAAGTTGTGAAAGTTGCTCCAACACTGAAAGTTTTTAAGAAGACAGCCGTTTGTCCAGAATGGGCAGTAACTTGCTATTTCCTGACACCCTCCCCGCTTTTGTAGGAGGCCCCTGAGTCAGGGGCTTTCACATCTCAGGCGGCCTTCGGCCACACGCCAAAAGTCATGGAGAGATGTTTTATAAGGTTACACAGAGGATTTGGCCCTTCCCTCCCAAGCCAGTTGTATAGTAAAAAGCGACCGGTACGCTCCCACAGAGAGGAGCTCCTCCGGGTGCCGCCAGCTAGACAATGTCGGCTGACGACCCCCAGGGGGAGAGCATTCTCTGTGGGGGCCCCCACCCTCTGGAATTTATTTATTTTATTTATTTATTTATTATATTTCTATACCGCCTTTCTCCCGTAGGACTCAAGGCGGTGTACAGTCAAGAAAAATATAGACACACAAACATCATAAAATTGCTAATTAAAATTATTACTTAGTTTGGTCAATTAAATAAAACCCAGAATTAGATAACATTTAAAAAAAAAAAATCATTCACATGTTCATATGTTTAGCCCCGCCTGTTGAAACATCAGGGTCTTGAGGGCACGGCGGAAAGCACGGAGATCAGGGATATTCCGTATCTCCGGGGGCAGTTCATTCCAAAGGGTTGGAGCCTTCACAGAGAAGGCCCTCCCCCTGGGAGTCGCCAGTCGGCATAATTTGACTGATGGCACCCTGAGTAGTCCCTCCCTGTGAGAACGAACTGGTCGGTGGGAGGCTATTGGTGGCAAAAGACGGTCTCGTAGGTACCCAGGTCCTAAGCCATGAATGAGCTGCCCCCGGAGATTCGTAGGATTCCCGACCTGTGTACCTTTCGCCGTGCCCTTAAAAACATTACTATTCCAACAAGCAGGGCTGGCCTAAATAATAATATTTTTACTATTTTAATGGGTTGTTTTATTAGAATTTTTGGCCAATTGATTTAATTGTTTTAAATTGTTTTTTAATTTTTTATATTGTCATGGTTTTATTTCTGGCTGTACACCGCCCTGAGTCCTTCGGGAGAAGGGCAGTATAGAAATTTAATAAAATAAATAAAAGGGGGGGGGGTGCTTGCTTTTTAGCTTTAAGTATCAAAATGTATGTAGACATTCAGACTTATAGAGTTGACAGGGCTATAAGGGGGCTGCTTGCTCCCCTGTAAGGAAATGAGGGTGCAATTTTAGCAAAGCACCCTGGATCGAGGGAGGCTAATCTGAGGGTTTGGAAATTGGATTCTCAGAACTCAGCTAGCCTGACGGGGGCTTCCTATGGCTCTGTGTCCCAGCTGGCTTCCCCCAACCCTTGGACAAATGACCCACACTGGCATCCCTGGCTGGGCCCATCGAA
Organism: Pantherophis guttatus; assembly: GCF_059756535.1. Classification (NCBI taxonomy): domain Eukaryota; kingdom Metazoa; phylum Chordata; class Lepidosauria; order Squamata; family Colubridae; genus Pantherophis; species Pantherophis guttatus. Next base: position 213,905 of record NC_142064.1, read on the forward strand.
GCCCATCCCCCTCAGTAGCTGGCTGGTTCTGCCAACAAGCCAATGCGCTGGAGCCTTCCACTAACCAGACCTGCTCTAACCAGCTTAGTGTCTTGTGTGAACCCAGCCCCAGGGCAAGGGTGAGGTTTGCACGGGGGGGGGGGGGGGGGGGGAGCTGTTTCACAGTGCTGCCAGTTGCACAGTTCTCTTTCCTCTTCCAGAAATGTGGGCAGATGTGGAGACCACCGAGGGCCTCGGCCTTCCCACTGCAGCACTCACAGCAGAGCCCATGGTAGGAGAAAGCATGCAGGTAAGCAGCCTGGCCAGGCCACTCTTCCAGAGCCCCTCAGCCCTGGTGCTTCCCAGGCCCTGACCCTGATCAGCCACCACCTTTTCTGCATTTCCAGTTGGACTTCCCCCCGCTGGTCCTGACAGATGAGGAGAAGCAGCTCCTGGAGAAGGAGGGCATCGCAATTCCCTCCCACTTGCCCCTGACCAAGGTGGGCCCTCCTCACCTGGCCTGCAGGACAGCCAAAGGCACGGGGAGAGTGAAAGCCCCCTGCCCCTCTCTTGACTTCAGGAGGGAAAGGGAGACAGAGCAGCCTGGGCCTTGCCCTGCAGGGTGGCCAGCCTGGTGCTCCCTCCGGGCAGTGGAGGAGGGGCATAGGGCTAAGGGCTGGAAAAAGCCTTGGCAGGCAGGCTGAAAAGCAGAAGTTGCCTGGGGGAGGGAAGGCTCTTGGCTGACCCATCCCCATCCCATGTGCTGCCAGACAGAGGAGCGGGTCCTGAAGCGAGTCCGGAGGAAGATCCGCAACAAGCAGTCGGCCCAGGACAGCTGGCGGCGGAAGAAGGTCTACATGGACAACCTGGAGAGCAGGTGGGTATCCTCACTGAGCAGAGGGGTGGGGGAAGGGGTCTGGGAGCCCCCCTCCTCATGAGGCAGCAGGGCAGGGCGTTCCATGCTCTCCTGTCTCCTTGCCACCCTGGCGTCTACCCTGTCTGGGCTTCCTCCTTGACCCGTCTCTCTTCAGGGTGCTGGCCTGCACAGCCCAGAACAGCGAGCTTCAGAAGAAGGTGCAGCTGCTGCAGAAGCAGAACACGTGAGTTGGGGTGGGGGAGGCCACTCTCCTCTTGAGGGTTCTGCAGGCCAATTGGGGATGGCCGTAGCAGCCCTGTGCTTTATTTGCCCGCACGCGGATCAAACAATGACCAAGACCGTGCCCCTCCATAGTGGTGCAGCCCTTGGCTGAGTCTGGAAGAGCCTGGTTCAGGGCAGGGGGCTGAACCAGCGAGAGACCCCCCCTGGTGCAGCTGAGGGCGAGTCAGCCTTGCTTTGTTGCAGGTCCCTGCTTGAGCAGTTGAGGAAGCTGCAAGCGCTCATCCAGCACTCCTCCACCAAGACGGCTGCAGCCAGTACCTGTGTCCTGGTGAGTTTCCGTGCCTCCAGGCCTCTGGCCATCCCTTCCTTGCACCCCTCCTGTGTGACAAATACGGGATCTGCAAGGAGGGGGCACGTTTCGGCCACGCAAGCTGCGGTCTGATTGCCTTCTCTGCCCAGGTGCTGCTCTTCTCCTTCTGCCTGGTCCTCCTGCCCAGCCTCTATCCTCTCGGCGGCCAGAAGCAACCTCTGGGGCAGCATGGAGGTGAGTCTCCAGGGCTGGGTTGGCCCCTGCAACCGCTAAGCCCCCTCGGGTGGAGCTTCCCCCCCCCCCCAAGAACACCTTTTGCTTTCGGCTGCAGTTCCTGCAAAGACTGAGCAAATTCCTGGGGCTACAACCCCCTGCGGCCTTTGGCCTGCCTGGCCGGCTTCAGTCAGTGCAGAACCAAGGTTTGCACGTTGGAGCAGTTCGCCGTACGGGTGAAAGAGAAGGAGATGCTTTGTTGACTTCCTTCACTGGTCATAAAGAGGAAGGGCCAAGCAGCCTCCAAGAGTCCTCGGCAGACACCTTTGCAAAATGATATTTTCCTTGGCCAGGGGCTCGATGGCATCCCCAGAGGGACAGGGCTGCTTTGGGGGCACTTCCGATAACTTCTTCCAAAGGAAGGAAAGGGGCAAGCAGGAGATGCCATCCTACTAAGAAGCACAAAGTTTTGGAGGGCAGTTCATTCCAAGGGAGGAGGAGGCAGGGAAAGGGGAAGCTGCTAGGGACCCCGAGGAGGGCAACCCAGCTCCCCTACAGTGCTGTAACTGCCCCATTTTTCTTCTTCCAGTGTTGTCCCGAAAGCTGCGCGAGTTGTCAAGCGGAGCTTCCCGGACGTTGGCTGGTGCCTCCCAGCCAGCAGAAGTGACGATGTCCCTCTCCCATCCTGGGTCCCCCAGGTTGCTTTCATCAGAGCAAGCTGTGTCCCCCAAAGCCTTTGGGGCTGCAGGAAGCCTCAACGGGTCTCTGGAAGGCCCACGGAGTGCTCTGGGGACTAAGGGGGGGACCTCTGCCAGCAACGACAGCTCCTCCTCAGACTCACCTTCTCCTGCCTTGGAGGGGCTCCTCCTGGCCCCCAAGGACCCTCCTCCGGGGAAGGAGAGGGCACTCCTGCCTGCCTCTGTCGACCAGCAGCCTGGCTGGGCAGATGGTGCTGCCAGCGTCATCCTGCAGCCCCATCACTCTGATGAGATGTGAGGACTGAGGCTTGGGGCTGCTTTGCCAGCAATGTGTAAATGCTAAGATCTGGAAGGGGAGACTCTGGACGGAGGAGTGGGGGGCAGCAGGGCAGCAGGAAAGCCGGGGCTGCTCACCAAGAGAGGCTCATCCGACTGGGGCATCACATCACCGGCCATCCCTGGGCTCAGAAGAACGGCCATTGCGAGCCCAGCAGGAGCTGCTGCCCAGACTCTTTGCCCTCATCCTAGGCATCTGCCCTGCCCCTCTGGGGGTTCCCCCACCCCAGCTAGCATGAGGCAAGGGTGGGGGTTGGCCCACCCCAGAGCGGGATGCTGGGCTGAAGAGGAAGGACAATGCAAGGTTTGCTCTGGCCCTGCTTTGTGTGATGCTCTTGTACAGGCCAACCAATAAATGGCTTGGGAGGGGAGCCCCTCCCTCCAGAGTGGCCTGTGTACTTCCCAGCGGCCTCTTGGAGGAGAAGGCCAGCCCCTCCTTTCCCACTGGTGGATTATGCGCCACCTGTGTGGCCACCTTGCTGAGCCTCCTCCAGGATCGTCCATCCCCAGCCACCTCCCTAGAGTGTCCCCATTGCCATTGGGACTGTCCCCAGACTTGTGGGTGGTCTTCATCCCTCTCCAGCATCGGGCCTTCCGGGCCACGTGGAGAGCACCTGGCTGCCTTCCTTGGGGCCACGTGGAGAGCACCTGGCCATGCTCCCTTGCAGTCCTGGGCCGTGTTTTCCTCCGAGTTTAGGAGTGGCTGTGTTTGGCGAGACTTCAGAACAAGGGGGAAATGCTACTTTGGCAAGCCAAAGGCCCTTTGCCCCCCTCAGAATCACCTGAATCCATGGGATGGGTGGCAAATAAATTGGGTAAATAAATAAAAATTGCCCCCAACCATGGCACAAACAGGACTTCTCCCTTCTCTGTTCTGCTCCCCCCCCCCGAAGTCCTCCTTCACTATCCAGCCCCACACCAAGGCAGCCCCCCCACCCCAGGAAGTCTCCTCTTCATGACAGCCGGAACCCTCCTGGCTTGTGGGGGCTAGGTAACAGTAATAGAGTTGGAAGGGACCTTGGAGACCATCTAGTCCAACCCCCTGCTCACGCAGGAGACCTATAGTAGGGATTCGAACTGCCGACCTTTCTGATCAACAAACTCAGTGTCTTAACCACTGAGCCACCTAGTCAGTCTTGGCAGGCAGCCTGTGGTTGGGCCCTGGAAGGAGCATCGGTCTCCTTGAGGAGGAGGGGGGGGGTGTCCCATGACCTTGAAGGAGATTATCACGTGTGCCCCTTTATCATTGTTTTATTGAAGTTTCTTATAGCATAAAATAGGGAAAGGGGGTGCAGGATAAAAGAAGCACCAAATTAAAAAAGCATTGACTTCTAACTCCAGTGCTAGCGACAGTTACAGTCTCATCTTTTTGCATTTACATTTCGTTACTACAGGCCATTTCTATCCCTATGCAATTATCCAGTTTTCAGTCTCCGGTCTAAGCTGAAACCCTCTCGGAGATGCATCCATCCGGATTTAGGGTGTGGTGCTTGCCCAGGAGCTCCTTGTGCAACCATGCTGGTCTCTCTTGTTTTTCTTTCTCTGTGGTGTTGCTTTTGGAGGTCTTGGTTTTTCAGAACATCCCAGGCATCCTGTACTGTTTTTCCTTTTAGGTTTTCCATCCATGGAATCCTTCCTAATGTCTCAGTTTGTTGAAGCCAGCTCTTTTAAAGTCTAAAATACTAGTTTGACTTTGTTCAGCCACCTTTGCCTACATTATGGTGAATTCTAGTTTGAGATGACCATTCTCCCTCCAAGTTCCCGTAATTTCCACTCCCTCAACCATTTCATCCCTTATAGTAAGAATTAAGTCCCTCTAGTTCCCTCCTCCACCTTTTCTAGGACAAAGTTGTCAACCAAGCAAGTCAGGAGCCTGTTTGATCTCCCCACTGCCTGCAGAGTTGGTTTCCCAGTTGACTTCAGTTCAGGGTAGTTAAAATCACCGATTACTACAATGTTGTGTTTCCTGCACGCCTCAGCTAACTGATTGGCAGAGTTCATTGATTTCTTCTTATTGGCTGAGCACACACCTATGACAATGCCATTTCTTTATATATATATATAATATATATATTATACTTTCAAGAAGGTTTTCATCCCTAGTACTGTGTACTTCTGTGGAAGGGTAGTAATTATTTACATTCTTTTTTGTATCATTCATCCCAACATGAAAGAGGAGAAGGGAGGGGGAAGGGTTTATCTATTCTAGTGAAGAGAAAGACTAGGGGGGACATGAGAGCAGCCTTCCAATATTTTAGAGGCTGCCACAAAGAAGGGGGTGTGTGTGTCAAATTATTCTCCAAAGCACCTGAAGGCAGGACAAAAAGGATGGAAACTAATCAAGGAGAGATCCAGCCTAGATTAAGGAGAAACTTTCTGACAGGACAATTAATCAGTGGAATGGCTTGTCTCTGGAAGCTGTGAATGCTTGAACACGAAGTTTTTAAAAAGAGATTGGGCAGCCATTTGTCTGAAGTGATATAGGTTTCCTGCTTGAGCAAGTGGTTGGATTAGAAGACCTCCAAGGTCCATTCCAACTTTGTTATTCAGTTGATTAGATAAGCAGAATATGGAAAATAATCAGTCAGCTTGATCATTTTAGTAAGCCTCTCTGTCACATCTTAAATCTTTGAACCTGGGAGACAACATAGCCCCCTGGAAAAATTGTCTAGCTAGAAATTGATGACTGTTTTAACAAAGTTAAAGTAAGTCTGAGCTCCTGATAAAAGCAGTCTTCTGTTGAAAAATAGTCCGCTCACAAAAAGTCCTGTAGATAGCTTAGCAGTCTTCTGACCTATTGCTCACAAAAAACATTAAGGAAAAGTAAAGCTGAACTCCCTTAGTTTGACACAAATTAGTATTTTGCTCCCTCTTGTGGTTAGTGTTGAAATAACCCAGGAGTAACGAAGCAAGGCAAATCATGTGATGGTTTCAACCAATGGTATCACGCCTTTGTCTAAAACTTTCTAAAAATTTATAAGAAATAAACAAAAAACCATTAAAGGGAAAAAAGAAAAATCGCGAAGAAGGAACTCATTCAACAAACAAGAAAGATTTACAGCCAACCAAAAAAGAGGGTCTCTCCTTTCTCCTACTGCACACACTGCGGGAGGAAAAGGCTGCCGTTGATCAACCTCCCTCCTCCTCCTCCCTTAACTAAAGCGAGGGTGGGGCACGAGACGGGAGAAAGAACCTTCGGTTCTCACCGGAGCTTAATGGTTTATCGACAGGACTCCGTGGCTGATTAATTGCACCACCGGGAGTGAAAGACGCCCCACAGGAAGCAGCAACGAGCTACGGGCAGGCGGCCAGCCCCCACCCCCAACTGCCCAGCTCTGCAGTCGCTCCCGGTGGCCATCTTTGTGCAGAGTATTGCAATATTGCCTGGAGAGTATTGCGGTGATCGAAATGGGAAGCGATCGCGGTGGGTGGGTGTGGCAGGGCCTCCCAGAACAGAACAGAAGATCATTGTGGGAGAGGGTCCTCCTACCCATGACTGCCACCGCTTCCCCCAGCAGGAACCTCCCCCCCCCCCCCCCGAAAACCAGCCCTGTGGAGAAGTGCATTTAAGGATAACAAGATTCTCCAGATTCAGGGGTGACCCAACCGTCCAGAAGCCCTCTGTCTTGCTAGGATCGAGTCTCTGACAATCCCCCCTACCCGCCACCCCCGGGCACTGGAAAAGCACTTGAGCAACGCCACCTGTGGTATCCTAGGGTAGAGATATCTAACCAAAACCCAATGCTGTCCAGTCACTTAACCAGGAGCCTTGTGGGGGTATGGAACAGCAGAGGTGAGAGACCCAGACCCCGCATAAAAGGGGCCTAGGGCTGGATGAGGTGCCCCCCACTCCCATCCTCCAGGGTCAGTCCAGTAGGATAGCATGGCTGATGGTATGAAAAACCTCCCGGAGAGGAGGGAGGGTGCAGGAAGAACGCAGTGCCCTCGATTTGAGCTTTTCAGAGGTCTCATGCTGCCTTTGTGGCAGAATCAGGCTGGAACCTGTGTACTTTGCTTGGTCTTTAGGGGAGCCAAATACCAAGCAGGGAGTCACTGTTCAAACTCTGCCATCATCAGAAAAGCTGGAGCAATCAGACAACAAGGCAGAGCCCCCAGGCCGTGTGTGTGTGTGTGTGTAGAGAAGAGAGGCCCTAGAGCCGTGATGGCGAAGCTATGGCATGTGTGCCGGAAGTGGCATGCAGAGCCATCTCACCGAGCATGTCAGCCAGCCAGCTGGTCTTCTCATGGGCATGCACGCCAGAAACCAAAACACCAGGTGGGAAACTGAAAGCTCACTCAGTGCCAACAAATGGGAGCGTGAGTGTGTGGGTGGGAGCGCCAGAAACCGGAAGAGCAGCTGAGTTTCTGGTCACCTGGTCTTTTGGTTTCTGGCGCACATGTGTGCGCAAAGGCCAGAAGCTCAGCTTCGTGGCACACACGTGTGCGCTAGGGAGCTGTTCTTCTGGTTTCCGGCGCTCCCGCACACGCAAAGACCAGCCAGCCGGCACACATGTGCACACCAGAACCCAGAAGAGCAATGGGCAACGGCTGGTGTGCCCCGAGTGATGGCTCTGTGTGCCACTTCCAGCATACGTGCCATAAGTTCCCCATCACGGCCCTAGAGGTTCTCTGAGGCTCCTGGCCCAGCAAGGAAAGTGCTCTCTTAATTAAGGACAACTAGCTGCAACCTGGTTTAGCAAGTAGTCCTGATCCATGATTCTCTGCAGGGAAATTGCCACCGGCTCCCGCGTCTTGTTCCTGTGTAGTCTGGTCATGAAAAACACCATGGAATTCTGGCTTTGGGTCAGGCTGATGAACCTGGCTTGGCTTTCCAAACTAACCCTAACCCTAACCCTAACCCTAAGACTAGACTTTAACTTCTCTGCATTCCCTTTGAAAACAAAACCGGCAGGCTTTCCTTCCAAGACAGTTTTGTCTTACATTCCTTTTCCTCATCTGTTATTTAACTGTTCAGCTTGAGTAATTTACTATTATCTCATAGTAACTCTGTGCGTGTGTGTTGAGTCTGAGATTTAAATAGTGCTCTCAGCACAGGTCACCGACAAGCCTGACCGAGGCACTCTCTGCCCTGTCCTATATCCTGCTGTCCTTGTCTTGCTTGTCAGAAGGAGATTCAACCTGGAAAGAGGGATGAATTTCCTGACAGACTGATCAATCAGTGGAACAGCTTGCCTCCTGGAGCTGTGGAAGCTCCATTGTTGGAGGACTTCAAGACAAGATTGGACAACCACTTGTCCCTGCACATCATGGGTGATCAATTGTGATGACTCCCCACCCCCCACCCCCATACGCTTCCCCTGATACCTTATGTCAGCTTGGAGGAGGATGAACTGTTCCCAGCCACGGCTGGAGGGGAGTTGGCCAATGGCTCCGAGCAGCCATCAGAGAGGGATTTGGCTGAAGCGCAGCAGGGCAGCCCTGAGGATTCAGATGGGGAAAGCATACAGCTGCAGCCGGTCAGGGATGAGGAAGAGGAACTCTGCCTTCTGCACCTGATCCAAGGACATGTAGGGCAGAGAAAAGGCAGGAGCAGGGATCATCAGCGAGATTACTCGTGAGGAGAAAGTCTCTCCCTTCTTGGTGGGCTGCACCAAAAGCTGGCTGTTTAGCACAGGTTTAGGTTTAGGTTTATTAAATTCGTATACTGCCCTTCTCCCGAAGGACTCAGGGTGGTGAACAGCCAAAATTAAAATACATACAGTATAAAAATTAAAATAAAACAGAATTAGATCAGTTTGGCTTCCCCAAATTTTAAAACCCTTTACCCATAAAATAGCCCATTAAAATTTTAAGCCAGCCTGGCTTGCTGGAATAAGAAGGTCTTCAACGCTCGGCGGAAAGTACGGAGGTCCGGGATCAGTCGTATTCCTGGGGGTAGCTCGTTCCAGAGGGCTGGTGCTCCCACAGAGAAGGCTCTCCCCCTGGGGGACATCAGCCGACATTGCTTGACCGACGGCACCCTGAGGAGACCCTCTCTGTGGGAGCAGATTGGCCGGTGGGAGGTTATCGGTGGCAGAAAGTGGTCTCGTAAATACCCAGGCCCTAAGCCATGGAGCACTTTAGAGATGAGAACCAATACCTTGAAGCGCACCCGGAAGACCACCGGGAGCCAGTGCAGCTCGCGCAGGAGAGGTGTTACATGGGAGCGCCATGTCGCCCCCATAATTACCCGTGCGGCTGCATTCTGGACCAGCTGGAGCCTCCGGGTGCTCCTCAAGGGGAGCCCCATGTAGAGAGCATTGCAGTAGTCCAGGCGAGAGGTGACAAGGGCGTGGGTGACCGTGCATAAGGAGTCCCAATCCAAAAAGGGACGCAACTGGCGTATCAGGCAAACCTGATAAAAAGCCCCCCTGGCCACGGCTGTCATATGCTCTTCTAAAGACAGCCGTGCATCCAGGAGGACGCCCAAGTTACGAGGAGACAATGGGGGCCATGCTGGGAACAATGTGTTCATTTTCTATCTGCCTATTGGTGGTTGTGATTCCTGCCTTGCTTTGGATTGACGCCTTGACTTTGGATCATGCCTTGTGAACTATGGACTTTTCTTGCCTCGTGAATCCTCTTGTCTTGTGGATTTAATTTTGCCTGGTGGGTTTATCTTGTTTGGGAAACTTTCAAGTGCCTTGTCGCTTCATTGGCCATTGCTCTGTGGATTAGCATTGGCTGCTTTTGGCTGAATTGGGACCGTTCTGGAATTTTGGTGAAGGGAAATGCTGGTGAATATTAATAACCCACTAAAACACTGTTGTGAGTATGTGTGAGTGAGCGGGACAGCACACCAATCTCTCAACTGAATCAAAGAATCATAGGACTGGAAGGGATCTTGGAGATCTTCTAGTCCAACCCCCCTGCCCAAGGCAGGAGTCCTTAACCATCCTGGACAAGTGGTTGTCCAATGTCGTCTTGAAGTCCTCCAGCAATGGAGCTTCCACAGCTCCAGGAGGCATGCTGTTCCATTGATTGATCACTCTGTCAGGAAATTCATCCCTATTTTCAGGTTGAATCTCCTGATGAGCTTCCACCCATTGTGTCTAGTCCTGCCCTCAGGCACAGTGGAGAACAAATGGATGCTCCCTTCCCCATAGCAGCCCTTGAAGTAGTGGAAGACTGCTGTCATGTCTCCCCTTCCATTAGACTAAACACACCTGCTATCCTTAGCCGTTCGTTTTGCCTCCAGATCCCTGATCAGCTTCGTTGCTCTTCTCTGCACTCTTTGTAGGCTTTTTTTATCATGCTGACCAGAACTGGATGCAGAATTCCGAATGTGGCCTCACTAGTGTGTTATAGAGGGGTACTGTCACTTCCCTTGGTCTCTCTATTGATGCAGCTAGAACTGCGCTGGCTTTTTTTGGCAGCTGCAGCACATTGCTGACTCACACCTCAGTAATGATCCACCAGGACACCTAGAGTTACTATCGTACTGTTGATCCAGGTACCTTCTATACCTATACATTTGGTTTTTCCACCTAAGTGCAGGATTGTACTTTTCTCACTGGTGAACTGCATCTTGTTGGATGGGATGCTCAATGCTCAAGTCTGCCAAGATCTTTCTGAATCTTGACTCTGTCATCTAAAGGGTTTGCAATCTCCCCCCTCCCCCAGCTTGCTGTCATCTGCAAATTTGATGAGTTCCCTTTCTATTCCCTCATCTAGACCATTTAAGAAGAAGTTGAAGAGTGCAAGGCCCAAGATCAAACCTTGAGGTGTCCCACTACATGCCTGGCTTAAAGCTTCTCTTGGATCCAGTCAGAGCAACCTGCTCGGCCTCATTTCTATGCTTACAAACACACTCAGGGCCATTCTTCTGCTTCTGCAAAATTTTCCCTTTCATCCTCCATCCTGCAAAATTATTTCAGTGCATTCATGTTATACCACAATAATCTATCAGTAAGGAATCCATGAATCATGGCCATAATGCTATTGGCACATCTACTGTCTCTCTTCAAACAATGCTGCTTAACTGAAGGGACCCCGAGGTGCAGCTCTGTCTAATCTTGTCCAGTGGCAGAGAGGCTGGGGACAAAGGGCTTATCGGGTGACCCCCAGCAGCTTGTATTGTACAGAGACCCACTGAGAACCAGCTCAGCTCACAAAGTACAAGGTGCCCAGGCCCCATCAGGACAGGTCTATAACTCCTCGCACTGCTGCCCTATGGATCAGATGCAGGTTCCCAACAGTCCTCCAGGGCAACAGCTGTGTAAAATGCAGAGTGGTCATAGAGGTGAGGGGGCCAAATCAGGAGTGACCACAAGAACAACCTCCCTTAAGCCCCCATCTCTCCAGAGGGCTCCTCAAAACAAGCCTGTCTGCATGTAGAAAGCACCCTCTCCCCAGGACCAAGCCAAGACAAAATATGGGGGAAAGTACCAGAAAAGGGCCCTTGAACCCCAGAGCTGGCTTGAGCCCACCCTCCAAATGGGGGTCCTACCTAGTATCTCTGGGAAGCCTGCAGACTGGCACCCAGAGAACTTCTGAAAGAGCAGGGAAGCCGATGCTGCTCAGGAAAACATTTTATTGGAGAAGACTGGCTGATGGGTGAGGTAGGAAGGCTTGCCCCCCCCGCCCCCTCCAAGGCAGAAACCACGGAAGCCTGGCTCTCTTCACCTTCTCACTTGGTGCGGTAGAAAGTGTCTGTGCCAACCCTACAATGAAGCAGGAGGGAGGAAAATTTCAAAACTCATGGTGGCATGATTGCTGTCCCCCCAGACTGAGCATCCCACTCACCCACCCACATTCCCTCCTTCCACCCACTCAGGCCACATCTGACGGGAACAGCACAGATCCAAAGAAGGCTGGGTGAAATCTCCTGTGTCTTTGGTGGGCCTCCCTTGAAGCGGCTCCTGAGAGCCCCAAGAAAATGGCCTCTTTGGAGGTGAGATGAAGAGCTGCAGGCCTTGTGCTTGTGGAAGGCACCCTGTTTGCCTCTTTGCCCCATACAAATATGGGGACTGTGCTGGCCATTTCTCTCCAATTTGAGTAAAGCAATTAATGCCAACTCTCTGAGTTTTGCCAACTGTGGGCCCACCAGACTGTGATGCCACCCAAACCATACTTCAACAGCTTGTCAGTGAGAAGGACCTGAGGAACCTCATCAAAAGCTTTGCTGGGTTTCTTTGTGGGGGAAGTGGTAGAAATGGGATCTGCTAATGCCAGCCTCTACCACGGGACATGCTCAGCCCTGGGTGCTGAAACGACCCTGAGAGACACAAACCATTGGTGCATCCTTTCAAGAGCCACTTGGGAAGGGTGGAAGGAAAGAGAGAAAAAGAAGGGGTACCGCCAGGCCCTTCCAGTTAGGGGGCAAAGTAGTTCAGCTCCTCCTTTTCCTTACCGGGTTGCCCCCCAGTCCTCTGCCACGGATCCCACCTCCACACGCAACAGCCAGGTGGTCTTCAGCTGCTCCTCTCCATCCTCATCCAGGAAACACTGGCCCGCAAAGACAGCAGTGGACTCTGAGGGAGGAATTGGCCAGAGACTCACTGGCAGGTAACCGGGTTATAGCACTTGGGGTGGGGGGAGGGGGCTGTATGTTCCATAGATCAACAACCAGCCCGAATGATTTACTCCATACCAGTGGCACCTGGAATCTTTGGGCAGCTCCAACTAAAGTGGGGGGGGGGAACATTCAGTGAAAAAAACCTGCAAGGAATGGGAGATCCACTAGATTCCTTCCTCCCATTCTATTTGCTTCCATCCCAAATAATGATTGGCTGTACCAGCGAAACTCCAGTTGACGGTGAAGCCGAAGGTGGGCTGGGCCCGCTGGTCCACCTGGTGCTGGACGCCCTGAAGAGGGGATGGCCGGATGAGGTTGTCGGTGGCAGCCATGGCCGTCAGGTAGGAGCCGCTGAACACCCCGGAATTATTGCTGTCGGAAATGACCATCTTGGAGCCCTGGTCACTCACCCAGTGGCCAGTCAGGACGCACTAAAGGAGGTGCGGGGAGGAAAGCAGGTCACGGCGCTGGCCGAGCCAGGCTGTCCAACAGGTAGAGAGACTGGCAGCGCAGACTCCATTTTCTCCGGAGATTTGAAAACTCCCGCTGCGCCCACGTGCCCGATCCCCCAGGCTGCCCACGGCGGGAGGGGCTGGCAGAGGCGGCCCATCCCAAAGTCCCGTCGGTCGAGGCGCCTGCCAGACCGCGCCCGGGATGGCACCCCGCGAGCGGATCGCTCTGCTGTTTGCCCAGCGAGCGAGAGCAGCAGCCCCGGCGGCAGAAGAGCAAAGGCTTGACTGACCATCCGTCGGGGACTGAAAGCCTCTGGCGCTCAGCGCAACGGGACTGGGTGCGACCAACCCCGAGGAAGCGGCACCCTCTGCGCTGCACCTGCCGCCCACCCGAGCAGAGACTGGTAGCGGGGGCTTTCCACGAGGGAGGCTGGGACCCTCTGCCCGCCACCCCGCATCCTACCTTCCCCTTGGGGGAGCGCTCCGAGTTTTGGGGTTCGGCAGAGGTGCCGGAGCAGCCGAGCAAGAAAGCGAGGAGCCCCAGAAGTGCTGTGCCTATCGCCATGGTGCTCTCCAGGAATCTAGACTTGCCAGCTCCGGGCGGGACGGCCCCTTATAAAGCCCCGCTTATGCTGGCGCTGGCTACACCCCCTCCCATTGAGCTGCCGCCTCCCCACGCCCCTGGTGGCAGGGAGGGGCAGGATCCCCGCCCGAGGGGACGGACGCTTCTGGGAAATCGCTGGCCGTGACTTTGGCATGTCGCCTGCTGCTACCGACGACCTCCCATCCACCCCTGCGCTCCCACAGAGAGGGCCTCCTCCGGGTGCCATCAGCCAAACAATGTAAGCTGGTGACCCCCAGGGGGAGAGCTTTCTCTGTGGGGGCACCTACCCTCTGGAATCAGTTGCCCCCAGAGATAAGGAGAATCCAAGACCTCAGTGCCTTCCGCCATGCCCTTAAAACCCACTTTTTCCAGCAAGCCGGGCTGGCTTAAGAAGAAATTTTTAAATGTTTTAATTGGTTTGTGATTTTTAATTTTTGGGCCAAATTTATATATATATTAATTGTTTTTAATATTTGTATTTCATGTTCTTAATTCTGGCTGTACACTGCCCTGAGTCCTCAGGGAGAAGGGCTGTATATAAATTGGAAATAAAATAAAATAAAATAAATAAATGTGAGGGCGGTGGGGCAGGGACAGACATAAAATGAAAAGAGGGACAATGGGACACATAACTAAGGCAGGATATCAGCAGACATCCAGAATCTGCAAAGACAAGTCAGGAAAGCAAAGACTCAGAATGAACAAAGACTTGCAACAAAAGTCAAAGATAACAAAAAAAGTTTCTTCCAATATATAAATAACAAGAAAGAAATCAAGGAAACAGTCGGTCCACTAAAGAGAGAAGACGGCAAGGAGGCAACAGAGAGAAAGCAGAGCTGCTTAACTCATTCTTTGCATCTGTCTTCACACAAAAAGAAACTATAGCCCAACCTACCAGAAACATAACTGTAAAAACCAGACTGGAAATAAAAGTTAAAATAAGCAAAAAACCAGTAAGAGAACACCTGTCTGATCTTGATGAATACAAATAACCAGGACCTGATGAATTACACCCTAGAGTTCTAAAGGAGCTGGCAGGTATCATCTCAGAACCATTGCACCACATCTTTCAAAAATCCTGGAACACCAAGGAACTACCAGAGGACTGGAAAAGAGCTGATGTGGTTCCCATCTTCAAAAAAGGAAAAAAAACAGACCCAGGAAACTACAGACCAATCAGTTTAACATCAATACCTGGGAAGCTACTGGAAAAGATAATAAAAAAACAGATCTGCCAACACCTAGAAATGAGTAAAGTAATAACTAGCAGTCAGCACAGGTTTGTTAAAAACAGATCATGCCAAACCAATCTTATTTCATTCTTCAACATAGTTACTAAATTAGTAGACCAGCAAAATACTGTGGACATAATATATTCAGCAAGGCCTTCAACAAAGTAGACCACAACCTACTTCTTGGTAAACTAGAAAAAAGTAGGATAGATAGCTTCACCACCAGATGGATTTGCAACTGGCTGACAAACCAAACTCAATGAGTAGTCCTTAGTAGTCTAAGTCTACATGGAGTGAAGTAAGCAGTGGGGTGCCACAAGGTTCCGTCTTAGGCCCAGTACTCTTCAATATCTTCATAAACGACTTAAATGAGGGAATAGAAGGGGAACTCACCAAATTTGCAGATGATACTTAGATGGCAGGAATAGTTAACCCCTAGAAGATAGGCTCAAGATCCAGATGGATCTTGACAGACTTGAACACTGGGCCCTATCTAACAAAATGAAATTCAATTTAGAGAAAATTAAAGTCCTACACTTAGGTAAGCAAAACCAAAAGCACACATATAAACTGGGGAAAACCAGGCTTAATAGCAGTGACTGTGAGAGGAATCTTGGAGTTTTAGTGGACAACCAGCTAAATATGAGCCAGCAGTGTGCAGCGGCAGCTAAAAAAGCCAATGTAATCCTAAATTGCGTTAACAGAGGGATGCAATCCAGATCAAGTGAGGTACTAATACCACTCTATAAAGCCCTAGTAAGACCACACCTAGAATATTGCATCTAGTTTTGGTCACCACACTATAAAAAAGATGTTGAGACTCTAGAAAAAGTGCAGAGGAGAGCAACCAGGATGATTAGGGGACTGGAGACTAAAACATATGAAGAACTATTGCAGGAACTGGGCATGGCTAGTCTAGTGAAGAGAAGGACCAGGGCAGACATGATAGCCGTCTTCCAATACTTGTGGGGCTGCCACAGAGAGGAATGGGTCAAGCTGTTTTCCAAAGTACCTGAAGGCCAGACAAGGAATAATGGATGAAAACTGACCAAGGAGAGATTCAACCTAGAAATGAGGAGGAACTTTCTGACAGTGAGAATAATCAACCCATGGAACAGAACTTGCCTTCGGAAGTTGTGGGAGCTTCATCACTTGAGACTTTCAAGAAAGATTGGACTGCCATTTGTCAGAAATGGTGTAGGGTCTCCTGCTTGAGAGGGGGGTTGGACTAGATGACCTATAAGATCCCCTCCAACTCTGTTAATCTGTTAAAGACCACAAAGGCCATCCCGGGGGTCCCCACACTTTTCTTGGTCTGCTGCCTGGAAAATGTGTCTCAGTGTCTGGCAGAAATTGTCGCTCTGCGGGGCAAAGGGTCGGTTTGCTTCACTTAGCAATTGATCTCCAGGGAAGCTGATCCTTGGAACCGGCTGCCATGCAGCCCCAGGAGGACCCTGCAGTGCCCATGGTGGCCCAACCCTGGCTCACCTAACGCCACCAAATCACTCAAGGGATGCAGCAGAAGTTTCCTTACATGCAAACAAGCAACAAGGCAGGATATAGTGGAGCCCCAGGAGGGCTTTGCCGAGCGGCCATTAGCAAAAGCAAAAGCAAGGCTCCAATACCTTTGACCCAGTCCCCCTTTTGCTCTGCCAGGCATTGGCAGATTGCAAGGTTTGTGTGACATTATTATTATTATTATTATTATTATTATTCATCTCTTCCTACTAGGTCAGCATGCAGATTATCCTTGAGATCTGGTCAGCGAACAACAACATTTTGGCTTTCTAGGCCAGAAGTTCTTGGCCGAGACGCCTCCTTGTCGCCACTTGGGGTGGGGGGGTGTTCGGCTTGCTCTGAAGGTCGGTTTCTTACAAGGGCACTTTAAGCAGCTCATGTTTTGGCAGGCGGGAAGGGCATCCGATAGGCTTCTCTTGAATGCAGTTAGCATGGGGCGGGGGAGGGGGGAATTTACCATCACCTTCCCTATTTCTCTTCTTCCTCCCTTCAGATGCATAACAAGGCAAAAGTTTCCAGAGAGAGAAGCAACCCAACTGAGGTACCACTGCAGGAGAATCTTTGCAGCTGAGGGTTGAAATGAAGGGTCCTTGGTGGTCTCTGAGCTTGGTTATTTTCTTGCAGATGTTTTATGACCCAACTATGTAATTTCATCAGTGTTAGGAAGGAGTGGGGTTTCTCTCTTTACACTGTAGTGTCTTGCCCTGTCAGTCTTGGTAGGGGATGGTCTTGGAGGCTCTTTGAAAACACCTTCAAGGAAATCACCAAGCTCAGAGAGCACGAAGCGACTGAAAGGGGCAGCGAGAATTGTGTGGAGCAAAGTCAGGTGCTTGTTCGCATAATGCTGTGAGTAGCCACATCAGTTGAAAAGCATCAAGATTCACTTTTTATTCTTTACTTTTAGTGTCAGTGAGATCATGGGAAGCGAGTGCATTATGAAACATCCACAGGTTCTCCATGCAGGCTGGCGATAATATTCTCAGGTGTCACATGTGCCTTGGCTGTAATTCAAGCAAGGCCTGGCATCAAAGAGGGCCACTCCAGGGGAAATTGCCATGCAGCCCCTGGGGTGTGTGTGTGTGGTGTGGTGGCCCAACCTTCACCTAAAGCAAACTGTGTCAAACTCACAACACGTTGTCACATGACGTATCACTTTCCCCCCATCACTAAAATGGGGTTGGGCGTGGCCGGCGCATGATGCATCTGGGCTGCAGGCAGTGAGTTTCACACCAAATCAACCAAAGCATGTTGGGGATGCAACAGAAGTTTCTTTGCATGCAAACAAGCAACATGTATTGGGCCTTCTCCCCACTTTCTCCCCCTACCATACAGCCCCCAGGTGGTGGCCTTCCCCTTCCCTTTCTTCCTCTCAAGCACCTCTCAAGAGTGACATGGCCCGCAATCCTCCTCCCCTTAGCTCCAAGCCACCCTCCCAAGTACTTTGTGTGTGGGAGGGGGAGAAGAGTCTGGCTGCTGCTGGTGGCACTTCTGCAGCCCCTATTTTCCTCTTCCAGGCATTGGCTTCATTTTCACAAGGGGGGAGCCAATGGCCCCCCTCCTCCTCGGCTGCAGGACTGACCTGGGACCCTTTTGCGCTCTGGACGGGGAACTTGTGCACTGCCACATGGAAGAGGCGCCTTCGAACCGCCAGGAAAGCGGTTCAGGAAAGTGGCTGAGGAGTGACCCTCCCATCCTCCCAATGGGTCCTCTGGCCTCCCAGTTCCTTTGCCAGAAACGCACTTGGCTTTGCCCAAGAACCCCATCCCAGGCAATCCCTTGACTTGACCAGCCAGGCACAGTGACCGCCAGCAAGAACTTCACTTCCCTTAATTATTGAGGGACTTATCAGCCTGGCATTCTTCCCCCTTCAGCCTGGAAAGCAATAAAAGCACCCAGCCTCTCTCTCCCTCAGGGTCCCCTGGGCTCTTCAGCAGCAGCAGGGGGTCTTGGCAAGGCACTTTCCATCGGCAATGTAGAAATGGGTGCTGCCCCAGCAGTCTCCTTCCTGCCCAGTGCTGGGATTCCTTGGCAGTTAGGCAGGGCTGGGTGCAGGTGAGGTGGCCTCTTGCACCAGAGGTCGGCCTTTGGGCAATGGCGGTGTGTCACATTCGGCAGCTCCCTGTGGTTCACACTGTTGCCAGAAGAGGGCTGTAGCCGACCCTACGGACGGTACAGAGGCTTTCCCTACCAGGTGGGGCAGCATTAAGATTGGCCACACGGGGGTCTCAGCTTAGCCTCCAGAGGGCACTACTAATTGGGCCTTGTCCTCTGAATGGAATGCTGTGTCTCGAGAGCCACACTTTGGGGTGCAGGGACACCCACAACAGGTGACTTCACCTCTCCCCCCCAGTGGGGAAGCACAGAGGCTTTTTCTGAACTTCCAGGAAGGTGGGGTTCAAGGCAGCTGAAGCCCTGGGCTGAGGCCGAGTGATGCGGCACGGTTGCCAGGAAGCCCTCAGGGTGCCCAGCGCCCAATCCTGCTGCTAAGCTTTCCAGGAGGCACACAGCTCCTCCTCTGGGTGGATCACTGAGAGATCCTCCCCTCTCAACCAGGGCCCCCTCTAGAACCACTCACAGGTCCTCTGCTCCCAGCTGCCAGAAAGCCACATCTCAGCCACGTCTGAACGCCACAATGACTGCGAGGTCAGGGCAGGCAAGCGTGCTGATCTCACAGGGCAAGAATGAGATGGAGTTCCACCTTCTGCGTTTGTGTGAATGAACAGAGGTGAAAGATTAGGTCCATGAGGCCACTTAAGTACACCGTTCACACAGGACTGGCCAAACTTTGAATGTTTTCAGAAGAAGGCAATGTCAGCCCTTTGCAGGCAAGTTCCCTCTTGCCCAAGCCCAGCTGCTCAGCTAGATGCTGCCCCCTCCCAGTGGATGAACACCTGTGCCCAAGTCTCCAGAAGTCCTAGAAGAATTTGGACAGGCTGGCAGGGCACTGGCAGAGATTGGCAGCACGGCTGCAGCAAACCCCCTGCCCTGGAAGATGGAGAGAAGCACACCACCCCACCCCTGGGAAGGACCAGGTCTGCAGGAAGGAGCTCCATCTATGCCCGACCAGGGGCACCCAGGTAATGGCCCCCTCCTGCCTTTGTATGTCATGGCCAACATCAAGGGTTCTGCAAAGCCTTCTTGCCAAGTTCAATTTATTTTAAATTAAAATTATTCAGTATCTAAAAATAACTTCAGATTATATAGAACGTGATTGTGTGCAAATCAAAAGAATGCCGAGACGTCTTAACTGCCCCCTTGCCCAACAGCTCAGCTCTGCCCTGTGTCGGGGGGAGGGGCTTCCTTCATACCGCCCAAGGCGGACCGGTTGGCACCGTGGACCTGCTCTGGCTCAGGAGGGCCAAGCGGAAGCGACAGCCTGCCTGCCTCCCCTGGCTCACGGGCCCATGCATTTGGCCGCAGGTGGGGCTGGGAAGGGCTGCCCTTCTGCTGCCCGCCGCTCCAAGGCCAGCTGCATGCTCCAGATGCTGAGGGGGCGCATGTAGGCCAGCGAGCGGAAGACTTTCTTCTCACAGTAGGCCTCGGGGGTCTGGAACGCCATGCCCAGCCGCTCCCAGACCGTCCGGTAGCAGCCCTCGGCAGTGCAAAAGCCCTCTTGCACCAGGCCCTGTGCCAGGCGAGAGGAAGCCCAGTCAGTCAGGCTAGCATCCTGCACCCCTGCCCTCCCCCCATCCCCCACGTCACCCACCTCCTGGATCATGGTGGCGGCCAGGGCGTACACCACACCCACCCACACCTCGTCCGACTGCAGGCTGGAGGTGTCTGGCAACCCTGAGGGGCGCATGCCGTTCACGGCTCCCATGGCCCCTCCCGAAAAGCCCAGCACGTTCAGCTCAAAGATGGTCTTCAAGGCGCTGAGCACGTGGCTGCGAGGGAACACCTGCGGACCAGAGAGGGACTCGTGGAGCCTACTCCCGCTCACAGCCCTCCCCTCCCAAGGCCCCTGACCCCTGTCCTCACCTCGGACTGCCCCTCGCCCAACCCACACGCCCGAAGGAACCATTGCCCGGCCAGCTGGTCCGCCATGATGCTGTCCGAAGAGGGGCCGCGGCTGCTGTCATAGTTGTAGTACTTCCCTGCAAGGGGGAAAGGTGGTGACTGGGGGCTCTTTCCGGCTTTGCTGACCCGCCTGGCCCGGCCCAGACCTACCATTCCAGAGCAGCCGCTCAAATGCTGCCGCACCCTTAGCCAGGATGCCCGAGTACCTCTCCAGGGCCGGGCCGTCTGCCAAGGCCTCCGCCATTCTGCACATCACGCAAACGGACGCCAGCCAGAGGCCGCCACAGTAGGCACTGGTGAAGCAAAGGAGAGGGCTGCCCAAAGGAGGGGACGAGAGGCGCCTGCCCATGGCCTCTCCCAACCGGGTGCGTGTGTGTGTGCAGGGAGACCCACTCCTGCATCCCTCAGAGTGGTGGCTGGGCACTCAGAGCTGCCCTCTTCCCTGGCATCAGGAGGGCAGACGGCTGGGCTGCTTTGTTCCGAGAATCTGCTGCTGGCAGCTGGCTGGTGAGGAGGGTTGGGAAGGGGACCCCCCAAAAAAGAACGCGGACGGGGCAATGAGAAACCCCTCAGGAGCAGCTCAGCTAGGTTCTCGCTGCTGACTGCCAGAGGTGGAAGAAGGATCGATCCCTAGAGCCCATCTCCTTAAAGGGAGAGCTCTACCCTTTTCTGACCTTATCCACCTCACAAGGCTGGCGTCGACTGCAGCAGAATCCCATAAGGCTGAGGTTGCTTTACATCCCACCGGCCACCCGGTGGAATTGTGTGTGTGTGTGTGGGGGGGGGGGGGAACCTGTTCCTGGTGGTACCTCCTTCAGGGGCACTCAGGCCTTCTGACGCCTCCAGCTATTTCCCGCCAGGCAATCCCCTCCCTCCCTCCCCGATGCTACAGGTGCAGAGGCCACGGAGGACGCCCTGGATCAAGGCCATGTGATTTGTTGCTGCGGTGGTTCCCCCTTAGTTCTGCCAGCTCTGCAGAGCAGGGCACCCGCCTCTGTCCTCCTCGGCCTCACCCAGACAGGGCACCAGGATGCCCAGCCCCATCAGCAAGGGAGCCCTTCTCTCCATGGAAGCATGATATCGGGGCACCCAGCCAGCAGAGCCCAAAAGCCCCAGGGACGGTGTGCAGGGGGAGGCAGGCGGGGACATTTGCAAGTGTCTCAGCCGGTGAAGGCAAGCGGGCCCTCCGGGAGGGGCGTAGCTGCCAAGAGGCCACTTCCTGGGGGAAGGGGGAACTCAAGCAGGAATCAGCCTTGAATCGTTGGGCAGCCGCAAGAGAACCAGGAGTGACCACAAGTACACCTGGGCATCTTTTACCCTGGGCACTGGGGTCTCAGGATCATGTTTCAAAGCCCTTGAGAGAAGACCACCCACCCCCGCTACTTAGGGGAAAGGAAATAAGAAGAGACAGCAAGAAATGGGTGCCAGCCCAACAGCCCCGAGCCCCACAGCAGCCGGTGTGCGGGGAGAGGAGCTCTGTCAGCCCTTCCACACAGAGGCTGGAGGGGGGCTCCCGACACCCCGCAGGAAGATGTTTCTGGGCTGGGTTCTAGGATGGGGTGGGGGGCAGGGCCCCTGGCCCGTCACCCACCTGGCTCCGGTGGCCACCCAGGCATCATAGGTTTGGTCAGCAAAGCCCGAGTTCTCAATGAGGCCGTCTCCGTCTGTGTCGAACCTCAGTTCTGATTCCATCACGGTCTGAGGGTGGCAAAGGAGTCTGAGGAAGGGTCCGCAGGGACCCCTGGGTGGCTGGCAGTCCCTGCCCTCCCCACCACTGCACCTGGCAGACAGGCCACATGTCTTGCAAGAAGGCCGTGTCCTGCATGAGGAAGTAGTCCCGGTACACCTGCAGCACAAACTTCAGGTTGAGGTCCTTCCAGGTGGCTGTGTCATGGATAAGGTAGGCATTGACCCGCTGCCAGGGCTCGTCGTCTGGCCGAAGAGAGCAGGAGAAGGTGTGGCAGCCCATCTTCCCAGAAAGCCTCATCCCCCCCACTTGCAAGTGGCCCCAACATGCTCCTCAGCACCCCAAGGAAGGACTCCAGATGATTTCCCCCAAAGGCCGGGACCCCCTAGCCTCTGAGCTGCTGACAGCCTCTGAGGGCTTTTGCTGAGGTGCCCAAGGCTTCCTCCCGTCAACCCAGAGGCACAGAAGGTGGGGGCCGCACAATCTCCTCCCCCAACAGCCCCGCTCACCCCAAGAGCGGCCACAGGGAAAGCTGTCTTGGGGGTGCATTCAGGCAAATTGGAGACAACCTGCCTTCCTGAGGGGCAGCCTCCAGGAAGGTCCAGACCCTTCCCCATGCAGCGAGGCCCCAAGCTGAGGGAGGGAAGCCGCTGGCGTCCTTGCTAAGGGCTGCTGCTGTGAGCTCCTCAGACTCAGACTCCCGACCCGCGTCCAGACAGGAGGTGCTTTACCTGGCTCTCCGATGTCGTGTGGAACGACATTGCGCAGCTTCACTGGGGCCGTCTGTCCACTCATGAGATACTGCCGAGGGCGAGCATCCTCGTTCAGCACCGCAGCAGCTGGGGCAGGGCAGGGCAGGGCAAAGGCATCAGCAGCAGCTCTGGCAGCTGTCCAAATGCCCAGCCCGCTGCCTCTGTCGCCAGCCAAGCACAGGCCAGGCCGTCAGGAGCATACAACGCAGCTCAAGGGGGCGCATTCCTTCCCACCCCTGCCAGGGGCATCCCTCGGTCCAGACCTCCTGTAGTGCTGGCCGTGGAAGACCACTCGGAGCTCAAGGGGGAGGGCACCCACCCACGTCATACTGCAGGCTGAGCTCCAACTTGGGCCACAGCATGGCAAGCGCAAATGAGGCATAGAAGTGGACGTCATAGGTGTTATACATCCGGTACTCCTGGCCTGGAAGGAGGAAGCAGCAGTGGCTGCAAATCACACTGGCGTCCCAGGAGGACCAGGGGCTCCCTCCTGGGGGAAAGCCCAGATGCACCCTGCCCAGGGCCCAAAGCAAAGCCTCACCTTCCAGATAAGCAAACCTCCCGTACTCTTGCAAGACCGGGAGCAGCTGGGAGAGACCCTGGGTGTGCCGCAGGGCCTCCCTGTCCTCAGGCAGCAGCTCCAGCCAGAGGGTACCTCCGTCGGCCAGAAAGTACAGCTCATTGAAGAGGGCCGACTTGTACCAGGGGGGCAGGTCGCTGCAAGAGACACACGTGGGACCTCAGTGGGTCTGCCCAGAGAACCCCCCCCAGGGCCAGGACCCCCAGCATGCCTGCCCACCTGGCCTAGTGACCCAGGAAGAGCGAGGGCACAGCCATCAGTTCAGCAGAAACAAGGCAGAGCCGTTGGGGGGGAAGCAGCCCCACCCCCAACCTCACAGAGTTTGGACAGCCCCAGGCAGGGGGAAACAACCAAGGGCGGGGGGATGGAGGAGACAGCCTGGAAGCAGCTTAATTTGGCCAGAGTGGACCATGGCAGCACCTCAGCAAAGGGAGAGCAGGAAAACTCTGGCGCTGGGCACCTTCCTGCACTTCAAAACCCCTCACCCACAGGGCACTCGCTACCTGTTTGCCAAAATGGGCCCCTGCCAGGCCTCAATCCTCTCCTCCCAGACCCCGTAGCGACTGAGCAGATGGTGGGAGAGCGCTGGGCAGGCGTTCCCGTCGCTGCCAAAGAAGCGGGTGTACCACCTGCGGGCAGAGAGGAAGACGGACCCTCAGCCAGCCAGAGCATCAGTAGGGAAGACGGCCCGGCCAAGAGGCGGTGTCCCCGTCACACACAGAGGACCCTCCAGACTGAGGGGGGGAAGCAATTTTCCCAAGGGGATGCCTGGGAAACTGGGACTGTGGCGTGGCTGCTGCCATGGCTTTTGCCCCTGCTCCACAGGCCTGACAGGGACAGCCAGATAGACCCACAGGCCATAGGATGCCCAGGTCTGTGCCAAGCAGGGCTGCCCCCCCCCCAACCCTGCAGTGTGGTCCTGAGACAGCCCCATTTTCTGGATCAGGTTAGAGTTAGCTCCATGAGTGTGCTGCATGCTGGCACAGCCCTGGGCACCTCCCCACAGGCAGAGCTGTGTGGTTCACCAAAGTAGGTCCACCCCCAAAGCACAGAGGCACCCCCGGGAGTCTGCCCTTCCCAGGAAGCACCCACCTGCGATGCTCCTTCTCCCCCGATCCAAAGCGAATGCGAGGTATGTCCCAGGCCAGGCCCAGCTCCAGCACCCCATGACCGTGACCAGCCACCACGCACGTGGCACACACGGCTGCTGCACAGACCTCCCCCTTCTCCGTGGGGGGGCTCTGACCTGCAAGAGAGCCCTGAGCATCAGGGACCTGGCCTCCTGCCTTTCTCTGCCCACCTTACAGCCCAGGGCTCACCATGAGGAGATGCCAGCCGGCCATCCGCCAAGAGATCCTGCCAAACCTCCTGCCCGCTGCCAGCAGGATTGAAGGCCGTGAGGTGGGTAACAGCAACACCTGCCTGGGGGGGAAGGGGGGGGGCAAGAAAGAAGGGAAGGATAGAGGGGCATAAAAAGCCAGGCCCTTCCCTCCCTCCCCAGAGACAGAGGTGAAGATAGAGGCGGGGAGGTGCAATGGAGCAGGGCAGCCATGGGCGATGAGAGGGTAGCTCCAGAACAGGCTGAGGGGAGGGAGGTGGGGTACTAGCAAGGGGGCCTTCTAGAACCCAGAGGCACCAGAGGTGGGGAATGCACCCACCACGTGGGCCTTGTAAGTAGGGATGTGGCAAAGAAGCCACAATGGGGCATTGTTGGCGCTCCAAGAAGCCTCTCTGCCAGCCTGCAAGAGACAGCCCCGAAGACCATGGAAGGCTCCTGTCCCAGCGGCTTCCATGGACCGTTTCTAAGCCTTGCGGGGTCTCCGGGGGGGCCTACCTTTTCTCGGGCAGAGATGGCCAGCGTGTAGGGGTTTGCAGGAGTCACGTGGTGCAGCATCACCCCATGGACACAGCTACCGCCCTTCTCCACGCTGAAGGGCTCGTTCCAATGGCCGCCCCGGCGGTCTTCCTTGGTCTCCGTGCCATTTTGGAAGGTGAACATGATGGAGACCTCCACCTCCTCTGCACCCTCGTTCTCCACCTCCCAGACGAAAGCGCCCACAGGAAGGCTTGAGTCCTAAGGATGCAACACGGGCGGCTCGTCTGAGGTCAGACCAGTGGGTGGCCCAGCCTCATCCA
Organism: Pantherophis guttatus; assembly: GCF_059756535.1. Lineage (NCBI taxonomy): Eukaryota > Metazoa > Chordata > Lepidosauria > Squamata > Colubridae > Pantherophis > Pantherophis guttatus. The sequence goes on from NC_142064.1 coordinate 239,035, forward strand.
CCCCCCTCTGCCCCACCTTCCTTGCAGGAGCACCTGAGTGTGACCAGATTAAGAAGCTAACACCCCCCCCCCCCAAATCCAGAAGACATACCTAGTTTTGGCTAGAAGGCATTGACCGTCCCATGTACAGACAGTCCTCAAACTAGAACCATACGTTTAGTGGCCAAAGTTACAATGGCGTTGAAAGAAATGACCTATAACTGGTAATTCTCGCCTGCAACCATGACAGCATTCCCACGGCCAGGTCATCCGGATTCCAGCGCCCGGCACATCTTTACGATGGCAGCAGCCTCCTGAGGCCATGTGACCCCTTCTGCGACTTTCCCAGCCAACTCCCAACATGGGGGAGGCCAGGTTCACTTAATATCGGTATGATTCACTTAATAACTGCAGTGACTCACTTAACCATGGTGGCAGAAGAGATCGTAAAGTCAGATGAATTTGTTACTACCGGTTCTGTGGGCGCGGCTTGGTGGGCGGGTAATGTGACTGGCTTTCTACAACCTTAAGAGGTTGTAGAAAAAATGCTTTTAAAAGCCCCTGACGATCCCAGCTGAGCCACGCGATCATCAGAGTGTTTTTTTTTCTTTTAAAAGTATTTTTTTGGCTGAAGAGATTGTAGAAAAAATGCTTTTAAAAGTAAAAAAAAAAAGGCTCTGATAATTGCACAGCTCAACTGGGCATGGGGGGGGGGGGAGGGATTTTTGCTACTGGTTTTCCGAACCACCCGCCGCCATCACTACCGGATCGGGCGACCCGGTCCAAACCGGGAGCATTTCACCCCTGTTCCTGGCCCACCCCGAGGCTTTTGGTGCCATCAGCCATGGTATGCTGTCGGAGTGACTGCGGAGGAAGGGAGTGGGGGTGTTCCACGTTGAGAGCTGCTTCTTCCTCCTCCTTGCCTGGAATCAGTTGAGTTGGGGGGCATGGAAAGGCCCAGCCCTTTTGTTTGTGCGTGTGGGGTCTCTCAGCTCTCTTTCCACTTACATGAACTCCTAGGGGAGGTCATTCAACCGCATGGGGGTCTTTAATACAGTGAGGATGACCCTCGATTCTGCAACTCTGCCCTAGGCATCTTCGGAGGCATCTCCAGTGCCCAGAAGCTGGGACAGTTGGGAGGGCAGGGGGGGAATTGGCAGGGACTCAGTCCTAGCAAGATAGAGGGGCTCTGGGCATTTGGGTCTCCCCAGAATCTGGAGAGTTGTTACCCTTAACTCTCGATGGGAAAGCGCTGGACTTCTGGCTCCTGCTGGGGGAAGAAGTGGCAGCCAAGCCGTGGCAAGCGGGATCTTTGTCCAGGATTATCTTGCACTCTGCTTGCACCCATTCCTGGACCGGGAGGCCCTGCTCAAGCTTATCCACACCCCAGTTGCTTCCCTTTGGATCCCTGCAATACTCTGCACATCAGACGACCATCAAAGACCCCCCAGAAATTTCAACCAGTCCAGAACATGATGGTGCATGTAATTTGGGCTTGCCTGTGCTTTCTGCCCCTGCTGTGCTTTCCCAGTGCAATCTGAAGTGCTAACGATCAGCTTTAAAGCCCCAAGGGGCACAGCAGCAGGTTCTCCGGAGGTTGCCTTTCCTGGAAGGCACGGCTGTCCCTTCTGCCCAGGCAATACTGCTCTTTCTGGCTGAGCCCTTCCTTCCCTGTGGCCTCACGCTGGCCCTTGGCCTCCATGGACTGGAAAAGGGCCAGGGAGTGGGGGCGTGGAGCGTGGGGGTCACCTAGAGGAGCCCCTCTATAGCCACTCTACTCGCTGGATCAGCTACCTTCTAAATTGAATCCTCAAGCGTGAAGTTGCACTTTATGTAATTACTCAACAGTCAGATTTTGACAGGCTGATTATAAATTGCACAGCCCAGGGCGGGATGTTCTCTCCGGATGAGAGCAATTAATTCCAGCAGGTGTGTGGTTGGGAAGCCAAGCGGGGGAGGGGCAGGAGGCAGCGATGCAGCTGCCGGTGGGGCGGGGCTTTCCTCCCCAGGGGGCGCTCCCATTAAGGGGGCCTGGTGGGGGGCTCACCTGGTAGTCGTGCGGGATGACGGGCGTGATCTGCCGACAGGTCAGCACCACCTCCTGCCCGGGCAGCTGGTAGACGGTCCAGGCGCGCGGGTAGAGCGCGTGGTAGAAGGCGTAGTGGCCGCAGAAGCCCCAGTTCCAGCCCTGCAGCCGGCTGGGCTTCTCGGGGGAGAGCACCTGCTGGTAGACCGTCCGGCCCTTCCGCCGCAGGCAGACCGTGAACTGGGGCGGGAAGGGAGAGGCCGGCGGTCAGGGCGCCGCAGCCGAGAGCCGCACCGGGGGAGCCCCAGGGCGCGCCTCCCCGCCCGACCCACCTGGTCCGCCGCTACGGCCCGGTGCTGGTACATGCCCGGCGAGAGCTGCCACCTGCAGAAGTCCCCGCGCCAGCCGCGCGTGACGGTGCCGCCGCCCAGGCCCCCCAGCGGGCAGCCTGCGGACAAGGAAGGAAGGAAGGAAGGAAGGAAGGAAGGAAGGCCGGCCTTGGAGGAGCCGTTGGACGGCGCTTCCCCACCCCCCGGCCGGCCCCTACCCTACCGTAGATCGGGCGCAGCGGCTGCGGCTGCAGCAGGTCGATGAAGGGCTGCCGCTTCTCCACGCGCGTCTTCCGGTACCACCAGCCGAGGTACCTGCGAGGGGGGGGAAGGCAGCGTCAGCCGGGGGTGGGGTGGGCTCCCCGGCCGCCCTCCGGGGAAGGGGCGCCCCTACCTGAAGGCCAGCCCCAGGTGCCGCAGGGCGTGCGCGGGGGAGACGTCGCCGGCCTGCAGGGGCTTCCTGCGCTCGGCGAAGCGGTGGGCCAGGCACAGCCGCCACCCGAACCGCGGCACGCCGCGCCCCGCCGCCCGGCCCTCGTAGAGGCTCATCAGCTCCGCCGCCGCCTCCCCGGGCGCGCCCCGCCCGCAGCCCGCGCAGCCCCCGGACGCCATGGCGGGATCGGCCGACGCGGCGCAGCGGAGCCACCGGCGGCACCCAGGCGGAAAGCGGAGGAGGCGGGGCCGGACCGACGGCCCCGCCCCGGAGAGCGAGTGCGCGTGCGCCCGTCCACGTGGCCGGCCCCGCCCTCCGCGGCCATGATCGAGGTGTCGGCGTCGCTGTTGCGGGGCGCCGCTTTCCTGGCCGGGGAGGCTGTGGAGTGCCTGGTGACGCTGCGCAACCCGCTCCCGCCCGACGCCACCTCCGCCTCCAGGTACGCCCCGGGCGGGGGGGGGGCTCCCGCTCCCTCCGGCACTGAGAGGGCCGCTGCAGGCCGCGCCTCGTCTCGGTCCTTCGCCCCGCCCCGCGTTAAAATCCCGGTTTCCTAGCCGAATGAGAGTCGGGCGTCCCTGTAGCGCCACCGCCGTTCCCAGGCAGGAGCCCTGATGCCCTGTCCGGCCTCTTCTTCAAAAGCTCCCGGGATGGAGAAGGCCGGTTGCCCTGACTGGCCGGAATTCCCTCCTTAATTCCAGGCTGCTTCTCTCCCTCCGTCGCTGCTGCTCCTGCCTTCTGGCCCCGCCCGCCTTCTTCGGGGCAGCCCCTCAAACGCTGGGACGCCCCCAGGCCCCCTTTTCAGTCACCCGGATTTAGCCGCTTCTTGCCACCGTTCCTGGTGCCTTTTAGCCTCCCGGGCCCTCCTGGTTGCTTCTCTCTGCGCTCTTTCCAGGGTCTCCGCGCTTTTTCTGTATTGCGGTGGCCAGAACCGGATATTCCAAGCGGGCTACTAACCCTTCGCCTCGGATCCCGCTTCTGTCCCTCTGTTAACGCGGCCTAGTAACTCTGCAGTTACTGCGGTGGTTGAGCCGGGTTTCGCCTAACTGGACCTACGCGGTGGGTTTTTCCTGCCTAAGAAGGGTAACCTTTTCTCTAGGTTGAATTTCATTTTGTTAGATAGGGTCCAGGGTTCGAGTCTGTCGAGAGCCATCGGGATAGACTCATCAGCCTTGGCGGATGGCATTGAGGGTCCAAACCCGGCAAAGATCGGCCTTTGAGAGGCTGATGGTAGCTGCCTCCTTGATGAAGTCCTGGGACTGCATCTGTGGCCCTCGGTGGAGGGAGCTGTGTGTAGGTGAAGGGAGGGACGCAGTGCCCCCTCGCCGAGGGTCTCCCGTGGGTACAGCCCTCTTGGTTGCATTCATAGAGCTAAACAATAATGCAGTGACGGGAACGGAGCCCAGGCAGGATCTGGGGGGATCCCGTTTCATCTCCCTGTTTATTTTTATTTATTAGGTTTCTGTGCCACCCACCTCCCCTACTCCGGGTGGCTTATAAATGATAGAAACAAGTGAAAAATAATTTAAAGATTAAAAGGAGCTGACATTAAAATGTTATCAAAAGCTGCACTATAACCATGCCTACAAGAGCTGGATGGGATGGGAATGAGGACTTTTTACTGCCCCCCTTGGGGCCCAAGGTCAGTGGGTAAAGTTTTGATTCCCTCCCAGTAGGCCAAAATGGAGGGGGCAGTTTTCACCTGGGGAGTGGGGGAGACACGGCCACAGCAGAAAAGACTCTCCTCCTTGACCTGCCTGCTTCTGTTCCTGAACAGATGGGATCCATAGCAGGATATCCATAGCATCTTCCACTGCTGTGAGGGGTTGGGCTAGTCTCCTCCTTGGATACCCTGAGCTTCAAAGGTAACTACCAACACCTTGAATTTGATCCGGAAGCAAACTGGCAACCAATGCAGCTCACACACTAACAGCATTGTATGTGCAGCCCAAGGAGCTCCCAGTTTATTTATTTAGTGTATGGCTGGTCACACACAATATTAAAACACTTCATTTTTACAGGTTAAAACAATTAAAACATTTTTTTTAAAAAAGTAAGAAAACCTAAGAGGAAAACAGAAATAACATTTCAGAGTTTAATGTCGAGTTTGAAGATCCAGTCAGTAGCTGTCGTTGTTACACAGAGGAAGTCCCTAACATCTCCTGGATACCTTCTGTTAGAGCATTCCCTCACTATATGTTGGATAGCCTGTGTGTGTGTGGGGGGGTGCAATCACATTGTGCTGAAGGTATCTTTCCCCATTTATACAAGGAGTTGGCTCACACCCCTTGAGTCGTTCGAATTCTATTGTATGTCACCCATTATGTGTCGGGGTAGATTAAATCCTGGAGGTATACTATTAGGATTAATATGCTCAGAGATATCTTGGGAATAGCTACTCCACACTTCCATCCACTTTTGTGTGGTGTTCTGATGATCGGCCATCAGCTTAAGCGCTGTCAAGAGTGGTGGGTTTTTTGACTTTAATCGGCATCTTAAGAGATCAGGAATGTAGCCATGAATGGGTAGAGAGGAATTTAACAGGATCTTACTATACTCCCAAATGAGAGCTTCTTGTCGTAAGTGCGGGGGAAGTATGTGACTAAGAACTGGTAGCCAGTAACTAAGTGTAGATTTTATGCACCCAGTAATTATCCATACAGGTGCGCAGTATTCCGCTGCAGAGTAGCAAAGCCCGAGGGCTGCACATCGAACAGTTGTGTCTGAAGCTCCCCAAGTTGTTCCGCATAGTTTTTGTAGAATGTTATTTCTGCTGTTAACCTTGGCAGCCATATTCTGAATATGTTTTTTAAAAGACAGAGTCCTGTCTAAGGTAACCCCCAGGTATTTTGGTGTTGCCTCATATGGGGGCAGTTTGTTGTTTAAGTATACATTGAGTTCTTTTTTTGCCAATTTGTTGTTAAGGTGAAAACATGATGTAACTGTTTTACTTACGCTTGGGATTAACCTCCATTGGTGGAAGTATGTGCTCAAAGTTGTAAGGTGGGCTGTAAGTATGGCTTCTGTAGCTTCGATGTCCTTGAGGCTATATGTAATGCCAGGTCATCAGCATAAGAGAACTTTGTTGATAGCGTGGGTGCTATATCGGAAATATATAAGTTAAATAGAGATGGGGCCAGCACAGAGCCCTGAGGGAGTCCGTTATTCAGGTGTCTTTGCTTAGTGATTTTGTCACCCATAATAACTTGAAAGGTCCTTGCTGAAAGCATGTTATTTATTAGGCGGCCCATAGTCCTACAGGGGACAGTGTGGAGGAATTTGCTTAATAGGCCCTCCCTCCATACTGTATCGTATGCTGCTGTGAGATCCACAAATACAACAGATGTTTTCAATTTATTCTTTTTTTTAAAAAAAAAAAAAGTATTTTTTTTAATTTTTTTTCAACATAAAATATAAAATATATGTTTCAAGAGCGAAGTCTCGATCCGGTCATAGATAGGTACAATCGCTTAAATATTAAAAAGCTCCATTCACAATTTTCTTTCTTTTTTTTTTATTAAAGAGTTTTACAGAAAGAAAAAAAAAAACAAAAATTTTTTTACAAGTATTTCCCCACCCCCCACCCCCTTCCTTACCCCCACACCCCCACCCCGAACTTCCCAGAACAAAATCCAGGGTATAACAATTAACAATCATATGCTAAACTAAGCTAATAAACTAAGGATTCCTATCCCCCCCTTCACACTTTAACTCCCCTTTTACTAACTAAACATAAATACTCTTAATTTTTCTATTCATTTATAAGCTATTTGATACTTTTTAGTCTGATATTTGTTTTGAATATAATCAATCCATCTTCTCCATTCCAATATATATCTTTCTTGAGAGTGATCTTTCAAATATGCTGAAATCTTCGCCATTTCTGCCAGATTTGCTTTTAATGTCCATTCTTCAATAGTAGGCAAATCTTCCTTCTTCCAATATTGCGCCACCAAAAGTCTAGCTGCAGTTATTAAATTTAAAATCAATTTAGTCCCTATAACCGTACAATCTGTAATTATGCCCAGCAAAAACAATTCCCTTTATTTTATTTGACCCTCGCATTTTATTCAATAAAGGTTCCAAAGTTAAAATAAACAATAACGGTGATAAAGGGCATCCTGTCTTGTTCCTTTTTCAATTTTAAAAGTTTCTGTTAAACCACCATTAATTATTATTTGTGCTGTTTGTCTCTGATATATTGCTCTAATAGATTGTGTAAAGTATTCTCCAAACTGCATCTTTTCTATTTTCAATAAAAATTGCCAATTCAATCGATCAAATGCCTTTTCCGCATCCAAAAAGATAAGCGCTGCAGGGTCTTGGTTGTTCCTTTCAAAGTATTCCAATAAGTTTACAATTTGTCTTACATTACCTTTCATTTGTCTCCCACTTATAAATCCAGATTGGTCATTATGAATCATTTGTTGCATGATTACCATTAACCTATTTGCTAATATTTTAGCAAAAATCTTGTAATCAGTATTTAAAAGCGATATTGGCTTATAATTCTTAGCTTGACTACGGTCTTGATCCTCCTTTGGAATGAATGAAATAAAAGCTGTTCTCCACGAAGGGGGTACATCTCCGGCTTGAATCTTGCAAAATAGTTCCTTGGAGCCGCATGCTCCAAGATGGCGATCTGGCTCTAAGTCTGCCGAGGTAGAGATGGGGGTTTTTGGCTTGTGGGGAGCTCCGGGGGCCGTTTGATCATCTAGACCCCCTTGCCCAGCAAGCGTTACTTGAGGCCAGTGGATTGAGAGCTTCTGTGCTCTCTGAGGCGTTTTTAAACTGCCGAAAACAGCGTGACAGCAAGGCTCCGAGGAACAGCTGATCCGTGGTCGCTGCAAGAAGGGCGAGAAGGGCGGCGTCCGCGGTTTATGGACGGTGGTGGCAGCAGCAGCGGAGACAGTAAAATGGCATGCTCCCATGCTGGGGAGCCCGCCAGCACGATGGCTGGGGCAGCGGCTGCGGTGGAGGCTGTGGTGGGGCGCTGGCATCATCGCGGATTGCACCCCCCCCCCGCCCTGGGATAGAGCGGCTGCTGGAGCTCTGGATCGAGTCGTGCCTTTGCGGCCTCTGACCCAGTGCCGATCTCACCTGGCTCCTTGGTTCACTGAGGAGCTAAGGGAGATGAAGCGCCGGAAAAGACGGCTAGAGAGTAGTTGGAAGGCCAGTCGTGCTGAATCTGACCGGACACTGGTAAGATCTCATATTAAGAATTACCTAGTGGCGATAAAAGCAGCAAAATGTACCCATTTTGCTGCTCTTATTGCGTCATCAGATAATCGCCCGGCCGCCCTGTTTAGGGTGACCCGCTACCTTCTCCACCAGGAAGCGCGGGAGGACCCCTTGGAGGGAAGAGCCGAGGATTTTGTTCAGTATCTGTATGACAAAATCACTCAGATTCGGGAAGATCTGGACTCCGACTGGGTAGATCCAGCGGGGATGACGGAGGCAGGTCCTGAGAATGTTATTTGGGATGAGTTTGATCCTGTGACCCCTGAGGACGTGGACAGGATTCTGGGTAGACTGAATGCGACCACATGTTTGTTGGACCCGTGCCCGTCCTGGTTAGTGCTGGCTTCCCGGGAGGTGACACGAGGCTGGCTCCAGAGGATTATAAATGCTTCATTGGGTGAGGGTGTCTTCCCTGCCACCTTGAAAGAGGCGGTGGTGAGACCTCTCCTCAAGAAGCCTTCCCTGGACCCGGCAGTATTGGCTAACTATCGTCCAGTCTCCAACCTTCGTTTTGTGGCAAAGGTTGTTGAGAGTGTGGTCGCGAAACAGCTCCCCCAGTACCTGGATGAAACGACGTATCTAGATCCGTTCCAGTCGGGCTTCAGGCCTGGGTACAGCACGGAAACGGCATTGGTCGCGTTGGTAGATGATCTCTGGAGGGCTCGGGACAGGGGGTGCTCCTCTGTCCTGGTCCTGTTAGACCTCTCAGCGGCTTTTGATACCATCGACCATGGTATCATGCTGCACCGGTTGGAAGAGTTGGGGGTGTGAGGCACCGTACTAAGGTGGTTCTCCTTTCTCTCCGACTGGTCGCAGTCTGTGTTGACGGGGAGGCAGAGGTCGACCCCGAGGCCCCTTATATGTGGGGTGCCACAGGGATCGGTCCTCTCGCCCCTTTTGTTCAACATTTATGTAAAGCCGCTGGGTGAGATCATCCGTGGTTTCGGGGTGGAGTACCATCAGTACGCTGACGACACCCAGCTATACATCTCCACCCCAGACCACCCCAACGATGCCCTTGAAGTGATGTCCTGGTGCCTGGAGGCCGTACGGATCTGGATGGGGAGGAACAGGCTCAGGCTCAACCCATCCAAGACCGAGTGGCTGTGGTTTCCGACGTCCCGATATAATAATAATAATAATAATAATAGTAATAATAATAATTTTATTTCTATACCGCCCTTCTCCCGAAGGACTCAGGGCGGTGTACAGCCTATTTAAAAACAAAATAAACATCAATTTAAAACAATTTAAAAGTATTAAATAATTTGGCTTAATTTAAAACCCCAAAAATTTAAAACATCCAATTAAAAATTATGTTGCTAACCCAGCCTGGCGGAACAATAGGGTCTTGAGTGCGCAGCGAAATACCCGGAGGTCAGAAATCTTACGAATTTCCGGGGGCAGTTCGTTCCACAGGGCTGGGGCTCCCACAGAGAAGGCCCTCCCCCTGGGTGTCGCCAGCCGACATGACTTGGCCGATGGCACCCTGAGGAGACCCTCTCTGTGGGAGCGGACTGGCCTGTGGGAGGCTATTGGTGGCAGAAGACGGTCTCGAAGGTACCCGGGTCCTATGCCATGGAGCGCTTTAAAGGTGGTAACCAACACCTTGAATCGCACCCGGAAGACCACTGGGAGCCAGTGCAGCTCGCGCAGGAGGGGTGTCACATGGGTGCAACGAGTTGCACCCATAACCACCCGCGCGGCCGCATTCTGGACCAGTTGGAGCCTCCGAGTGCTCTTCAAGGGGAGCCCCATGTAGAGAGCATTGCAATAGTCCAACCGGGAGGTGACAAGGGCGTGAGTGACTGTGCGCAGGGCGTCCCGATCCAGAAAGGGCTGCAACTGGCGAATCAGGCGGACCTGATAAAAGGCCCCCCTGGCCACGGCCGTCATATGTTCTTCTAAAGACAGCCGTGCGTCCAGGAGGACACCCAGATTGCGAGCCCTCTCTGTGGGGGGCAAAGATTCACCCCCAATAGTCAGCGATGGCACCTGCTGACTATATCGGGACGCCGGGAGCCACAACCACTCGGTCTTGGAAGGGTTGAGTCTGAGCCTGTTCCTCCCCATCCAGACCCGCACGGCCTCCAGGCAGCGAGACATCACATCAAGGGCATCGTTGGGGTGGTCTGGGGTGGAGATGTACAGCTGAGTGTCGTCAGCGTACAGATGACACTTCACCCCAAAACCACGGATGATCTCACCCAGCGGCTTCACATAAATGTTGAACAGGAGGGGCGAGAGGACCGACCCTTGCGGCACTCCCCATGCGAGATGCCTCGAGGTCGACCTCTGTCCCCCTGCCAACACAAACTGCGAGCGGTCGGAGAGGAAGGAGGAGAAACACCGCAGAACGGTGCCCCCTATTCCTAACCCCCTCAACCGCCGCAGCATGATACCATGGTCGATGGTATCAAAAGCCGCTGAGAGATCTAATAGGACTAGGACAGAGGAACAACCCCTGTCCTGAGCCCTCCAGAGATCATCCACCAACGCGACCAATGCCGTTTCTGTGCTGTGCCCCTGCCTGAAGCCCGACTGGTACGGGTCCAGATAGATAGCTTCATCCCGGTGTCGGGGAAGCTGTCGTGCCACCACGCTCTCAACAACCTTCGCCACAAAACGAAGGTTGGAGACCGGACGATAGTTGGCTAATTCAGCTGGTGCCATCGCTGACTATTGGGGGCGAATCATTGCCCCCCACGGAAAGGGTTCGCAACTTGGGTGTCCTCCTGGACTCACGGCTGTCTTTAGAAGAGCACTTGACGGCCGTGACCGGGAGGATTTTTCATCACGTTCGCCTGATCCGCCAGTTGCGTCCCTTTCTGGATCGGGACTTGTTACGCACGGTCACTCATGCCCTCGTCACCTCCCGTCTGGACTATTGTAACGCTCTCTACATGGGGCTCCCCTTGAGGTGCACTCGGAGGCTCCAACTGGCGCAGAGTGCGGCCGCGTGGGTGGTGATGGGAGCGACGTGGCGCTCCCATGTAACACCTCTCCTGCGCGAGCTGCACTGGCTCCCGGTGGTCTTCCGAGTGCGCTTCAAGGTTTTGGTTATCACATTTAGAGCGCTCCATGGCTTAGGACCTGGTTATTTACGGGACCGCCTGCTACCACCAATAGCCTCCCACCGACTAGTACGCTCCCATAGAGAGGGGCTCCTCCGGGTGCCGTCGGCCAAACAGTGTCAACTGGCAGCCCCCAGGGGGAGAGCCTTCTCTGTGGGGGCACCTACGATCTGGAACGAGCTTCCCCCGGAGATACGGAGGATCCCGGATCTGCGTACCTTCCGTCGCGCGCTTAAGACCTTTCTATTTCACCAAGCCGGCCTGACCTAAGTTTTTCCCCTTTTTAAATGGAAATTTTAATTTGGTTTTAAATTATTGGGGTTTTAAATTTGTTCAGCCAAATTATTTAATTTTCGTTTTAATCTATTTTAAATTTTGTATTTATATATTTTATTCCATGGCTGTTCACCGCCCTGAGTCCTTCGGGAGTAGGGCGGTATACAAATTCAATAAAATAAATAAATAAATAAGTGGTTCTACCATTTCTAACTGAAAATTTTTATAATAAACAGCTGTCAGTCCATCTGTGCCTGGAGCTTTACCCCCCTTTAACTGTTTAATTGCTAAGATAATTTCTTGTTGGTTCAGTCCTTCCCTTTGCTCTGGTGTAATTACAGGGATATTCTCCTCCTGTAAATATCTGTCTATATCTTTGTCTTGAATTGTATCACTAGCATATAACTTTGTATAGAATTCTAAAAAGGCTTTTTTAATCATATTTTGTTGATATACCTCTTTACCGTTGTATTCTATTTTTTCTATAGTACGTATAGAAACTCCATATCCATATATCAAAAAAAGATTTAGGCAATCTTGCACAATTTTGGGTATTTTGAAGTAATCCTTTTTTGTCCTTTTGGGTATCCAATACTCCATTCCAATCACCCATTAATATACACGATTTATAATCCCATTGTATTATTTTGGTATGCAAAAGCTTATAAAATTTTTCTTGCTGTTGGTTAGGAGCATATACTCCAATTAAAAGTGTTTTCTTCCCTTCTATTAGGAATTCAATTGCAATATATCTTCCTTGAGCATCTGCCTCAATTAATTTAGCTGTTAAATCTGTCCTTAGGTATATAACTATACCATTTTTCTTCTCTGGTCTAGATGCAACAAAATATGTCCCCAATCTTGAATTTATCAAGTATTTTTGATCTGTCACTCTAATATGTGTTTCTTGTAGACAAATTACATCATTTTTAAACTGTTTCAAATAATGAAATATTTTCTTTCTCTTTTGTGGTGAATTCAAACCATTGACATTCCAGGTCAAAAATTTAGTTACCATTCTTGGCACCTTGAAGTTTTACGAGTGCCAGCTGAAGATCCTCCTTCACCTGTCTCTTCGGCCTTGCTCCTCCCACTGCTTCTGTTTTTGTAGCTTCTTGAGCTTTCATTTGGGATTGCTGTAACTTTAAATCTTGTTCTTTTCGCTTTGCTGCAGCGCGAGTCTGCCTTTGATCTTTTGGTTCTTCTCTTTTTTCTACTACTTCCAAAGGTTGATCAATACCAAAAAATTGCAATAAATCTTCTTCAATAAGCGAGGTCTCTCCTGGAGCTTGTGGCTGTTTCCTGTCCCTGTATCGCCAGCTCTTCTTTTCTTCTCCGCATTTCCTGAGATGGTGGACATCCAGCCTTTAATACGTTAGTATAAAAATCTCTTGCCTTCCAAATTGTGTTAAGACGATACTTTTCTCCCATATAATTCACCACCAGTCCAGCTGGAACATCCCATCTAAACTGAATCTGTTGATTTCTAAGTTCATCCACCAAGAAAGCAAACTCCTTTCTGCTTCTCAACATTTTTGGGGGAATTTCTTTCAACACTAAAACCTCTTGTCTTGCAATTTGAAGTTTATTTTTATAGAAAGCTTGTAAAATTTCATTTTGGGTCGTCCTCGTTGTAAAATTAATCACAATGTCTCTTGGCAATTGATTCTGTCTAGCAAACCAGGAATTAACACGATATATTTTGTCAATTTGCAATGAGAGATCTGCTTGTTGCTCCCCAGTTATCTTTGCAAAAGCCTCTGCAACGATCTCTCTCAAGTTCTCTCGATTGTGTTCTCTCAGACCTCTTACTCTCAGGGCAAATTCCATCGCTCTATACTGTAATGTCACCACTTCATCGTCTGCCCTGTCCACCTTGGTCTGAACTTCATTCATTTTATTTTCCAAATTCAGATTGGACTGATTAATTTCTTCTACTCTTTCATCCAACAATTCAATGTGTTTTGCCAGACCCTGAAATGCCCTTACTATTTCTTCTCTTATTTCCTTATTCCGAATCTCTATGACTTCTTTAATTTCTGCCATCTCTTCAGACACTCCCTTAATTTTCCCCTCTAAAAAAGAAGTTTGTTGCTTCAAAGCCTCCTGGAGAGATTCCTGTAAAACTTCCAAAGTCAGTATTTGTGGGTTTGAAGTAGACAAAGATTGTAGTTTTGATGGTTGTGCTGGCGATCCTCCAGCACTTTTAAAGCCAGATTTTATTTGCTTAGAAGCCATTTTTAGCTTTCAATTTATACTTCCTACAGCAACCAAATCAATAAATTCAAATGTTTTTAAATCTTTTTTAAGTATTATAGTTTGTTTAAAGTCCAAACTGTAGCCTTTTCACTTTAAATGTTTCTTTCTTTGGTGCAGAATCCAGTAATCTTAAACAGCCTTAGAAGCGCTAACGATGTTAACTATCACTTTCACTATAACTTTCACTTTCACGCCCTGTTACAGTTCAGGCGCCATTTTTGCTTTCGTTTTAAAAGTCTTAGAAGGAAGAAGTATAGACACAGAGTTAAAGTTCAGTACTTGCAGTTGCTAGGACTCCTGTTTTTGTTCTGCCTGCGTTGAGCTTATTTTGAATAAGTTGGTTTAATGCTTAGCAGGAGCTCTGTAACAACGCTGAGCACTATAGTAGTTTAAAGTTGGCACTACGAACAGCTGCTACGTAGCACCCTTTATACATTTGCTCCACTCCTCCCTAATTTACTGGTCAGAGAGCATTCAGCTGTGACAGGCAATCACGCACGCCTCTCTTCCGGGTGCCTCGTTCCTCGGAGCGCGCCGGTCACTGCCCCTCCTCCGCCGTTCCCTAGCCCGCCGCCCCGGCTGCAAAACCCCGGTGCCACCACCACCTGGTTATTTACGGGACCGCCTACTACCACCAATAGCCTCCCACCGGCCAGTACGCTCTCATAGAGAGGGACTCCTCCGGGTCCAGTCAGCCAAACAGTGTCGACTGGCGGCCCCTAGGGGGAGAGCCTTCTCTGTGGGGGCACCTACCATCTGGAATGAGCTCCCCCCAGAGATACGGAGGATCCCGGATTTGCGCTCCTTCCACTGTGCTGTGAAGACCTTTTTATTCCATCAGGCGGGCTTGGCCTAATCTCTTCCCTTTTAAATATGTAAATTTTAATCTGTTTTTAAATTATTGGGGTGTTTTAATCTGTCTGGGCCAAAATGATTTAATTTGATTTAATTTCTTTTTTAAATTTTTTGTATGTATGTATTTTATTGTTGGCTGTTCACCGCCCTGAGTCCTTCGGGAGTAGGGCGGTATACAAATCAAATAAACCAAACCACCACTTGTGAGTTTCTGTGTTCAGCATCTGGATGCAGTCCTGTGTCCTCGTTTGCTTGGTTTGCTGGGCGCAGTCTTGCAGTATCAGGTACGTGTGCCCATTCTCTTTCTCCTCCTCCCCATCCCATTATTGTCGAGCGGAGGCTTGGGCTCGACAGGCGGCTCCCCTTCACCAGGGGGTCCTCTGTAAGACATAAGGTAGTTATGTTAGTTTCAGATTTTGGTTTTAGGGGGTATTTTCGGTGGAACCGATGGATGAGCCGGGGAGCGTTCATATCCTTCTCTAATACCCATGACGCCTCTTCATCTGGATACCCCCACCATTTCACTAGATAGTGCATTTTCCCTCTATGTCTCCGAGCGTCTAGAATGTCGTCTATTTCGTATTGATTGTTTTCTACTGGGCCAGGGGGCTCGGGTGACCACCTAACCAAAGTAGCGGGTTTGAGGAGACTCATATGGAAGGCTGGATGAATCTTCCCTAACACGGGCAGAAGTTTGTGAACAAATGTGACTGGATTAATGACTGTAATTATCAGGAAGGGGCCTAAGTACTTTGGACCCAGTTTTTTGTTGGGTACCCTTAATTTAATATACTTGGTTGACAGATACACCATATCCCCTACCTTGAAGGGGTCTAATTCCGTTCGTTTTTTGTCTGCCTGGCGCTTATATTCATCTGCGGCTTTGTCTAGAGCTTTCCTAATAGGTGGCCATAAAGACCGTATCTTTTCGACCCACTCTTCAGGGGTTCCTGTGTAGGTGGGCGGCATTATTTCAGGGATGGCCACAAAGTCTTGGCCAGAGACTATTTTAAATGGCGTGAACCCAGTGCTCCGGTGTATGGCATTGTTATACGCCACCTCGGCGAAAGGGAGTAGCTGGGACCATTCGGTCTGTTGATAGAATACATAGCTCCTGAGATAACGTTCCACCATCGCGTTGGCCCTCTCCGCTGCCCCATTTGTACTTGGATGGAAGGCGGAACTTAAACCCTGGGAGGAGCCGATAGCCCGAATAAAATTCCTCCAGAACCAGGCAGTGAACTGCACCCCCCTATCAGAGATAATTCGGCGAGGAGGCCCTGTGTATCCGGTATACATGTTGCATGAAGAGTTTAGTCAGTTTGCGTGCCGATGGTAGTCCCCGGCAGGGTATAAAATGGGCTTGTTTTGAGAATAGGTCAATGACGGTCCAGATGACCGTATTACCATTATTTTCGGGTAAACCGACCACAAAGTCCATGGCTATATCTTCCCATGGCCTTCCAGGTGTGGCTATGATCTGTAATAACCCGAAGGGTTTCCCTGGCCGTGGTTTTGTTTTAGTGCACACTGGACATCCGTTAACATACGTCTCTACATCGGATCGCATTTTTGGCCACCAGAATTGTCACCGAACCAGATGAAGGGTTTTTAGAAACCCAAAATGTCCGGTGAATTTTGCATCATGGCACCGCTGCAACACTGTCTCTCGCAGGGTCTGGGGCACATACAATTTTTCACCCTTCCAGGCCAGGCCATCCTGTTGTTTAATCAGATGTTGATTGGCTTTCACCCACCCGTCTGTTTGCAGAGCATTCCGCAGAGCTTCCTTCCATTTGGAAGGCGCTTCGACGGACCCTAGCGTCCGTCCCTCTGGTGCCCTCTCTGGTATCATGGCCTGAATCACCTCATCCCGCTTGCTATGGAACCGTGGCATACGGGAGAGGGCATCCGCTAAGAAGTTCCTACCTGCTGTGACCTGTTTCAAAGTAAAATCGAATCGTTGAAAGTACTGGGCCCACCGAACCTGTTTGGGTGACAACTTCCTGGGTGTTTGTAATGCTGTTAGATTCTTATGGTCCGTCCACACTCGAACCTCTTTTTGGTACCCTCCAGAAGGTGTTGCCAGGCCATGAGGGCCCATTTGACAGCAAATGCCTCCTTTTCCCATATAGCCTACCCTCTCTCGGTGGAAGTAAACTTTTTTGAGGTATACACGCATGGGAGTAGCTGGCCGGTTTTGTTGGGTTGCAAGAGGACTGCGCCAACCGCTACGTCACTGGCATCTACCTGTACAATAAACGGCTCCTCTTGGTTAGGGTGCTGCAATATGGGTTCTTGGGAAAACAACATTTTCAATCTTTCAAGCGCCTTCTGACATTTTTCTGTCCATAACACATGCTGACTCGGTTTTACTTTTGTAACCTGTCCTTTTGTGGTGAGAAGGTCGGTGAGGGGTAAGGCTATTCTCACAAAGTCTGGTATAAATTGCCTATAAAAATTGGCGAACCCTAGGAAACTTTGTAATTGCTTCCGTGTGACGGGGGGTTGCCAGTCTAACACCGTTTTTTACTTTGTTAGGATTCATGCCTAGCCCTCTCCTAGATATTCGATACCCCAAATAATCTAGTTCGGTGCGGTGAAACTCGCACTTAGAAACTTTAACGAAAAGTTTGGCTGCTAGAAGTTTTTGTAGGACTTGGCGGACTAGAGGCACGTGTTCTTCCATTGTATTGGTATAGATTAAGATATCATCCAGATATACCAATACTCCGCGATACAGGTGGTCATGTAATACCTCGTTAATTAACTCATAAATACCGCTGGAGCTCCTTGCAGTCCGAACGGCATCACTTGGAATTTGTAACTTCCGAGTGGGCAATTAAATGTGGTTTTCCACTCATCTCCAGCTTTCACTCGTACCCGGTAGTACGCCTCTCGCAAATCTAATTAGTAAAGATTTGGCCAGTGGACAGTGTGGCCATTAAATCTTTTATAAAGGGCAACGGGTATAACGGTTCAACGGTTACCGCATTCAGACCCCGGAAGTCCACGCATAAGCGCAGACCGCCATCTTTCTTCTCCCGGAACAACATGGGAGCAGCCATATGTGCTCGGCTAGGTGTAATGAAGCCTCGGGCCAAATTTTGGTCTATATATTTGCGCAGTTCTGCTATCTCTCTTGGGGTCATAGAATACATTCGAGGCTTGGGTAATTTAGCCCCGGGTATTAGTTCTATCACGCAATCGGTAGGCCTATGAGAGGGTAAGCCCAGCAGTCTCCCCGCCAGGGATCTGAACTCTTGCACATACTCTTAGCGGGACAGCCCTTCTGTCGTAATGACAGTAGTTCTTCGGCTTGCTGGACCCGTGACTCATCCTCAAAACGTGTTCGGAGACCCTCCAAGAACAAGCCAACATCAATTAACTCACGAGTGTGGTCGCTATGGAGGTCAGCCGCCCAATCAGCTGCCTCCCCTCACAGCCCTGTGGTGATGGCTACAACTATAGCCCATTGTGACAGATAGAGATGGCCATATAAGTCGACGTAACTAAGTACCTGATTTAGGAATATGGCCAGCCGGTCAGGGCTTCCGTCGAACGTAGCTTGGAGGGGTGGAGGTCCCCACATCCCTTGGGGAGGTCAACCCCCCGGGGCTCCCACATATGCTGGTCTGGGAGGATGGCCCTGTCCGGGTACTCTATCCGCTCGGAGCCCTTGTGGGTGTGGTTCGGTTGAGCGGGTGGTACTGGTATCCCGGACTCCCTGTTCATCTGCACTCCTCCTTCCACGATCCATCCGGTGAGGCCCCTCCCCTTCAGAGGAATGAGCACCCATGGGGGAGTCATCAGGTCGTCTAGTGGCCCTCTCGGACCGAGAGCCCAATCGCAGCTTGGGGCTAGCTAGCCGGAACCGGTGGTCTGAACCGGAGCCTCGCCAGGGGGGCACTTGCTCCTCTCCAGGAGCCCAAGGCTGCCACGATGAAGCATCTCTAAAGCTGAACTCTCCATATTTCTCCTTGATAATGTCCAGCTTAGAGGAGCCGAGGCCGGTTGAATAGCTCCAATCCCCTTCATCGTCATCCACCCACCGTCGTTCTCTCCAGCGCCGAAACGTCTCCCCCGTCAGCTCTGGAGGAGGATCTTTCCTCGTGCACCCCCCCGGTTACCGCCGGGCTGGTCCACCACTCCCTCGCGGCAGCTGGCGCGCCCATGGGTTTGGCGGCGGGGGGTTCGCTATCCCCTCCCCCTTGGCTTCGCGGAGGCTCCTTTGGACGAACTGCAGGAGCCGGGGGGTCGTCCTGGGCCGCAACGCTCACGCCGTTCTCCTTCTCCACCCGAGTTACCTTGGAGGATTTTTCTGCCAGATCCACACTTTCTGCCATTCTCGTCCCCGAAGCGAACAGAGAAACTAATGCTGATTTGAAGGTAGCGCCAACTTTCTCTCAGCTCCTTCTCCCGGGCGACTCGCAGGTAGCAAGAAAACACAACGAGACACATGCAGGGTCTTCAGTGAAGTTGGTTTAATGCTTAGCAGGAGCTCCGGAACAACGCTGAGCACTATAGTAGTTTAAAGTTGGTGCTACGAACAGCTGCTATGTAGCGCCCTTTATACATTTGCTCCACCCCTCCCTAATTTAATGGTCAGAGAGCATTCAGCTGTGACAGGCAATCACACACGCCTCTCTTCCGGGTGCCTCGTTCCTGGGAGCGCCCCGGTCACCGCCCCTCCTCCACCGTTCCCTAGCCCGTCGCCCCGGCCACAAAACCCCGATGCCACCACCACCACTTGTGAGCTTCTGTGTTCAGCATCTGGATGCAGTCCTGCGTCCTCGTTTGCTTGGTTTGCTGGGCGCAGTCTTGCGGTATCAGGTACGTGTGCCCATTTTCTTTCTCCTCCTCCCCATACCATTATTGTCGAGCGGAGGCTTGGGCTCAACATGTTGATTGCAGGGGTGGGCGCGGCGTCTTGTTCTGCTTGAAGCAGTAAAGCCTCGGATTCGGAGCTCAGTCGAACTACCAAGGAGCTCTCACCCTCCATGCCCCAGAATTACTCCTAGGGCTTTTGGGGAGCTCTACCTTTGTTCGGCTGCTCACCTTCTTCTCTTCTCCCGAGGGGAAGGTTTCCAAGCCTGCAGACAGCTGATTTGCACTGTCTTGGCGGTTTTAACGAAATTGCGGGGCTGACGGTCCGAGAGGAGCGTCTGTCAGCGCCTGCGGTGCCACTGGAAGGCCCCCTATTCACAATTTTCCATTACACCTTTTAAAATTAAAGAGCAGAACATAATAAAAAAAAATTTTTTTTAACATAGATTCTAGTATCTTGATCAGAACCATTCTATTATATTAGCACCAATTTAGTTTCCAAATAGAAGATTAATTCATTTTATATACCCATTTATAAATTCAGTTATATCTGGTTCTTTCCCAAGCCCCCTTCATTACGCCTTTTAACATCAATATCAAAACATAAGATTTTAAAAAAATATTCTAACCTCTTGGTTGATTATTTACCGTACAATTTTATCACCACACATCTTAGTTTCTATTTTTTATTTCTATTTTTTATTTCAATTTATAAATCAAAGTTCTATCCATATTTCTTAATCTCTAGACCCTTCATCAAATCTTTAAATCTTAAACTTTATCAATTTACCTTTAATTTTACATATTTCATATTACACAGCTTTATCTCAAAATCCATATCCTCCTCCATATCTCCTCCTATTGTTTGGCTGATTTCCAGCATATTTTATTTTGGCTGATTTACAGCATGTTTTATTTTGGCTGATTTCCAGCAAAGTCACCTCCATACCTCCATCCATTGTTTGGCTGATTTCCAGCATATTGTGTTTTGGCTGATTTTCAGCATAGTCTCCAAACCTCCCACTGTTATTTGGCTGATTTCCAGCATATTTTATTTTGGCTGATTTCCAGCATATTCTCCTCCAAATCTCCACCTCTTGTTTAGCTGGTATACCAGCATGCTTTCCTCCACGCCTACTTCTATTATTTTAGCTGTTTTATTTTAACTAATTCACAGCATATTACATAAGTTGCTTTTTCAACGCATTCTCCCACAATTTTTAACTCAACATTATTTTAACAGATATCTTCTCACATATTTTCTCCTGGATTGTAAATTTCCTTTAAAGTCATCTCTCTTCATATTTATTTTAAAATTCAAAAATTCATTTAAGCATTTAAAACATTTAAAAACTCATATTCTTATTCAATCATTTATAATCTTATTTCATGACCAAATTAGTATATGTGTATTTATATAATCAAGTTTAAAAGGAATGGAAGTGAAAAGTAAGAAAGGAAACAGAGAGAGAGAAGAGAGAGAGTAAAAGTAAAGAGGAAAAAAATAGCAAAAGAAGGAAAAGAAAAAAGATAACAAAAGAGAAAAAGGGAGAAGGAAAACACCTCATATCAGTATTCAGGCTTCAGATATACATTAAGCATTATATTTCCATTTTAATCAAATTATGTTATTTTTCTTATCTTGCAAGCCACTATATTCCATTTCTTCTTTTTCCAATCTGTCCAAAACTGTTCCTTTTCCATTTCAATATTATCAAAGTTAAAAGTTCTATAAAGTTTAGTTCTTTTGTATCTTCTTTTTTTTTTATTGCAAAAGTTTTACAGTTACATTTTCACCCCTTTCCCCCCCCCCAACACCCACCCCGAACTTCCCAACCTCCTTAACCCTCCCTAACCCTCCCCTCCCCCCCGGACTTCCATACAATATAGTCATATCAAGTAAAGAAACCCCCGTTAGTATAAAACTTGTATAAAACTTGAACCCCTCCCTCCCCCTTATAATTAATTTTTTTTTCCCCTCTTCATTACATTAAAATATTTCTAATACATTATTTTCACATGAAAGCTATTTGGTACTTCCTAGTTTGATATTTGTTCTGAATATATTCTATCCACTTTTTCCATTCCCATTCATAAGTCTCTTGTGAACAGTCTTTTAAATATGCTGAAATCTTCGCCATCTCTGCAAAACTGGCCATCTTCAAAGTCCATTCCTCAATAGTGGGCAAAGCTTCGTTTTTCCAATATTTACCTATCAACAATCTTGCTGCTGTTATCATATACAATATCAGTTTTGTTTCACCCAATGTAAAACCCTTAACTATACCCAATAAAAACAGTTGTGGAGAAAATTGAATTTTTTTCTTCAAAACATTCTGCATGACCCACCAAATTTTTATCCAAAAAGCCTTAACTTTCCTACAGGTCCACCAAACATGATAATATGTAGCATCTAAACAATCACATCTCCAACATTTTGGCTGAACATTAGGGTACATACACGACAACTTTTTGGGATCTAAATGCCATCTATAAAACATTTTATAGAAATTTTCCCTCAAATTCTGAGACTGTGTAAATTTAACATTCTGAACCCAGATTTTTTCCCATGTTTCCAACATCACTGGTTCATCAAAATTTTGTGCCCACTTAATCATACAATCTTTAACTAATTCAGTTTCTGAATCCCTTTCTAGCAAAACATTATAAAGCCTTTTAATATGCATTGGACCTTTCTCTTTTATATGTCTAACCAATTCTTCCTCATGCAACATAATACCAGTTTTTTGGTCCTCTTTCCATCTCGATTGTAGTTGATTATATTGTAGCCAAGTTAAATTAATCCCTTCAGCCAACAATGTCTGTAGTGTCTTCAGCTGCCATCTGCCCGCATCTGTAAAAAGAACCTCTTTGTATAAAAAACCCCCGAGTGACATTATATTTGTATTCCACAAAATATGACCAAGATCCAGCCATAGCGGTATTTTATAATCCCATTTGAATCGGTGCTTCTTCCAAACTCTCATCAAAGAATCTCTAAGTATATGGCTTTTAAATACTTTATCAACTTTGTCGTCATAAAATAAGTAAGCATGCCATCCAAATTCAAGATCAAAACTTTCTATATTCAGTATTCCGGCCTTTTTCCTTCCAAACCAATCACTTGTTAAAGTCAAAGCTGCTGCATCATAATATAGCTGTAGGTTTGGAAGTTTAAGACCTCCCCTTTCTGGAACATCTTGCATAATTTTCAATTTCACTCTTGGCTTTTTCTCGTTCCAGACAAACTTATTCACTCCAGTTTGCCACACTTTCAGTTGTTTGTCGCTTTTAAGCACCGGAATCATTTGGAACAAAAAAAGAAATCTTGGCAAAATGTTCATCTTAACTGCTGCTATTCTTCCAAGTAGAGACAGCTGCAGTTTTTTCCAAGTCTCCATGTCTTTCTGCACCTCTCGCCACAACACCTCATAATTATTTTGAAACAATTTCATGTTTAATTCTGCAACCTGAACTCCTAGATATTTTACCTTAGGTACAATCTCAAAACCTGCCCTCCTTTCAAGCTCGTGTTTATGATCTTGTGTCATGTTTTTAACTATCATTTTCGTCTTTTTTTGATTCAGTCTAAAACCTGAAACTTTACCATAGTCTTGTATAATGTCCTTCATCAGGATGGTTGATTCCATTGGTTGTGCTAGGGTAACAACCAGATCGTCTGCAAATGCCTTTATTCTGTAATCCTCTTGCCTTATCATTATACCTTTCAAAATATTAGAGTCCCGTATTGTGTTTAACAAGACTTCTAGGGTTAAAATAAATAAAAGTGGGGACAACGGACATCCCTGTCTTGTTCCTTTTTCAATTTTAAACTCTGTTGTCTTTTCCATATATGATATCATCGTCCCTTCTTTCGTTACCATGCCATTTTCTTTTATTGCTGCGCCTATTAGTTCAATTATAATTGTTCCATTTTATTTCTTCTTTCTTTCCATCAATAAAACCTCCACTAGACAGATTGGATATCTCCAGAATCAAACCTCCTTGGTTGTTGCCAAAGTAATCCAGTTTAAATAGCAAGACACATAGTTTCTCTTCCAAGCCGCAAGCAATCCACAATTGCACTTTCACTTCGTCACGGCATCTCCATTTTGTCTTTTATATAGTTATCTGCTTGTCTTTTCCCCTTGTTTTAAAAAGTTCCTGTTTATCGCCTCTTTCCTCTTTCTCTCTTCAAAGATAATCCATTCCCATTTAGAAAAAAGAAATTTTCAAAGTTTTGTAACTTTCCAAAAAAATGATCACTCAAAATCGGTCAGTAATAGCAATAATTCATTAATGGGTCTTTTCCTCCTGTAAAGTATTTTACTGGATCTTCTTGCCCCGGTAGTCGATAGCTGCTAATTAAGGTTAGGGGCACACTTGTAATTAATTTAAGCGCTGTTCCCGCCTGGGTTGGGTCTCACTTACCCGGCTTCCGAATACTTCGCTCTTTCTCTTCCTTCTTCCTCCAGCGCGATGCTTCTTCGGTTGGCCCCGGCTTCGAGGCAGCCGCCATGGCTGCTGCTCCCTCGCCGCCGGCTCAGACGGCCCATTCCTCTCGGCCGTCCAAGGGGTCCCTCTCTTTCCCCCTGTCCCTACAGGACAGGGTAGGTCCGCAGACCTGTCGGCGGTGTCTGGACAGTCGGGGTTTTGCGGGGCTTGTGAGACCCCCGCCATTTCCCCGACTGGATCGCTGCGGCGCCAACTGGAAGTCCTGATGTTTTCAATTTATTCTGATAGCTGCTTTCAATATGGCTTGTAAGACTAAGGACCTGATCAATACAGCTCCGATAAGATCTAATACCAGCCTGTTCAACCGGTATTTGTTCATTAATTTTCTGTCCGATTCTGTTAAGTAACAACCTTTCAAGTAGTTTATAACAGACACCTAACAGAGCAATGGGCGATAGTTTTCTGGCTTATTGCTTTTGGTTTTAATATGCCGATTACCTTGGTTCTTTTAAATTCTGGAGGGATCTTACTGGAAGTTAGAATATCTATATAAAATTTTGCCAGCCATTCTTTTGTGCGAGGTCCAGAATGGATGATAAATTCTGGCATTACTCCATCAAAACTAGGAGATTTTCCAGCTTTGACATTCTTCAGGGCAATGTCTATTTCAGCTGCTTGGAAGGGTCAAGCGTATTCCTGGTTAGGCAATCCCAGAGTTTTTAGATACTTTAGTTCTCTTTTCAGTAGTTTAGTATGTTTCTTATCATGGGGTACTCTAATTAAGTTGACAATTCGAGTTGCTACTTGATCTGGAGTAACCTCTTGATGTTTACGTTGAACTGGTTGGTCTCCTCCCAGTTTTCTCAGTAGGCTCCATGCCTTCCTGCTTGAGTGTTTAAAATCTAATCCAGACGTAGTTTGCTCCCATTTCTGTCTACGCGCCAGGTCCAGATTATGAAGAAGTTCATCGGCTATCTCAGCATCATCATTCTCTAAAAGTTTTTGGTACAGGTTTTCGCAAGTTTCATTCCATCCTGGGATATATTCCTTGCGGAAGCCACGTGGGATGGATTTTTTAGCCTATGACATAATTGCTCCAACAAAGCAATAGTAGCTGTTACTAATTGCCGGGATACGTCCAATTGTGTTCTCAAGGTCCATCGTGTACTTTTCCCAGTTAGCCTTCTTCAGGTTCCACCTTGGTTGAGGTATAGATCTAATAATAGGTATCTTTATTCCTGTCTTAATGATGACAGGTCTATGTTGGCTATGGGGGAACGTTGGTAGCACTTGTCGAGAGGCAGGTATAGGTTTGGTATTATCTTGTGTAACAAAACATAGGTCTGGGTTATACTCTTTCTTCCATGCAGCTGATTTAAAAGTGCGTCGATCTTTAGCATCAAAAACTAGGTATAGATTGTTCTGCTCTGCCCATTCGCAGAGAGTCTCACCGTTAGTATCGTTAAGCGTATATCTCCATTGAGTATGATGGCTATTAAAATCTCCTATGTAGATGCCCAGGTGTGGAATCCTTGGAAGAACTGTGTTAGGCCAGGAGATAGTAGGGGGCTTATAGATGTTCATGACTTGGGTATCTCCAATCTTAGTTGTGATAGTATATATGTTATCCTCACTGCTTGTTTCCAGTAGATATGCGGTTTCAATATTATTACGCACATATGTTATCAGGCCATACGTTTGATGAAAAATAGTGCCTAAGATGTCATATCCAGGTATTCTTCCTCTGCTTTTAAGCTGCTGTTCATTCTCAATGCGTGTTTCCTGGATCACAGCCAAATCAACATAGTATTCAAGTAGTAGTTTGGAGAGATGTTTGCATTTTGACCTACTACTGCCTTCGATATTAAGTTAGCATATACATATTGAACTTCTAATATTCCTAATCATTTTAGCATTACTATTTATTTCTGTTATTTCTGCTGTTTCTGCTATATATATATATATATTTGGTACTTAAAAGGTCCTTAAAAGGACCATGGGATTGTGTGTGAAGCCAGGAGATCCTCGCGGATGTCTGGCTACTAGTCCGTCTGTTACTCATTTAGCACCACCCAGGAGGCTTGAGGATTGCCACGGACGCGAGTAACTTTGCCTCCAAGACTGCACCACGCTGCATTCTGCACCAGCTGCAGCTTCTGAATACTCTTCAAGGGTAGCCCCATGTAGAGCGCATTGTTTGTTTGTTAAATTGTTATCACTAGACTGAGATGGGGGACCATATAAATTGTTAAAATAAATTATAAAGTGTGGGATGGGGTCATACTATCTCAAATAGACCCAGTGTAGAGTCGGGGGGGTCCTTCTGGACTCAGGACTCCTGCTCAAGGAGCAGATGGCCTGAAGGGCCTATGCACACTGCCTTGGTCACCTCCGTGATCTGTATGGGGCTGCCCTGCAGAAACGTCCAAAGAGGTTTTGGCTGCTGTACACAGTGCAGTGGCACAGGCACTTGGGGATGTTCCTGGGTGGGCATGTTTCAGTTTCAGTTTCAGTTTATTTAAATTTATATACCGCCCTACTCCCGAAGGACTCAGGGTGGTGAACAGCCATAAATAAAACAAATATAATATAAAATTTAAAAACAAGTTAAAAGACATATTAAATAGATTTGGCCCACTAATTAAAACACCCCTATTTTTAAGAACAGATCCGAATTAAAATTAAACAATTAAAAAGGGTTAGGCCAGCCCCACTTGATGGAATAAAAAGGTCTTGAGGGCACGGCGGAAAGTGCGCAAATCTGGGATCCTCCATATCTCTGGGGGGAGCTTGTTCCAAAGGGCAGGTGCCCCCACAGAGAAGGCTCTCTACAAGGTACAGGTGTGCTGTACCTTTGTGCCGTGAGCTTCCTTCCTTGCCAGTTTGCCTTGGTACAATTCCAGGGCCTTCCTCTGCCAGCAGAGCACATCCTAATTAACCCTCAGAATCCATTTTTACTTATAATTATTTGATTGCTTTGATTGGATTATTTATTCGGTTTTAATGGTTGGTTTTATTGCACACTGTCCAAACTTCCCTTGTATGAAATGGGAAGCCATATAAATTTGATAGCTAAAAATAAATAAATTGCCTAGATGAGAGAATAGAAGGGATGCTCTTCAAATTTGCAGATGACACAAGGCAAGGAATTTGGGGGGGGGGGGGAGCATTGTTGATAACTAAAAAGGCAGGATCAAGCCTGACACAAACCTGGGGGGAACTGCTAACACTTTAGAAGATAGACTCGAGATGATTCAGGAGGATCCTGACAGACCTGAGCATAGGGCCCTATCCAACAAGATGCAGTTGGTGAGAAAAGGAATGTCCTGCAGTTATGCAGGAAAAACCAGATGCACAGGTACAAGATAGGCATCCCCCGGCTCAGCAATGGTGAGAGGGATCTGGTGGACAACCACTTAGGTATGAGTCGGCAATGTACTGCAGCTGCCAAAAACACCAATGCAGTTCTAGGTTGCATCAACAGGCAGCATCAAAATCAGGGGAAGTGATAATACCATTTTATACTGCGCTAGTGAGGTCACATTGGGAATACTGCATTCAGTTCTGGTCACTGTAATACAAAAATGATAGTGAGACCCTAGAAACAGTGCAGAGAAGAGCAACAAAGATGATCTTGGCTCTTGTAGGCATGGTTTTAGCACAGTTTTTAATAATGTTTTAATCTTTCAACTATTTTTCACTTGTTTCTATAACTTAAAAGAGGCTAAATCGTAAGAGGCTAAACTACAATGAGCAGCTAAAGGAACTACAGGTAGGTAAGTTTAGCTTAATGAAGGGAAGGCTTAGGGGGAGACCTAATAGCTGCCTCCCAATACATGAAGGGCTGCCAGAGGGAAGAAGGGGTTGATTTATTCTCTAGGACAGGAACCCGATGGGTGGAAGTTCCTCAGAGGGAAATGGAACCTGGAAATCAGGAGGAATTTCAGCGGGAACAATTAATCAGTGGAACAGCTTGCATCCTGGAATTATGGGTCCTGGAGTTTTTTAAAGGAAAGATTGGACAACCATTTCTCCTGGATAGTAGAAGAACTTCTGCCTCAGGCAGGGGGTTGGACTAAAACAGGTGTTGGCATCCCGCGGCTCCGGAGCTGCATGCGGCTCTTTCATTCCTTTACTGCGGCTCCCTGTCGCCCTGTCATGGCAGAGGGATGAAAGAGCTGCCGCCCTGTTGCAGGGGTGACGATGGCTAGAGCCTTAGTGCGGGAGTGAAGCGCCCCTGCCTTTGCACGAAACAGCATTCCGCCTTTGTCGCGGTACATTTGCTGTTGCTGCCTCCATGGTCTGCATGTGCTCTCTCAGCGCCTTGTGTAGCACAATGAAATTTAGCACGCTTCGCAATGAAGAAGGCGGGGTCCCCTCCTCCTGGAGCCCATTACAACACGAAACCACAATGTGACCCTGTTCCACTTCCCCCTGGCAACAGCAGCGTCGTCATTGGGTCACTCTCGCCTCCTGGATGTCAGTTGCTTTTCCTGAAGAGCTGCTGGTGTTGTGATGACTTGCTTCGGCTCTCCGCCGACCAGGTGATCGTCGGCATGCTGGTCCTGAGCTCATTGGCCTCCGGATGTCAGATTCCCACCACCTACCACCAGTTCAGAGGTTCCTTCCCCCCCCCCCCACCCGGGACAGAGAGAGAAGGAGGGAAAGAGGGAGAAAGAGAGAGGAGCGCAAGGGCGGCTGGGGATGCCTCTTTCGCCCTCGGGCCCTGTTTCTTGAGGAAGGTTTGCAAGCATCGTCCAGGAATGTGGCCAGAGGAGGGGCTCCCGTCTTCCTCAAAGACTCCCAGAGCCTTAATTGGTTGGGCTGATCATGGCTTGTGGCTAAGCTCTTAACACCCGAGCAGAGCCCTGGCAAGCTGAAGCTGGGGGTCTGGAGGAGGCAGCCTTTGGTTCCATAAGGCTGTGGCTGCCCTGGGTAGGGCAGAGTGTGCCAGCCCCATATCCTGCACAGTGGCCTCGGAAGCGGTCCAGGAGCCCCATTTGCCCCACAGGGACATCAGGAAGGGCAGCATAAACATGTGGAGCAGCCAGGACGGTCAGCTGGGACTCGCTCTAGGTGAAAAGGAGGGACTGCAGGCAGGATCTCTGCACCGACAGTCCTCAGATGATCGGACAAGGAATACGAATGAAAATCAGACGCAAAACACTTTTAGCCCTGTTGAACTCATGCGGAATTCATTAAAGACATTATGCAGTTACACACATTGCAGTCATTAAAAGTTCATGTTTCTCAACATTTCTATGTAATACAGTCATTCTGAAATTATATTTCCATTCAGTTTGAAGGGTCTGCCGTAGTCACCAAAAGTTTTTCAGGAAGCAAAACCCTTGAAAAAATGTATTGCCTGGTGATGAAGCAAGCAGTAGCCGGGCCAAAACCCTAGCCCCCACCCCTTCCGAGGGGTTCCTCTGCTTTCCTGAGCAGTTTGGCTGGCAGCCTGACCTCTGCTCGAGAGTCCTGACTGACCCAGGGTTCAAGCAGGGAAGGCAGACTCCCAAGGGGGCCTGGGAGGAACTCGCCAGCGGAGCCAGAGTCCCCAGACACTCCCCACTGGATGGGGCCAAACAGAGGCCGGCCAGCTGCAGCACCAGGGCTGTAGGAGAGAATAATTCCACAAGAAACAAGGGTTTTGAGGCATCGTCAGCGCAAAAGGTACCTGCTCATTAGAGGGCTTTGTGAACTGAATGGCCCAGTGCCCTCCCCATGCCCAGTTCTCTCCTGGCACCCTGGGAGCATCCAAGGCTGCCTCAGAAATTTCAAAGGGGGATTGCTGCAAGGGTAGAACAGAGTATGGGCACTGTAGTCCCGGAAGAGGAGAGGAGGAGGAGGCGGCATGAAACTTAGGTAGAAAACAGTGTTTTCCTTGCCCTCTAAAGGTTTTCTTTTCACTGGAGTCTAGCAGGTGACCCGCCCAATGGCCTGGCCCTGGCATTCGCTTGCATTCCTCTCCTCTTCCTTTCTTCCAGTGAGATTCTGGCCTGGGCCAGTGCTCAGATCCACTGCCAGTTGCATACCAGTGAGAGCCGGGTTGCTTTGCCACCTTCACAAGATACCAGCTATGATGCCCAAGCAGAAAACGAGACTGTCTTTGTGCCCAACAGAGGTAAGTTGCATCTCAAGGAAGAAGCCTCTTGGGAAGGGAGGGTCTCTGCTGGGGTTGGTGCCCTTGCCTGACCCCAGAGGGTCGAAGTGGGACCCCTGGGACTGGGAGAAGGAGGCCCTTGCCGGTCTTCCAAGCGAGGTATGGCACACTGAAGACTACCCCGAAAACGGTGGTCACAATCGTGGCACGTGAGGCACAGAAGCAGTGAGTGGACCACCGTTTCCTTGGAGCCTCTCTGGATAAGGAGAGGACGGGAGATCACCACCTGTGCATGGGCTTCAGATGACTGCTCCTCACCAGGAAGCTGCAGGAGGAGTG
Organism: Pantherophis guttatus; assembly: GCF_059756535.1. NCBI lineage: Eukaryota > Metazoa > Chordata > Lepidosauria > Squamata > Colubridae > Pantherophis > Pantherophis guttatus. The sequence continues at coordinate 269,228 of NC_142064.1, forward strand.
GCTTTCTGTGGCTTTGAGCACTGGGAGACAAAGGGATCAGCCCTTTTGTTCACAGCTGCCTCAGAGACTTTGAAAGGACACGGAATTTGCAAACTCCACTTGCTAATTACTTTGGAAATTGCTCATTAACTCCTTATAAGCTATTAAAGACTTTTGGACCTTGAGCTTTCCTTCAATCCTGAATAAAATAATAATAATCATAAGGTTAAGAATAAAGATTTTGATCATAGAAGATAATACACAGACTAAGGATCCAGAAAAAATTGGAATACTGAAACTTCTACAGTTAAATTTTTCCAGTAATTCTAAAGAACTGTTACTCATGGGAAATAGATTTTATCTTGGTTTTTACAAGACCAAACAAAATAATTTCATTATTTCAAAGGAAGAGAAGTGTGATATTGTGACAATACACAATACTTTGAATGAACTAAAGATTTAAGACTCTTAAAAGTAAAAGGAAGAAATATAATTTGATCAAGGTTACAACAAAATAGAGGCAGTCTTCCACTTATGACCATTAGTTCCAGTGATTGGTCAAAATTGCAACTGTGCTGAAAATAAAGGACCCAAGCAAGGCCTTTGTCCACAGACGGGCGGTCACAGGGGCCGGATTTGGGTGCTTGGCAGCCTCCCACCTCCCTCCCTCCGCCCGCCTGCCTTCCCCCAATCTGTGCACTTTGGGTCTCCCTGTCAGAGGCAGTGGTGTGTGTGTGTGTGTGTGTGTGTGTGTCCCCAGACCTTCCTCCCATTCCCCTAACCCCAGTTGCCCTGTGCCCACAGGATCGGCTGCCCTCCCATTCCCCTCACCCCCGGCTGCTCCAGGTCCGCCTGAGGCAGGACCTGGAGAAGGAGGAGGATGGAAACAGGAGGAGCCGTTCTCATGATCCGTGGGAAGCCCTGATCCCCCTGCACCCTCCAGATCATGCGATGGGGCTTCCCAAAGATTGGAAGAACCGGATCCCACATAGAGAACATCCTGAGGCGGCCTCGGGAGGAAAGCCTCACTCAGCCAGGCGCTCCCTCACATAGGCCAGGCGCGCCTGAGCAGGAGAAGCCTGGCAGGGGAAGAGCAGCAGACTATTGTGGAGGCTGTGGAGCACAGGCTGGTGGGGGCTGGTCTGCTGGCAGTGGGTCTAGAGGTGGCATTTCTTGGGGGCAGGACTGTGGGGCTGAAGGCAAAGCCTGGGGCCGGGAGTGGCTGGCTGTTGAAGATGCCCGGCCTCTACTTTGACAACCCCCCCTCCCCCTGCAGCACTGCCACCGATGCCAATCCACAGGGCAGCCCAAAGGGCATAGGAAGGTAAGTAGGTGGGAGCAGCTGCAGATCATACGTGCTGCTAGGCAGGGTGAGGGCTGAGTCTCCCAGGGGCAGCTATGGCTTTGCATTGCAGCCCCTCCCTCCCACCCCCCCGGGTTGTGCACACAGCCTGTGCCGGGCCTCCCCCACCTCCCCGAGGCACCCCAACAATCCTTACCTGGGATTCTGCCCTCTTAATGGGCCACAATTCTTGCATAACCACAACCGGAAGAGCCAGGATTGCGGTTGAGCAAGTGGCCACATGGCATCTTGCTTAATGACTGTTTTGTTCAGCGACGGAGATCACAGTCCGATTTGCACTCATATGTCGAGGTTACCTGTACGTTGTTACTTCTGATAATCCTTCGTAGGCTTGTTGCTTCCCCCAGGACCCGAGAAGGAGGGTTATGTAGATTACAAGAGAAGGGTCTGGGGTGCAGAGGGCCTTCAGGGGGATAGAGGGGTGGCTAAATTTGTTTGTGCTTGTAATGAAGGTTGGAAGCCATTTCATTATTTTTTTCTCTTTATTCTTTTTTTTTTCCTTGTATTTTTTTCTCCTTCATTTAAGTCTAGTTCGTATTAGATTTCACTATTATAACCAAACTTCTTAATAAAAGTTATATTTAAAAAAAAAAAAAAGGAAGAGGAAGGCCTTGCTGTGGGCTAGTGACATGCGTTGTCTTGCAGGCGAGCGGGGTCAGTGCATCCTGTCGACACCCCCAAAGATCCTCTTCTGTGACTTGAGGCTGGATCCCGGCGAGTCCAAGAGCTGTGAGCGCTGCCCTCCCTTCCCTGTGGCTTGCACAGAAGGGTGAGGTGGGTGGGTGGTCACACCATAGCTGCAGGAGGGGCTGAGAGCAGAATGGGAGCAGCTGGGACCCGCCATGCCCTTCCCGCCTGGAGGAAATCGGTTTCCCTTCCTGCCCCAGAGCTCCTGCCCCCATCTTGGCTGGCCTGGCTCAGCGGCCCCCTCCCTCTGCCCCCAGACTCCTACTGCGAGACACTACCGGTGGACGGCCCACCCTCCTTCCGTGGGCAGACGGTGAAGTACGTCTACAAGCTGACCATCGGCTGCCAACGGGTGAACTCAGCCATCAAGCTGCTCCGTGTCCCCTTCCGAGTGATGGTGCTGCAGGGTAAGCCCCCCTCGGCCTCCGCCTGCCCGGGACTCCAGCCTGCCAGGCCTCTGACTTTGTTTCCCTGTCTCCCCAGGGCTCAGAGACTACCCATTCCCTCAGGATGAGGCTGTGGCCCCCTCCAACCCCTTCTTGGAGGAGGAAGAGGGAGGTATGAAGAACTCCTCCCGCCTGGCGGACCTGGCCACAGAGCTCCTGACTGTCGCGACTTCACGGCGGAGTTTGCGTGAGTCCCCCATCTCTCCGGACGATCGTCCCTTGCAGCCCCCACCAAAACCCATCATGGCCTCAGCACTTCCTCCCTGCTCCCATTGTGCCCAGTGGTTTCTTTGGAAGAAGGCCTCCGAGAGTCCGGCAGCCCCTTTCTGACCCCGGCAGCCAGTGCGAGGCTGAGCACAGCAGGCCTCGTCTATCATGGCGTCAACCCCACTTCTGACCGTCCATCCTGGGGGCCTCCATCAGCCTCGGGAGGCAGCTCCCTACGGGGCCCTGCAGCCTAGGCGGCTCCCCTCTCCGTATAAGCACCTGCTGGGTCATTTGGGGCCTGTGCTGGGCCACAGAGCCTCCCCCCACCAATCTTAGGGCAGCTCTCTCCGTCCTCAGATTTGTTCAACATCAGCAGTGCCCAGGGCCGAGTGGCCACCTTCTGCATCTTCAAGACCGTCTACAAGATTGGGGAGGATGTGGTGGGGACTTTCAGCTTCTCTGAGGGGGATACGCCGTGCCTGCAGGTGAGGGGAGCAGGGGCCTCCCAGAGGGCTGCGTAGACGGGGGGGAGGCACCTTTGGTGACAGGCTGCTGTCCCCACCAGTACCTGGTGAGTTTGCAGACAGAGGAGCGGGTCCAGCAGGCCTTCCAGCGCCACAGGGGCCAGGCTGCCTCCTACAGCACCCACGCCCGGCACCAGGAGTCCTGCCTGCACACAGCTCGGACCAGCTTCAGCCTGCCCATCCCACTCAGCTCAGCCCCGGGATTCAGCACCAACGTTGGTGAGCCTGTGGGGTTAGAGCTCCCAAAGCAGCCCTGGTCTTCTGGGGGAGCCCTCCCAGGGGCCCCCTTTCCCCTCTGGCTGCTCTGGAGCTGGGGCAACAGCGGAGGGGGGGGCAGGGATACTGTGAGTAGACCTGCCTGGCTCCCTTTGCCCTGAATGCCTGCCTGCCTGCGTTCCACAGTGTCCCTCCAGTGGAGGCTCCACTTTGAGTTTGTCACTCTGCGGGACGTGGCTGAGGCGCACGTGGCTCCCAAGGACAAATCGGAAGCTGCCAGCTGGACAGGAGTGGAGCAGATGGATGTGGACACTTTCAGCTGGGACTTGCCCATCAAGGTGCTGCCGACCAGTCCCCTGCTGGCCACCTCTGTCTCCCAGCTGCCCAGCTGCAGTGTTCTCTCCATCTGAACAGAAGCACTTGCGGGAGAGGAGCTGGGGCCCCTGGAAGCCTCCTTCTGACACTTCCTGAAGCCCGGGACTCTTCCACCTCCGGAGGGCCAGGCTGTTGGCAGTCAAGGCCGGCAAGACCTGCCCCGTCCTGGCTGGGGTGTTTTCCTTCCCCATGCAGACCCAGTGAAGCCCTCACCCTGCCCTTTTGCCTTATGAAACAGCTCCAAGGCTGAAAGGGGACGGGGCTCTTTTCTGCTCTTCCACCCCACCCAGCGGTCTGTTTTGTGTCTGTCAATAAACAGTTCACCAACTCCTGGCCCCTTTGTGTGTCCATGGCACTGCCCCAGGATACAGGGGAGCAGGCAGGAGGCCCACCCTTTTTGCAGGCCTGCCTGGAGGAGGAGCCCTGCCCTTCTATCTGGAAGCCCCATTCCCAGAGCAGGAGCCCAGGACAGTCCCTGGCCGCTGCCCTCTCCTACCACCCACCTGGCAACTAGGACTGGGGAACAGTAGCGCAGCTGAGGGCAGCTGCTGGTTCTTCAGCCTCCTGCAAACACACGCTGAACCTGCGACTCTTGTGGCACCTGTCTGGCCGAGTTCTTGCCCCTAGGAAAAAGCTTTAGTTTCTTCCCTTGTGGAAATCCAGGTGAAATGTCACACACACCCATGCCTGAGCTATTCTCTCTGGTGCCCGAAGGCACTGTGCAAAAACTTGCGCAGTGAGCTCCTCGGCTGCATTTGCGGTGCATGGAGTTAGGTGAGGATTTGCCTTGGTTTGGATTTCTTTACTACATCTCTCCCCCTCTCCCCCCCCCCGCCCATCTGGGCTTTGCCTTGTAGAGGAGCCGCTGAGGGGCAGGGTCCCAGGAGGGGGGCATGACTGGCTTTTGGGATTAATGGGTTCCATTTCATTCCTGGCAACCTGGGAAGAGGTTTCTCCAATCGGGCCCCCTCCCCTCCTTCCCATTACTGGTTGGCTGAGACCAGAGGAGCAAAGGGTCCCCACACCCTGATCCCAGCAGTCCCTCCTGCCGGAGGGCGCACTAGGGCAGGTCCCGTAGTTCTGGTGGGCAGAACTCTAGTGGAGCTGTGATGGGCTCCATTCCGAAGCAGCTGGCTTTTCCCTTGGGGGCTTTGGCTGGTAGACGAACCCCACCAGGTCTTTGTGGGGTTCAGTCCCTGCTAACCTGGATGATGCTTTGGAATTTGTGGGGGGGGGCTGCTTGGTTCATTGGGGGGTCTCAAGGGAAAGCAGTTCAGTCAGCCCACTGCCGCTCCTGGACCTTTACCCGCTCGGCTCCCTTCCAAGGTCCTGCAGCAACTCAGGTTTCAGAGATCATTTATAATGCCTCTCCATTCCCTCCCCCATCTGAAAAGATTGGACCATTTAGTCGCGCCGGAAGGGCCCTGGGTTTAAGGTCTGAACCCCGTTCTGCCTTGTGTCGTGCTTTGTGTGTTTCTCCAAGGACATAGCCGAGCCCTTCGCATCTTCTAACCAAATCATATTTTGATCAGTGAAGAGTTTGGCTTTTCTTACAGCCCTTAAATTACTCTGTAGACTCAGTTACTTCATGTTACCTTCTTAGGAAAGAAATTTTAGTATAAGTGTGACTTTCCTTGTGTATTTAATTGAACAATCACTAAATAAATGGAAGTAACACTGTGGAGTTGTGTCTTGCTAGCATCTCGCCACAAGGCTCTGTGGAGGCAGAACGTGGTCCGTGCCCGTTTGGGGAATGATAATTATTACATTTATTGGCTTGGTTTGATTTTCACAGATGCATCCAAAATCTGACTTCTCCGCTTGCTTTTGGGGTGGAAAGAACAGATGAGATCCTCCCTCTGCAAGAGGCTTCATAACTGCCAGGTTGACCATGGGCTGCCCTTTCTTTCTTTCTTGTATCTTGTAACCTCTCCAGAAGAGGTAAGAAGAGCCAGGAAAGGGAGTCCAGGAACCCCGAAGGAGGAGCCGAGGTGGGGGTGATGGGAGGTGGGGGGCTTGGGCTTGGGCTTGGCGGGGTTGGGCAAAGAAGGGAAAAAGGGGGACGTGGAAGCCAGTGTGAATGGAGGGAGTGCAGTTTCTTTTCATCTGGGGAGCCGGTCCAGAGTGATGCTGTAGTTAGAGAGAAGGCCTGGATAAAGAGAGAGGAGATCATGACCTCTAAGCAATAGGGAGGGAAGCCCAAAAAACCAGGAAGGCACAAGCAAACATCTCAGAAAGAGATTCCCCTGCTCCAGAGGAGAATAAGGAACAGAGGAGGGGAAGTAGAATCAAACTTGCAAGATCCTGTTACTGTGGGTCCTGCCAAGTACCTTTAATAAGGAGCCAAGCCTAAGCGTGAAAGCCACTGAGAGGTTGCCTCACCTCCATCATGGGCCCTCCAGAGATCATCCACGAGGGCAGCCAAGGCTTTCTCCGTAACCCAGACTGAAAAGAGTCCCAATCACACACTGCATCTGGGGCTTCTGCGCCTGAGCACCGCCCACCCCACCCTCAACAGCTCCTACCCCGATATCTCCTTCATGCTCAATTATCTCCTGTTGTCAATCTGTTCTCAGCATCTGGATAGGATGCCATTCAAAGGCGACCTTTTCAGTGCAGCTGGGGACCCTTCCAAATTTGGGGAGCCCCTCCTCTCCTTGGGGTGGCTGCATGTCAGGTGAGCCCGGGGCAATGGTGGGTTACTCCTGGTTCACCCCAGTTCGGGCAAACCGGTAGTGGTGGTGGTGGGAGGCTTCACCCACCCGCCCAGATGTCATCAAAAATGCTCTGTGCATGCGCAGAAGTGCCACGTGCTCACAAAGCAATAACCAATAGCAAACCGGTAGCACCGGGATTTAAAACCCACTACTGGCCCGGGGGTCTTCTCCCACTGCAGGCCAGAGCCAAGAAACGTCAACGCTGCTGAGGACTCTCGCTCTCTTCCTGCAATGGCCCTTTACGGCTGAGGTGGCCCTTCCATCTCCATTTCTCTGCGAGGCTTCTGGCAGAGGGAAGGGCTGAGAGCTGCACAGAAATGCCCCCCACTCCCCACTTCCTCTCAGCAACCCCCTCTTGTCAACTGTGATTTACTTCCTCCCCCTCTCTGGAATTCTTCTCTGGTGCTCAGAATCTAACCCCAACTCCGCCACCCCCAAATCCCACCGTCCTTCCCTGACCATTGCAAGGAAAAGCCTGGGGGAGATGGGGGAGGAGAAGAGTTAAGGCAGGGGTGAAATCCAGCAGGTTCTGACAGGTTCTGGAGAACTGTTAGTGGAAATTTTGAGTAGTTCGGAGAACCGGCAAATACCACCTCTGGCTGGCCCCAGAGTGGGGTGGGAATGGAAATTTTGCAGTATCCTTCCCCTGCCACGCCCACCACGCCACAACCACAGAACCGGTAGTAAAAAAAAATTGGATTTCACCACTGAGTTAAGGGGTCTGGCAAAGTGAGTTAGGGAACAAGAGGGGGGAGGTTATGGGTTGGTTTCTGAATGTTCTGTTACCAGGCTAAGTAACATCTTCAGCAGACCAGTACTTATAGACTTGGCTTACCTCTTGGTTACCTGGAACAGGTTGCTTATGAAACTTCGCTTAAGTAGGCCCCGCTCTTCTGGCCAGCATTATCCTATGACTTTGGCCAATGGCTAATAGTTCTTCTCGGTAATTGTTTCCAGTCCTCTCAGACACCCGTTTTGCCTTCTGAGAAGTCAAAAGGGGGCAGGGGAGGAATGGAGCAGTTTCAGATAAATGGAGAGGTAAGGAATGTGGCCTTGCAACATCTAACTCACAGCAGCCCATTGTACGTTTTTAATCAGGACATTCCCCTTGCAACCCCTGAAACTCGAGGTGCAAATATTTCTCCTAGCTAAAAGGATTGTTCTTTGTAGATAACAGAAGGGCAGGGAGCGAGCGGAGGCCCATGGCAAGAAGCAAATAATGGAGGCTCCCTGCAGCCTTTGTTAGACACTCCCTGCAGAGAAAGAGGGGCACCCGGATTTATATAGGAGAAAATGATGCCAAGGAGGGGGAGGGGTCCTTTGGAAGAGCCCCCCTTTCAGCAGGGAAGGCCTTTAACAAGCACCGCAGGGAGCCTTGGCTGCTGGCTTCGGGCCCTGCCTTTGGATTCCACAGTAGAAAATGTCATTTATAATAAGAGGATGATAAACCATCCGCTCCAGGCCTTTTCCTTGTTTTCATCTTTTTTACAGCTTCACAAACCTACATTATTTAGGGAAAGTTCATTAACTGATTCTATTTTTTATTTATTTGTTTCTTTTTATGCCGCCTATATAAGGTAACTCTATGATAAATTTTGTTTCTTTAACTATTCATCAACCTTTGCCAGAGAAACTTCTCTTTTGTATCATTTATAGTAATTGATAAAATATTATTTACATAAATTATCTGTTATTATATTTTCATCTTGTAATTGTAACAATATTTTTTCTGTTTTCTTTCTTCAGTTTATATGCCAACCATTTCCCTGGCTTATTTGCAAATCCAAGATTATTTTGTTTCCCATAGTTCATATTTACATTTTACATTTCCCTTCATGTTAACTTGGACAATTGCTACTGTAGTGAAATAATTTGTTGTGAAATAATTATCTTTACTGGGGATGTCTTTCATTTTTCTTTCATTTTTATCTCATCTAAAATTGTTTGTGTTTTCTCTTGTTCTGGGATTTGTTTGTTTTTTGAGTTTGTTATAATAGAACATAATATATATAACTGAGGGAAATGGGCAATTAAGAAATAGGAAATATATATAAGATCTTTAAGATCTTTATTGATTGATTGATTGATTGATTGATTAGCCCTTGGGCCATATCAAAGTGCAAAGTTCCAGAAACAAATTATTACTAAAATTTGATAAATGCAATTTAAAATGGAATTGGAATAAAATACAGTAATTTGAGATATAAATAAAATATGATAACATATTACTAGATTAGTAATACTAATCCGTAGGCAGTCCTGGGGTGTGTCTGGGGTGTGTCTGCTTTGAACAGAGAAGTTCCCCTCGGAATGGTGGTCTAACTGCTGAGCTCTGGCTATCCCAAGTCTAAAAGGAAGGAGAGAAATTGGGGTGAGTTCAGAAGAAGCTAGCCAAATGACCTGGATATGGTCGGCCTGCAGTTGAGATGATTCTCTCTTGGCCCAGAAAGCAGGCCCAGGGCCATTAAGTTCAAACCCAAGGAAGGAGGTTCAGGCTAGACACCAGGTAAGGTAAAGGCCCCCTATGGCATCTAATGGGGGCTGGGGCTCGGAAGCAGCTTGTTATCCCAGAAGAATCTGAGGAAGATAGGGTTGGTGGGCAACGGAGGGGTTTTTCCCCTTTGTACGCATACCAACCTCCTTCCTCCTACCCCCTCCTAGGACTTTGTTTGCCAAATAAAGGGCCTGTTATCCGCCCTGACTGAAGGAGTCCGCCCCCTTCTCCACCCCTTTTTCCCTCCTTCCCCTTCCCTTCTTTTTTCTCTTTCATCGGGACTGACTAGGATACGATCTGGAGTATAAGACTTTGCCAAGGATTTCTGTCCTTGCCCCTGGCGTGACTCACGGATTGACTGACTGATACACTATCTTCCTCTGACCATGGGTCAGTTAATTGATGCAACTGCTGAGGGGTTCTTTATTACATCAGGACTTTCACCACTGGGAGAAGTACTTTTCGATCTATGACCCTTTGAGGGTCCCGCCGTGAGAGGGCGGACTGGACGCTGTTCCCATTGGCTGAAATTGTCAGAACCCTCCTACTGTCGTGGGAGGACAGTAGAGATACCAATGGTACATCATTGAACAATATGGCCCCATGATACATCTTGAGACCCCTGATTAAGTTCCCTTCCTCCATCGCTACACTGGGAGATGTACACGACTGCGGATTTGCTTGCGCTGTGAGATTCCCCCCTCTCGCAGATGTGGCCCTCATCGTTATCGAGGGCCCACCTCAATGACGGGCTTTGGGACCCAGAGAGGTGGCATGTGAAAACTAGGGAGTTGAGGGCTTTTTATCAAATTTTTTAGTTAAATTTTTAAGGGGTCTCAGGGAGGGGGAGGGTCAAATTAGAACTCAGGTTGTGGGTTTGGGGGAAAACCCACAAGGGGGAGGGTCGGGGTCGGGTCTGGCTGCGAAGCACGGTGGGGGGGATGGGCCCGGGATCGAGGGGGGGGTTAGAGCTCATCCGGATAGTGTTTTGAATATCAATGCTGTGGGTGGGAGGGGTAGATATGGCGGGAGCAGGGGGCCATATCGTGTTAGGGGAGCGCGCACTCGCTTACGAGCGATGACGTGCTCCGGCCCCCAAAGCTCCACCCGTTTTCCAGGTTGCACAAACCCTCAGGGCCCGGGCCTTCGGCTGATGCTGTGCAATGCCAGGTCCGTAGTAAATAAAGCCCCCCTCATTTGTGATCTTATTCAGGAGGGGGGTGCGGACCTGGCAGGTGTTACGGAGACCTGGTTGGGCCATGAGGGGGGGGTTCCCCTCATTGAAATGTGCCCTCCAGGTTTCCTTGCCTTCCATCAGCCGAGGTCACGGGAGGGGCGGGGGGGTAGCAGTTATCATTAAGGAAGGTCTGAAACCGAGGGAGGCCACTGTCCCTCAGACGACCGGCTGTGAATCCCTCCTCGTGAAATGGGGCCACGGGGTTCAGATGGGTTTTCTGATCACGTACCTGGCTCCCTGCCACGTGGCAGCAGCCCTGCCCGAGCTACTCAACGTCATCGCCGCGGTGGCGATTGATACCCCCAGGCTTATGGTCATGGGGGATTTCAACCTACCGTCCGTGGGCGAGGCGTCTGAGGTGGCTCGGGAGTTCATGGCTTCCATGACAACTATGGACCTGACCCAGTTAATTCATGGCCCTACTCACACGGGGGGAAACACGCTGGATCTGGTTTTTGTCTCTGGACAGTGGTTGAGTGATCTCGAGATAGGGGATATAGTCACCAAGCCCTTGTCATGGTCTGATCACTCTCTCCTTCGTCTCGACCTTCGAACCGCTACACCCCGCCGCAGGGAGGCGGAGCCGGTAAGATGGTTCCGCCCCAGGTGCCTGATGGAACCTGATAGGTTCCAGATGGAGCTTGGGCCATTCCCTGAGGCTCTGGCACATGCCCCGACTGGAGACCTAGTGGCCGCCTAGGATAGGGCGGCCGCTGGAGCTCTGGACCAGGTCGTGCCTTTGCGGCCTCTGACCCGGCGCCGATCTCATTTAGCTCCTCGGTTTACCGAGGAGCTGAGGGAGTTGAAGCGCCGGAAAAGACGCCTAGAGAGTAGTTGGAGGGCCAGCCGTTCTGAATCTGACCGGACACTGGTAAGATCTCATATTAGGAATTACCTAGTGGCGATAAAAGCAGCGAAATGTAGCTATTTTGCTGCTCTTATTGCGTCATCAGATAATCGCCCGGCCGCCCTGTTTAGGGTGACCCGCTCCCTGCTCCACCAGGAAGCGCGGGAGGACCCCTTGGAGGGAAGAACCGAGGATTTTGTTCAATATCTGTATGACAAAATCACTCAGATTCGGGAAGATCTGGACTCCGACTGGGTAGTCTCAGGGGCAGGTCTTGAGAATGTTATCTGGGATCAGTTTGATCCTGTGACCCCTGAGGACGTGGACAGGATTCTGGGTAGACTGAACGCAACCACTTGTTTATTGGACCCGTGTCCCTCCTGGTTAGTGCTGGCTTCTCAGGAGGTGACACGAGGCTGGTTCCAGGGGATTATAAATGCTTCGTTGGGTGAGGGTGTCTTTCCTGCCGCCTTGAAAGAGGCGGTGGTGAGGCCTCTCCTCAAGAAGCCATCCCTGGACCCGGCAATGTTGGTAAATTATCGTCCGGTCTCCAACCTTCGTTTTGTGGCGAAGGTTGTTGAGAGTGTGGTCGCGAAACAGCTCCCCCAGCACCTGGATGAAACGACGTATCTGGATCCGTTCCAGTCGGGCTTCAGGCCCGGGTACAGCACGGAAATGGCATTGGTCGCGTTGGTTGATGATCTCTGGAGGGCTCAGGACAGGGGGTGCTCCTCTGTCCTGGTCCTGTTAGATCTCTCAGCGGCTTTTGATACCATCAACCATGGTATCATGCTGCACCGGTTGGAAGAGTTAGGGGTGGGAGGCACTGTGTTGCGGTGGTTCTCCTCCTTTCTCTCTGACCGGTTGCAGTCTGTGTTGACAGGGGGACAGAGGTCGACCCCGAGGCCCCTCATATGTGGGGTGCCGAAAGGGTCGGTCCTCTCACCTCTCCTGTTCAACATTTATGTGAAGCCGCTGGGTGAGATCATCCGTGGTTTCGGGGTGGAGTACCATCAGTACGCTGACGACACCCAGCTGTACATCTCCACCCCGGATCACCCCAACGATGCCCTTGAAGTGATGTCCCGGTGCCTGGAGGCCGTATGGATCTGGATGGGGAGGAACAGGCTCAGGCTCAACCCATCCAAGACCGAGTGGCTGTGGTTTCCGACGTCCCGATAGTCAGTTGACGCCATCTCTGACTATTGGGGGCGAATCATTGGTCCCCACGGAGAGGGCTCGCAACTTGGGCGTCCTCCTGGATTCACGGCTGTCTTTAGAAGAGCACTTGACGGCCGTGACCGGGAAGATTTTTTATCAGGTTCGCCTGATTCGCCAGTTGCGTCCCTTTCTGGATCGGGACTCGTTACGCACGGTCACTCATGCCCTCGTCACCTCCCGCCTGGACTATTGTAATGCTCTCTACATGGGGCTCCCCTTGAGGAGCACCCGGAGGCTCCAACTGGCGCAGAGTGCGGCCGCGCGGGTGGTAATGGGAGCGTCATGGCGCTCCCATGTGACACCTCTCCTGCGCGAGCTGCACTGGCTCCTGGTGGTCTTCCAGGTGCGCTTCAAGGTTTTGGTTACCACCTTTAAAGCGCTCCATGGCTTAGGACCTGGTTATCTACGGGACCGCCTACTACCACCAATAGCCTCCCACCGGCCAGTACGCTCTCATAGAGAGGGACTCCTCCGGGTGCCGTCAGCCAAACAATGTCGGCTGGCGACCCCTAGGGGGAGAGCCTTCTCTGTGGGGGCACCTACCGTCTGGAATGAGCTCCCCCCAGAGATACGGAGGATTCCGGATCTGCGCACCTTCCGCCGCGCTGTGAAGACTCTTTTATTCCATCAAGCAGGCTTGGCCTAATCTCCTCCCTCTTTTAATATGTAAATTTTAATCTGTTCTTAAATTATTGGGGTGTTTTAATTTGTCTGGGCCAAAATGATTTAATTTGATTTTAACTGGTTTTTTAATTTTTTTGTATTTATGTATTTTATTGCTTGGCTGTTCACCGCCCTGAGTCCTTCGGGAGTAGGGCGGTATACAAATCAAATAAATTAAACTAAACTAAACTAAACTTGCACATTGGAGCTCCCATGTAACACCTCTCCTGCGCGAGCTGCACTGGCTCCCGGTGGTCTTCCGAGTGCGCTTCAAGGTTTTGGTTACCACCTTTAAAGCGCTCCATGGCTTAGGACCTGGTTATCTATGGGACCGCCTGCTACCACCAATAGCCTCCCACCGGCCAGTACGCTCCCATAGAGAGGGGCTCCTCCGGGTGCCGTCAGCCAAACAATGTCGACTGGCGGCCCCTAGGGGGAGAGCCTTCTCTGTGGGGGCACCTACGATCTGGAACGAGCTCCCCCCAGAGATAACGGAGGATCCCGGATCTTCGCACCTTCCGTCGCGCGCTCAAAATGTTTTTATTTCATCAAGCTGGCCTGGCCTAAATCATCCCCTCTTTTAAATTTAAATTTTAAACATAAATTTTAATCTGTTTAAATATGGGGTATTTTAAAATTCAGCCTAAATTATTTAATTCGTTTTAATTTATTTTAAATTTTGTATTCCTGTGTTTTATCTTCTGGCTGTTCACCGCCCTGAGTCCTTCGGGAGAAGGGTGGTATAGAAATTTAATAAAATAATATATATATGGGGCAAAAAAGTATTTAGTCAGCCACCCCAATTGTCCAAGTTCTCCCACTTAAAAAGATGAGAGAGGCCTGTAATTGTCATCATAGGTAGACCTCAACTATGAGAGACAAAATGAGAAAACAAATCCAGACAATCACACTGTCTGATTTGGAAAGAATTTATTTGCAAATTATGGTGGAAAATAAGTATTTGGTCACCTACAAACAAGCAAGATTTCTGGCTCTCACAGACCTGTAACTTCTTCTTTAAGAGGCTTCTCTGTCCTCCACTCCTTACCTGTATTAATGGCACCTGTTTGAACTTGTTATCAGTATAAAAGACACCTGTCCACAACCTCGAACAGTTACACTCCAAACTCCACTATGGTGAAGACCAAAGAGCTGTTGAAGGACACCAGAAACAAAATTGTAGACCTGCACCAGGCTGGGAAGACTGAATCTGCAATAGGCAAGCAGCTTGGTGTGAAGAAATCAACTGTGGGAGCAATAATTAGAAAATGGAAGACATACAAGACCACTGATATCTCTCTCGATCTGGGGCTCCACGCAAGATCTCACCCTGTGGGGTCAAAATGATCACAAGAAAGGTGAGCAAAAATCCCAGAACCATACGGGGGGAGCTAGTGAATGACCTGCAGAGAGCTGGGACCAACGTTAACAAAGGCTACCATCAGTAACACACTATATCGCCAGGGACTCAGATCCTGCAGTGCCAGACGTGTCCCCCTGCTTAAGCCAGTACATGTCCGGGGCCGTATGAAGTTTGCTAGACAGCATTTGGATAATCCAGAAGAGGATTGGGAGAATGTCATATGGTCAGATGAAACCAAAGTAGAACTGTTTGGTAGAAACACAACTCATCGTGTTTGGAGGAGAGAGAATGCTGAGTTGCATCCAAAGAACACCATACCTACTTTGAAGCATGGGGGTGGCAACATCATGCTTTGGGGCTGTTTCTCTGCAAAGGGACCAGGACGACTGATCCGTGTACAGGAAAGAATGAATGGGGACATGTATCGTGAGATTTTGAGTGCAAACGTCCTTCCATCAGCAAGGGCATTGAAGATAAAACGTGGCTGGGTCTTTCAGCATGACAATGATCCCAAACACACCGCCCGGGCAACGAAGGAGTGGCTTCGTAAGAAGCATTTCAAGGTCCTGGAGTGGCCTAGCCAGTCTACAGATCTCAACCCCATAGAAAACCTTTGGAGGGAGTTGAAAGTCCGTGTTGCCCAGCGACAGCCCCAAAACATTACTGCTCTAGAGGAGATCTGCATGGAGGAATGGGCCAACATACCAGCAACGGTGTGTGCCAACCTTGTGAAGACTTACAGAAAACGTTTGACCTCTCTCATTGCCGACAAAGGATATATAACAAAGAATTGAGATGAACTTTTGATATTGACCAAATACTTATTTTCCACCATAATTTGCAAATAAATTCTTTCCAAATCAGACAATGTGATTGTCTGGATTTGTTTTCTCATTTTGTCTCTCATAGTTGAGGTCTACCTATGATGACAATTACAGGCCTCTCTCATCTTTTTAAGTGGGAGAACTTGCACAATTGGTGGTTGACTAAATACTTCTTTGCCCCACTGTATGTGCTAGTCGTTCCCAACTCTAGGGGGCAGTGCTCATCTCCATTTCAAAGCTGAAGAGCCAGCGCTGTCTGAAGATGTCTCCGTGGTCATGTGGCTGGCAGGACTAAACACCAAAGGTGCACGGAACGCTGTTACCTTCCCACCAAAGGTCCCTATTTTTCTACTTGCATTTTTTTACGTGCTTTCGAACTGCTAGGTTGGCAGAAGACACCAGGAGGAACTAATTATTTATTAACATTCATGAAAGATGTTTATGAGGCTTCCTTGACTCCAGATGACTCTGAGTAACAGTAGAAATAAACACAAGAAAGGAAAACCAATCACTCACAAAGAGGGTGCTTAATTCAGAAGGAAAATTGCATTCTCTACATACAACCACTAGATCCTGCCGCAGCTGTTCCCCATCCTAGCCCAAAGTTTGGGGAGGAAAACAGAACTTAAGGGCTTGTCTAGAGAAGAGAGGAGTGGGAATATTTGGGCCTCTCGAGGGCAGGAGAGTGGCAGAAAAGGCCCCTTCCTGGATCCCAGCAGTGGTTGTCTTATGGATGGTACCTGGAGCGTCCCACCTAACAACCCAGGCAGGCAGAAACCATGGGAGACAGGCAGTCCCTTCTGCAGGAGCCAGGGCCTATGCCAGGGCTCTAGATATGGCAATTGGCACCTGAAACCTGACTGTATCAGAAGACAGCGGCACAGACTGCTACCCGAGGCTGTGCATCCTGCATCCCGCCAGGCTGGGTTAGCAACATGATTTTTAATTGGATGTTTTAAATTTTTGGGGTTTTAAATTAAGCCAAATTTATTTAATACTTTTAAATTATTTTAAATTGATGTTTATTCTGTTTTTAAATAGGCTGTACACCGCCCTCAGTCCTTCGGGAGAAGGGCGGTATAGAAATAAAATTATATTATTATTATTATTATTATTATTATTATTATTATTATTATTATTATTATTATTATAGATCTTCAGAGAGGCTGAATGGCCCTCTACAGGATTGAATGAGATGACCTCTTAAGATACATTCCAACTCTTATGATTCACACTTCTTCTCTATCCAAATTGTTCTGGGCACCATTTGCATTTTAGGAAGAATGCTGGCAAGGTGGAGCAGGAAGTAGGACTATCAAGAGAAAGCTGTGGAAGAGACTGGCCAGGAGCCAAGAGATTCTCTGTCCCTGGAGATGTTGAGGTGGAGCCATTACTGTGCTGGGCAGGTGGTTGGACTAGATGGTCTCCAAGACCTTTGTCATACCCAGAGGACATGGGAAAGGCTACCTTGCTCAAATGGAGTGGTTTAATCCCAAGGCCTGCAGCGCGGTCCAGAGGTGGGAGATGCAAAAGGCTGCTGAGGTCTTTCTGCACTCCAACAGCCAAGTCCTACTTGGGGCTGGACATCTGGTGGCTGCCAGCCGATTGGTTCGACAACCATCTTTTGCCCAATCTGCTTATTCTGGTGAGGCCAGCAACTACCATCTGCCTGGAGCCCAGGCAGCCAATGCTCAGAGAGTGAGGTGGCTGCTGCTCCCTCTCTGCCAGGGGCTCAGCTGTTGCCAGCTTCCTTCAAGACCTGTAGAGCGAGGGAACCCTTCAGTCCTCCCCGTCTCTAATGGGGGTGGGGGCAGCTCTGGAGTGGGGAATGTGCTCATCTACTCGACTCTTTCCCTGGTCCTGTGAGCCGGGGTCGTTGCCATTCTGAGTCTGAGGTACCTTCCCACAGAGGGCTTACATTCCAACAAGAGACTGGCTGGGGGATGCCCACATTCTGGGACTGTCCTGGACAGCCTGACTGTCCGACGTCTGCTGTTTCTCCAGGTGCCCAGAGCTGCCCATTTGGCCGCCTTGCGGATACGCCTGCCAACAGGCCACATGCCCACGGCTGGAGCCGGCTGGTAGTAGGACGGGCGCCTGGTAGGAGGAGTTGTCCAGCTCCCTCCGAGACCGTCTCCAGTTGGCACGCAGCCTCCGGACTCTGACGGGGAGCCACCCCGGGAAGGGGTGACGAGAGGCACCGTTTCCCCCCACGGCCCCTCTTGGCACCTTCCGGGACAGCCCGCCTTCCTCCCCCGCGGGATGGGAGCTGCTTGCACGCTTTCCTCCGTTCCGCCGAGGCCTCCGGCGGCCGGCCTCTGATCCCGGTCGCGGCGCTGCGGTGGGGCGCTCGCTGCCCTCCTTCCCCGGGCGGCGGGCTCGGCGACGCCCTGCAGGGGGGCCGAATCTGGCCGGGGAGCCGCGGGGCAGGGCTGTGGCGAAAGGATCCGCCGGGGGCCAGGCAGTTGCTTCGCTGCCGGGCCCGCCGCGAGCGCGCCTGAAGCCCCGGGGCCTTCCCTGAAGCGCGGAGGCACCGTCCGGCTCGGCTCGGCTCTGCGGAACCGAGGGCGGCCGGGACGATCGGACAAAGGCAACAGCGCCGCGGACGGCCCGCCTCACCCGGGCTGCTGGTGCCCGAGGAAGCCGAGGGAGGCGCCAGGGGGCGCTGGCCGCCCACCTCTCCTCCTGGCGCGGGCAAGGCATCCGGGGGGAGGGACGGGGGGCGGCTGGGGCGGCCTCTTCGGGGGGAGCGCGGGACAGCCCGTCTCGCAGAGGGATCCGGCGGAGCCGAGTCGAGTCGAGTCGAGCAGGCGAGCGAGCGCATTCCTTCAGCCGCCCCCGGCCACCCCCATGGCCCCGCTGCCGCCGCCGCTGCTGCTGCTGCTGCTGGCTGCCTCGGCGACTCTCGCTCCCCACGCCATCCCGGCGGCGGGAGCCAACGGTAGCGCGCCAGCCCCGACCGTCCTGACGGTGGCCATGGTGCTGCCCAAGGACAACCCCAGCTACCCCTGGGCGCTGCCGCGCGTGGGCCCCGCCGTGGACCTGGCCCTGGAAGCGCTGGAGCCGGCGCTGCGGGCCGCCGGGCTGGCGGTGGAGAAGGTGATCGCCACGTCCGAGCTGAACGGCGTCTGCTCCGAGTCGGTGGCGCCGCTCAAGGCCGTGGACCTGAAGCTTTACCACAACCCGGACGTGCTGCTGGGGCCGGGCTGCGTGTACCCGGCGGCCGCCGTGGGCCGCTTCGCCTCGCACTGGAGCCTGCCGCTGCTCACCGCCGGCGCCGTGGCCGCCGACTTCAGCCGCAAGCAGGAGCACTACAGCACCATGGTGCGCGTCGGGCCGTCCGCCCCCAAGCTGGGCGCCTTCGTGGCCCACCTGCACGGGCACTTCAACTGGAGCTCGCGCGCCGCGCTGCTCTACGTGGACCGCAAGACCGACGACCGCCCCTTCTACTTCACCATCGAGGGCGTCTACGAGGAGCTGCGCCGCGCCAGCCTGGTCGTCGGCTACCACATCTACGCGCCCCGCGACAACGGCAGCGCCGCCGGCGACGAAGCGGGGGGCCCGGACGCGGCCGTCCAGTTCATCCGCGCTAACGGGCGAGGTGAGAGCCGGGGCGGGGGGCGGCACCGGAGCGCAGCGCGATCGCGGGCGGGACTGGCCATTCCTCCTCCCGCGGAGAGCTTGACCTCCGTGCCAGCGGCAGGGCCGGCTGGGGCGGGCGCCAGTCCTCCTGCCGAAGGCCCGGACCTTCCTTCGACGGGGCTTGGGACGCGGGCGGAGGGGCGGCGCGGGGGCGAGGCCGCCCGGCCAACAGCCGGTCGGCGCCAGCTGTTCCCTGCGCGTCGCCGCCCGGCCCGGGAGGCACCTATCGATCCGTCGGCCTGCTGCAGCTGCGCCCCTCCATCTTGGCGGCCGCTGCCGCTGCCGCTGGAGCTGCTTTGTCATTGGGGCGGGCAGGAAGCCGCCGGGGACGGCCCGGTGGAAAACCTGGCAACCGCCACGGCCGGCCTGTCTGCGCGACCGGCTCCATCTTTCCGGGAGGAGGCCCGGACGGGCTCGTCCGCCGCCGGATCTGCAGGCCAGCTCGGCGGGCCAACTGGACGCCCCAGAGGCAGAGGCTCCGAGCCCCGTTGCTGTCGGGCACGTAGGCGCCGCAGACTGGCGAGGGCCCCGGCGGACGTCAGGGTTATAATGGCCCCGAAAGGCTGGGGAGGGAGAGCAGGGAGGTGCGGTTGGTGGTCCCTGCGGCTCCGGAGGGCTGGGGCGGCTTTCAGACTCCCCCATAGGCGCCGCCTTCCATCAGAAATAGGAATCTTCCACAAGGTGGATCTGCGGACAAGGACCAGCAGGGTCCGGAGCCCCCAGGAGGTTGCCCTTTGCAGGAAGGACCAGGGAACTGTGGATTTTAATCCTGGCTTCATTGTTTTTACAAATTACTCAAAGTGATGGACATAAACAACACATCTTCCCCTTCCCATTTTTCTGCACAACAACCCTGTCATGTGGGTTGTCCAGAGAGAGGAGGGGCTTTGATGGACAATGGGAAGAAGGAGGGTAGATTGCAATGCTACAATTAGGGATTGTACTTTAATTTAGCCACCTGATCTCCTCCTTCCCATTTCCCACCACCATCTCACAACTTTGTTACCCTGCAACAGGGGCCTTTCCACTCTAACACAGCAACTTCCACCTCCGGAGGACATCCAACTTCCCCTCGTCCTGTTGGGAGAGTCCATCCAGCAATAGTTTTCCTTCTGTCAGCTGTTCCATCGGTTCTACTGCTTTCCCAAGAACCTCTGGTTGCCCTTCAGTACCTCACTAAACTCTCAGCCTTTGGTCAAAAACTGCTGCATCTGTTGTGCTTCCAGATATACCTTCACTTGGTGGCCCCGTTTGCAGCTGTGCAGCTGTGCTTTCCTACCTGAAACAAAGAGACTTTCCCCAAGCAGAAGCATGCCCAAGGGCCCCTGCCCTCCTCTCGCCTGTTCTTGTATCTTTGGCCTCCCCCCCCCCCCCCCAATCCACTCCAATCCTCTAGGAGAAAATTCTTTCAGATGAATTCAGGATGTTACTCAACTTTTCCCAAAATTAATTTCAGGTTCTTTGGTGATCAGCATTCACTGAAGCATAACTCTAACCAATTCAAGGACACTGTGTGTGTTGTGGGCAAGTATGAAAATAGACACATACACACCCATAACATACCGTACATAACCTCACTTCCTCCTTTCTGACATGTTTAGCCCTTCTGGTCTAAATTCCCTGCATCTATTCATTGCTTCATAAGGTCGCATCGGTGTCCTTTGGCTGCGTTGAACCCTCGTCCCCCTTTTCCTCACTGTTTCACAGATCCACATTCCTTTCTTTTCCTAACCCTAACCCTAGCCCATTCACACACACCCCACATCCCAAATCTTCCGAGGGCTTCTTCCAATGGGGCCATCAATGTTGGCTTCTGTTGTCCATTGTGGCTTTGGTCAAGCAAGGCTTTACATGGCCCTGGTTAGTAACATACAGGAAGCATAGACTAGGTGACCAGCCTTAGTGGCATCCAGGCCACAGGCCCAAATTGAGTCCATTGTCACATGTGCACCCAAGCCCACTTCTAGTCCAAACATGCTCATGCTCATGTTATCCTAGGCAACCCAAGGTCTGTAACAAGCCAAGATATGTTACCTACATCTTAGCAGCTTGGAGGAAAGTACCCTTGCCGACAGTGCTGTACCTGAAATGAGCTGATAGGAATTTATTCGCAAATTTAAAGGGTCGCGTCACGGGTCATTGATATTTGCAGAACATACTGACCCTGCGGACTGAACAATACCGGACTGAAGTGACCAATAGAAAATGTACAAATTAAGGAGATCCAGGAAATGGCAGCTTAGCTTAACAAGTCAATCAGCCCCAGGATTCAGAGTTCAGAAAGGCAGGTGCTGGGAAGCATCCAGGACAGAACAAAGAAGCATGTGAGAGAAGACAGGTGCCTAAAGACTTTCCACAGTAGATGTTTCACCTGGTTTCTGAATTGTCTCATCCTCATCTGCATCGGCACAAGACTTTGGGCCATAAACCACTGAGGCTGGGCTCACGTATCACTTCATTTAGGACTCAAGGAGAGAACGCGACCAGCTGAGCACAGCACACAAAGGCAGCTCCTCAGAGGTTCACTCACTGGATCAAGGGGAAATCAGGCTAGGATTTTCTGCCTGGGGCTTCCCTTGGCTCAGCTGGACGTGGGGGTGGGCTCTCTTCCCCAGGCCCCCTTATGTCAACAGTCGGGCCTCCTAGGGGCTGCATGAATCGTGGGGAGCTGCGACAGCAAGCAGGGAACTGAACTGATTGGCAGCCCCAAATCATTTAGGGAGGACCAACCAAATGGGGGGGGGGGAGTGCGGGCCCCGACTGGCCAGGAAAGGCCTTTTGGAATTGGAGTGGAGCTTAATGGAAACAGTGACCTAGTGTGTGGCTGTGGCAAAGAGACAACACTGCCAACATCACACTGTGCTTTTATACAGCGCGTGGGGTGTGGGGCGCCCTTAGAAGGTTGTGTACAGTTCTATCCACACAGCTGAAGAAATGAAGGAAGGCAAGCCAGGAGCAACCAGATCTTAATGCTGGGGATGCACTGGGAGCTTAGAGAGAGGCTGAGAAAAGGATTCTGCCAACTTCTACACAAGGAGAATAAGCAGCTTGTATTGCAGCTCAAAATGTTACAATTTTGTGCGGGTGTGAGTGTGTGTAATAGCAAAGGTGGGGAGGTGTGTGAGGCTGATCTGTGGAAGATGCCTTTGAAATGGCTTTCCAATGGGGTTGGGTGACATCATGGCCCTCCAGGGTTCCTGGTAGCAGCTGCTGATCCCCTCCCACTCTGCTGATCCCAGGAGCCTGATCCAGCCTTTCTTTGTCCATTTCATAAAGGGAACTGGGAGTTTCTGGGATGTCTTCTTCCTTGAGGCCTTTGAGGTCTTCTGGCTGGGAAGTGCCAAAGACCAAGGCAATTGCAAGTACTGTCACTCTCTCTGCCCATCCCTGTCTCATAAATGGAGCCAGGGAGGAAGAGAAGACGCCCTGGCAGCATCTCAAGCCCCTTCTCTTGACTCTGCAGACAGAATCCAGGCTTGAGGGCTGCAAGTGGGGACAGGAGCGAGCATGGATCTGACTCCCCATTCCCAGCCCCTCCCTGATATGAGAAAGGAGGGAGGGAAGAAGCCTTGTCTTTCAGCTCCAGGGGTTCCCCTTTCCTGCTTGACTGAAGCAATGGCTAGGCAGAAGGGAGATGGCCAATGGGAGCAAATTCAGGGAGGAACATATGAAGGGTTAGTAGCCAGGGGAACAGACTGCCACAGGCCGAGTGGTGAGTTCTTCGTTAGAGAGCTTCCAACAGACGCTGGGCGGCCGTCGGTCAGACCTCCCGATTTGAGCAGAGGTTGGATTCTGTGGCTGTGGTTACATGGTGATTCCATAACTCCTGAGTTCTTTTAAGGAGCTGAGCTTTCATGCCCTGGATCTGAATCTTAGACCTGAGAAGCCATTAATAGGACAATGGCAGAGCTTCCTTCAGGTCACCTGGGTGCCCCCTCCCCATAGGTGGCAGAGCAGGGAACAGAACAGCTGAGCTCAGGAAAAGTCTGGGAGCCCCTCCCACCCCCGGCACTAGGAAAGAGCCCCTGGATCTAACAGGTGTTTCAGAAGAGGGCCCTTTGGTGGGGAAGACTGCAGAACCTAGGCAGGGAGCAGCAACAGGAACCCTTGATCTCAAGGTAGGGCAAATAACCAATGACCATAGAGAGCTTTGAAGTGGTTCACTGATTTGTAACCATGCCATGTGCTCTTAAAGAAGACAAAAGTTTACAGCTGAGGGAGCAATTTATTAAGTTGGCTTCCACGCATTACATTGTCTTTTTCTGAACAAACAAGAGTCAATTCAGGAGAAGAGCCCAGTCCTACCTTGAACACATGTTGTGTCCAGCTTGCTTCTTTCTCTGGGAATTTGCACAGGGCAGTTTTTTCTAACCCTTGTAGAGCTGGTGCTCCTTATTGCGGTGCCGTCTTGCTCTCGTGAAGCTCTCGACACCAGCTGATTCTGCTGTTCCTCACTTCGGCTAATGGCTGCCGATTTGGGGGGGGGTTCACGGAGGCCATCCTGGTTTGGGTCTAGGACTGTTCGTCTCGTACCCTTGGCTGCCCCTAGTTCTCCACCAGCATTCCTCCCCTCTGCGATTCTCCACTGGCTATTCTCAGCTGACACAACTCCACTGATTCGCCTTGGGCAATGGGCCACAGCCACTCGGTCCTGTGTGCTTCGGAACGGCCGGAGGCCTCGTCCTGGGTTTTTCGACACTCGGGACAGTTAGCACACAACAAATCGGCTACAGGGGGTGGAAGTAAGGAATTCTTTAGAATTAATAGAAATCCAGCAAAATGAGAGAGGTGTACAAGAGTTTGCCAAAATGCCTCCCTCCCTCTCTCCCCCCCCGCCTCCTCTCTCCCGCCCACCTTTGGAGTATGGATAAAGAGTTGCCCTAAAGCGTGGAATTCTGCGATTTGATTCCTGATGATAAATCCTGATCATTCCTCATCAGGATTCTGAAGATGATGATGAAGATGATGATGATGATGATGAGAGTGGAAGGGAGGAATTCTTTAGAGTTAATAGAAATCCAGCAAAAGGAGAGAGGTGTACAAGAGTTTGCCAAAATGCCTCCCTCCCCCCCTCTTCCCCCCACCTCCTCTTCCCCCCCTTTGGAGTATGGATAAAGTACTCCCTTTCACCCCTCTCCTCCTCCTCCTCCTCCTCCTCCTCCTCCTCCTCCTCCTCCTCCTCTTGTTCAGAATCCTGATGAAGAATCATGATTGATCATCAGGAATCAAATCGCAGAATTCCATGCTTTAGGGCAACTCTTTATCCGTACTCCAAAGGGGGGGGGGAGAGGGAAGGCAGGTGGGGGAAGAGAGAGGGAGGGAGGAAGGAAGGCATTTTGGCAAACTCTGGTACTTGCCCCAGTCACGAGCTTTTCCTGAATGCGTGATTTGCCCGAGGGGACAAAGAAGGCATAGCAAAGATGGAGTCCCCTTTCATCCTGATAGGAACTCTCTTGCTGACTGAAGCAGGCTCGCTTCACACATTTAGGATGTTGGCTTAGAGATCCAAGATGGCTCCCTCTGGAGCAGCCGGTCAAAAGTCCCTGGCTTGAGTCCAGATTCCCCGTGGCTCAATGGCTCAGACTTGACCTCACGCCCTTCCTCCTGACAGCCATTTGACTCTTCGGCTGCTCTGGCAGATGCTTGGCTTCCTTTTTCTAAAATCTCTCCGGTTGTAAGGGAGGGTAGCTGGCTCTTGGTCTGCTGGGCTTGTTTGACTAAGATAGCCATGCTTCCTTGCCCTGCACCATGGAGTCTGCGCGCACCTGGCTCCAAGGAAGTTCAGAGCGGAAGCTGGATTCAGCCAGAGGCCCTACCCTCACCCATTGCATGAAATCACAATGCCAGCGGCTTGCCACGGGCTTCCTTTATTGTGAGTAATGCAGTTGCACTTTGCAAGCTGTGGTTTTGAAGTATAAACTAGAAAATCGGATTGTTCGGATAACCATGTTTAACAAAAACTGGAGTTTAGTGCATGCCAAGTAGTTGCGGTCTCTCCTTATTTCAGCCACAACTGTCCAGGCGGCTGTTTCATGTACACTACTTCAGCACATTCAGATCTACTAAGGTGGGTGGTAAATTTTCCCGCACATCCTGGGGTGCCCATTTCCTGGCAGGACTTTTCCCATTTCTTCAGATGCAACTCAAGAGCTGTCATTTCTCTCCCCGCAGTTCCAGGAATGGTGCCTCCTATGCAGAGGACTTAGTCCCAGGTGCAGCTCAGCTGATGTCCAGCCCCACCTTCTCTCCTAATACCTGCCACCCTGGCACAGAGCCAGGCCCACCTCTGCCTTCCCTGGAGAAGGGCAGACAATTTTGCGACCTTGGGGGCAGGGCATCTTGTCCAGAACCCGACCTGTTCAGTCCTACCACTGCAAGGAGGCTGAAAACAGCCCCTCTTGGTTGGAATTCCCACCCCTCCATAGGTGGCGTTTATGCTAGCAGCCAGAGAGAATCTTGGTAGCTGAGGGTTGAGCTGTGGTGCTCCCTGAGCTTCTTTTCTTGAACATGTTGACGTTGCATTCTTAGAAAAGCAGAAACCCAGGCCCATCCCACCCCCGCCTCCTGAGATTCATACTACAGGTCCCATCCTCACAACCAGGCTGGCTGGGCTGAGTGCTCGAGGGGGAAACGCTGTTGGGAACCCCAGTTCTGAGCTTGGAGGGGAACCAGAGTAGGAGGCTCCCCCAAGGCTTTCCTTCCCAGGGAGAAGGGCTTCCAGGAGGGCAAATGTCTGCCTCTGGAATGCCAATCCTGGTTGGCAAAAACTGCTCAGCCATCCATATGCCCTTCCTTGTGGGCAATATTTGTTTATTCCACTGTCATAAACAGCATTTATGAGCCGTAGTGGCACAGTGGTTAGAATGCAGTACTGCAGGCCTGCTGCCTGCCTGCAATTTGACAGTTCGAATCTCACCAGCTCAGGGGTGAAATGCTACCGGTTCGGACTGGTTCAGTCAAACCGGTAGCGATGGCGGCGGGTGGTTCAGAGAACTGGTAACGACGGTAGCACAAGGCTCTGCCCACCAGCCCGGTCATCATTACTTCCTGGTTTTAACCCAGAAGTAACTTGTTTTTTACCCCCTGCATGTGCGGCGCATGCAATTCTGAACCAGTAGAGGTAAGTAGATTTCACCCCTGCACCAGCTCAAGGCTGACTCAGCCTTCCATCCTTCCGAGATGGGTAAAATGAGGACCCAGATTGTTGGGGGCAAGAGACTATAAACCGCTTAGAGAGGCCTGGGAAGCACTGGGAAGCGTATATAAGTCTAAGTGCTATTGTGATTGCTCTTTGCAGAAGAGACTTAAAACCTCATTGCTGAATAATATAATAGCTAACCAAGGTTAAAACTAACCTAGTTTAGCATGTCTTTTGGGTTTTCCTGGGCTGGTTGAGTATATTGTGTGAACGTGGCCCAAATGGCTGGGTTATTCGAGGGTGCATTTCTCCCCAGTTAATCTGCTCATCCCATCAGACCTGGCCAGGGGTTCCGTCTTGCAGGGAGCCCCACTAGGCAGGACAAGGAGACATCCTTCTCTGCTGTGTGCCCACCTTATGGGGCATTCCCCCACCCTATGAGGTCAGCTCTATCCCTTATTTCCCAGAGATCCCTCAAGACCTGGCTTTGTCATCCAGTCTGCGGGCCTTGGGGGACTGGTCAGATTTCGGGGTGCCCCTCGTGTGTGTGTTTTTTTTTAAAAAAAGAAACTTTTTTTTTTCCAAATCATTTTTTATTTTAAAACAAAAAAACAAAAATAAAACATACAAACATCATTCATTCAATCAAGTACAGACAGTACATCGGTCAGTTTGCATCCCTAGTGCCCTCTCCTCTCTTCACAATATCACTACATATCCAAAATTTATTCTTATATAAAATATATCAGTTGTATCATCATTTAAAGTAGATAATAAAAATTGGGTCGATAATAAAAAATGGTGATATGTAAGTAAATGTTGAAAGAAACATTTTTAATGTAACTGTGTTAGATCTGTTTACTGTTTTACATGTTTTTGCTATATGCTGCCCAGGGATGCTTCTTGTGAGATGGGCAACTAGGTAGGTAGGTAGGTAGGTAGGTAGGTAGGTAGATGACAGACAGACAGAGGCATAGACTCTGTAAGTGGCAGTTGCACACTTCCCTGGAGATCACTATCCTCTTTCACTGAGGATTGTCCTTGTGTTCATGACTCCATTAGGTCGTGTTATGTAATTTTATTTTTATCCTGGAAATCACATTTGCCCTCCAGAGTCCTCAAAAGCCAGGTTTTGCTGCTTGGACTCTGCAGAGCAGAATTACCAGTATGCCAGGTTTCCCTTTCACACCCAGTACAAAAGATAAGTCTTCACAAGTGTTTCAGTGTTCAGGTGTGCAACCTGGCAGAAGAGATCTCCAGGCCCCAGGGACCCAAAAATAGGGACAGCGGCCCGGCCAGGAGCAGGAAACAGGCAGGGGAGCCTTCTAACTGCAATGGTGGGGGGGGGGGATGTAGGGAGGTGATCCCAGCCTGATCAAATGGGGTCCTTATTGCACCAGAGGGCAGGACAAGAAGCAATGGGTGGAAGCTGCTTAAAGAGAGATCCAGCTTACAAATAAGGAGAATTTTCTGGACAGTGAGAACCATTAATCAGTGCTTGCCTCCCAGAGTTGTGAGTGCTCCATTACTGGAGGTTGTCAAAAGTAGACTGGACAACCCTTTCACTGGGATCGTATGTAAGGCCTCCTGCCTTGAACAGAGGTTGGATTAGAAAACCTCCAAGGTTCCTTTCAGCCCACCGGTTCTATCTTCTAGACCCCGGGGGGGGGGTCGGGGGGCGGCGTCCTGGCGCTGCCGCTCGCGATGTAAGGAAAACGCCTTCCCGCTTCCGTGGAGGGGCCCGGCGCGGCTCCCTCCTGCCGGAAACCGCCGGCTGCCTCAGCCGTTGGCTGCGCTACTTCGAGGGCGGCGGCTCGGACGGGGAGACGCCTTTGCGGGGCCCGAGCTCCTCTCTCCCCGCCACCTGGGCGGCCCGGCCAGGCGTGCAGGACTACAGGCCTCCCGCACGGGGCCGGGTGTGCGGCACGCTCCCTCGTTCGCCGGCTTCTCAGACTGGGCGCTGCCGTCGCGGAGTTCAGCCCCTGCGCAGCGCCGCCCCGGACTGCCTTTGACCGACGGGTCCCAGCCCACCCAAGCAGGGTCCCGCCGGCACCGAGCTTCTCCGCCACGCCCCGACTGGCTTTTCTCCAGCCTTCCGCGAAAATGCCCGGTTTGCCTTGCGTCAGGGAAAGCGGGGAAGTGGGCTTGTGGCAAGGAGACCCGGGTGCGCCCAGCCAGCTTTGTGCAACGGTTGCTAAAACAAACTCAGTTGAATTTGCGCAAAGAGCGACGAGGGGATGGCGCTGCGTTCCCCCTCCCCACCGAAAGCAGGTCAGTGTGCTTTGAAGTAACAGAGTATAAGCTCCGTTAAGGCGCCCGCTCTGTTTGCACACATTTGTGTTTCACGTGAACCGCTAATGGTGAGATTTTGTTTGGTAGCTTCGTCTGGGAATCCCCCTCCCCTCCTGTGTGGCTCCCAGAATCTTGGGTGGACTTTGGTAGGTGGTTCCCTAAAATGTGGTCTAAAACTCCATGAGGGTCAGTGGCTGGGTGTGGGTGTCTACAGAGGATTAATTGCCTGAGGCCAGACAGCCCTTGGCCATCAGTTTTGCCACTCCAGCCCAGAGGGGAGCTGAGAGAGGGCAGAGGAGCTTTGATGGGTGGACAGCAGAGAGACTCCTAGAATGACTGACTCCACAAGGCTGGCAAATCCAGCTCATATTTTGCATCCATGGCCACAAAGGAGCTGGTGCAGAGTGGCCTCACTCTGAATTCCAGCCAGTTGAGCTGAAAAAGCATTAAAACCAGAGAAAGCAAGTGGGCACTTACCAGGACCTCCTCAGCCGTACAGCCACATTTTCCTGTGTTTGGCAGCTATGAGCTGGGGATCTTAAGAAAATATAGGAGCCTTCCATAGAGCCAGGAAGGGCTGGCTTTTCTCCCTTGCCTTGGGCCACGCCAGTAGTTGAGTCCTTCCTGCTAGAACAGGAGGCCTGCTAGGCTCGCCTTTTAGCCCTTCAAGGCTTTGGATGAAGACCATGCCAGTGTGCCAGTGCATTGGCTGGTTTACCAGTGCACTCTGCCTGAGAGTGACGTGGGGATTGGCACCCATGGCTCTGCTAAGCTTGCTTGCTTGGGCTGAATCTCAGGGCCAGTTCTAAGGCTCTCCTTTGAGGGGAGGCTGGCTGCGTGGGGCAGATCCAACCCATTGGATAAGTTTTGGGTGTGGCACATGAGTACAACGCAGTTGCCAGATTACTGCAATGATTTAAGTATTGTGTGAACTGTTGTGGCTACCAGACCTAAAAAGAGGAAGCAGAAAAACTGCAGGAAAGGGGATTGACACTGTGGAGAAAAAGACCTCCTGTGGAGAGCATGGCAAAGACCATGGAGAAACTGGAAGGGAATACATTTTGCCCTGCCTTTACTGTTAGGCACCCTGCGGGCTTGTCCCAGGAACTGTGTGATGGGCAATGCCAGTTAAAAAGGAAGGACAGCCTCCGTTCTGTTGCACATGGTCAGTCTGTGGAATCTGCCCCCGTAGGAATAATGATCCCCCCCAACTCAGTAGTTTTGGAGAAGGCCTTCAGCAGGGAGCTTCTGTGTCTCCAAAGAGCTTGAGGTTCAGGAGAAGGTCAGGGTCAGGAGAAGGTCCAGCAGCTGGTTTTCCAGGGTGACCACCCCAGATGCTTCTGGTGGTTCATAAATAGACCAAGACACAGTTCCTTCTCCATATTGGCCCTGGAGATGAACAGTCTTCAAGACTGTTTTTTTCCATCCCCTTGAAACTCTTGTGGTTTTTCAGAAAGAGACAAGCCAGTTTGATGGCAGACCCAGCGGGCCCAGGTTATGCAGAAGGAGGAAAGGCCAAGACAGTTTTTGCAGGGCCCTCTGAACTAAGAACTTGACCAATTGCCTAGGAAATCCAGGTCCTTTCTAGGTTGTTAAGGCTGCCTGGGAGATGACTTGTAGTTGGGGTCACTCTATGCTCCTAGCATCTTTCAGAGAGGGGATAACTAACCCGAACCTGACAGTTCTTGATAACCATCATCCTGTCTCCGACCATCCTCCAAACACCAGGACGTTGACAGAATTCCCGGGCCCGGAGAAGACATGTATAAATAAACAGATACTCCATGCCAGTGACTTTGCCCACAGGCATCATGTAGTAGATGCTAAGGAGGAGTTGGAAAGGCATACAGCACTGAGAGGCTTTGGGGCTGGATTCCTCCCTCTCCCTAAACACCAACCGGCTCTAGAGGAGGAAGGAGAACCATGGCAAGGCTACTCTTCCCCAGATACCAGGATCACTAGTGTTGAAGGCTGCTGAGAGATCAAGGAGAGCCGGGATGGGTGTGCCATCCTTTTGTGTGGATGGACTTCTCCCTCAATCAAGGATGAAGTCCAAGCCCTGGTATTGCCCCACAGGGCAGACCCGGTCAGGAAACAGGCCCCAGAAGCTGCACCCCGTCTCTGTTTATATAGGCTATAATAACAGTATCTCAGAGCCCTTGAGCTTTTCCCCCGCCCCCTTATACTAAAGAGAGTCTAGCAGGGGCATCTTTTAATTTCTGTCCTCCTGAGCTTAACTGATATTTTTGTAACAGCTGCCGCATAATTTGATCAAGGCTATCTCTGTACCTGGACCCAAGCACGCACCATCCTCCAGGAGGCCTTAGCTAGAATATTGATCTGATGCCCAAGTGGCCAAGGTCACCTCCTGGGGACTGTGCCCACTTCCTCAGGACTAATAGGCTCAAACTCTTCCCAGATAACCAAGTCAGGCCACCCGCAACTTGGGTGTCCTCCTGGATGCCTGGCTGTCGCTGGAAGATCATTTGACGGCTGTGACCAGGGGGGCTTTCGCGCAGGTTCGCCTGGTGCGCCAGTTGCACCCTTTCCTAGATCGAGATGCCCTTCGCACGGTCACCCATGCCGTGGTTACTTCTTGCTTGGATTACTGCAACTCCCTCTACATGGGGCTGCCCTTGAGGTGCACCCAGAGGCTCCAGCTGGTCCAAAATGCGGCCGCGCGGGTTGTTACGGGAGCTCCCCATTACTTCCGCGTAACACCTCTCCTACGCGAGCTGCATTGGTTACCAGTGGTCCTCCAGATCCACTTCAAGGTGCTGGTACTTACCTTTAAAACCCTATATGGCTTAGGTCCAGGGTATTTGCAGGACCATCTCCTACCCGCCTCCCACCATCCTGTCCGCTCTCACAGGGCTGCCCTCCTCAGGGTACTGTCGACCAGACAATGTCGGCTGGCGACGTCCAGGGGTAGAGCGTTCTCTGTGGGCACCCCTGCCCTCTGGAATGAGTTACCCACCGAACTCCGGACGGCCCCTGATCTACGCTCCTTCCGTCGAGGCCTAAATACTTGGCTGTTTCAACAACTGGGCTGAGTCTGATTCTTGGATTGTATTATTTATTTATTCTGTTTTAATTGGTTTTTAATTAGGATTTTCTATTATTGTATGTTTTTAATTTGTGTTCGCCGCCCTGAGTCCTTTGGGAGAAGGGCGGCATATAAATAAATGAAAATAAACGAACAAACAAACAAACTGCAGGACCCGCAGAGCCAATTCCTACTGGGAGCCAATTCTAGTGACTGTCGGAAAGATGCCTGGCCTGTTCCTCACAGCAGCCCTGCAGATGTTCCTTCAGGTCCCTTGCAACAGGGCTGCCGGTCAGCTCTCTGCAGCCAGGAAAGTTACCTTGGCTGCTCTTTTCACCTTCTCCTTAATAAAAGGCTCGGTCAGATTCATTCTCTGTCCTCAGGGGATTTCTCCAGTTTCCTCACTCAGAGCTTCTCCAAAATTCAGCGGAAGCTCTGGAGACCCCAGTCAGAGGCTGCCTAAGTTGGGTGGTCCCTCTCGTTCCAAGTGGTGGCTGAGCACCGCCAGCTCCACCCGAAGCCCAGCAGGTGCCTGTCGCGGACAAGGAGCTCCTTCCTTGCTGAGGCGGGGAGCAGCACCAGAGCACTCCAGAGTGATAGCAAGAGAGACAAGGGGGTGATGAGGACAGCCTCCCCCGTAGCCAGATCACAGCCATTTCCATAAGGCAAGAAACGGATCCAGAGTGGTGCTACTTCAGGGATGAAATCCAGCAGGTTCTAACAGGTTCTGGAGAACCGGTAGCAGAAATTTTGAGTAGTTCAGAAAACCGGCAAATACCACCTCTGGCTGGACCCAGAGTGGGGTGGGAATGGAGATTTTGCAATATCCTTCCCCCAGGAGGGAATGGAGATTTTGCAGTATCCTTCCTCTGGAGTGGGGTGGGAATGGAGATTTTGCAATATCCTTCCCCTGCCATGCCCACCAAGCCACGCCCACAGAACCTGTAGGGAAAAATTTTGGATTTCATCCCTGTGCTACGTCCACCATTTGTTGGGGCTTCAGAGGCCAGAATCAGGTCGTCTGCCTTCAAAGGAAAGAAGTGAATTGCTTGGTAGCTTAATTGCTCTACTTAATTGCTCCATGATTCCCCTGCTTGCAGTAAATTGCTTCTACTAAGATGATTATGTGCATCTCGTAAACTGTACAGTAAATTCTCCACATTTGCCTATGGAAACTTAACTGGCAATTTCTCACAGCTCGTCCAGCCTTAATCTTGTTGGGTCTTTGGGGCCTCTTCTTCCTCAAACCACCCTCCTTACAAGCACTGACGGTGTTACCTAGTTTGGGTAATCAAACATATGCAGGATTTTTCTTCTTTCTCTGGATATCTGCACTGGGCAGGCAAATCCAACAGGTTTTCTCCTTGTCAAGAACTTGAGTGGTCTTAACAGAATCACAGAGCTGGAAGGGACCTTGGAGATCTTCTAGTCCAACCCCCTGCTCAAGCAGGAGACCCTATACCATTCCAGACAAGTATCTGTCCACTCTCTTCTTAAAAACTTCCAGTGATGGAGCACCCACAGCTTCTGAAGGCAAAGCTCTTCCATTGATTGATTGTCCTCGCTGTCAGGAAATTCCTCCTTAATTCCAAGTTGCTGCCTAAATCAGTCTTCGATTGCTGCCTTTGTTTCTTCTTTGCTCATCTCTGATGCCCCTGTCCTTGCCAGCTCCTGAGCTCCTTTCAGCTGCCCCTCCAGCTGTGATACGCCCCTCCCCTCTTCTTCCTCTGACTCACCCCAGCTGCAGTCATGGGGGGGGGGAAGTAATAAATTGACCTTCTCTGTCCTCTTACCTGGTTTTCAGGGCTGCTAATCTAAAGAGGTGGGGCAGCTCTGTCATTTTCCATCTGAAACTGATCCAAGGGGTGTAATCCCCCCCCCCGTATCTTGGCCTTTTTGGGGGAACAGGAGAGGCAGGAGAACAGCCCAGGTGGAGTGATGGCTTCCTGGAAGTCCCCAAACTGCCATTACAAAAGCAAAACCAGAAGGGAGCTTTGGGGAAGGGGGAATCCCTGGACCAGTGGGGCAGGGTGTCTGGGGAGTTCCCTTTCCCTGCACATCCCAGGGGCTCTTCTTCCATTGAAGGCAGGTACTTGCTGCTGGGGGGAAACCCCACCCCTCTTTGAATACTCCTTGTGGCTCAGAATAACTATCTGCAGCAGCCAGAGGGCCCCTCTCTTAGGTGCTCCATTCCTAGAGAGGTCTGAGTGGCCCCTGCTAACCGCATGTGGCCGACCGTCCCCCCCTCGCCTCTTGGGAGGATTGTGATGTGCACCATGTGGGGAAAAACTCAGATTCGGGGGGGCGGGGTCCCCTCAAGGGCCTGTCGCTCTGCAGAAGCCCCTAAAAGGCTTGAGGCCTGGAGGAACAGTTCCCCCCCCCCATCCGCATTGTGCCCAGCAGCTGTGACCTTTGGCAAAAGGTTTGTTTGCACAAGCTCCCCTGTTGGTTGGTCAGTCCATCCGGGAAGATCAAGCAAAGCTGGGGCTTCTGGATGGTGGTTTTAGAAAATAGGGAGTTCCTGGCCCTGAAGACGCCTTCTGCCTGGGTTTCGGGTTCTTTCAAGATTTTGAAGATCCATTGCTACACTCTACTGTGAAAGCATTTTGTGTATGCTTTATCCCTCTCTGGATTTTTTTTTTATAAAATACAATATTATACAATATCAGGTCCTTTCATTTTTAAAAAAGTTTATTTGTGTTTATTGTAGCTGAGTATTGGATGTGGATCGTGCTTTGCTATGATAAATAACTCAGTGAAATGTCTCCAGCCCTAGATACATCAGTGAGGCCAAGTGGGGCTCAGCCCTGATATCTTTCCGTGGAACCCGGCTGGGGGTTTCATCATAGTACCCAACTCCCCTTTCTGGGGGAGGGGGCAAAGGTCCAGCTGTGGAGGGAGGCTGGCAGTCGGGGTCAACCACAGAAGAGGCCCCGATCCACATTTCTGCATGTGGCTCCATGCATGGGGGTTGTAGTCACGGCCATCCTTTGGCTGCCCAGGAGTGCACAGTCTTAGATGCCTGGGGCTGCACGGGGCATTTGAGTGCAAACAAAAAAGTTGGGAAGAAAGCAATAAATTTGTTTTATTTGATTTAAATGGAAGCAATTCACTAAATACAATTACATTTGATGCTTCCCACAGAGTACAAGGCCTCCCCGTTTCTAACCAGAAACATGACAACTGTAGCCATGGGAGGGAGGGAGGGAGGGAGGGTTCTGGGAGAGCACCAGCAGCAGACGGACAGGGAGAGCAGCTGACCAAATGGGGTTCCTCCTGCCCTTCTTCTCTTGGCAGTCATCTACCTCTGCGGCCCCCTGGAGATGCTGCACCAAGTCATGCGTCGAGCCCAGTCGGAGGGCATGACCCGCGGTGACTATGTCTTCTTCTACGTGGACGTTTTTGGAGAGAGCCTGCAAGGGGACGGGCACCAGGGGGCCGCCAAGCCCTGGCAGAGCAAGGAGGGCCAGGACTCGGGCACCTTGCGGGAGGCCTTCAAGGTCAGTCCAGAAGCCGGAGAAGAGAGCCGGCACCCTTGGACACTCAGGCGTGGGGAGGCAGCAAGGATGCCGAGGCTGCTGTCTTGGGGAAAGGAAGGGCCTCTCGAGGCCTTTCACGGTAGGGCCTGGGCTGGGCAGAGGGGAGCCCCACCAGCTGCTCTTCTGGGAGGCTGGCTCTACCCTCAAGGACAGTGGTTCAGAGTGTGGGTACATGTTGGTGGGTACATTGGTGGTCAGGCTGAAGCCTCTTCCTCCCCCCCCCTGTTCTTGGGCTCTCTCCCTGGGCCTGGGGCTTCTCTTGCTCAGAGGGGAAGGACTTTTTTTTTTTTTAATTGATTTATATGCCGCCCTTCTCCGGAGACTCAGGGCGGCTTACAATGTGCTCAGCAATAGCCTTCATCCTTTTGTATATTTATACAAAGTCAGCTTATTGCCCCCACAATCCGGGTCCTCCTTTCACCTACCTTTGAAAGGGTGGAAGGCTGAGTCAACCTTGAGCCTGGTGAGATTCGAACTTGCAGTAATTGCAGGCAGCTGGTCTTAATAACCAACTTAATAACAGGGTGCCTTAGACCACTGTACTACCAAGGCTCTTGTGGCTCTCATCCTCTAAGGAGGGAGCTGTGCGTGTCTCTTTCTGGCCGGGGCCTGGCAGGAACTCAACAGCTAGAAGAGCTGAGATGCCCGGTGTGGAGGGACCAGGGGGATGTGTCAGGGGGTCCCCTACTTGCTACCCAGTCCGTGCATAAACCTCGAGGAAGCCCCTTCCGGCGCCCCCTCTGCTTGCTGCAGAGCAGAAGAGAGAATCCTGGATCTCTTCTGAGGGGGCAGGAATTCAACCCCTTGCTGAGGGGGAGGGGGGAGGCCCTGCTGTGGGCAGAGCAGAGCAGAAGCCCCTGGAGAGCAGCCAGCTCCACACCTGGACTGCCTGAGTGCTTTTAGTCCCTGAGAGCCAGCCAGGCCAACTCTACCTGGCCAACATCTGCTTGCCTCAAAATGTGTGTGTGGGGAGGGGGGGTTGCAATGAAGCCAAACATCGCTGGAAGTGCAGACTGGCTTCCTTGCCCCTTCCTCTCAGCCCCTTCCAAATGCAGGCCTTGAGCATGGCAACAGCCTTTGCCCCCCCCCCCTCCCCCAAAAGAGGCTGAGGTTTTGCAAAAATGCTCAGGAGGAGCAGATGGGGAGGGGGAGAGGCAGGATGGGCAAGGCGGGGGAGGCCGGTGCCTCAGGCAAGGGGAGCCATAAGCAGCCCCCAGAGGTTGCAAAGCCTCCACCGGCTGGCCTTGCTGGCGAGGGCAGATGGGAGTCATTTTGCAGCCTGGTGTGAGATTTCCAGACAGCTACGTGCTGGAAGCGTGAGGGGTGTGTGTGTGTGTGTGTGTGTAAGAGAGAGAGAGAGATGGCAGAGAGGGAGAAGGCTGGTGCCTCACCTGCAGGGGCACATGGGCTCCTGTGTCCCTCAGCCAGTAGCTTTTCTTGCAGACGGTGCTGGTGATCACCTATCATGAGCCCCAGACTTTGGCGTACCGAAACTTCCAGAAGGAGGTGATCCTGCGGGCTCGGCAGGAGTATCAGGTGGAGCTCAGTGGTTCACTGGTAAGCCCCCCCCCCGCCCCTCTGGCACCCCTTCCCCCTCCGGGAGCTCCTAGCTGGGCAAGAGGAGTCCCCCACAGGCAACGCCTCTGACAGTGAGGGAAGTTGCCTGACAGCCGTCCAGGCCAAACCTCTCCGCACCCGCAGAACCTCTGGCAGGGAGAGCCAGGCGGGGGCTGGGCCAGCATAGGCGGCCTTTGGCCAAAGTGACTGGCTACATGGTGCGGCTTCACGGAGCCAAAGCCGATGGGATGGTTCTCAGCCTGCTCAGGGAAGTGCCCTATAGCAGGGCTGGCCTCGTCCTTCGCTGCTTTGGGAAAAGCACCCTCCGTCCCTCAGGGTCAGCCGGCCTGCTGTGGCTTTGCACCCAATGAGTAGCAGCTCCTTGTGGTACTTAGGGTTCGAGGTCAGCTCAGGTCATTCCCGGGCTTTCCGAGCATGGATTGAGGCACTGACACTGTAAGGTGCCAACTTTAAAGAGGCTCCGCCAGCTCCCTTTCTTGGTACTGGCTGAAGGGAGCAGAGAAACGCCTGGCTCTGGAGCTCCTTTCTTGATGCATTAAGGTAGCCGTGTCCTTAATCACTTGGTTTGGTGCAGCTGCTTTGAGGGCCTCCCCGAAGTCTGGGCCCCATTTTTGCTGGAGCTGTCACTGTGGGGCCCGACTGGCCAGGGGCCTGGAAGCAGCTGCAGCAACCCTTGAGAGCACTTGTCTGCATCAGGACCATCGCATCGACACTCCCTTGCTGTGCAGGGGCTCCCTTGAGCGAGTGCAGGAAATCAGATGGCCAGGAGGTTCAAAGGAGTGCACACACTCACACACTCATGGGAGGGGCAGAGAATCCCCTCTCCAAAGTTGTCTAATCTTGTCCAGCCCCTCACCAGCTGGTGCCTTTCCAACAGTTTGTGCCAGATCCCCCCAGCCTGTTTCCCCCTTCTTCCTCTCCCGAGGATTGTCTAAAGGTTTCTATCCTTCTCGCCCCCTTGGGTGTGATGGCCTCTGCTAGGTTCAGGGGGAGGCAGACGGCTTGTGTGTGATGGCCATCCCAGGTTGCACTCGAGAGCTTTTCAGATGGGCCAGTCAGACACCACCCCCAATCTGTGAGCATAAAAATTCAGAGAACGAATGGGACTCTTCCCCACCCAAGGTGCCCCTTGGTGGAGGTCTCAAGAGGGGGATCCAGAGAGTTTCACTGTCTTCTTTGAGGGGGGACACTCAGCTGGCAAGGGAAGCCATGCATGTGGGGGTGGGAAGGTCTTTCTTGGCCTCCTTGGCCTATGCTTGCAGCGAGCTTTACAGATGTACAGATTAACAGAGTTGGAAGGGACCTTGTAGGTCATCTAGTCGAACCCCCCACCCAAGCAGGAGACCCTACACCATTTCTGACAGATGGCAGTCCAATCTCTTCTTGAAAGTCTCCAGGGATGAAACTCCCACAAATTCTGAGTAGAGGACTTTGAAAACCCCCTCTGGGGGGACCCCACAAGCTCTGGGTTGCCTAGAGGAGGGAGGCCACAGGGGAACCTCTTTGGGACCCCTACAGCCTGCCAAGGCCAACTCGGGGGGGGGGGGGTAGAGAGGGCAGGGAACTCACGTTCATCCAGGCAGCCAGTAGCCTGAGTGGCTGGGCAGAAGCAGGAGGGGTATATGTGTGTCACGCCCGTCCTCTCAGGTTGAGGGCAGGGGTCTCAGCCCAAACTCCTACCTGGAGATGGCCCAGGAATTACTAGCTACCATCAGCCATGCTGGCCCACGGCTACCCTGGTTCAAAGCAGGGCTGTGTGCGGTTTCTGCTCTGAGGGCTGTTCCTCACTGGGCATCTGGAGCTGCCCCCAAGATAAGCTTCACTATGCCCATCTTAGTTGGCATTGGGGGGGGGAGTGTTCTTCCTGAAAAAGCACCAGCCCTGCCCTCTTGAGCTACTTGCAAGGAGAAGCAGCCTGCCCCCCCACTACTGCCCAGGTAAGTGGCACCTCCTAGGGAGAGGTGTTTGGCCTGGAAGCCCTCTGGAAGAACAGCCCCCCCCTCCACTCCTAAGACCTGCACTGAAGGGTGGGAGGAAGTTGGGGGCAGTGTTGCTTGCCTTGCTGAATTGATGCCCTTGAACCTGGGGCAGGGAGGTCCCATCGGGATTCTCAGTGGGGGGGGGGTGTTTGTACATTCCCCTTCTGCAAGAGGCAAGTGTGAGTAATTAACCTTTTCCTTCATTGTGGGGGGGGGGGAGGAAAGCAGCAGGGGCCCCTTTCACCAGGCTGTGGAAGCAATTCTGGGTGCAGACAGGAAACCGGCGGCCACCTCCCACGCACATCCTGCCCCTTCCCCATGGGGTTGCTCCTATTTTTAAGCTCCCCCTCCTCACTTTCTGTGCAGTTTCCCAGGAACCCACAGACAGGCAGAAAAAGGCATTAAGGAGAGTGGGGGGCTGTATTCCCACCTCTCCCTTCATTGTTCACTGAGCAAGTGTTCCCTGATTGGCTGTTCACCTGCTGACCAATCCGCTGGCTGAATAGGCGGGCCTGCTTATTCGCAGGCCCCCAAGCACAGAGGCGTCTGCAGGACCTGCTGGCTGCATTCAGTCCCCTGAGGGGCTTTCAGCAGTGGAACCCCCCTCGCCCTGCTGCCTTCCGACCCTTCTACAGCGAAAGCCAAAGCAGATTAACCGAATTGGACAGATTAACAGAGTTGGAAGGGACCTTGTAGGTCATCTAGTCCAACCCCCCACCCAAGTAGGAGACCCTACACCATTTCTGACAGATGGTCGTTCAGTCTCTTCTTAAAAGTCTCAAGTGATGAAGCTCCCACAACTTCCGAAGGCAACTTCTGTTCCACCGGTTGATTGTTCTCACTGTCAGGAAATTCCTCCTTATTTCAAGGTTGAACCTCTCCTTGTTCAGTTTCCATCTGTTGTTCCTTGTCTGGCCTTCGGGTGCTTTGGAAAACAGCTTGACCCCCTCTCCTCCTCTCTGTGGCAGGCAGCCCCTCAGATATTGGAAGGCTGCTCTCCTGTCTCCCCTGGTCCTTCTCTTCACTAGACTAGCCATGCCCAGTTCTGCAATAGTTCTTCATATGTTTTAGCCTCCAGTCCCCTCATCATCCTGGTTGCTCTTCTCTGCAGTCTTTCTAGAGTCCCAGCATCTTTTTTATAATGTGGTGACCAAAACTGGATGCAGGATTCCAGGTGTGGCCTTGCTAGGGCTTTCTAGAGTGGTATCGGTACCTCACTTGTGACAAGAAAGGAGCCTCCCCCGATTGCCTACTGGCATTCAGGCAACCTGCGGGTAAAGATAACACCACCTGAAAAAATCCCTTTCAGGGGGTTGGACTAGATAACCTCCAAGGTCCCTTCCAATTCTGTTACTGTTACTGTGTGACAGAGGCAGCCAGCCACCTCGGTGATCCCTGGCTAACATGTGCCATATGCTAAATAAATAAAAAGTACCTCACTTAATCTTGATGATGCAATTTAGGATTGCATTACCACCCAGTGCCGGTTCAGCCGAGCTCAGCCTCTTGTATGAACCCAGCTGGGGAGGGACGTTGGTGACTGCTTCTGCCCGCAGAGGGCCGTGGGGCACGGGAAGGCAACGGGCTGAAGACTCTTCACACTCTGGGTTGTCGGCAAAAGCTGAGCTCGCAACCCGGAACTGTTCCTGGTCTCCTTTGGGACAGCAGCAGAGAGATTTTGTTCCCCTTTTCCAAAATAGACACGTTCATGTTTTCTGCCTTCAAATAAGAGTAAAGCCTCCCTAGTTTTAGCCTCTGGATCAAAGGGCCGACAGTCACCAGGTCATCCCGACCGCAGGGGTGCAATGGAGGAGGTCCCAATCTGCCCGGGGTGCAAGTGGGCCCCTCTGTATCCGAACAGAAAAGGGCTCCTGTGTCTTGGTGTTTAGACACTTTTGCTTGTTGTGGATGGGAACCGAGGGGAATTTGGGGTATCCGAAGTTACCACATAACTGACACCAGGTTAAATTAACGGGGCCACACCATATTCCTGCTGCCTCCCTAGACAAGGTGGGGGGTCTTCCCAAGGGTGGGCCCTTCAACTGCACCGAGCAACGCCTCCGTCTTCCTCTTTGGCTCCCCCCAAAACAACAGAAAAACCTGGTGGCCGGCTGCTTCCACGATGGGCTGCTCCTCTACGCCTTGGCCCTGAACGAGACCCTCCACGAGGGCGACCGCAAGATCAACAACAGCCGCATCCTGGAAAAGATGAAAGGGAGCAGGTTCCAGGGTACGGGGGCTGCAAGGAGGGGGGTTGCCAGACCCAGAAGAGATCTTATTGGTGGCTGGTGGAGGGGGGGCTGGAGCATCTGGAGGGGAGGTCCAGGTCTGGGGCCCAGGCTGGCCTGGGTGAGGTGCCCTGGGGAGTGACCTGTCCACAGCTCCATCTACAACGGTGACAGCACTGCTGGCCCCAACTGCTCCTAGGGGCCTAACCCAAATATGTGCCCGCTTTCCCTTGTCCAGGGGTCACTGGGACCGTGAGCATGGATCAGAACAATGACCGCGACACAGACTTCAACCTGTGGGCCATGATGGAGGGGGGGAGTGGCGAGTACCAGGTAGGCTGGAGCCCCTTGGCAGCCCCCAACCTCAGCCCACCCAGCATCTTGGTCCTCCCTGGCCAGGAGACACCGGCCCTTCTTTCTCCTGGCGGGAAAAAGTCTGGGGCAGTAACTCCTCCTTCTCCATGGGGTGGGGGGAAAACAGCAGCATCTGGCCAGGTGAGCCAACGGCCTTTTACCCACAGGTGGTTGGACACTATGTGGGATCGGAGAAGCAGCTGAAGTGGCTGGGGCCTATCCACTGGGTCAAGGGGCAGCCGCCTCTCGATAACCCCCCCTGTTTTGACATGGATGACCCCTCCTGTGACAAAAGTGGGTGTCTCTAGGCTTGCTGCCCAAAGGAAGCTGGGGAAGAGACAGGACTCCCTCCACCCTGGGACAGCTTTGGAGAATCCCTGACCCCCGTTTTCTCCTCCCTCCTTTGGATGGCCTGCCTGCTGTGGGCAGCTGGTTCTCTCCCTCCCAGTGGACATACCCCCCCCCAACTCCCTCCCCAGAAAGACCCACCAATGACATTCAGCCTGTGCCTTTCAGGGTACTTCCCTGGGGGGGGGCTTGCAGGCAGAGCCCCCTCCCTGATTTGCTGTGTCCTTGCAGGTGCGCTCAGCACCCTGGCGATCCTGGCGCTGGGGGCCGGACTCACCTTCATCATGTTTGGGGTTTCCAGCTTCCTGATCTTCAGGTGCCTGAGCAAATTCTTTGGGGGGGGGGACAAGAATACAGGGGGCGGGAAGGGGGTGCCCTGGCCAGACAGGCAGTGTGCAGCCCAGGAGGGGGAGGGGCATTGCTGCAGTGGCCACCCCTGTGTTGTGTGGTCAGGGCCAGGCTGGGCTTAGTCAGGTGTTCCCTCCTCAGCCTTTGGGGGAGGCTGGGCTGCAAAGAAGGGCCTCCTCCACAACCTCTAAGCATTCACACAGTGGGATAAACCAGAGGAAGGCCTGGCTGGCATGTTCACACGTGCCAGGCTGCTTGGGGTGAACTGGCGGGCCTTTTGTGGCCTTGGCTGGCATTTGGGCTGGGGTGCGGCGGGTGCCTCAGGCCAGAGCAGCTTCTGCCTCTTGCGCTGCAGACTCAGCCCTGAGTCCAGGCCAGGTCTAGTTGCAGGGCACTTGGGGGGGCGGGGCGTGGGGCCGTGGCTGGGTCAGAGAACTCAGGAGCCGCTCTGGCTCTTGGCAGGAAGCTGATGCTGGAGAAGGAGCTGGCCAGCATGCTGTGGCGGATACGCTGGGAGGATCTGCAGTTTGGGGGCTCAGAGCGCTATCACAAGGGGGCGGGCAGCCGACTCACCCTCTCGCTGGTAGGTACTATGGGGCATCTATGGAGGGTCCCTTCAAGGCCCGGCCCCCCACCTGTTCCCCAGCCCCTCAGCTTTTATGGGGCCCTTTGCCCCTCCTGCCCACTCGGCCTCGGCTGGCTGTGACTCTGCCTTGGCTTCTCTCCAGCGTGGCTCCAGTTATGGCTCCCTCATGACAGCCCACGGCAAGTACCAGATCTTTGCCAACACAGGACTTTTCAAGGTGAGCCCCTCCGCCCCCCTCTCCAGCCCCAGCTGCGTTGGAGGCCAGGCCGGCTCACCACCCGCTCCGCTTGTCTCTTGCCCTCCAGGGAAACGTGGTGGCCATTAAACATATCAATAAGAAGCGGATTGAGCTGACGAGGCAGGTGCTCTTCGAGCTCAAGCATGTATGTACGGGGAGGGGGGCTGACTACTCTAGGGGTCTTGCGGGGGTGGCAGCCTCTGCTGCAGGGAGGAAGACATTGGCAGTGGCTCCCACTCCATGCTCACTGCCCCACAGATGCGGGATATCCAGTTCAACCACCTGACCCGGTTCATCGGGGCCTGCATTGACCCCCCCAACATCTGCATTGTGACCGAGTACTGTCCTCGTGGCAGTCTGCAGGTGAGGCGGCCGTCCAGGATGGGGGAGGGGGAGGCAGGACTCCGCCCGGTGGGCTGTGGCCAAAACTGACCTCCCCCCCCCACCTCCTGGCCTGCCCAGGACATTCTGGAGAACGAGAGCATCAACCTGGACTGGATGTTCCGCTATGCCCTCATCAATGACATTGTCAAGGTGAGGAAAGGGGCTTCTGGCAATCGAGAGGGGATTGTGGGGGATACCCTGCTGTTTTCCCCATCCTGGAGGTCCTCCCAGTGGAGGCTCTGCAAGCGGGCCTCCCTCCCTCCTTTGGGGACCCTCTTCTCCCCTCAGCAGCTGCTTGTCCCCTCTCTCCCTTCCCACCTCATACAGGGCATGGCCTTCCTGCACAACAGCATCATTGGCTACCACGGCAGCCTCAAGTCCTCCAACTGCGTGGTGGACAGCCGCTTCGTGCTCAAGATCACGGATTACGGCCTGGCCAGCTTCCGCCAGGGCCATGAGAGTGAGGGCAACCATGCGCTCTACGCCAGTGAGTGCCCGGCAAGCCCTCCTGTGGCCCGCTCTCCTGCCTGTCCCCTGGGGAAGCCCAAGCCCTGCACCTCCCTGACCCCAGACTCTCTGGCTCCTGCTTCAGAGAAGCTGTGGACGGCCCCAGAGCTGCTGCAGAAGGGGACACTGCTCCCGCCCCCCCCGGCCATGCAGAAGGCGGACGTGTACAGCTTTGGGATCATCCTGCAGGAGATCGCACTGCGCAGCGGCGCCTTCTACGTGGAGGGCATAGAGCTCAGTCCCAAGGGTGAGGAGGGGCTGGGGGTCGGGCCAGAAGCCAACAGCCTGGGAGCCTTTCCTGGCAAACGCCAGCACTGCCCGCCTCCAGCCTGCTTTGACCAGGAAGTGGGATGCTGCTTTACACATCCTGCCTCAGCCCGGAG
Source organism: Pantherophis guttatus (assembly GCF_059756535.1). Lineage (NCBI taxonomy): Eukaryota > Metazoa > Chordata > Lepidosauria > Squamata > Colubridae > Pantherophis > Pantherophis guttatus. Next base: position 312,981 of record NC_142064.1, read on the forward strand.
AATGAGGAAAGGTCAGCAGGAGAGGCAGCCGGTCCCTTTCTTCCTCCTGCCACGCCCTGCACCGACCTTTTGCAGCCAAGGAGTCCTCCGGCCTGGATGCATTCAGCAGTGGGGCCAGCCGTCTGAGCGGTGCTGCAGAAGAGGCGGGGAAGTAATGTCTCTGGATTCTCGGAGACACATGACCTTGCAGCCCCTTCGGGGGGGGGGGGGCAACTGTTGGTCTGGCACTTACATCTTCTGGGGCTCCCCAGAGAGCAGGCAAGAGCTTCTCACCTGGGGACAAGTATCCCCATCCGGCCTGTTCCACCAGCTCACCTGAGCTCTGCTGCCACGGCCGCACCTGGGGTGGAGGGAGAGGACGGCAATGCCTGAATCCAAGACGGGGGTTTCCACACCAGAGAATGGTAAAGGGGTGAGGCTGCTGGCTGTGCCATTGGCTGGATTCTGCTACTTGTGACCACGCAGGTTTGACCCTGTGACCTCTGTCTTTCCAGTCCCCCCCCCTCGTCCTCCACCACCATCACCCAGGATTGCCATGTTCACTTCTCTCTCCTCATTGTCCCAGCAGCTGGTCACCCCCTCCCCCCACGAGTCAGCTGTGCCTCCATCCCATCGCCCCCACATTCACTCCTGTGCATCCCACCCCACTCCTCCCCACCAGAGATTGTGCAGAAGGTGTGCAACAGCCAGCCACCCTACTTCCGGCCCACCATCGACACCCGCCTGCACAGTGAGGAGCTGGCTGTCCTGATGGAGCGCTGCTGGGCTCAGCAGCTGGCCGAGCGCCCGGATTTTGCCCAGATTAAAGCCTTCATCCGGCGGTTCAACAGGTAAGGTATCCTTCTCCCACCGTAGGGGATTGGTATTTGTGTGTGTGTGTGTGTGTGAGAGAGAGAGGGGGGGGGGTATTCAGGGGTGGGTTCCACTTACCTTCGCTACTGGTTTGCAACGGGAGTATGCGTGCATGCTCACTTCGCTCACGCGCAGCATTTCTGCGCCTGCGCAGAGCATCCGTAATGATGTTTGGGTGGGTAGGCGGAGCCTCCCGCCGCCATTTCTACCGGTTCACAAGATCCAGACTGATAGCAACCCACCACTGGTGGTATTCACTTACCTTCGCTACTGGTTTGCAAATGGGAGTGCATGCGCCACTTCCGCACCTGCGCAGAGCGTCAAACACAGACATGATGACATCTGGGCGGGTGGGCAGAACCTCCCACAGCCGCCACTACTGGTTCGCCAAACCGGATAGAACCAGCTGAATAACACCACTGGTTTGTGTGGGTCCTGCTTCAGCTTCTGACCCTCTGAGCAGGGAAGTGCAGAAGGTCTCCTCCCCACGTGGCCCTGGAGAACCCGCTCAGGAAGGCAGGCGGTGGGCCTGGTTGCAACCATCCCAAGGTTGACTTCTCATGGGATGCAGGCGCACCTCAAGGAGGCTCCAGTTGGCCCTGGAGAGAATCTCCCTCTTCTCCTACAGAACATGGACTGAGGGTCCCCATGGGGAGGCCCCCAAAGACCTGCTGGATCCCTTAGATGGAGATAAAGCGGCCACGGGAAGGGGGTGTGGTGTCCATGGGAAGCTCCCTGTGGCAGCATATGAATCTGGATGTGGGAAAAGGAGGGTCTCCAAAACAGGCCCCAGACCCCAAATCTAGCCAGCTCGGCTTTCTCAGGCACTTCTGTGGCTCGGCTGACAGATTGCCCCCTCCCCAAAGAGGCAGGCGCTCTTCCCACCCACAGGATTCAAGGATAGGCTTCCTGAAGTCAGAGCTGGGGGGGGGGGGAACTGAGGCTACCCCAGCAGGGCAGATGCTCCCATAGTCTGGGGGCACAGTCCCCAACCTACAACAGTGGTTGGGGTGGTTCAGGGGTGGGGAATGTAATGGCACAGCACCTGACGTACCATCCTGGCACTCTTCTCTTCCCACCCTCCTTGCCTGCACCACTGTGGACCCTGCCCTCCTCCTCTGCCTCAGGGAAGGAAGTACTAGCATCCTGGACAACCTGTTGTCACGCATGGAGCAGTACGCCAACAACCTGGAGAAGCTGGTGGAAGAGCGCACGCAGGCCTACCTGGAGGAGAAGCGCAAGGCAGAGAATCTACTCTACCAGATCCTGCCCCAGTGAGTCCAGCTTCCGCCTGCCTCCCTCTGGAGCTCTGGGGCCTGAGACTGTCTCCCGCTTGGAAGGTCAGCAGCTCCTGTCCTTTCTACCCCACAGTTCGGTGGCTGAGCAGCTGAAGCGGGGTGAGACAGTACAGGCTGAAGCCTTCGATTGTGTCACCATCTACTTCAGCGACATTGTAGGGTTCACCTCCTTGTCAGCAGAGAGCACCCCCATGCAGGTAGGCTGCAGTACGGGTGGGTGGGTGGATGGGTAATCCCTTGCATGTCTGAAATGGATGCGACTGACTCTGGTCCTCCTTGGTTTGTGCTTGGAAAAGTCTCCCCACCCCCACCGGCTGGAGCAGGACAGATTCCCGCTAGACAGTTTCCCCTTGAATGTGAGGAGCTCCCTGCTTCCTCCGCTTAAGAGTTGGGGTGTGGTTTGTTGTCCTCACCCAGTGTATATGTGGAGCCCTGCATGTGGTGCTGCCACCAATAAACATGGCTGGCACACAGCAGAAGGCTGGTACTTACATAGCTACCAATTGCTGAAAAAAGTAGAATGGCTATCTTAACTCTGGTCTATTGCAGTGATGGTGAACCTATGGAATGCGTGTCACAGGTGATACACCACGCCATTTGCGGTGACGTGCCAGGCCTCCGGGCACTCTGGAAGTTGACCATTCTCTGAGGGTCCTGGGAGTATAGTCTGGAGGGGAGGGAAGAGGGGAGGAGATCTGGAGAGGCCTCTTTTGACCAGGGTGAATTGAGGGAGGGGGGTTACACACCACAGAATCAAGGTAGGCATTTTCTGAATTTTTGACATGCTGAGCCCAAAAGATTCACCGTCACTGGTCTATGGTTATGACCGTAGCCCATCAAGCTCTGTGGCCACGTTCTTACAAAACCCTTTGGGCAGGGGTGAAATGCTCCCGGTTCGGACAGGATTGCCCAATCTGGTAGCGATGGTGGTGGATGGTTCAGAGAACCGGTAGCAGAAATCCCTGCCCCCCCCCCCCAATGCCCAGATGAGCCGCACGATCATCAGAGGCTTTTTTTTTTACTTTTAAAAACATCGTCAGAGGCTTTTTTTTCCTTTTAAAAGCAAAAAAAAGCCTCTGAGAATCAGGCAACTCAGCTGGGATTGTCAGAGCCTTTTAAAGCCTTTTTTGTACAACCTCAAGAGGTTGTACAAAAAATGCTTTTAAAAGTTTTTTTTTTAAAAAAGTCACATTACCCCCCCCCACCAAGCCACGCCCACAGAACTGGTAGTAACAAAGTTTACATTTCACCCCTGTCCTTGGGGCTTGGAATCATCATAAATCAAGCTGGTACTTTCAAGTCCTCCCGTGGTTCAGTGTAACATATTACATGAACACAGCAATTGGGTTTCGGTGCTGGCTTAGGGAGTTGCGTGAATGCAGCCATTGGGAAGCAGAGGAAAGGCAAAGATTGCTATTAATCCCACTCCCAATGTTCACTTATCCCTTCTGCAAGGCCTTGGGGCGTGGGACTCCAATCTGGTCCTTCTCATTCAACTTTGTTGATTGGTCTCTTCCCAAAAACGTCAATCCATCCGCCCGGGGCCTCTGCAGGAACTGCCATGCCTGAAGGTCACAGCCTTTTCCAGGCTTGGCCCCGGACAGCCACCTGCTCTTGCTCGATTAGACTCCCCTCACCTGCTCAGCCAGCTCACCTGTCTCTCTCCCACCCACCCTCAGGTAGTGACACTCCTCAATGACCTCTACACTTGCTTCGATGCCATCATTGACAATTTTGTCGTCTACAAGGTGAGCCTTGCTGGGCCGGGGGGAGGGGTCTTCCTGGCTGACCCTAGGCTCACAGCAGCACTGCAGATAGTCCCCCTGTCTCACCCTAGTCCTTGGCCCTGGCCGTAGGTGGAGACCATTGGTGATGCCTACATGGTGGTGTCCGGCCTGCCTGTCCGAAATGGCAAACTCCACGCCCACGAAATCGTCCGCATGGCCCTGGCGCTCCTGGAGGCTGTGAAGACCTTCCGCATCCGGCACCGGCCCAGTGAGCAGCTGCACCTGCGTATCGGGGTCCACTCTGGTGAGTCTCAGGTGGGCGACTGCGGCCCACCTCACCCAAGCATGCACAGAGCACCAGTGGTTCAGCCGCCCTCCTCTGCCTTTCTGCAGGGCCGGTGTGTGCAGGAGTGGTGGGCCTCAAGATGCCGCGCTACTGCCTCTTTGGGGACACCGTCAACACAGCTTCACGCATGGAGTCCAATGGCGAGGGTGAGACACCCCCCCCTCTCTTTCTGCAGGGCCTGTGCATCCTCACCACCCCCTCCCCTGGAGCCTGTTGCTGGTTCTTCTTCCCCCGCCGCCTTTCCAGCCCCCTCCCCGAAACTTCCTTGTGAATCTCCTTTCCCCTTCAGTAGATGCTCCAGTGGGATGCAATCCAGCCCAGCCGCACCCCATTTCCCAGAGGCCAAGTGGGCTGAGACCTTGCTTCTCCTTAAGGGCGAGAGAGTCCCCAACAGGAATAGTTAAAGCCTCACTAGTTTAGACTAATCAACTTTATTGCGGTATTCTGTCATTGCTGTGGATCCCAAGACTCCCAAGAGTGCTGCTGGGCCCTTTGGCAGGGGATCCTGGGGGGCATTCACTCTCCTGCCCCCCCCTTCCTTCTAGCCTTGAAGATCCACATCTCTGCCGCCACCAAGGAGATCCTGGACGAGTTTGGCTGCTTTCTGCTGGAGCTCCGGGGGGATGTGGAGATGAAGGTGGGTGTGGGAAGGTGGCTGCTCTTTCACTTCTCTGAGGGGTGGGCTGCATTGCAAGAAAGGGGGCAAGGGCCTCTCACATGTGTCTGCTTTCTGGCAGGGCAAAGGGAAAATGAGGACCTACTGGCTGCTGGGCGAAGAGAAGATGGCCGTCATCTGAGGGGGGGGGCTCCCTCTGTGGGGACCCAGCAGGAGCAGCTGCTCCCACGAACGAATGTGTGGTGGATTTGCTCTGCCTTGGAGCAGCGAGGGAGAGCACGAGGTGGCCAGCCTGCAGGCCAGGAGGGCTTCGCACCTAGGGAGACAGCGGCTACACCTGGAGCAGATGGGGGAGGGGGCTCTCGCTGCCCCAGACACTAAGGGGTCTTCCCCACCTGGCAGCAGGAACCCATCTGCTGACCCAACCACAGATGCCCTTTGCCCACTGGGGCTCCTGGCCTCATTTGATGTCCCCCCACCCCTTGGCTCAGCTGGCTGAACCAGTCTTCCAGCCCTGCTGCTCGTTTTCCCCATTTGGCTGCAAATTCAGGAACCAGGCAAGCAGTTTTGTCCGAATAGAAAGAGGGAGGAGAGAACAGACCCCTCCTCCATTTAGCAGCAGAACGGATGGCAAACGGTCTGTCCAGCCCCAGCTGCTTTTGTGGTGGGAGAACCGCAAGGAAACTGCCTGGAGTTTGGGCTCTGGTGGTTGGGCCTTCAGTTCTTACAGGAATTTAACAGGGAAATCAACACTTTGAGGAAGCGCCTCTCCATCCCCCTCCGCCTGCATAAGCTTGGGGCTTTCCCACTGGCCCAGATGGTGGCAAGGAAGCGTTCAAAGCTTGGGGCAGTTTTCTGGACCATACAGCAATGGCTGGTCGAGGCATTCTGAGACGGGGGTTGTGAAAGTTGCGCACTTCCTGAAGGGGGTGTCGCCAGTCCGGATGCTGGAGGTGCCCTGTGGGGTAAAGAGGGGTAAAGAGGCTGAAGAGCAGCCAGGTGGGCGGAGCTGCTCTCTTGGCATGCATCACCCACCCTTGTTGCTGGGTTCAAGCCGCCTGGCCAGAACATACCCTCCATGCTAGAGCAACAGGTGCCCGGGCTGCCTGCCATGTCCTTCACAGCCTCTCAAGGATGAGCCTCATGAGAGGGGGGAGAAAGGCATGGCAACACCAGGTTGGACAGGGTGGCACTCACCGGCACCTGCTGGGCATGTTCGAGCCAGAATGTCTGCGGTTGTTCCAGCCGGTAGTCGTGGGGCTGCAAGAGGAGAGGAAGTCATGAGGAACTACTGGGGTGTGTCCAGGAGGGAACCTGGCTGCTATTCTGGTCAGCAGGGCCCCTTACCTGGACGGGGGGCGGGGGCACAGAATGGAAGAATTCCTGCTTGTAGTCCCGGTGGGTGATGGAGAGGGACTCCATGGGCTCAGACGGAGGGTAGGCCTCGCCCGCCAGGAGGTTCCTGCTGCAAACCAACAGCAACAACAGCAGTTGAGCCAGGAGCTGCACTGGCAGAAGGGGTGGGGGCTGGTTACAGATGGTTCTCTTGCTCCCTCCCCTCCCCGGGGGGCAGAAACCACCTCAGGGACCAGAGTGCTTCCCTTGCCAAGCCATGTGTGGGACCTCCAGCACTGTCAATGGCACTGAACCCAGGAATTTTTATTTTTTATTTTGACACCAGCAGTTGGGGGAAGGAAGGCTGGAGGGCTCAGTGCAGCCAGTGTAGAAATCTCATCCTGGAAAGATTTTATACATTCATTTTCTAGACAGAGAGCAGAAGGGCGAGGATCATTTTTCAAGCTGTCCAAGTGTTTTATGAATAAAAGAGAGCACCCAACACCCTGCACGGTTATTTCATTGGTTTCCCAAACAGAACTGGTTTTGGCACTGCCAGAGTGTTTCTTGCAGGACTTCTGTGTGCCAATCTCAAAGAATGCCAGTCCTGCCAGGTAAAAAGTTGGGAGAAACACTGCAAATATTTATCAGGCTGTTTGTCCAGGTTCTAACTTGGCTGCCTCCTTTGCTGTCCAATCATCACGGCTGAAGGGCGGGATCTCCTCTCAGGCACAGGGAAAGGGTGTGGAAAGACTGGCACAGCCCTCACTGCTTTATGCCACGGCACCCACCCCTGCCTGCTGGTTGGGGTAGAAGGGCAAGGAAAGTCATGGGAGCAGCAGCACCACTGTAGGGAGTTTCTGCCGGCCCCAGGATCCCCCGTGTCACTGGTGGATAAGCAGGCCCTGTGTGTGAATCAGTTGTGGTCAGCAGGGAAGGCCACAGCAGGAGGCTCCAGTGCTGCTTGTGCAAACGAGGAGCGCGGAGTGAATTCCTTTGCACGGCTCCACTTTCCAACCTGCTCTGCAGTCTGGACATCGGATGCCTCCCTGCAGCTGCAGGAGGCCCCTGGGAGTGTTCTTGCCTGTGTGCTGGTCACAGTGGACTTCTGCAGTCATCGGCCTGCTGGGGTTGTTTCAGCCCAAGGAAACCCTAATTGAGTGGGAGGGGAGACAGGGGAGTGGGGAACAGCCCGCCTCCCTTTCCCCAGCAGTTCTGTGGAAATGTGCAGGCCTCCTGCTGCAGCTTGCCTTGGATAGGGTTCTCTCTAGCCTAGGACCCCTCTGCTGCTGCTGCTGCTGCTGCTGCTGCTCTCTGCCTCGCCAACTTTCGCTGTCCCATGCCCAACATCCCACACTGGTCCGTCCTCCCCGGTTCTCCATCACTTTTTCAGCTTCCAGTGTTAGGCAACGTGGCCTCCCACTGGCCCTTGGGCAAGACAGGAGGCAGCAACCTGCTCAGCTCCCTGGCAAAGGGCCCTTGGAAGACCTCGGCTCTTCCCTTCTGCAAAGGAAGAAATGCCCAGGTAGTCCCACCCTCTGGTTCCAGTCCTTGCACCAACCACTTCATGCTGGCACCTGCCCACTCGCTCCTAAGCTTCCCCTTTGGGAGGCTCTCCTAAGCAGGCTCCAGGATGCCAGCTAGGATCACCCCAGAGCACTCTTTTAGGCAGCTGAAAATGAAGAATGATTGCAAGAATTGGATATGTCTAGCTTAATGGACTAGCAGCCCTCCAATATCTGCGAGGCTGCTTCAAAGACGAGGGGCTCAACCTATTCTCCAAATCACTTGAGGGCAGGACAAAAAGCAACAGACGGAAACCGACCAAGGAGAGAAGCAACCTAGAACTAAGGAGAATTTTACCAGCAGAACAATTAACCAGTGGAACAGACGTTGCCTTCAGAAGTTTTGGGTGCTTCTTCACTGAAGGTTTCTAAGAAGAGACTGGACAGCCACTTGTCTGAAATAGTACAAGATCTGCTGCTTGAGCAGGGAGTTGAAGACCTCCAAGGTCCCTTTCAACTCATATTCTAAATGAGTCAAGTGCTCTAAGTTGGCTTGGGAAAGTCCGTGAAAAGACAGTGGATGAGGACTCCCATCCCATGCTGGTATTTAAACTCTCACCCAGCAATTTGACAGAGAAGGACAGTGCTCAGAATGGATAAGATGGAGGTCTCCCTGCCTTCTGCAGCTCTGTGGCCTTGAATACCCCCAGGGTCCTCTGTCTTTGGGTCGCGGTTTGACTTGCAGTGGGGCAAGTGGCTCCAGAAAAGGGCCAAGCAAGTTCACAGTCCAGACCAGTTGGAGGAAAGAGGCTGCCCTTTGACCTTGACAGGCCACCGCAATGCCTGGCTGCTAAGTGGGGGGGGGGAAGAGAGAAGGTCACACTCTTCACCTGTGTTTCTGGTACAGAAGATGCTCCATCATGGCCTCTCTTTTCCCTGGGGATAAAAGGAGGAGACAAGTGGGGTAGGGGGCATCCATGGAGACGCTGGAGAAGAACCTTGCCCAGGAATGGAGACAGGAAGGTGGGCCCTGAGCCTTCCGTAGGGAGGGAGATGGGAGAAAGCCATCCCCACCAGCACCCCCCTGGTGTCCCAAATTGAGCCAGGCACTAGATCGATGCCAACCTCCCTCTGTGTCATTCAAGGCAGAACCAGAAGGCCGGCTGGGGGCTCAAGCAGACTCTGCTTCCTGTTATGGAGGCAGGATTAGGTGGCTCCCCAGACCTCACAAAGCCCATTCTAAGAGGCTCTGGCCTGGGCGACTCCTGTCTGTTTAAAACCAAGAATACCATGCAGCCACCTCCCCATTTTAAAAAAAGGAGCACATTCACAGCCACAGCCCGGAAGGATCTGCCGCCAGGAGTCTTTGAGACTCACTGCAGCTGCCAGCTCCTGCCCTGGAGACACCCTCTACCTGCAGAGCAGCTGATCTACATGCCAGCTGATTCTCCCCCCCAGCCCTCAGATTTTCAACTGAGCAACGTGGCCTTTTCCCCTCAATGAGCTGTGCAGTCCTGGCATGATCCATTTTGGGAAATTGAAGGCCTTCCTAGAAACTGCTTCTTCTCTCTGCTCGGCTGCCCGAAGGAGTCAGACAGAAGGCAAAATCTACCATTCCAAGGAAGGAGAGCAGCGTGTCACGGATCACAACTTGTCCCTCTACAGTTTTACAGTACAGGTAGTCCTCGACTTATGAGCAACCTTGGAACAGGAAAATTCATCCTTAAGAGAGACAGTGCATGATTGTGACTTGCAACTTCCTCTTCCGACTTTCCCACTGGCTTTGCTTGTTGGAAGCTGTCTGGGAAAGTTGCAAAGGGCAGTCACAGGGCCTAAAGACACATCAACCAATCTAAGTGTGAGCACTAGCTGTCAGTCACTTTTTAAAGTGCTATTGTAACTTTGAGCAGTCATTAAACAAATGGTCATAAGTTGAGCACCACCTGTAATTTCAAAAATAAACCCTAGATCCTTTGGAGGGGGAAAAAAAGGTGGGTGGGGGGGAAATAGAAGCCAAACCATCTTTTTGAAGTATCTTTCGAAAGAGTTGCTGTTCACCAAAGAAGCTGCCCAGGAGGCTGTCCCAAAGGTGCTTTTTCAAAAGGTAACTGGGTTTTTTTTTCCTCTTGAAGGTTTATCTGTGTCTTCCAAGTAGCCTCAACAACTCTCAGAAAGAGGGCTCACCACCAGATGACTGCAAGGAATATGAATCCTTCCATTCGCCACCATTCAGTCAGAACTGAAGAAGCTTCTTGGATGAGAAGCCAAACACCTTCAAGGGAAAACCAAGAAAGTCCATTTGCCTTTTGGAAAAGCACTTGTGGGACTTGATGGATGACTGAGAACCTCGTAGACATGCTGAGGGGGCTGTTTGGGGGGAAAGGCCAAGAGGAGGGCAGGGTTGCAGTTGCACATCAGGGCAGCCTGTATCCCAATCAGAAGCCAGAGGAAGCCAAAGGAAGGCCCTGCCTGGTGGCCCAAAGGTAGCAGCTAAACTCCCTGACTCGTGTCTTGGTTACTGGATTGGGGCTCCCTGGCTTTCTAATAAGTGGAAAACAAGGGCCCTCCAGTGTGGGGAGAATGACCTCCACTGAGCTAATCCTCCAGAGCAGCAGAGCAGCCAACCCCGAGAGAGTCCCTTTCTCTCCCTGCGCAGATGTTATTCGCTAAGCCCATCCTCGGCTCCACTCCAGGCCTCTGGAGCCTCTCCTGTCCTGCTGCCCACCTCGCACAGGGAGCCCCGTCTTCACGGGATGAGGATAGGAGTCCTTCATCGTGGTGGTTGTGGGCATGCCGGCCAGGAAGTCAAGGGTCAGGAGGCCAGGATGCCCGTGCCGGTGGAAAAACCCCTCAGTGCCATACTCGGGTCTCGGCACGTGGTCCAGATCGTTGGTGGCTCTCTGGGAGAAGCAAACATGAAAACAAAGAATACTCCACCCCCTCTGGGCCACGGGGCCCCCAGTTGCTCGCCCCCCATCACCCCCCACAGCATGGTTCTACCTGCCCCTCTGGCTCTGCAGGGCAGGAGGGAAGGGTTGCTCTGAAGCCCCTGGGGAGGCTGTGCTCCTCCCACACGGGGTGCCAGGCAGGGGCTGCGCTGACCTCCCAGCGCCAGGGCCAGCCCGCCGACGGGCGGAGGAACCTCACCTCTTCCTGCCAGTTATGCATCAAGCACTGGCCGCGAGCAGGCGGCTCCCTCGGCGCCTCCGGGACGCAGGGCGGGAGCGGTTGCAGATCGGCGGCCGGCAGCTCCCCCAGGTACGGCCCGGCCACGCCGTGACAGGGCGGCAGCTCCACCGGGTGCGTGTCTGCGGTCTGCAGCTCTGCCTCGGGGTCCGGCCTCTCCGCAGGACACGGGACCGTCTCTGCCAGGCTTCCGCGGGGCTCCTCCGCGCTGGTCGGGGCGGCGGCGGCCTCTCCGCGGCTCGGCAGCTGGGCTCTGGCCGGGGAAGAGATGGGAGAGCGCCGGGTCGCGGGCTGTCGGAAGTTGGGGAGCGGGAAGGGGGCGCAGGTGCCCCGGCGACCCACCGCCCTGCCGAGAGCGCCGCGGCCCCGACGCCAGGGGCGGAGTGGGGGAGGCGGCAAGATCGCGCTCAGGCTCACCTGTCCGGCTCCATCGCGGCCCACCGCTTGACTGGTCTCCACGGAGACGCGAAACCCGGCGCGGGCGGCCCTGGGAGGCGGGCGGGGGAGCGGCGGCGCGACCGTTGGTTGGCCGAGGGCGAGGGGAGTGCTGGGCGGGGTCCGTCGCCCGTCCCCGGCCAGCGCAGATGAGCGAGCGCGCGCGCGACCGACTGTGGCGGGGACGCGGCCCAGGATCAGCTCCCTGGCGTGCGCGGCCCAAGGCTGCCCGGAGAGTCCCCGAAGGAGGCGAGGTCCCAGCCCCCCTCCCTGCCCGACAGCAGATGAGACTTGGCCCCCCGGTCAGGCTGGCCAGGGCTGCCCGGCCAGGGCCCTTCGAGAAGAAGCGGAGGCCCAGCGGCTGGCTTCTTAGGTGCCTTCCGTATATCTCTCTTCGCTCGTGCTGCGCCTCGGGCGGGGGTCGTTACTATCCTTGTCTTCAGCACAAGGGCTCTGTAAGGATATGGTCAAAAAAGCCAAGATGGCAGTTGCGACTGTGCGATTAAAAGCCCACCCGGTGAGGGTTAGGGTTAGGATGCCACACATTATCCAGGTCCGCGGAGAGAGGTCGACCTGCCAAGGTGAGCATCCCGGCAAAGGCCCAAACCGCTCCATCTCTGTCTCTGCTCAGTTTGGGCAGCTACAACTCCAGAGGGTTGTGTGAATGCCCAAGCCGGATGCCTGGGGAAGACGCAGACATTTCCCAGGGTGGACTAGACCTACCCACAGAGAAGGGCACCCCCTCCTTGCGCCATGCCTACACAGGGTCTCAGTCCACCAACCTGGATGCCCAGCCCTCACAGTTGCTGCCTGAGTCGAGAGCGACTCTGCAGGCCGAAAAGCCGCCTTGGGTCTGGGGGTGGGGTGGGGATGCCCTTTGGACAGCTGTGTGCCGAATGTGTGACTGTCCCAGCTGCCCTCTGAGCCAGCTCTCCACCACCACTGCAACAGGTGCTTCCCAGGCAGAGTTTCAGCTCAGGACCCTGGAAGAGAGGCAGGAAAATCCCCCTTGTCTGTTCCCTAACCGTGTGTGTACGTGTGTGTGTGTGTGTGTACACATGCATGCACCAAGGGGGGAAGAGGTCGCTTCTATCCAATAGGAAGAAGGGCTGAAAATGTGTCTGTGTGCCTGCTGTCCTGGGGGGCCAAGGAGAGTCCTTGCTGCCCTTTCCTCCTCCTTAAGGAAGAGATTCTGGATCCTGTCACTGGTGCCAGCCCTAGCCCCAGCCAGCACCCCTCTTTGGCCCAACATTGGCCCCTCGCTGGCTTCACTAAATGGCCTGCAGTTCCCTGAGGATGGCTGCCTATCCTAAAAGTAGCATAGAGCCACAGCCAGCCTGTAGGGCAGGTGACAGGTGAGGGGGCCCTCCAGAGGGAGAGGAGGACAGCTAAGAGACCCACCTCTCCTTTTGATTCCTGCACCAGCCTCAGCACCAAAGAAGAGCAGAGGCAGCTTCTCCATGGCCTGCAGGGAGAGGTCAGTGCTTCAGAGCAGGTTGGGCCAAGAACAGGTGGAGGGGTCTGCTTGGAGCTGCTCACCCTGCTGTCCAGCGGAGGCCCTTCTGGAGCTGCCGGACTGCCTGGCCTGGGAATTGGCACCTTCCATGCCCATCCTACGGTAGGGCAAGGCTCTGATTAAGGTGGCCCCATTTCCAGTGGGGACAAGCTGGAACATCTGCAAACAGCTGTTGTGATGTGTCTGCATAATGTTTGCCAGTAAAAGTGCTTAAATTCCCCCGAATGTTGATGCTGGTAAAATGTGTGGTAATTGTGAAGGTGGTGGAGCCCTTGCCTGCAGAAGTGGATTCCCTGGACATTGTCAATCAGGTTGTTCATCGTGGCACTGGTCATTCTGGGGGATGACCGAGTCTGATTGGAGAGTCCTACCAACTCTGGCATCCTTTCAAAATATCCTCAAAGTCAAGTTGTTCCTCAGGGTGCCTGAAAATTAATGTTGCTCTGTTCGGTGGCCACTTTAGGAATGATTATTGTTATGTATGTGTTCGCTTCTTTGTGGTAATAGTACCAGAGCTTTTATTTTCAATGCTTTTGCAATGAAAACCAACAGGAGCTGTAAGATTTGGTGGTGTACGAATTAATACCTATTTAAATAGAGACTATTGCAAAACCAGCAGATAAATAAATGGCCATCTCATGAAGGGCCACATCACCTGGTCGCTCACAGACAATCTTGGAAAAAGTCTGGAAGGTCAGTTAGATTGAAAGAATCAGGATCCATCCATAGCCTCCTCCCTGGGACAGCCCTTCAAGCCCTACGGGAAGATGGCTATCACAGCTCCCTGTAGCCTTCTCTTCTTCAGGCTAAACCTGCTAATTTTTCAGAGGATTTCACCCCTAAGGCCCTGGCCATTTCTGCTGCTTTCCTCTGGTCTCCTTTCTGTTCCAGTATTGTGGCTGTAGAGCTGAAAGAGCAGCAGAGAGCAGGATTCACTTCCGGTGACTTCAACATTATGCCTCTGTTGCTGCAGCTCAGGGGTGAAATGTAAAATGTGTTACTACCGGTTCTGTGGGCGTGGCTTGGTGGTGGTGGGGGGTAATGTGACTGGGTGGGTGTGGCCAACTTTCTTTTTTCTTTTTAACTTTTCAAAGCATTTTTTCTAATGCTTTGAAAAGCCTCTCTGCTGATTAGGCGACTCAGCTGGGATTGTCAGAGACTTTTCAAAGCATTTTTTTTACCACCTCTTCGGCCAAGCGGTTGCAGGAAAAAATGCTTTGAAAAGCCTCTGAGGATCCCAGCTGAGCTGCATGATCATCAGAGGCTTTTTTTTTTACTTTTAAAAGCATTTTTTCATCTGAAGAGGTTGTAGAAAAAATGCTTTTAAAAGTAAAAAAAAAAGCCTCTGATGATCGTGGGACTCAGCTGAGCATGATGGGGGGGGGGGGGGCAGGGATTTTTGCTACCGGTTCTCAGAGCAATCGCTACTGGATCGGGTGATCCGGTCTGAACCGGGAGCATTTCACCCCTGGTGCAGCTCAGTATTGCCTTGGCTTTTTTTGGCTGCTGCAGCACACTGCTAGCTCCTGCATAATTTATGGTCTCCTCCCAAGGGCTACTCTTGAGCCAGGTACTGCCCCTCTTTTTAAATGTGACTTCTGAACTACTGCTAGAACCTCCCAAACCAAGTTATTAGTTATTTACTACCAAGCCAATTTGGGATCGGATATACTTCATGTTAAGGATTGCATCTTGGAAGGGGAAAATACCATATTTTCTCTACACACATCTTTTTCCTCCCTAAAAGGGGGTGAAAATTTAGGTGCGCATCAAATGTAGCCCCGCCCACCCACTGGCCCCCACCCTTTGGCCTCTGCCTCACAGCAGTTACCTCCTTGCAAGCAAACAGCAAGAAAAAACAGCTCCTTTCAGCTTCAGCACAGGCTAATTAGCACAAGTTGATTGGATCGGCCTCCCGACTCTCAGCTGATTTGCTCTCAGTTGTTTTCTGCAGGGCTTTGCTACAGAGAGGTAAATTGCTGGAGCAGATTTTTTTTTCCTTGTGCTAATCAAGCTATGCTGAAAACGAAAATGAAAGTGAAGCAGGTTTTTTGCTGTAAGGAGGCAAAATTGCGCAGAGACAGAGGGAGATTTCTTTTTCTTCTTTTTCCTCACCAAAAAAGGTAGGTGCAAACAATGGGAAATTTAGGGCAAAAGAGGAGAGTTCAAGATTTTAAAACACAAAAGAAAAAAAGGAGAAAGAAAAAGGCAAAAATAAAAATGGGAAAGGAGAAAAAGAAATGAGAGAAAGATGTTATACCTATTTAGAATTGAAATATGAATAGTAATAAGAAATAAATGGGAAATCATGATTGTAAAAATGAAATGAATAATAATTGGAATATTTGTTTTTGTATTTTTGAAATCTAGACTAAGTTTTTTTTTTTTTTTTGAAATATGAATAAGTATACACTGTAACAATTGAAATACCTTTAATGGTATATGGTGGTGAAAGTAAAAAGGATTAAGTTGTAGCTTGGATAACTGCTAGAACATTTTTAAATTTAATTATGGAAATTGTAACGATTGAAATATTTTTAATTATATAATCCTCCAAATTATGATTTGGAGGATTATATGGGCAAACCTATTTGGGTTATTGGGAGAGTTTAAGATGCGAAAATGAGTAATATAAGGGGAAAGCTCTATTTAACTAGGGAATTGTAATAATTGAGATACTATTAATTATATATTGTGTTGAAAGCATAAATGATTAAGTTGTGGTTTGGAGGAATATATGGGAAAAATTATTTGGTTTATTATTATTGGTAAACATTTATTTATTTATTTATTTATTTATTTATTAGATTTATATACCGCCCTATTCCTAAGGGACTCAGGGCGGTGAACAACGAACGATAGAAATACATGTAATACAAACGTTAATAAAAACCAATTAAAATATACTAAACACTCTGGTCCTAGATAATATAAGACATCCCAGTTTAAAATAAAATCAAAAAGCAATATAAAGGGAAAAATTAGGCCAGGCCGGCCTGCTGAAACAGGAATGTTTTGATTAATTAACATAATTAATTGATTTGTAAGAAATTGGATTGCATGGAAATAATTGGAATATTCATGTTCATATTGATTAATATACGAAAAAAGATAGTTATATAACTTTGATTTATATTAAAATGTTGAATTTGTATTAAACAATTGTAATATTACATAATTAACAAATAGATGACAAGGGGAAGGGGTATAATATAGAATAGAAGGGAAAAATTGAATTTGATTAAGATTAGAGATGAGGATGAAGGATAATATTGGTTTTTTTAAAAAATAGATGAGGAATAAATATGGTAAAAAAGAAATATAGAAATTGTAAATTTAATTGAAATGACTAAACACTGTTTAAATTTGTGAACCGGCCAAATACTCTGTTCAAAGAAAATACATTGTATTTTTGTATGTGTGTTTGTCTAAAAAATAAAAAAAAACTTTTTATAAAAAAAACAAAACAAAAAAGATAGGTGCGTCCTATACTCCGAAAAATACAGTAGTTTCTCTTTCTCCACACACTTCCATCCTGTCCCCTCCTTTCCAGAGCCCAAAGCCCCCAACGTCCCCACCTTTCCTTCAAGCAAGCTGCTCCAGTCCCCCATCTCTTAATCACCCCCCACCCCGCGCAAAGAACCTTCTCCAGCTCCACAGTGTTCCTTCTGAGGTGGGGCCCTGGAACTGTGCAGGGTTCCAGATGTGGTCGCACCACTGGTTTATATAAGGCCATCCTAATGTTGACACCTCTGGCCTTTTTCACCCTGTAGACACCATTGAAGGATTTCCCTTTACTCCAGGTTCTCTTTCCTCGCCTGTCACTGCCAGCTCTGATCCCATTCCTTTGCATCTGGGGGTCTGGACACATGGGCATCACCCTGTGGAAGGCAGAACCAGACTCCATATGAACCAGCATGCCCACAGAATGAAAGGCCCCGTGTTTAAGGTGCTCAGAAATAAAGCAGCTCACAAATGGCGCACCAGCTTCAATTCAGGTGCTCAGATGCATCCCTCCCCCCGCACCCCATCCAAGAGCAGAGTTTCTGTGCTGTCCCGATCCCCACCAGTGGCTCCAGGGTTGATGGGAGTTGGCCTGGCCTGAAGGGCACTGGTGGAGGAAGGCGGGACCCAGGCCCTTTCCCTGCCCTCATCGGAGCGGCTTCTGCACTCCGTCCCTCACCAGACGGCACCCCTCGAGCTCGACTTGGCAGCGCAGATGTCGGCGTCGCGGGGCCAGCTAAGCAAGAAAGCGTTTTCTCCAAGGAGCGGCTCGGCAGCTGGGGCAAAGGAGGGCCGGCCGGGGTACGGGGGCGAGAGCTCGGCAACGCCGGGGCCGGCTTCCAGAGGCCCCCGTGGGACAGCAGCGCGTTCAGCTTCGTTGGCCAGCCGCTCCGGAGCAGCCCGGCGGAGCCTGCCCTGAGCCGGCGCTGCTCGCCCGCTTCGGGCTTAGTTCGGAGGGCGGTGACGCGAGCCGGGGTCGCGGAGGTGGGGTTGCCCCTCAGCGCAGGCGAGGCTATTCTTAGCCGAGCGGGCGCAGCAGGCGGGCGGCCCCTAATTGGCAGCCAACAGACGCACCTGCCGTTGCAGACTGCACGTCCGCAGCGCCCGTTCCGGAGACTCGGCCTTCCCCGGGTCCTCTGCCGCCTGGCTCCATCTTATCTCCATCTGGTTGCGGGGCGAGGGGTCTGCACCTTGCCGGTCGGTCCAAGCGAAAGGCCGTTGACGAGGAGCCCGGGGGTCGTCCGAGAGAGCTTCCTCGCGCCCTCCGACAGCCAGGTCAGCCTAGTCAGAGGGGGCCCCGAGAAGCTCTGGAGCGGCCGCTGGAGAGGAGCCTTCCGTCCCCCCGAGGTCCCGATCCCAAAGCCGAGAGCCCCTGGTGATCGGGCACGGAGGACCCGTGTGGGAATCATGGGATCCGACGTCTCCTCCAGCGGCTCCCCTGAGCCCCCTGGCGCGGAAGGGTCGGCCAGAACCCAAAGCCTCCCCTGGGGAGCCGGGCGGGCTCGTGCCGCTTTCCCTGCAGCGCAGCAGCGCCCTCTGCCGGCCGCTCCGCGCACGGCCACGAGAACAAGGAGGGCTTTCATCCCGGGCTGCTCCCCGCGGGCCCCGAGCCTCGCCCCGCCGCCCTTCCTCCCGCGGTGAAGCCTCGAGCCAAGCGCCTAAATTTAGTCGGGGGCTGGGGCGGAGCAAGGGGGTCCCGGGGGGCAGCTTAGGGAAAGGAGCCGAGTGACGACCGGCACAGGAGGAGACCCGCAGGAGGTAGTCCAGGCTGGGGCGGGGAGGTGGCCTCCCCCCTCAAGCCCGCCCCTCCTCTCCCCAGAGAAGCAAGGAAGGAGGGGGCCCGACCGACCAAGGGGATTCTCTGCTCGCTTCCCCCGTTCGCGCGATACGCAAACCGGGTCCTTGAAGTTAGCATTTGCTCGATTCCAAGCCCGGAGTTTAACCATACATTGCAGCCGCTTTTTCTTTTCATGTTTTATTTAAAAGACAGACACGGATTCAAAAGAAATAATATTAGTATTTAAGGAGAATTACAAACACAGGTGATGCTCAATGTAACATTAACAAATGATATAAAAGTATCATAAAAGTATCAATCTTTCAGTGCAGTACCAAAATCTCCAGTATATTATCGGTAAATGGTAAAAACCCACCCAAATAGTATAGAGAAGTGTTGAGTGTGTGCCCTCCCTTGTGCCCCACGTGCCAGTCAACAGTGCCACTGTGGGGAGCCCAGAAGCACCTGCCCTCCGGAGAGAGCTCTCCCCATAATTTGAACAGCTCACACACTCCTGGGATTTTGAAGGGCACCCAGACCCAAGGACCACCAAAGCCCCCCTCCTCTTCCTGCCTGCCTCCCTCTGGGTTCACCTTCTTGGCCACTGTTCTATTGTTTTTGTTTTTTTAGCTTTCATACTGGGTCAGGCAGCATATAAATTATTCTTTTTTAATATAATAAACTTTAGAAAACCACATTGTTTGTATCTGCATTGCCATTCTTGCTTAAATTCTGATAAATTTTGTATTGTATATAGAAATACCTTTTGCCATTGTTGCATAGTCTCCAATCCGACATTGTGTCTTTTCTCCAAAGTTGTGCAACATTTGTGCTGCCAGCCGTGAGCACATACCTTGATACATTATGGGACTTTTTAAAAAATATGTTCTGTTATCTAAAGGTAGTCCTCACTTAACAACGCTAACTGGGACCAGAATCTATATAGCTAAATTTATTTATTTATTTATTTAAATATAATTTGTATGCCGCCCTATCTCCGTAGGACTCAGGGCAGGTCACAACAAATAAAAACAAACCCAATAAAACATAAAATACATAAATATATAATTTAAACATATATTAAAACCCATTAAAATAATAAAAAAACTCCTCAGTCCAGGCTGGGCGATGTGAACAGCCATGTTTTTAATTCGCAGCGGAAGGTGCGAAGGTCAGGAGCCAACCGAAGCCCCAGGCCCCAGGGGGGGAGTTGATTCCAAAGACTGGGCACGCCCACAGAGAAAGCTCTACCCCTGGGGGCCGCCAGCCGACATTGTCTAGCCGACGGCATCCGGAAAAGGCCCTCCCTGTGAGAACGCACCGGGCGATGGGAAGCCATTGCTGGCTGCAGATGGTCTGACAAGTATCCTGGGCGTAAGCCACGCAGGAGAGGTGTAACATGGGAGCATCACAACCCGCGCGGCCGCATTCTGCACCAGCTGAAGCCTCTGAGTGGTCCTCAAGGGCAGCCCCTGGTAGAGAGCATTACATAGTCAAGACGGGAGGTGACTAGCAGTCATTAAGATGAGACATGACCTCAGCAGCAGCCCCAGCAGTTAAGGATGTCACACAACTTCTTGGCGGTTACCCATTGGCCCTGCCTTGTGGGAAGCTGGCAGGAAAGGCCGCCTGTTATGCTCCAGGGACTGTGCGATTATCAGTCACCCAGCACCCAGCTGTGCTACAACAGCTACAACTACAAAGACCTTCACAAGTACCGTTCATTCAGTGCCACTGTAACTTAAAATAGTCATTGAATGAGTGGTCATTAAGTGAGGACTACCTGTACAAAGAAGAAACGTGCTTTCATTTTGAGGCTAAATTTTTACTGAATCTGTTTTAAGTGTGTTGTAGCCAGCAGGTGCTGAGCCCTGTACTCTCTTGCACCCGAACATTATCCAGGGACATCCATTGGGAGAGTTTGCTGGCACAAATCTTTGGCTGGCCACAATGTTGGGGGGGGGGGGGAGGGAAACCTTTTGGGGACAACGGATGCCAATGCTTTAGTTCCCCTAAGAAACACTGGCCCTCACTCACTTCTCTGACTGGCTTCTGCTTTCAACTTCTGCATTAGTACAGAATGGCAGGTCAGCGTAGCCCAGATCTCCCCATGAATTTGGACTCTGGTGCCAACCTCTCAGGTGCCGTGCCCTCTTCCAACCGATCAGTCCTTGGGTTGCTTCCTGCAGCTCTCTGGGACCTTGTGATCCAACAGGGGAGGGGCACTGAGAATGTGCAGTGGTTCTTAGGTGGAAAGAGTTCCCAACAGGTAGGCGCTGTTGGGCACAGTTGCTCTGCTCAGTGGGACTTGGCACCAAAAGTACCCAGGGCTGCTGGGACGCAAGCTTTGGATGAGGCCGAAGCAGTTCTTGGGGGGCCCTAATTGGGTTCACTGGATCAAAAGGTGGGGCTGCAAATATCAGGCCTGTAATATCTAAAGGTCTGCCCATCCACTGCAAGCTCCTCAGACAGAGGCACAGGTGTGCACCATCACATACCTGGCTTTCTCCTGCAGAGCCCCAGGTATGGGGAAGCCTCCCCTTCAGCTCCTCACAGAGACACGTCGGGGACCTCAGGACTGCCTCTGCCTTCATCCCTGGGGGTGGGGGAGATGCCCCAATGCAGCTTTCCCCTCCTGGGTATGCATTTGCCAGGAACCACAGAATTGTCCCAGGAACTACGGCAAAAGCCATGGAGAAGCCTGGTTTGGTGGCACCCAGAGCGCCCTGCTCCTGCTTTGCTGCTGTTGGAAAGGAAGGTGGCCTGGCTTGCCGCTTCCAGGTCCACCTTGTACCGGATTCCATGCCTCGGTGGGCGTGAGACAAGCTCGCCCCCTTGGCTGACTTTGGTTCTCGGGGAGATTGTGGTGAAATCTATGGTTGGAAGAACGCCTCTGCTTTGACACGGCCAAACCCTCCCCAAGGCTTTTTGGTTGCTGGTGCCGGCTCCCGTTGGACCAGTTGCTTGGCAGGAGCCTGAAGGCTTTCAGAGGGTACCTGGGATGTTCCCCTAGGACCTAAAAGGTGGGCAATTGCCGCCTGGCACCGAGAGGCAAGAAGGGCCTGCCCGGGATCGAACAGTTCCCCTGCAGCTTTTCATGGCTGGTTGTTCCTGTGGGGGCTCCCTGCTCTTCCCAAGCGGCTCAGAGGGAGCAGCAGAAGAGACACCGAACAGGGTGGATTTGATTTAAATCATACTTTTTAAAGAGCAACTGTCATCTCTGTCCCACAGCGGCTCCTCCTCTGACCTGCTCTTGACTCACCGACAGTCCCAATATTGCAGAATATACAGCCACCTCATGCTACATAACTAAGCTTCATTTCAGGCTGAATAAACTAAATTATTAATGTATCTTAAATAGAAAATTATCTTTAGATTTTTACTCCAAAAGCATTTTATTAAAATAAATTTGATAAAAATAAAAAAAAAATATTAAATTTTTAAAAAATCTGATTTTGATTTTTTTTTTTAAAAAAAATCAATTTTTATCCACCTTGCGCCTAGAGCACCTTCTGTGTATTGGGGGGGAGAGAAAGCAACGGCAAGTCCAACCAGAGATGTGCAAAACCACGTTAACCTTATGTGGCTAGCTGTACCCAAACGCACCTATTTCTCCGCTCGTCTCATGTCTGTGCAGCCTTTTGGGGAGGCTCCCACGCCCTTCCAATTCCTCTCCCTCCTGGCTGGCTCAGGTCACCTGGAAGGCCAGCAGGTCCATGCAGTGATGGTGGGTGGGATGTGCTGGGCCTGAAGAAGACAGCACCCATTCCCCATTACAGAGCCTTCCCTGCAGCCAGCGGCCTCTCCTAGGGGAGGGCTGCAGAAGTCGTGGCGGTGGGGTTGGGCTAGTTGCAGAGGGCTCCAGAAAGGATGGATTAGGGAGACGCCTTTCAGGCAGGAGCATTGCTCACGCTGGTGGGTAACTTGTGGTTGCTACATTTGATCAATGAAATGAGAAATGGGGGATGGATGGAGGGCATTGGATTCTCCTTTCTCCAAGGTCCACAAGAGGCAGCCTTGCTCGAGGCTCTCAGCACCTTCCCTTAATTACTACATGAGACCTCTGTGTCAGGGTCACCTGTCCGTTCGAGGTCAGGCATCCTTACTCTGGCCCACCCGGAGCTTGGCACAAAATGCGCAGTTATAAAATTCACCCTCTCCCTCCTTCTCTTCTACCAAGGCAGGCAGCCAGCCAGCAGGTCTCAGCTGGGCATCTTGAACCCGGGATCAGCCAAGTGATGCTGTTGAAGGGCATCCCAGGACGTTGAGAGGTTTTGTTTTGGGGGTTGGGGACAAGCTCAGGTGCAACCCTAGCAAGACCGAGTAGAGGTGTTGACCATCCCCAATGTTGGGGACCCTCCTCTTTGGCTCTGAATATGACATTATGTAGTTTGGGGCCACCGCACAATCTGGGGTGGTGGAGTTGTCCTTCCAGGCTCACAGCTGCTGCTTGAAGAGGTGGCGGCAGCCCCGGCCAAGAACCCTTGGCACACTTATCTTGTGCGCCAGTGGCAGCTTTTCCTGGACCAGGAGACCCATGTTGTATCCCCCATGCCTTGGTCAGTTTCAAATGGATTGTTATAATGTGCTCTATGCAGGGCTGCCCTTCAAGACTATTTGGAAATTGCGGCTGGCCCAGAATGCCGTGGCAAAAGCAGTGGCGGCAATGCCCACATGCCACTCATGATCATGAGCTGTGCTGGTTATCACGAGAGTTCCAACCACGTCCCCCCCCCCCGTGGCCCACAGCCCAGATATCTGAGCAGCCATTGGCCTCCCCTGGCTTGTCTCTATCCTTCACAATCTAACAACGTTGCTCTCCCACCGACGAAATAATGTGATCTCAGAGGACCCAAGAAGAGGGTCTTCTGGAACTGCAGCCCCCCCCCCGAAACCAGCCCCCCTTCTCCAACCCGTTTGAGGTCCTTTAATACAAGGGTCCCCAGCCTATGGGCTGTGAGGAGTTTGCAACCGGGCCGTGGAAATGGTTGGCAAGCACGTGCGCATCCTCACTTGTGCGAGCAGCGGGCAAGAGGGCATTCCATTCAAGTGAACGGCAGGCATGTGTGCACACTGTTCATGCAAATGGAGCTGCGTGCTTGCTGGCTGCTCTTGTGGAACCATGCCCCCTCCCCCCCATCCTCCGCAAAATCAGAAATGTTGGGGAACTCTGCTTTAAAAGGGCAACACTTCCCAGGCCCTGCAGGCCCTTGATGAACGCATCTTTTCTTTTATGTGCACTGAGAGCGTACGCACCAAGACAAATCCCTTGTGTGTCCAATCACACTTGGCCAATAAAAAATTCTATTCTGTTCTATTCACATGCTGGCCTTCTTCTGCTTCATCTTTGGGGTTTTATTTCTTGATTTTACGGTTTTTATATGCCAAGTCATCCAGTGCTGACCAGGCTAGAAATCTGATTAATAAATAAACCATCCTGGCCGCAGAGCAGGGACACCCCCTTCCTCACCCACCAATCCCCAGGTGTCGACTTCAGAATCTGGCCCCAGCTGTGAGTCCCAAGGCGGGGTCACTGCCAGCTGGGCTCCTGGGCACTTTGTGTTATTTGAGGTTGCCTTGCCTGACTTCCCAACTCCCAGACCTGATCAAAGCCCCAAAGTCCCCATCAGCCACACTCAGCCAGGGGCAGCAAGGCAACCCTTGGGAAGAAAGAGGCCCACGCAGACCCCAAGGCTCCCTGCAGCCCACCCAGCGCAGGCCTTTATTGAGAGCAGCTCCTGTACAGCACAGCTTTGCTCAGCCGGGCGGCCAGCCCATCTGGCGCCCACCCAGCACATGGAGGTGGAGATGATAGACGGACTGCGCCCCGTGCTTGCCCTCGTTGATGACTGCAAGAGGAGGGAGAAAGGGGTTGGAGGGAGCACCGCGCAACACCGGACAAGTGCCAGGACCCTTGGCAGCAGGAGGAAGACCCCCCCCCCCAGGACAACAGTGGGGCTTCCCAGCAGAACTCTGTTTGGGGCGGGGCCTCTGGCAGGCTTTTCCTGGGGAGGGGGACATGGCCTTCTTTCTCAGCAGAGCCCTGTCCGAAGGCCCTCAGAGGGCCAAAGGCAGGGAGCTCAGCGGGTGGGCGGGGCTTCCAGAGGGCCTATCCCACCCCCTTCACTGGGCTTCAGGAACTATCAGGCAAGGCAGCCCCCCATCCCCGACCGCGGCTCCTGCCTTCTACTCACCCACTCGGTAGCCCTCGGACAGGCCTTCCGCCTTGGCGGTCCGGCTGGCCACCACCAGTAAGTGTCCCAGGAGCTGGGGGGGGAGGGAGGGAGATGGAGTGGGGGTCGCAGAGCCCCTCCTCCCGCCAGGCTTCCGAGCCGAGATTAAGAGCCAGCAACCGGGCAGGAGGCGGGAGGCTCGCGGGGGCCGTTCCCTGCCCGCGCTTCACCCTCTGGCCAGGCTGGGCGCGGCCCGATCCCCGCTCACCTGGGCGTCGCTCTCGGCCACCTGGCTGATGCGCGCGAGGGGCCGGCGCGGGATCACCAGGAAGTGCACCGGAGCCTGCGGCGCCGCGTCCCGGAAGGCCAGGCACTGCCAGGGAGGGAGGGAGGGAGGGAGGGGGGTGAGCCTCCTGCGCCGCCCCCTCCCCTCCCCTCCCCAGCCCCCCCGCTCCCCTCCCCAGCCCCCCCGCCCACCTGGTCATCCTCGTAGAGCACGTGGGCCGGGATGGAGCCGTCCAGGATCCGGCTGAAGACGGTGAGGCCGGGCTGCTCGGCCGCGCGCTGCGCCCGCTCCACCTCCTCGCCCGGCCCGCGCGCCGCCAAGCCCCTCTGCCGGACAGACGGCGGCCGGTCACCCCGCTGCGCCCAGGGCCCGCCGCCCCTCGACTGCAGCGGGGACACGAGCCGGGAAGTCCCGCAGGCGAACGCCGCCCCCCCCCCGCCCTACCTGTCCTGGACGGCCCCAGGCGCGAGCCAGCAGCCCCCTCACCACCGCCGCCGCCGCCATTGCCTGTTGGCTCCACCCACTCGGCCAAGCGCAGGCGCACTCCCGCACCTCTGCCCCTGGCGGCGGCACAAGGGATTGCACACCCCTCCCACCCCCCGAAACAGCAAGAGAGGCAGCCCGGCTGAGAAAGCGACTCCTTTATTCGAGAGAGAGAGAGAGAGAGAGAGAGAGAGAGAGAGAGAGAGAGAGAGAGAGAGAGAGCGCTCCGCCCTGCCCAGGAAGACATCCCCTCCCCCCACCCCCCCTCAGAAGCCCATGCGGGCACGCTTCAGCTGGGGGCCCTGGGAAGAGGAGGGACCCCGCTGGCTGCTGCCCAGGCCCGAAGCCTGGCTGGCGGGCAGGTGGTCCTCAGGGGGCTGATCCAGCACAGCCAGGTACCTGCGCAGGGTCTGGCGGCGCTCGCGGGGGATACCCCGGGCACTCAGGCTCTGTGAGGACAGCAGCTCCTGGGAGTCCCCCTGGAAACTGGGTGGCAGAGTGGGTGGAGCCTGGACGGGGGGCTCCGCAGGCAAGGCCGGAGGGGGCCTGCAGGCCCTGCCGTCCCCCGACCAGTCACTGAGTTCTGACTGGTAGCTGGTGGAGGAGGTGAAGCTGCCCGAGAGGCTCCTCGTCCCCCTGCACCGCTTGGCTCGCCTCCGCTGCTCCCTCAGCGCCTGCTGTCGCCGGGCCTTGGTGCCGCCCAGCCTCTCCAGCCACCAGGTCACCCAGTCGCCCGTCCAGGAAGCCGCCAGTCGCTGGTCGAGCTCCCCCGAGGGCTCCTGGGGGGCAGGAGGCAGGGGGACCCCGCTCTCATCCCCCCATGAGCAGAAGAGCCGCTCTTCCTGCATGGCCTTGCGTAGGCAGCGGGAAGCCTCCAGAGAGGACGGGGCGCTCCCCTCCGTTTCCCTTCTCTCTCGGTGGCTGAAGAGACAGCCCTGACTGAGCGTGGCCGGAGGGCACTGCCAGTCCTGGGTGGGCGGGGCAGCCCGCTTCCAGGCCCTCAGCCAGCGCCGGTAGAGGGCTGCAGCTGCCGGGGCACAAGCTGTCTTTGCTCTGTCTGGAGAAATGGGGTCCTGGCAGGGTCTGCCCACCACAGCACCCCTGGAGCTGGCCTCTGCGTCTGAGTCGGTGTGAGCCTGCCCCTCGGCCTCCTCTCCACTGGCCTGTGGGAGCAGTGGCTGGTAGAAGAGGTCCCCGGCCTGGGAAAGCTGGAAGACCAGCAGTGTCCGGATGCCGTCCTGCTGGCCCAGGGCTGCTGCAATGCCTGGATTGGGGGGGGGACACAAGAGGAGGTCATCTCATTGATTGAGGGTGGGGGGAATCAATTCCTAAAGCCCAACTGGCTTCAGTTGGCAGAGGGACAGCTCAAAGGTGTGAGTCAGACATGATATACTGCCCTCCTGCTTGGAGCCAGCTTGAAATGGGGGGACAGTGTTAGGCAGGTACAGGCCCCCCCTCTGGAACGGTTTCTCCCAGCCCATCTTTTTCACAAGGTCCCTGATACCACCCAAGGAGGACCCCCATTTGCCTAGCCCAGGAAAAGAGGACCATCTGAGGGGAGGAAGTGACTCCTACGAAATATGTCGTCACAAGCTTCTCCCCCACATGGACCCGGCTGTGGGGATGGCAAAGCATATTAGGAAGAATCATATGTTATACCAGGGTGGGTGGGACATTCTTGGCCACACACCGAAGGGCTGAAGGTAGGTTCTGGGTAAGTTGGCAGGGAGAGGAAGCAAGTGATAGATCAAGGGAAAAGGAGGGGCTGCGCCCCCCGCCCCCCACATACTTATGTGCTTAGCTGGAAGTGGTTCTGGGCACTCAGGCCAGCTCTGGGTTGCAGAACAGAGGAGGGCCCCCCATCCTGACCTCCTTTTCTATGCCAGGTTCTGTTAAGTTATTAGCAAGGAGGCGGGGAGGCTAGCCCGGTTCTTGGATCTGGCTGGGGTGGGGGGCGGGGGCGGTGATGGCAGCCTCTCCTCTGCAGCTGCAAGGAGGAAACCCAGAACCCAGGGGGGCTACAGCGGGGGGGGGGGCTGCAGCCTCCTTGGAGTGCAAAACCCGTTTCCCTTCATCTGGCATCCCTCCCAGCCACACGTCCCAGCCACACCTCCTCGCCCCGGCCACTACCTGCTGTGGGGACGGAGAGACGCTGGCTGAGGGCACTCTGCCTCACAGGCACCTGCACAGGAAAGTGGGGCAGGCATTCCTTCATGGATGGCAGCTTCTGGGGCGCCCCTTGGAGCTGGCAAGGGAGGCTGTGGCCACCTGTGGAGACAGTCCAGCAACCTCAGAGTCCCGCAGCACCCAGGCTGCCCCCACCCCGGCCACCGGGCGTGACTGCCTCAGTGCCAGGAGTCAGTGGAGGGTGCCGGGGCCCCTTCCCGTGCCCACCTGAGTACTGCAGCAAGAGCATCTCCTGGGAGTGGTAGGCGCCCAGGAGCACCTTGTGGCTGTGCTGTGGAGGCCCAGCAGGTGTGAGGTGGGCGTAGATGGGTGGCCGCTGCATCATGTGCTCCCAGCACAGGACAGGCACCAGGGGGAAGCGTTCGTCCAGCACAAAGACCGAAAACTGTGGAGGATGAAGGTTGCGGGGGGTGGGGTGGGGGTGTTTCCTAGGCACAGGGACCCTCCAGCCAAGGAACCAACCACCTGCCTCTGCCGAGCCATGGTGGCTGGGCAGGGACAACCAGGGAAGGCAACCTAGCAGCCTGCGCAGGAGGGTGGAGAGGGTGGGGAAATGTCCCAGGTTGAGGCCCCTGGTCCAGCAAAAGACTGTGCAACAGGTGCCCACAACAGCCCACCAAAACACCCCCCAGGTTACCTGCGTGGCCACTAAGTGGTGAAAGGGCTCTGAATGGCCTAGGTATTTGGAGAGGACCAGGCGTTCCCCACGCTGGCAATCTGCTTCAGCCCCCACCTTGAAGAGCTCGAAGTGGCCCCCGGAGGACACCTGGGGGCAGGCCAAGAAGGTCAGCAGCTGGGCGCAGCTGCCCCCCAGCCCAGGGGCCTTTCCCAGCAGCCTCTCCCTCATAAGGCAGAAGGGTCGGCAACCAGCAGCACTGCTCAGGGGGCCCCTGCGGGCCCTTCTCAAGCCTCACCCTCTGATCGAGACCCTTCAGGCCAGTGTGGTCGGCAAAAGTCAGCACTCGTGGGTGTGCAGAAAACTCGCTCCAGCGCCAAGGTGAAGGGTCCCGGAAGAAGAGGCTGTCGCGGTCCTGGTGCAGCCGTTGGAGCCTGGTGGGAAAGGGGGTCAGTCCCTGCCCCTTCGCAGCCAAAAACTGGTCTGCTGGCAAGAAAGCAACACCTTGACTTCCAGAAGCAGCAGGGGCAAAGCACATCCCCCCCCAAGGCATTCAGGAGAGCCTCTTTGACCCATTGGCTATTCTCTCGCCCCCCCCCCCAAATTTGGGCCATAGCTGCTTGAAACTCCCCTCCCCCCCCCCCCGCAGCAGAAGAGCTAAGCAACACATTCCTCTTAATGCCTCCAAGGAAGCCCTCCAGTATGGGCCCCCCTCATGAAGGCAGTCAGCCCCACTTGCTCACCCCGTCTCCACATTCCAGAGGTACAGCTCCCCCTCCAGGGTGCACAAGGATAGCTCACCGGGCAAGTGGGGGCTGCAAGGAGACAATGGAGCTGGGGGAGGGCAGAGGTCCCTTGCACCTACCCCCCCTAGCAGCAGGGCACCCCACGTGTCCCACCGGCAGAAAGCTCTCTGAGCCCTGCACCCCAGCCCCCCCCCCAGGTCACTTACCTGACTGCAATGGAAGAGCAGGGGGCTTCTGTGCAAACCACCTGCAGAGGTATGGGGGGCTTTCCACGCTGCCGCCTCCAGGCCCCACAGAAATGTCCTGAGCGGACCCCCAGGAAGTCTGGGATGGATGGAACAGAAAGGCCCCCTTCAAGACCGGAAGAGTAGTGGCAACAGAGGGCCAGTACCATCCTAGGAACCGCTGTACCCACCGCTGCCTTCCAGGTGCGCTGCTGCCACTTGTTGGACTGCCCCGTTGAGCTCGAACTGGACGGGACAGCCCCGGAGTTTGGGTCTCAGGGTGCCGCCGGCCACTGGTCTCAAGGCTGCCTCCTGGAAGCCTGCACAGGCCGCTAAGGAAGAGCTGCACTGCGAAGATGCGCCAGTAGGAGGGCGCCTGCCGCCCCCCCCCCCGGCCCAGGACCGCCCCACTGCCATCCCCTCGCCACGGAGGATACAGAGCCGGTCCGCGGCCTCCCCGGCCGGGAACACCAAGCAGCCCCGGCGTGGGGCTTCCCTGCGGGCGCCGTCAGGCAGCCAGGCCAAGGCCCCGCCGGTGGGGGTCTCGTCGAAGGACAGGCGTCGCCGCCGCTCGGCCAGGTCCTCGTGGAGCCATTGGGCCACCAGCTTCAGGGGCAGCTCGGACAGCCAGTCGCGGGACAGCGAGGCCACGCCGGAGAGAGGCCGCCCGGCGCTGAAAGGACAACGGAACGGCCGCCGGTCACCCGCCCACCGCCCTTTCGTCCCATCCCGAGGGCGGCTCAGGGAAGTAGGCTCGATGGCCCAGAGCAGGTCCCGGGGTCGCCCCCGCCGCTCGCCCCGCCAAAAGCACTTACCTGCCGCCTGGCGTCCGGCCTTCCAGGGCGCGAAGAAGGCGGGTCATCCCGCAGACGCCTCCGGCTCTCCTCTGCGGAAGAGAGCGGGCGGCGGGTAAGGAGGGGCTCGGCTGGGCTCCGGGGAGCAGCCGTCGCCGCCGGCCGCCTCCCGCCAGCGCTCACCCAGTCCGTCGAGTCCCCCAGGTAGACGTGCTCGTGCAGCAGCCGCGCCGTGGCCCCGAAGGCCGCCTCCGGCTGGTCCAGGAAGAGCCGCCCCAGCTGCGGGCCCAGCGCGCTCAGGGCCGAGCCGGCGGACGCGCCGTCGATCGGGGGCGCCGGCTCCGGGGGCTTCAGCGGCAGCGGGGCTAGCTCGGCGGGCAGCCACCTCTCCCGCGCCTCCCGGCGGCGGCGGGGCAAGAAGAGCGGCGCCGGTCCCGGGCCGCCCGCCGCCACGCCCACCTGCCCGCACTGGCCCCAGCCGCCCACCCGCAGCCCGGCCCCGGGACCGTCGCGCCTGGGCGGCCCCGCGCGGAACAGCCCGGGCAGCAGCGCGGCGGGGAAGGCCGCCATGGGCGCGCGCACGTGCGGGACTGCCCGGCCGCGCATGCCCGGAACCGCCGCGAGACACTCGCGCCTGCGCCCCCTGGCGGCCAGAGGGAGGCGATCTCCGAGCGAGGCGCCTGCAAAGGCCCGGATTCCCCCCTCCCCGCCTTTGGCGAGTCTCCGCTGAAGGCGGCTCGGAGCAGGACAGGCGGCCAGGGAGGGGGGCGGAAAAGCAGCGCCCGGAGGAAAGTGGCCAAGAGCTTTTTTAAAAACGCAACACCCAGGAAAGCTTGCAGGGGAAGCGTTCACACGTTCCTCCGCCGGTCTCCCGAGGGAAAAGTGCTACGGCTGGGCTACCTTGCGAGGTCGACGAAGGGAAACGAACGTGTGTGCATCACGCCGCGCGTTTCCAGCCAGCCGAAGCAAGCAGAGCGAAACATTCGCCGAGCATCTCCCCCTCCCCAAATTAGCGCTGTCCTTCTCGAGAGGTAAGTTCGCAAAGTAATGCTGACCAGTTTGGGGGGGGAGGGAAGCGGCACCTCAACCCACAAGCCAGACCACCCGGTGCTCGGAACCACCGCAACGAAATTTCTCTTCCAGCTAAGCGAAGCTCCCCCCCCCACCCAAACTACTTTCTTCCATGCCCCGAAGACAATTCCCAAAGCCAAGCGCAGCAGGCAGTGGGGCCCCAGGATGGACGGCTGATCCCCGCGGAGGCTTCACAGGCTGCCCCTCTCCTGCTTTCGGGGAGCAACTTGGACATTCTCTCTCCAGACACCCCGATCTTCCAGGCAGTTCCTAAAGTGGTTCCCAGCCCCCCCACCACCGCCCCCCCCCCCGCCCTGTGCGTGGGGGAGGCTCTGTGCTCACACAGCCCAAATGGCCTTCCAGGATTAAAAGGCTGGAAACAAAAACACCACCAAGGCTGCCTCTGTGGTCCCCCACTCAAGAGAAGCATGGATGCCACTCCTACTTTCGCTGCTCTGTTTCCAGTTGGCAGGCCCAGAGAGCCATGCCAGTTCTAGATGGAGGGGGGGGGGGCTTTGCTTTTGGCAGAAGGAGAGAAAAAGGGGTGGGGGGTTCCCTGTGCAGCCCAGGCGGAGGCCCTTCACTCATGGGAGACTCAAAGCAAGCCACCCAGTCCAGGAAAGTCAACTGCCACCCTTTGTGCGGGAATGACCCAATGACCAGGGCCTGGATTGTGCTCCCCCCACACTTGGTGGTCAACGAAAGGCTCAGCCAGGGCAGAGCCAGCCAAGGAGAAGAGCTGCCAAGGAGCTCCAGACTTCCCTTCAGCAAATCAGGATTTGCCCTGTATTAGGCTGCTCAGGAGGATGGATGACGCCCCCGGCCCACCCTTCTCCAACTCCCTTATCCAAATGGGGGAGGGTAGGAGCCACTTCCTTGCCTAAGCTGAGAGCCGAATGCTGAGAACATCCCTCTGCTAGAGAAAGGCCTTTTCAGCCCAGCCAGTTCTAGCAGGCTTGGATTTCATTTTTTTTTCATTTTCATTTTATTTGATTTATATACCGCCCTACTCCCGAAGGACTCAGGGCGGTGAACAGGCACAAGATAAAACACATAGAATACAAAAATTTAAGAGCAGAAGTAAAATTGGATTAAATCAATTTAGTCCAAGACAAATTTAAAACCCCAGGTTAAGGACAAATTAAAATTTATATTAAAATTTACATTAAAAAGAGAATGGGAGAGGTTAGGCCAGACCAGCCTGGTGAAATAAAAAGGTCTTGAGAGCGCGGCGGAAGGTGCGTAGATCCGGGATCCTCCATATCTCCTGGGGGAGCTTGTTCCAGATAGTAGGTGCCCCCACAGAGAAGGCTCTCCCCCTGGGGGCCTCCAGCCGACATTGTTTGGCCGACGGCACCCGGAGAAGTCCCTCTCTGTGAGAGGATGCCCTCTTAGAGGGAGGCGGAAAGCCCAGTGAATGCCCCTCAATGCTGTCAGGCAAGGGCCCTTCCCCTGCGGTCACCATTGGCCAGAGGGCTGCAGCTCCTCAGTCTCATGTGCTGTAGCCTCTCTGGAACTGCACAAAAGTAGTGGGGCCGGACTCCAGCCAAGGCGAGGGCGCCGTTGCCCTGACCCTGGAAGGGCGATATGCCCCCAGGGGAGTGCAGGAACCCCCCTTCGCAAGGTGGCATCATGGAGCAGTCCCGGAGGGTGGGGCTGAAGGGGAGGACTGTCTCTTTTCCCTCCAACATCCTTGCAAGGCTGGCAGTGAGAGCAGGGGATGTCCACATGCTGCTGGGCACAGAAGGAGATCCCCAGGGAGCAGAACCCCACCCTCAGCCTGGCATCCCCACTGAGCCTTCCCCCCCCCCTTCAGGGCTCTGAAGACACAGCCACAAAGACCCCCACAGAGCAATCTCTCTTTATTGTGCCTCCCATGCACAGCAGGAAGCAGGGCGGAGAAGGCGCCTCAGGCCTTCTTGTCGTCCTTCTGCAGGAACCGCCGGGGGCCTGGGGGGGGAAGAGGCAGAGCCCTTGAGTCGGAGGAGGGGGGCAGAGCCTGAAAGGCCTGGCCCTGCAGAGCCCTGGAGGCGGAAGGGTCCTCAGAACGCCCCGTCAGCACAGCCCCACGCAGCTCGGGCAGCTCGGCAAAGAGCAGATAAGCTTCTCCTGGGGAAAGAGAGGCCACAGGTGTTGGGGGGCCTCTGGGACAGCAGTCTGGGACAACAGTGGGGATGCGGCCCCGCAGGTAATGGTCTGCATGAGAGCAAGACTGAGGAAATGGGGCAGCCCCTGACCTGGCTCCCATATTGCCCAACCTGCGGCTCAGGGAGTTTCTGCTTCGGCTCATAAGCAAGCCTCCCACCAAGCTGCGGTTGATTCCACCCTCCTGACTTGGGGTGAGGCTGCTTCTCCCCTTTGGGTGGTCTCTGTCCTTGGCTGCAGCTGGGCTGAGCACAGCTCGGGGGTCTGCAAAAAGGGCTCCCAACCCTCTGGGCCCCACAATGCCAGGGCATGGCTGGCTATGCCTTTTCACCTGGGCGGTTTGGGATCCCTCAACAAAGATGACAAGCAGGGAGCAAACCTCGTGGCTAGACCCCTGCAAGGGGATCTCCCTGGGACAGCCCTGGATGATGGTCACAAGCCTCGGTGGAGGCAGAGTCCTGCTGAAGGGGTGAGGAGGAAGGAGCTGGCCAGGGGAGCACCAGAGGGTCTACGGGGAGAGGAAGGAGCTGCACTGCCTGACACCCCCATCCCCAAAGGCCTTGGCATCAATGGCTGCTAAGATGCTGGGCAGGTCCTTGACGGTGCCCGCGAGAGGGAAAGACGACCCCCCCCCCCCCAGCTGGAGGACTTGGAGGAAGCCCTGTGGGGGTCGGGAGGGACCGCAACCCTCCCTGCCATCCCCCATACCGTAAGGCCGGCCACCTCTGCGCCGCGTCTCCTCTGACTCAAAGAAGGTTTCGTGCTCCTCCCAGCGTCGGTCGCAGGCCGCACACAGGAAGCTGGAGGTGAAGGCCATGCAGGAGCAGCCTGGTGGGGCAGGAGGAGCACAGGTCAAGGCCAGCACAGCTGGGCACGAGGGTGGGGCGGGAACCTGGTGCCTGAAGGAGCCGCAGAGCCCTTTGGAGAGGTGCTGGGGGGGGTGCAGGCGGGGAGGAGGACTTCCCACCCTGCTGCAGAGTTGTTGTGAGGGCCAGCTGAGTTGCACGTGGGAATGATCTTCAGAGACGGGCCAGGTCAGGGTTACTTTGAGGCTTGCAAGCTTCTCCTAATGTAGCCTCACAGTAAAGATGCCCTCATAGTCCAGATCCTGGACTGGACTGGCTCGTGCAAAACTGAGGGCCTTTCTGCCCTCTTTTCCTTTCACTGTCTGGAAAAATAGGCCAAAACCCTATGTATTTTAGTTTTTTAACACTCTGAATCCCTAGTTCTTCCTCTAACTGCACTTTTTGATTCTTCGTCATATTCTTTTTTTTTTATTGAAAAGTTTTTTAAAGAAAAACAACAATTTTCCCCAACCCCTTTTCCCACCCACCCGCCCCCACCAACCCCCCCTCCCCCCCGACTGCCCAGAGCAAAATACAAGGTATTTCAATTAACAATTAAACTAACAAACCCCCCCTTAACCCTTAACTCCACCATAAGTAACATAACTTTAAGATTTAACATTCACTCATAAGCTATTTGATATTTTCTAGTCTGATACTTATTTTATTTATTTATTTATTTATTTTATTTTATTGAATTTCTATACCGCCCTACTCCCGAAGGACTCAGGGCGGTGCACAGCCATAAAGTAAAACACATAAATATACAAAATTTAAAATCAATTAAAAATGAAATAAATAAATTTGGCTGAATTAATACTAATTAAAAACCCATAATTTTAAAATACATTTAAAAATTTAAAATTTACAGTTGAAAGGGAGAAGATTTAGGCGAGGCCAGCTTGATGAAATAAAAGCGTCTTCAACTCGCGGCGGAAGGTGCGCAGATCCGGAATCCTCCGTATCTCTGGGGGGAGCTCATTCCAGATCGTCGGAGCCCCCACAGAGAAGGCTCTCCCCCTGGGGGCCGACAGCCGACATTATTTGGCCGACGGCACCTGGAGGAGCCCCTCTCTGTGGGAGCGTACTGGTCGGTGGGAGGCTGTTAATGGTAGTAGGTGGTCCCGTAAGTAACCAGGTCCTAAGCCATGGAGCGCTTTAAAGGTGGTAACCAGCACCTTGAAGCGCACCCGGAAGACCACCGGGAGCCAGTGCAGCTCGCGCAGGAGAGGTGTTACATGGGAGCTCCATGTTGCTCCCATAACCACCCGCGCGGCCGCACTCTGCGCCAGTTGGAGCCTCCGGGTGCACCTCAAGGGGAGCCCCATGTAGAGAGCGTTACAATAGTCCAGACGAGAGGTAACGAGGGCATGAGTGACTGTGCGTAACGAGTCCCGATCTAGAAAGGGACGCAACTAGCGAATCAGGCGAACCTGATGAAAAATCCTCCCGGTCACGGCCGTCAGGTGTTCTTCTAAAGACAGCCGTGAGTCCAGGAGAACGCCCAAGTTACGAGCCCTTTCCGTGGGGGCCAGTGATTCGCCCCCAATAGCCAGCGATGGCGTCAGCTGACTATATCGGGACGCCGGAAACCACAGCCACTCGGTCTTGGATGGGTTGAGTCTGAGCCCGTTTCTCCCCATCCAGATCCGTACGGCCTCCAGGCACTGGGACATCACTTCAAGGGCATCGTTGGGGTGGTCCGGGGTGGAGATGTACAGCTGGGTGTCGTCAGCGTACAGATGGTACTTCACCCCATTTTGAATATAATCAATCCATCTGCTCCATTCCAACATATATCTTTCTTGAGTATAATCCTTCAAATATGCTGAAATTTTTGCCATTTCAGCTAAATTAGCAACTTTCAATATCCACTCCTCAATAGTAGGCAAAAAGTCTTTCTTCCAATGTTGCGCTATCAACAGTCTTGCTGCTGTTATTAGGTTCAAAATCAATTTAGTCTCTGATACTGTACAATCCATTGTTATACCCAATAAAAACAATTGCGGAGTAAATTTCAATCTTCTTTTCAAGATATTCTGCATCACCCACCAAATCTTTATCCAAAATGCTTTGATTTTCTTACAAGTCCACCATATATGATAATAGGTTGCATCATCACAGTCACATCTCCAACATTTGGCTTTCACATTAGGATATATACATGATAACTTTTTAGGATCTAAATGCCATCTGTAAAACATTTTATAAAAATTTTCCCTTAAGTTTTGTGCTTGTGTAAATTTGACATTTCTAACCCATATCTTTTCCCATGTATCCATCATCACTGGTTTTCTGAATCTATTTCCAATAATGCATTGTACAACCTTTTAATATGCATTTGACTTTGGTCTCTAATCTACTTTACCAAATTTTCCTCATGTTGCATAAAACCAGTTTTTTGATCTTCCTTCCATCTAGCTTGAAGCTGACCATACTGAAACCAAGTATAGATTATACCTTCCCCTTTCAATATCTCTAAAGATTTCAATTGCAGTTTACCCCTTTCCATAACAAGGAGATCTTTATAAGTAACCTAAGAGCCTTGGTAGTACAGTGGTTTAATGCACCCTGTTATTAACACAGCTGCCTGCAATTTCTGCAGGTTCGAATCTTACCAGGCTCAAGGTTGACTCAGCCTTCCATCCTTTCTAAGGTTAAATGAGGACCCAGATTGTGGGGGCAATAAGCTGACTTTGTATAAATATACAAAAGTATGAAGGCTATTGCTTAACGCATTGTAAGCCGCCCTGAGTCTCCGGAGAAGGGCGGCATATAAATCAAATTAAAAAAAAAAAAAAACCTGCAAGACCTCCTTTCTCCCCTCTCCTGTTCCAACTCCACCCATACCGGACTATGACGTTCTTGGGCATATTTTCGTAAAAGGATTGATGTCTATCGGAAAAAAAAGTAAAGTCTCTTTCCACAGCATTCCTTTCTCGCCAAATCTCTCTCAATTCCATATCTTCCAATATATCAAAAAAAGATTTAGGCAGTTTAGCACGTGTAGATGTCTTAGATAAGCTTTTTTTATCTTTCTGTATGTCTATTACACCATTCCAATCACCCATCAACATTAAAGATGTATAATCCCATTGTATAATTTTGGTATGTAAAAATTTAAAAAAAATTTCTTGCTGTTGATTAGGTGCATATATTCCAATTAAAAGCATTTTCCCGTTCTGTGTTAATAGTTCAATTGCAATATATCTGCCTTGAGCATCTGCCTCAACTAAATTAGCTGATAATCCTCTTGTGACGTATATGACTAGTCCATTTTTCTTCTCTGGTGCTGATGCCACAAAATGTGTACCTAGTCTCGAATTTATCAAATATTTTTGATCTGAAAATTTAATATGCGTTTCTTGCAAGCAAATAACATCGTTCTTAAATTGTTCCAAGTAGTGAAATACTTTTCTTTTTTGTGGTGAGTTTAATCCATTGACGTTCCAGGATAAAAATTTAGTTGCCATCTTTGGCTCCTCGAAGCTTTAAAAGCATCAGCTGAACATCTTCCTCCATCTTATTCTTCAGCCTAGCCCCACCCACTGCTTCTGTTTTTTGGATTTCTTGAGTTAAGTCTTGAGACTGTTGCATCAGTTGTTTTTTATAAGTTGCTCTTGTCAGTCGTTGTTCTCTTGGTAACTCTATCTTCTTAAGTGGCTCAAGAATTGGTGGTGGACCTCCACTCTGCAATGGATCTTCTTCCAGATTGATTCCTCCAGCTGCAGCTTCAGCATAAGTTTGTATCTGCCTTCCATCTTTCTCTTGTTGTATCATCTCCATTTGTTTTCTGCTCCCCCCTGGCGAGGGTGGGTGTCCAGCCTTTAAGACATTGACATAAAAGTCCTTTATTTATTTATTTATTTATTTATTTATTTATTTATTTATTTATTTATTAGATTTTTATACCGCCCCCTCTCCCGAAGGACTCGGGGCGGTGAACAGCCAGAATTAAAAAACATACAATATAAACATTAAAATACGTTTAAAACAGAATTAAATCCAAAATGGCTCCCCAATTTAAAACACTGTACCCATGACCCTATAAATAAGACGAATTTAAAATTTAAAATTTCCACATTTAAAAAGGGAGAAGATTTAGGCCAGGCCAGCTTGATAAAATAGAAAGGTCTTAAGCGCGCGGCGGAAGGTACGCAGATCCGGGATCCTACGTATCTCCGGGGGGAGCTCGTTCCAAATCGTAGGTGCCCCCACAGAGAAGGCTCTCCCTCTAGGGGCCGACAGCCGACATTGTTTGGCCGACGGCACCCAGAGGAGCCCCTCTCTATGGGAGCGTACTGGCCGGTGGGAGGCTATTGGTGGTAGCAGGCGGTCCCGTAAATAACCAGGTCCTAAGCCATGGAGCGCTTTAAAGGTGATAACCAGAACCTTGAAGCGCACTCGGAAGACCACCGGGAGCCAGTGCAGCTCGCGCAGGAGAGGTGTTACATGGGAGCTCCATGTCGCTCCCATCACCACCCGCGCGGCCGCACTCTGCGCCAGTTGGAGCCTCCGAGTGCACCTCAAGGGGAGCCCCATGTAGAGAGCGTTGCAGTAGTCCAGACGAGAGGTAACGAGGGCATGAGTGACTGTGTGTAGGGAGTCCCGATCTAGATAGGGGCGCAACTGGCGGATCAGGCGAACCTGATGAAAAATCCTCCCAGTCACGGCCGTCACATGCTCTTCTAAAGACAGCCGTGAATCCAGGAGGACACCCAGGTTGCGAGCCCTATCCGTGGGGGCCAATGATTCGCCCCCAATAGTCAGCGATGGCACTAGCTGACTATATCGGGACGTCGGAAACCACAGCCACTCGGTCTTGGATGGGTTGAGCCTGAGCCTGTTCCTCCCCATCCAGATCCGTACGGCCTCCAGGCACTGGGACATCACTTCAAGGGCATCATTGGGGTGGTCCGGGGTGGAGATGTACAGTTTGCCTTCCAAACTGTGTTTAAACGATGTCTTTCCCCACCATGGGTCACTATTAAGCCATATGGAACATCCCATCTGTACTGCATTTGCCGGTTTCTCAATTCATTCACCAAAAAACCAAAGTCCTTTCTGCCTCTTAACATTTTAGAGGGAATCTCTTTCAAAACCACCAATTCCTGTCCAGACACTTGGATCTTATTCTTGTATGAAGCTTGTAAGATATCATTTCTGATTCTCCTAGTTGTAAAATAAATCACCACATCTCTTGGTAGCTGCCTTTGTCTTGCCAACCAGGAATTGACCCTATAAATTTTCTCAATTTGAAAAGCCACATGTTCTGAACTTTCATTAAGTATCTCTGCTATAGCATTAGCACAAATGTCTTTTAGATTTTCACGGCTATTTTCTTTTAAACCTCTGAGTCTCAGGCAGGGCCGGATTTAGATGAAAAGAGGCCCTAGGCTATTCCACTTATGAGGCCCTTTCACCTATAGTGAAAGTGTAATTTTAATTTTGCTAACAATTTGAATGTAGGCCCCTCTTCATTTCATTTTCATTTCATTTCATTTATTTGATTTGTATACCGCCCTACTCCCGAAGGACTCAGGGCGGTGAACAGCCAAACAATAAAATAACATAGATACAAAAAATTTAAAAAAACAGATAAAATCAAATTAAATCATTTTGGCCCAGACAGTTTAAAACACCCCAATAATTTAAAAACAGATTAAAATTTACATATTTAAAAAGGGAAAGAGATTAGGCCAAGCCCGCCTGATGGAATAAAAAGGTCTTCACAGCGCGGCGGAAGGTGCACAGATCCGGGATCCTCCGTATCTCTGGGGGGAGCTCATTCCAGATGGTAGGTGCCCCCACAGAGAAGGCTCTCCCCCTAGGGGTCGCCAGCCGACATTGTTTGGCTGACGGCACCCGGAGGAGTCCCTCTCTATGAGAGCGTACTGATCTTGAGGCCCTAGGCTGAAGCCTAGTTAGCCTATAGGAAAATCCGGCCGTGGTCTCAGGACAAATTCCATTGATCTGTATTGTAACATAACCAATTCATCATCCACCTTCTCTGTTTTTGTCATGATTTCTCCTACTTTAGTTTCCAGATTTATATTGGCTTCATCAATTTAAAAGAAGCCTCTTGTGTCTGTGCGTCAGCCGGAAGTTGTTGCTTCTGTGTCACCACTGACACTGCAGGAGAACCTCCTCCCACTTTAGGAGTTGCTGGCTTAACTTGTTTAGCAGCCATTTTATTTTAAAAAATCTTATTCCTTTTTACTGCCACAAAATTTGCAAACAATCTTCAAAAGTCTAATTCAAAATTTTTCAGAACAAATAATCTCTTTTTGCCAATGAGTTCTCAGTTCCCAACACTTTCCTCTTTTAACGCAGAGCTCTCAGCAAGCACTTTCGTTACTAACTTTCACTTTCCGCTCTGCTCATAACAGGGGCGTTCCCTCCAGCCTCCAGCTCAGGAAAATTCTGTTTGAAACAATGTACACAGGGAGTTAAGCTTTGTTACTTTTAAATGCTTGCTCTCTTGCTTCTGCTCTGTCTGCTTCTTTAACAATCAATTGAACTCACATTTCGCTGGCAGAATTGGACGCGACGTCTGGCTCTGGCTAAGCAGAGTCGCCACGGATCCGGAGCGTTGGGTGGGCTGAACTGGGGAGCTCTCACCCTCCAAGCCCCTGGCTTTGTTCCAGGAGCTTTCGGGGAGCTCTACTCACCCCCACCGGCTTTCCTCTCCTTCTTCTCCTGAAGGAGAGTTTTTTCAAACCGCCGGACAGCTGTTTAGCGCTGTCAGGGCGGTTTTACGAGATCGCGAGGCTGGCGGTCTATGGAGACCATCCCACGATGTCCACGGAGCCAACCGGAAGTCTGATTCTTCGTCATATTCTTAATTAGGATCTTGGTTTTATCTTTATTTAATTTAAATCCCGCTACTTTCCCATAAGCCTCCAACTCCTGGAGCAAGATTGGTCCCGGTTCCAAAGGTTCTTCCAAGACAAATATCAAATCGTCCGCAAAGGCTTGGCGCTTAAACTCTTCCCCTCTGGTTCTTAGCCCTCTAATTCCTTGGTTCCTTCTGACCTCATTCAATAATAGCTCTAGGGTTAAAATAAATAAAAGTGGAGATAATGGACATCCCTGTCTAGTACCTTTACTTATATCAATTTTTTCAGACTCCTCCCCATTAATAAGTATTTTCGCTGTCTGTCTTGCGTATACTGTCCGGATCGCCCTGGTAAATCTTAGGAATTTGGCTTTCATGTAAATGCTCGACCATTAAAGAAGACAACTACCAAAAACTACTTGGTCAAACTAAAGAAATGCTGGAAGGATGGAAAGGTTTACAGTTATCATTATTAGGTAGAATTGCAGTAGTTAAGACGTATATCCTGCCTAAATGGATTTTTCTCTTTCAGACAGCCCCAATTTTATTAGATACAATTTTTTTTCAATCTTTAGATCAATGTATATTTGTATGGCAGAACAAAAAACCAGGATTAAATTGAAAATGCTTCAAGAATCCCCTTCCAGGGGAGGATTTGGCCTACCTAAATGGGAGCTTTATCATCAAGCAGCTGTCTTAAATTGGATCAGAGACTGGATTGCATTGAGGAGGAGGAGAATCCTTAGCCTGGAAGGCTACAATTTGCAACAGGGGTGACACTAATATCTGAGTCAGGAAAGGCCCAAAAAACATAAATACTTTATGGACCACTTTATCCTAAAGGTTTTGATGACCGTATGGGATCGAATAAGAAATAAATATTACCTGATGACTCCGATTTGGCTTTCCCCTTTAGAGGCGATGATACACCCAACTTTTTATAACAGAAATAAACCATTAATTTACCAAGTTCTGTTGGATCCTTCAGGCAAAGTAAAATCTCGAAATACGCTGGCGGAATTAGGCTATGAGCTAGATTGGTGGTCATACAATCAGATCCAATCTAGGACAAAAACAAGGGAGGAATCTATAATTCCCTACAGGAACCTGATAAGATCTTGTTGGGGAAGGATGAGAAGGTATTATCCAAACTGTATCAATTCCTCTTAATGGATTGGATTGGAGAGGAGGTCATTAAGGACTCAATGATTGCCTGGGGGAGAAATTTGGGATACTCGATAGAACTTGAAAAATGGGAAGAAATTTGGGGGAAAACCTTAAAATTAACAATGTCGGTTTCCTATAAGGAAAATATATACAAAATGCTGTATAGATGGCACCTGCCCCCGGCTAGATTATCAAAGATGTTCCCGGGAACCTCTCCGGTTTGTTGGAAATGCAACGCCGCTATGGGAACTTACTTTCATAGTTGGTGGACCTGTCCCCGAGCAAAAGAATATTGGGCTAGAATTCAAAAATAGATTTTAGAAACCATAGGATGTAGAATAGATTTGAACCCAGAAACGTTTTTACTAGGCATGAAACCAGAGAACTTAAACAAATCTAATTGGTATCTCGCTCTCCACATCATCATTGCAGCCAGGATCTCGTTCACGCAAGAATGGAAATCCAAAAATATTCCATCGGAGGCTACGTTAATTGCAAAGATCATGGACTGTGCAGAAGCAGACAAGCTTACTGGACTTTTGCGAGATAGACAAGAATCGGGGTTATATAGGAGCTGGGACAGATGGTATGCTTGGCTGAAAAAAAAGAAACCTTAAGAAGAATAAAAATATTAACCTTAATGTGAATGTGGGTAAATATTTATAGGAGCATTGCATGACAGTTGAGAATTTTTTCTTCTGGATAAACATTTCTTTCTTTTGATGAGTTGGTTTAATGGAGGTTTGTACTTTCTCTAGGCGAAAATTGATACTTTAAAACTCTATATGTATTATATTACTCTCTGCAATTCTATCCATATTGTTATAGTTTTTTTCTGTATTTTTTAATAATTTTCAATAAAAAATTTAAAAAGAAAAAAAGAAAAATAGGCCAAAACCCCCTGGCCAGAAGGCAGGAAGGGATGCCGAAGCCCCCGGGAAGGTCCTGAGCTGGCACCGATTGTGAGGGTAGCCTCTTTGGAGTAACTGCCCCAAGTGAACTGGTCCTGGCGAACAGTCTCAGGTGGCCGTGGGAGAGGCTCCTTAGCCGTGCAGCTCGGGGAGATGGTGCCGCTTTGGCATTGGCAGGCAGCCAGAGCCACAGAACACAAAGGTCATTTATGCCTGCCAATTGGGGAGAGGGCGCTGTAGTGCCAGTGGCTGGAGGAGGATTTGAGCCTGGACTGGCTGGAGATGACATTGCCTTGGTGAGAGATGGGGTTCATGATGAGCAAACCCTGGAATAAGACCAAATGGGGCTGGAAGTAGAGGAGCTGGGTGTATTGCTTTGATAAGATGGTAGAGGTAAAAGGAGTGGAGAGGGTGGCCTTGGCAGACAAAGGGAAGGGCAGTTACCAAAGCGATGATCACTTAAAGGTGGCTTCAACCCAGTCCAGACAGCCCCCTACCACAATTCTCAAGAAGCTGAAAGGGAAGAGAGGAAACACACTTGGATTGCGAGACACGGCCGTCAGCCCTAGTAGAGAGACCAGACTAAGACACAGGTGCTCTGTAGAGCTGAAAGCTGCTCTTATTAGGATAGCCGTAGCCACTGGGGATTGAATTCCGGAGGTGCTCGGCCGCCCCAGGACATTGGGGCGCATTCTCTCTGCTCGAGGCCAGGAGCCAGCCTGCTTCCTAAGAGGAGGAAGGGGCCCAGACTGGCCAGAGAAGCCATCAGCCTGGGGTGGCGGGCAGTGGGGCGCTCACCTCGGACACAGCACCCCCGTGCTCCGATGGGCGTGTGTTCCTCGTGCGTGTGCGTGCACCGGCATTTTGCTCGCCAGGCTGCCACATCAAAGCCAGTTCTTCGCCGAAGCCAGAATTCGCCCACCTCTTCCGGGCATGAAGGAACAAACAGGAATCCCTGGCATCGGCAGTCTGCCACAGTGCAGGGCACAGTGGCTCGTTTCTCTGAAACACAGAATTGGCCATCAAAACGGGGAAGCCAGAAGGAAGGATGGCAGGTCGCCCAGCAAAGCAAGCAGGGAGTTTCCCCAAAGCCGCCTCTGGAGGGAGAGAACCAGTGGTGAAATGTAAAATTTGTACTACCGGTTCTGTGGGCGTGGCTTGGTGGTGGGGTAGTGTGACTGGGTGGGCATGGCCAACTTTTAAAAAAACTTTTTTAAAGCATTTTTTACACCCTATTCAGGCAAAGAGGTTGTAAAAAAATGCCTTTAAAAGGTTAAAAAAAAGGCTCTGACAATCACAGCTGTGGCGTGCAACAGCCAGAGCCTTTTTCTTACCTTTTAAAAGCAGGAAGTAACGACAACTGGGCGGGTGGGCGGAGCCTCACGCCGCCTTCGCTACCACTTCTCAGAACCACCTGCCACAATCGCTACCAGATCGCCCGATCTGGTCCAAACCGGGAGCATTTCACCCCTGGAGAAAACCCCTGGGCAGGGAGACAGCCCCCCCCCCCCAAGCAGGAAGGCAAAGGGCCCCCTGAGTTCACGCATTCAGCTTTATTTTAGACAAGATCTGGTATTTGATATACCATGTTCTGCAAGGGAGCAGAGAAGCTCAATTCTGAAGACCCAGA
This sequence comes from Pantherophis guttatus, assembly GCF_059756535.1. Classification (NCBI taxonomy): domain Eukaryota; kingdom Metazoa; phylum Chordata; class Lepidosauria; order Squamata; family Colubridae; genus Pantherophis; species Pantherophis guttatus. The sequence continues at coordinate 357,194 of NC_142064.1, forward strand.
GATCTGACACTGGACTCCCTGGAACAGAAACGGCCACGGGGGCCTCCAGGAGGAGGCAAACAGCAACATTCGGCTGCTTCAGAGGCTGCTCTGCCTTCTGCCCATTTGGGAAAGAGGGCACAGACTGCCCGAGGCCAGGCCTGCTGTCCCAGGCACTCCGGCCTGCAGCACTGGGTGGCCTCGCTTTCCACGGCCCCTTGGATGAATCCCTTCCGTCTGAGAAAAGGCCCAGATAGATTTGAGGTGGAAATTTAGTTACAGGTAATCCTCAACTTATATCCATAGCAGAACCTGCCTGTTACGGTCATGAGTCATGATGGGAATGAAACCGGCCATCATGGGCCTGACCTGATTTCGAAGCATTTTCTGTGGTCGTCATTAACCCAATCACTGTGATCATTAAGTGAATCCTCAGTCATTAAACAAATGCCATGGTCCTTAAGTGAACCCATTATTCACTATGGGGCATTTTTGCCAAAAACATTGTAAATTGCAGTCACATGACTGGAGGATGCTGCAAATGGCAATAATCCAAGCCAGCCGTCGAGTGGCCAAAATGTGGCCACGTGACCGTGGGAAGCCTTTGGGACCAGGTCATGGGTGCCTTTGGTGGCTCCATCAGAGCTTTGAATGGTTGCTAAGCAACCAGTCGAAAGTCCACTACCTGCCCTTACTTAAAGATTTATATGGGGCACATCTCTTGCTACAAAACTCTGGGCACCTAACAGCAGTTATGACAACACAAAAAATAAAAACAATGCAATAAGAGAATAAGAACCAGACCCCTCCCCCACTCCATCAACGACACTCGGTCATCCATAGGACACCCTGGGCAGCAGCCGTGCCACACCAGCGGCTGGGGAGGGGGCAACCCTGGGGGGCTTCCCAGGTCACACAAAATGGCAAGATGCTGGAGCATACCCGCAGCACCCAGGCTAGAGGAATGGCAGCCATCCTTAGGAAGGGGCCGATGACCTGATTCTCTGCTGCTTGATGCATCGAGCCTGATAGGGATGACACCTTCGGTTGCACCCAGAAGGAAACTGGGAGCTACCGTGAAACATGGCCAAACTGGGAAGCGCCCAGGTGTAACTTCCAGGTGATTTTCAAAGACAATCTCCTGTCCAGCGTGTTGCAGTCGTCCTGCCAGGAAGTGACTAAGGCACTAATGACTGTAAGCGATGGGCCTCAGTCCAGGAATGGCCTCCCCAGCCATGTCTTCCACCTGCTCCTGCAGCGGGATCTATGAGTCCAGGAGGACTCCTGCATTATGCGCACTGTCTGGGCTGTTTGGGGTTGCAGGCACTCTGGGAAACTGCCCTGTGGGCTTCAGCAAGGGACAAAGGGCAGCCATGCACTGGCAGAGCCTGTCTGCTGCAGTGAGGCATGTGCCAGAAGCACCCCCAGAGAATGGCCAGCCCCGTCTCCCATGAGCTGCGGGGTGCGTAGTGGAAGCACCCCAGAGAGCCAGTCTGCGGGCTTCAGCAGGTTCAGAGCTGCTGATCCTTGCAAGGCTTTGAAGGAGGAAGGCAGGGCTGACAGCAAGCAGCGACCCTGCGAGTAGATTCCACCAGCATCCGGCTTGCCTCCAACCCTCGCTTAAAGCCCTCAGGCTGGTTCTCCAGAACTCCATCCAACACGTGTGGCACCTCTGGACGCCCACTTCCCTCCGCTTCTGCCACCCCCCCCAAATTACTTCTAAAACTAAAACCCTATGGCATTTCTGGACTCCTACATGAATGGATAGCTGACTTCCTGTCAAACAGACAAGTGGTCAAAATAGGAAGCGCTCTATCAAATCCTGTACCTGTTAATAGCAGTGTTCCCCAAGGCAGTGTTTTAGGTCCAACACTCTTCATACTTTACATAAATGACCTCTGTGATCATATTAAAAGCAACTGTGTTCTCTTTGCTGATGATGTTAAACTATTCAACACCATCAACAATGCAACTACCCTTCAAAAAGACCTTGACTATGTGTCAGATTGGTCTAACAAGTGGCAACTTCAAATCTCAACCAACAAATGCTCTGTCTTGCACATTGGCAAAAAAAATCAAAACATAAAATACAAATTAGATGGACATGACCTTGTAGATGACCCTCACTCTGTCAAGGACCCTGGAGTACTCATTTCGAAAGGTCTAAGTGCCAAAGCCCACTATAACAAAAAGGCATTAGGAGTTGTTAACCTAATCTTGTGTAGCTTCTTCTCTGCTAATATTGTACTACTAACTACAGCATACAAAACATTTGCTAGACCAATTCTTGAATACAGCTCATCTGTCTGGAACCCACACTGCATATTGGACATAAATACAATTGAGAGAGTCCAGAGATATTTTACGAGAAGAGTCCTCCATTCCTCTACCTGCAATAAAATACCTTATGCCACCAGACTTTAAATTTTGGGCTTAGACAACTTAGAACTACACCGACTTCGGTCTGATCTAAGTGTAGTATATAAAATTATCTGCCACAATGTCCTACCTGTCAATGACTACTTCAGCTTCAACCACAACAATACATGAGCAAATAATAGGTACAAACTCAAGGTAAACAGCTCCAAACTCGATTGCAAAAAATATGACTTTAGTATCAGAGTGGTTAATGCCTGGAATGCACTACCTGACTCTGTAGTTTCTTCCACAAACTCCCAAACTTAAACTGTCTACTGTTGACCTCACCACATTCCTAAGAGGTCTGTAAGGGGCGTGCATAAATGCACCAGCGTGCCTTCCATCCCCATCCTAATATTCCTTTTTACTCTTACTATTTTCATGTATTCAAATTATGTTTATACTTTTACCTCTTATGTTATATATGCTTGACAAATAAATAAATAAAAATAAAAAGAGCAAAAACATGGCGTCTGCTGGAGGATCTGTGTCCCTCTATGGGGGCAAAAGAGCAAGATCTAGGAAAGGCACTGCCCGATTCCTCCCAGCTTTCTGCTTATTTGATGGCTGAGGCTTCTGTGTATTCAGGAAATCTGTGCCAGGCAAACCTTACAACCCAGGAACTTTCCTCCCTCATTTCCCCAGTTGAAAAAACACCTGGGAAGTGGGAGCTGTCGGGGTGGGCAAAGGGCTCTAGGAAGGAGGCCTTCTTGGCAGATGCCACAGAGGACAGATATGGCAACTGCCACAGTATGTGCCAACTCTCCTTTGCCAAGGTCAGGCTCCCCTCCCCTATCTGGGTATCCTGAAGGCATTTATTTATTTATTTTTATTTTACTTCAAATTTATATACCGCCCTTCTTCCTGGGAACTCAGGGCGGTGTACATTTGCCATTTTGTGCAGGATACCAGGTGCCACCCTCAGCCAGGCCCTCTCCAGCCCATCTCCTGCTCTGCTACTCACCCACGTACACCTGATGTAGCTTCAGCAGGTGCCCACAGAAGCACTTGGACTCATCCCCCACCCGGAAACAATCCCAAAGGTATTCAGGGCAGCGCCAGCCGATGTACAGACCTGAAGAGAAACAGATGGGCATACTCAGTAGGTGGGCTTGCAGAGGCTGGGAGTGGGGGCTGTTGCAGGCCTTGCCCCAGGCAGCTCAAATTCCACCCAGCAGCCTCAAAACTCCTTCCTCTCTCTTGCCAGGGGTGGTGATTGAGGGACATCCAAGATGCCAGTCTGGGAAACGGCTTGGATTCTGCCCAGGGTCCCCCCCTCCTCCTCACCAGAAGAACCAGAGCATGCCGGTTGCTGCTTAGATAGCAGATCCTGGTTACAATGCCCTCCTGCTCAGAATTAGGTGAAGACGGTCCCTGCTGAGGCTTGCAGCTGGTATCATGGCAGAGGCACCCGGGGCCTGCCCTCCATGGGTCACTGCAGGGAGGCTCCCACCCACCTGTCTGGAGGGACTTGAGGGCTGCCTCCTTCTCCAGGTGGAAGAGCTCCTTGGTGCCCTTGGCAAATTTCTCTCGGTGCATGGCCTTGGCCACCGACACCAGCTCCTCCTTCTCGGCTGGCACGATGGTCCTCACCGTGTAGCCTGTGGGGAGAACAGCCGGCTCAGAAGCTTCCCCATCCTGGTTTCCGGTTGCTTAGCATCAGCTGCCTTCCCTGTTGGGCTCCAGGAGACGCCTTCGCCCCCACTGCTGCCCTCCAGCCCCCTCCCCTTCTCTCTGCCTGCCTGCTGCTTCAATTGGGGGTGGGGAAGGAGGCTGTGGGGCTGTGGAAACTGCTCTCCTGCTTCGGCTGCCGGCCTCCCCGCTCTTCCCCAGCCCGGCGGCCGAAGGGAAGCAGCATCTGGGCGAGGAGTCGCGGCACCGGTGCTCTCTCCTCTCCCTCCCCTCCCCCTCCCCCTCCCCCGCCCCTGCCCTGGGCCCGGATGCGCTTCCCGCCGGCCCGCTCGCTGCCCTGGCCGACTCCCACTGACTTGGCGCGCCCTTCTTGGCCGGCAGGCCCTTCTTTTTGGCTTTCGGCCGCTCGCCCTGCTCCCCGCGGCCTTCCGCCTCTTCCAGCCGCCGCTGCTGCCCGTCGGAGGGCGCCTTCCAGGAGAGCGACGACGGCGAGAGCGAGGAGAAGGTGAAAGGGGAGCTCTCGAACGGCGCGGCGGAGGGCTCGCTGGGGCTGGCGCTCTGCGGCTCCGGCCACTCGGACGAGGAGGGCAGGGAGGGGTCCGGGAGCTCGTCCTCCCCCTCCAAGGAGCTCGACCGCGGCAAGACCGTGTCCTCGTCGCTCCCCAGGGAGGTGGAGGCGGGCGGAATCAGCTCTTCCTCCACCTCGCGAGCCGTGGGCGACGTGCTGCTGGGCGCTGCCTCCTCCTCCTCCTCCTCCACCGCCGCCGCCTGCCAGGACACCGCCGGAGGCAGCGCGGCCGCCGCTTCCGTGGGTTCCGCTTCCATGCTGGCTCTGCGGAGTACAAGCACGGGAGGCGATCGGGCGGGCAGAGGCCAAGACGGCTCCCGCGCGCCTGGCCGGGGTCCCTGGGCTGCCGGGCTCTCCCGCTCCCTATGGGCGCTTGACGTCCAGCCGATGGTGCAGAGCCACCTATGGGCTCCCTGCCGCTGGGCTGCGCGTCTTGGGTTGCAAACCCGAGCCCCGCCCCGCCTCGCCTCGCCAGCTGCCGACCGCCGGGGCCATAGAGCTCTTTCCCGGCTGCGCCCCGAGGGGCTTTTTGCTGCGGATGCGGTGAAGGGGGCAGGACGAATTGGGCGGCTGGGGCGGCCGCGGGTGGAGGTTGAGCATGAGTCTCTCTCTCTCACTCACTCACTCACACACACACACACAGACACACACACACTCCCTCTCTCTCCCTCTCTCTCTCATCCCGCAGCTCCTCTACCTCCGTGGGAGTCCTCGCCGGGCAGAAGAGCAGCGGCGGCCTGGAAGCCTGGATTCCCCGGCCGGGGGAGGAAACGTTTCCAGGGCAACAGAAGCCTTGTTTTATTGGCATAACAGCCGCCGGCTGGGTTCCGGCGTGGTTACTCCGCTCCTCCCGCCTCTCTTCCGGCCGCGGGGACCGGGGCTTCCCAGCTGGGCCCTCCCGAAATCGGCCCCTGCTGGGCCACTGCGCGCACCTACGGCAAGGAGGGAGGCTCGCGAGGACCAGGCCTGCCCCGCACCCCACAGCAGCCGTGGGGAAAGAGCGCCCAGCCTGGGGAGGGCGGCAGAGGTCGCCCTGAGATGGTCCAAAGGGGAGGCCGACCCCCTCCCGCCCCACGCGGCTCGGAGCTCCGAGGTGCTGAACTCGGCCTGGGAGTCTTGGTTAGACTGGTGGCCTTGCCTGTTGCCCCAATGGGGCCTGCTTAAATACCCTTGGTTCAAATTCGGTGCCAACCCAGCGCAGGAGTTTATTCAGCCATTCTCCTTCCCTTTGGTGAGGGTTAGGTCCAGGAGAGCAGCTCCTCTTGCTCTTTCTTCCACTAAAGGGAATTGTCAGCAAGGGAGGACCAGGATGCCAGGATAACTGCCCAGCCTTGTTTATTTATTTATTTATTTTATTAAATTTTTATACCGCCCTTCTCCTGCTGGACTCACGGTGAACAGCCAAGAATGAAAACATCACATACACCGGAAGCCAATGCAGCTCGTGCAGGAGGGGTGTCACATGGGAGCGCCCCATCGCTCCCATAATCCCCCATGCGGCTGCATTCTGGACCAGTTGGAGCCTCCGGGTGCTCCTCAAGGGGAGCCCCATGTAGAGAGCATTGCAGTAGTCCAGGCGGGAAGTGACGAGTGCCTGAGTGACTGTACGTAAGGAGTCCTGATCCAGAAAGGGACGCAACTGGCGAATCAGGCAAACCTGATAAAAAGCCCCCCTGGCCACGGCCATCATATGCTCTTCTAAAGACAGCCGTGCATCCAGGAGGATGCCCAAGTTGCGAGTCCTCTCTGTGGGGGCCAGTAACTTGCCCCCAATAGCCAGCGATGGCACCAGCTGGCTATATCAGGACGCCGGAAGCCACAACCACTGGGTCTTGGAAGGGTTGAGTCGGAGCCTGTTTCTCCCCATCCAGACCCGCACTGCCTCTAGGCACTGGGACATCACTTCAAGGGCATCGTTGGGATGGCCTGGGATGGAGATGTACAGCTGAGTATCATCAGCGTACTGATGGAACTCCACCCCAAAACCACGGATGATCTCACCCAGTGGCTTCACATAAATGTTGAACAGGAGGGGTGAGAGGACCAACCCCTGCGGCACCCCACAAACAAGGCGCCCCGGGGTCGACCTCTGCCCCCCTGCCAACACCAACTGCGACCGATCAGAGAGATAGGAGGAAAACCACCGTAAAACGGTGCCCCCCACCCCCAACCCCTCCAACCGGCGCAGCATGATACCATGGTCGATGGTATCAAAAGCCGCTGAGAGATCTAACAGGACTAGGATAGAGGAACAACCCCTATCCCGAGCCCTCCAGAGATCATCCACCAATGCGACCAATGCTGTTTCCGTGCTGTGCCCAGGCCTGAAGCCGGACTGGAGTGGATCCAGATAGACAGCTTCATCCAGGTACCCAGGAAGCTGTCGCACCACCACACTCTCAACAACCTTCGCCAAGAAGGGAAGGTTGGAGATCGGATGGTAGTTAGCCAAAACAGCCGGATCCAGAGCAGGCTTCTTGAGGAGGGGCCTCACCACCGCCTCTTTCACGGCAGATGGCAAGACACCCTCACTCAACGAAGCATTGATAATCCCCTGGAGCCAGCCTCACGTAACCTCCCGGGAGGCCAGCACCAACCAAGAGGGACACGGGTCCAATAAACATGTGGTCGCGTTCAGCCATCCCAGAATCCTGTCCACGTCCTCGGGAGTGACAGGGTCAAACTCCTCCCAAATGACATTCTCAAGACCTGCCTCCATCATCCCACCTGTATCCACCCAGAGGCCAAGCCTTCCCGAATCTGAGTAATTTTATCATGCAGATACTGCACAAAATCCTCAGCCCGACCCTGCAAGGGATCCTCCCGCGCTCCCAGATGGAGAAGGGAGCGGGTCACCCTAAATAGGGTGGCTGGGCAATTATCTGCAGATGCGATAAGAGCGGAAAAATAATTACATTTTGCTGCTTTTATTGCCACTAGGTAGGTCTTAATATTAGACCTCACCAGTGTTCGGTCAGATTCGGAACGGCTGGTCCTCCATCCGCTCTCCAGGCGTCTTTCTCCCTCAGCTCCTCGGAGAACCAAGGAGCCAGGTAAACTCAGCGATGGGTCAGAGGCCGCAAAGGCATGACTCGGTCCAAAGCTTCAGCGGTCGCCCTATCCCAGGCGGCCACCAGCTCTTCAGCTGAGCCGTGAGTCAGAGCCTCAGGGAATGGCCCAAGCTCCGTCTGGAGCCTATCAGGATCCATCAGGCGCCTGGGGCGGAACCCCCTAGTCTGTTCCGCCTCCCTGCAGCAGGGTGTGGCGGTTAGAAAGTCAAGCCTAAGAAGGGAATGATCTGACCATGACAAGGGCTCAGTCGCTATCTCCCCTATCTCAAGATCATTCGTCCACTGACCAGAGACAGAAATCAAGTCCAGAGTGTGTCCTCCCGTGTGAGTGGGTCCATGAATTAATTGGGTCAGGTCCATGGCTGTCATGGAAGCCATGAACTCCCAGGCGCTTCCCGACGGATGGCAAGTTGAAGTCCCCCATGACCATAAGCCTGGGGGTCTCCACCGCCACCTCGGCAATCACATTTAGCAGCTTGGGCAGGGCCGCCGACACGTGGCAGGGAGCCAGGTACGTGATCAGCAAGCCCATCTGCCTCCCTTGGAGCAAGTCCTTCCTTTACAAGAACCGCCACCCCCCCGCCCCTCCCCTGGGACCTCAGCTGATGGAATGCGTAGAAACCCGGTGGGCACATCTCAACGAGGGGAACCCCCCCCCTCCTGGCCCCACCAGGTCTCCGTAATACCCACCAGGTCTGCACCCCCCTCCTGAGCCAGATCACAAAAGATCTGTCTCCCTGAAAGCCTCTCTGGTCATCGGATGCAGAAAGACTCAAGGGGCCTGTGTCTTCTGCCTGTCCAGGTGGTCCATAATAGCCTCTTTCTTTTTTTAAAAAAAGTTTTTTTATTTTGAATACATTAAAACAAGACACAAACACACAACATTTATATACATATCACTTTTTCCTACAGCTATTTCGAAGTGATCCTTTCTTGCTATTTACATCTATGTACACATATTTTAAACTTTGTCTTATTCAATAATTATTTTCCATCTTTCTTTATTTCATCAACATTGTACCTTGATCTTCAACATTTTCCCCCCTCTCTCCTTTATTCCTCTTTCTCATTTTTCCTATTCTCCGACCATTCATACCATCTACACCACACTTTGTAATATTCTGTATCCTCTTTCTTCTTGAGTTCTTTTGTTAATTTGTCCATCTCTGCGCATTCTAAATTTTTTCTAATTAAATCTTCTTCTGATGGTAGATTTTCCTTCTTCCAATTTTGCACATAGACTATGCGGGCTGCTGTCAGTATATGTAATATTAAATAATGTATTTCCTTTGTATAGTTTTCTATGGAAATCCCTAGTAGAAACTGCTCAGGTTCTCCCTTTATTGAATTCTGAATTATTTCCTCTATTCACTTTTTAACTTTAGCCCAGAATTTCTTTGCCAATGGGCAGGTCCACCAGAGGTGATAATATGTTCCATAGTTACTCTTACATTTCCAGCATTTCGATGAATTACTAGGGAGCATTTTCGCTCATAATAGCCTCTTTCAAAGGGATCCAGTATCGCTTCCCCCCTTCTTTCATTTCTTCCCGAATTCTTTGTGCTCAGATTCCTGAATTTAAGTATGTGTGTGTGAGTGTGTGTTCACAAGGCAACATCTTTCAACAGTTCCTTTGGCATTAATGGTTGGTTTCACTTGGGATCCATCCACAGCCATGTGATTCTTTTCCCAAATACTACTGCCATGCTGCACTTATTAACAAAACCCTTTTTGTTTCTACAGAAATATTGGACTTTGCATTTATCCCTGTTGAAATTAATCATCCTGCTTTTTGCCCATTATTCCAGCCTTTAAAGATCCTTTGAAATCTTCATTCTGCCCTCTGAAGTATCACGTCCAAAACTGATGGCAATATTTTCTAACTCTTGAACTAACTTAATTATAAATATGTTAAACAGCACAAGACCTAAAACGGAGCCCTGCAATTCGTCATTTCCTTCCAATCAGATCTGGAGCCTTTAATACCCCCTGGTTGGGTCTGATTGCTCAGTCGGCTCTGTATCCATTTAATGGTAGTGTAGTCCAGCCACAGGTTGCCTTCTTCTTTACCAGGATTTTATGTCCACTGCATTCCCATAATCAACTAAATCAGTGTATCAAAAAATATCAGACTGGATCACACCCAAACCCTTGATGCTCCTGCTAAGCACTAAACTAAGATGGCGAGGGCTCTGAGGTGGCCTCCATGAGCACTTTTTGAGACTCCTGGACAACTTGGCTTGGAGACTTCAACTCATCTATGGCATCCTGGGTCTCTCTCTCTCTCTTTCTCTCTCTCTCCTTGGCCCTTCCCTTCTTCCCCTTCAGCCATTTCCTCCTTGCAGCAGATCTACTCCTCCCTCCCTCCCTCCCTCCCTCTTCCTTGGACTACTGACACAGCCCAAAAAATCCCCCTTTTTCCTTTGCTTTTATCTTTTCTCGGAACAGCATCTGTTCCAGTTGTGCCTCAGACATTCACTTTTTTGGGGGAGGTGTCTGACAGGGCAGAGAAGATTCTCAACCCCAGGTTATACATTGTTCTTAACTTTTAATCTTTTTAATCTAGTTTCAATTCTTTTTAGCACTTTTTATTACATTGTAAGCCATCCAGAGTGACCGCATTATTGAGAGGGGCGGCATAAAAATTTAATAAATAAAATGAGCTCTCCACTTCTTGGATTGTTTTTTGACATGCTAACATTGAGCTTTTTGCTTTTGGACCTTTGCCCTGACATTCTTGGTCATGGCTTAAGCAAAATGCCACTTTTCCTTGTGACACTAACGGCCCACTTGCAAAATTCTTCTGCATGGTTGCAAATCGACATTCCTTTGACTGAACCGTTTGTTTGTGGTCAACCTCTTTGGCTTCTTCAGGTAAGTGTTGAAATAGCTGTTAGCTAACTGCTGGTTCTAACAATGACTCTATCAAACTGATAAAATAATTAAGATGGCCCAACTCTGGTTGAAGCCAATTCATTGCTCGTTTGCAAAAACCTATTAATAATTTGCTAATAAATTAATAGGTCAGATCCTCAGTGGATTAGCTGCAGGTTCCCAATAGTCCTCAAGGGCAGAGGCTGTGTAAAGGGCAGAGCAGTTGGCTTTGAGCCCACCCTCCAGATGGGGGTCCTACCCAGTATCTCTGGGAAGCCTGCAGACTGGCACCCAGGGAGCTTCTGAAAGAGCAGGGAGGCTGATGTTGCTCAGGAAAACATTTTATTGGAGAAGAGTGGCTGATGGGTGAGGTAGGATGGCTTGCCTGCCCCCCCCCCCAAGGCAGAAACCACGGAAGCCTGGCTCTCTTCACCCTCTCACGGTGCGGTAGAAAGTGTTCGTGCCAACCCTACAAAGAAGCAGGAAGGAGGAAAATTTCAAAATTAATGGTGGCATGATTGCCCCAAACTGAGCACCCCACTCCACCACATTCCCTCCTTCCACCCAACAACTTTCAGAGTATTGCCAGCTGTGGGCCCACCAGACTGTGATGCCACCCAAACCACACTTCAACAGCTTGTCAGTGAGAAGGACCTGAGGAACCTCGTCAAAATCTTTGCTGGGTTTCTTCATGGGGGAAGTGGCAGAAACGGGACCTGGTAATGCCAGCCTCTCCCGCGGGAGCTGCTCAGCCCCGGGTACTGAAATGACTCTTGAAAGGATGGGAGCCATTGGTGCAGCCTTTCAGGAGCCACTTTCGGGGGGGGGGGAGGAAAGAGAGAAAAAGAAGGGGGCGCCCCAGAGAGCCTCCCAGGGCCCTTCCAGTTAGGGGGCACAGTAGTTCAGCCCCTGCTTTTCCTTACCTGGTTGCTTTCCAATCGTCTTTGCTGGAGTCCACCATCATGCGCAGCAGCCAGGTGGTATTCAGCTGCTCCCTCCCCTCAGCATCCAGGAAACACTGGCCCACAAAGACGGAGATGGACTCTGAGGGAGGAATCGGCCAGAGACTCAATTGGGGCAGGGATATATTTCCCCCAAAGACCACCGCTCACCGATGCTACCTTTAGGTTGGAAAAGTCTTTGGGCAGCTCCAGCTAATGGGGAGGGGGGCATTCAGTGACAGAATCTGCAAGAGGCAGATCTAAGGAAGGGGAGATCCACTAGATTCCCTCCTCCCATTCTATATGCTTCCACCCCAAATAATAAGTGGTTCTACCAGCGAAGTTCCATTTGATGGTGAAGCCGAAGACAGGCTGTGTCCCCAGGCCCTGGACGCCCTGCAGCGGGGATGGCCGGATGGGACTGGTAGAGTCCGAGACGGCCGTTTGGTAAATGCCGCTGAACACCCCCGTGTTACTGACGTTGTTGATCTGCATGGTGGAGGCGAGGTCATTGGTCCAGTTGCCAGTCAGGACGCACTAAAGGAGGTGCGGGGAAGAAAGCAGGTCACGGGGCTGGCCGAGCCAGGCTGTCTAACAGGTAGAGAGACTGGCAGCGCTACTCCATTTTCTCCGGGGATATGAAAACTCCCGCTGCGCCCACGTGCCTGATCCCCCGGGCTGCCCACGGCGGGAGGGGCTGGCAGAGGCGGCCCATCCCAAAGTCCCGTCGGTCGAGGCGCCTGCCAGACCGCGCCCCGGTGGCACCCCGCGGGCGGATCGCTCTGCTATTTGCCCAGCGAGCGAGAGCAGCAGCCCCGGCGGCAGAGGAGCAAACGCTCAGCCGACCATCCGTCGGGGACTGAAAGCCTCTGGCGCTCAGCGCAACGGGACTGGGTGCGACCAACCCCGAGGAAGCGGCACCCACTGCGCTGCACCTGCCGCCCACCCGAGCAGAGACTGGTAGCGGGGGCTTTCCACGAGGGAGGCTGGGACCCTCTGCCCGCCACCCCGCATTAATTAATTGGGTTACTGATTTTAATTTGGTATTGTATTGTGATTTGTATTGAAGTTGTCATTTTGTAAGCCGCCTTGAGTCCCTAGGGAGAAAGGCGGCATATAAATCGCAATAAAATTAAATTAAATTAAATCCTACCTTCCGCATGGCGAAGCGCTCCGAGTTTTGGGGTTCGGCAGAGGTGCCCGAGCAGCCGAGCAAGAAAGCGAGGAGCCCCAGAAGTGCTGTGCCTATCGCCATGGTGCTCTCCAGGAATCTAGACTTGCCAGCCCCGGGTGGGACGGTCCCTTATAAAGCCCCCCATTGAGCTGCCGCCTCCCCACGCCCCTCGCGGCAGGGAGGGGCAGGATCCCCGCCCGAGGGGACGGACGCTTCTGGGAAATCGCTGACCCTTAAGACCAGCACTTCAGCAGCAAGGGGGGCGGGGGTGGCACTTCTTCTCGGGCCCTCCACCGTGGCTGACCCAACACGGGCATCCTTATTCGGCTGGGTCTCCTCGGTGCTCCTCTCCCGCCATTGGTCCGCCAGCGCTCTAAACTCCGACCCTTCATCCCTGCCGTTCCACGGAGGGATAATTTTCCAGGGCCAATCCGCACTCTGAGAGGTGGGCTGCCTCTTGGAGAAGAAGGCGGGGGACCTTGTTTTGATGTTTCCAGCCTGCCCTCCCCCCCGCATAATGACAAGGTTAATAATAAGCCGATCAGGCTTCGCTGCATGGCTGCATCCCCGCCCCGTCTTTTTAACCTCCTCCCACTTCATCCAGGTGCTTCTGGAGAGAAAGAGCGAAAGTGTGTGTGTGTGGGGGGGGGGGACAGGTTTTTGAGTGAGTGGATGAGAGAGAGCTCCCCTTTTGTAAAATGTCTACAGAGCTTCTCAGCCATCCAGATCGTGGTTGTCCCAAAGGTGCTTTTTTCAAGAGGCAACTGGACTTTCTGGTTTTTCTCTGAAGATGTTTCGCTTCTCATCCAAGAAGCTTCTTCAACTCTGACTGGATGGTGGGGAATGGAAGGATTTATACTCCTTGCAGAGAGCTGGTCATTTGCATCCTTTTAGAGAGTCCTTAAGGTCACCTGGAGGTTTATCTGTGTCCTCAGGGTCACCTGAATGGTGCAAATGGAGGAACCTTCTTGGAACTATTGAAAGGACCATGTTGTAGATTGGAGATAGATGGTGTCGTATCCCTCCCCTTCTGTCGAGGGAGAGCTGTTCCGTTTTGACATAGATGGCCTCTTGGACCCCTCTTTCAAACCAGCAATTCTCTCTGTCCAAACTGTGGACTCAGCTGTCTCCAGAAGAGTGGCCTGTCTCTTTTGAATACAGATGGACTGCTGAATCTTGTCCTGATGGGTTTGTTCTTCTATGTTTTGCCAGCTCCAGTTCAAACACAGTTGTTTCCACTGCCAAAATAGTCTTTTTGTCCTGTCCCAAACAGAACAATACAAAGTGCTCACCTAAGAAAAGTTCACCTAAAAAACGGGAGGTGAGAAATGGGAGCTCTTCCCTCCCCATCAATGTGAGCCTTGAGGGTCTCTGCATCCCCTCCTCTTCACTGTGGAATCCACAGCAGCTTCACTTCACAAAGACTTTTTCCTTATCTCACTTGCTCAAAAGATCCCCAGGAATCAGCGCCTTCAGATTCCCTGCCCTCAACTGCAAAAGGTATAAAGATCTCTTCCTTTCTTGCCAAGCACCTAGTGATCCTTGAGTAAAGATTGGCCACTTCTCCTCCTCCTCATTGTTCCATGACCCACCAAGAACACCAGCATGCTGGCTCCCCCTTGCCTCCTTCTTCCCTCTGCTCCCTTGCCATGTTCTCATAGGGCAGAGGTGACCGAGCAGCCAAGCAAGAAGGCGAGGAACGCAGCCACTTCCCTCCTCTCATGTCACCCTCCCTCAGACGCCTCTTCCCTCAACATGCCTGGTTCTTGATATCTGAGGATTTCATCTTCTCAGCAATCTGGGAATTGTCAGGGTTTGGGCCTGACAATAAACCTTCTTGTAGATTCAATTAAAATATCAAATCGCGGCTCTCCGGGCCTGCATCTTGCGCCGCCGCCTCCACGCCGGGCAAGCGCACAGCCGGTCGGCGCGGCGGCCCCCAGGCCGTGGCGGGGGCGGAGCCTTCCTGCTCCGCGGGTGAGTGAGCGACGGCTGTGCCGGCCAATGGGCACCCGCGGCCTCCCCGGACAGCCTCTCGCGCCGGGCCAATCGGGAAGGCGCGGCACCCGGGCGGCAGCTGGCCCCGACGACGTCATGGCTGCGGCCACTTCTGCGGGAGCCCGAGCGCGGCGGCCCGTCCCGGAGCGGACGTCTCGGTATGGGCGGCGCGGCGCTCGGGCAGCTCCAGCTGCTGCTGCTCCAGCTGCTCGCCGGGCTCAGCCTGCGCCCGCCGGCCGGTGAGTGCGCGGGCGGGCGGGCGGGGGGAGCGGGCCTGACGGGAGCTGTCCGGGGCGCCTGGTGCTGAAGGAGCCGCCCGGAGCCCTTCGCCAGGAGCTCGGAGCTCTCCCTCGCCGCGGTGCTGAACGCAAGCCGCGCCGGCGCGGAGAGGCTGGGAGAGCTGCGGCGCTGCGGGTCACAGCAGCATCTTCCGCCCAGCTTCGCAGGAGATCCCGCGCCTTTCTGGAACGGGCTGGCCATCTTGCCTCCCAGCGGCCCTGCGCCTGCAGGCGGAATTTCCTTCCAGCCCTATGGCGGTCCGGCCAAAGACCCTGCGGTGCTAACAGGGAAAGGGCGGGAAGCAGCTGGGGAAGGGCAGCGGAGTGGGGTTTGAGAGTGGGAACCGCTCCTCTGAGCCCAAAGAGCCCTGGAGCAGGCCCTTAAAGGAGGACAAGGAGGCCCCGTGCCTTTCCACCCAGTCCTCAGGCAGCGTCTGGTACCCCAGGGGGCACCATTCCCCTTTGGCCCTGCCCTCCTTGTCTTCAGCTTCAGAGGCCAGGAGTCTTACTTTTTCCTATCCTCCACAGAGAGAGGGGGAGAGGGAGAGAGAGGTACCTGCCTGTCTGCCAACCAATGGCAAGGGCCGCCTTTCCTGTGGAACCACTGCCTGCCAGCTCTCAGGACTTTTAATGACCTGGTAGTTGATGGCTTTCATAAGGGAGCTCATTTTCAGGTGAAGGAATATTCTCTGATCTTCTTTGAACTTGCAAATATTGTTTCATGGCAGGGCTGCTCACATTTCTTGCCATGTGCCCTTGGCTCCAAACACACCTTCCAAAGGATGTGACTGATGTGTCTGCAGGCCATGGAGGTTCTTCAGGAAAAGCCCCCTTCTTTAGGAGGAAGCCCCACCTCCATCTTCCTTATGACCCTAGATAGTTTTTGGTGCTGTTTTGGTGGCTAAGGAAACTTGCAGGCTTTGGGGATTGTCCTAATTTATGCATCAGCTTTTTGTTCTCTCTGAGGATATTGAATGCACAAGCTCCCCACCAGAGCACATTTTACTTGTGTTTGTCTAACTGAAGCTCTCTGACTTGTTTCCTGGAAAAGACATGGGGGATGGGAGCATTTCAAACTCCACATTGAAAGTTCCTAGACTGCTCAAACTGAAAGGCAACCCTGAGGCCAAATCAAGATGTCATGGATCTGATGTCATGGACTGGGCCTTGATTTGCCCCCCCACCCTTTCCCTTCTCAGCTTCTATGCAGCCATTACAGACATGCATCTCTGAAGGACTCAGCCTGCTAGTAGCCAGCATGGGTTTCTTAAAAATGGATCATGCCAGACAAATCTTATATCCTTCTTTGATTGACTAAATTAATGGACCAGCAAAATACTGTGGCAAAGTATATTTGGGCTCCAGTAACGCATTTGATAAAATAGACCATCGCCTACTTCTTGGCAAGATAGAACAATGTGGGATAGACAGCATCATCACCAGATGGATTTGTAATTGGCTGACCAACTGGTTAACCAACTGGCTGACTGCATCTAGATGGAGGGGAGTATGGAGTGGGGTAACCTAAGGCTCTGTCTCAGGCCCAGGACTCTTCCACATCTTAACAAGTGATCTAGATAAGGAGATTGAAGCTCAGCAAATTTTGCAGTTGACACCAAGCCAGGAGAAATTGCTAACACTTTCGATGACAGAGTCAAAATCCAGAAGGAGTGTTGGGTCCTATCCAACAAGACACAGTTCAACGGTGAGAAAAGACTTAGGCAGAAAAATGAAATGCATAAGTATAGAAGGTACCTGGGTCGACAGTAGTAACTAAGAGGGATATAGGTGTCCCGGTGGACCACCACTTCAGTATGATCCAGCCATGTGCTGCAGCTGCCAAAAAAGCCAATGCAGTCCTGGGATGCATCAATAGAAGGATAGCATCAAGAACATGAGAAATTATAGTACCACTCTATACTGCACTGGTGAGGCCACACTTGGAGGACTCCATACAGTTCTGGTCACCATGATACAAAAAAGGATGTTGAGACCCTAAAAAGTGTGCAGAGAAGAGCAACAAAGATGATAAAGGGTCTAGAGCCATGATGGCAAACCTATGGCACACATGCCATAAGTGGCACATGGAGCCATATGTGCCATGTGCAAGCGTTACTCTAGCTCAGCTGATTTTTGGGGCTTCTGGGCCCACTGGAAGTTGGGAAACAGGCTATTTCCGGCCTCCAGAGGGCCTCCAGGGGGGTGGGGAAGGCTATTTTCACCCTCCCCAGGCTCCTAGAAAGGTTCTGGAGCCTGGAGAGAGTGAAGAACAGGCCTTCCAGTCCCACCGGAAGTCAGCAAATGGGAGGTTTCCGGTCTCCGGAGGGCCTCTGGGGGGATGGGGAAGGCTGTTTTCGCCCTCCCCAGGCTCCAAGAAAGCCTCTGGAGTCTGGGGAGGGTGAAAAATGGGCCTACTGGGCCCACCATGCCATCATGTGCCATGATAGCAAAAAGGTTAGCCATCACTGATCTAGACAGTAGATCATACGATGAATGGTTGAGGGAGCTAGGTATGTCTAGCTTATCAAAGAGAAGGACTAGTGGTGACGTGATAGCCATCTTCTGGTACTTGAGGGTCTGTCACAAAGGAGAAGGGATTGACTTATTCTCCAGAGCACCAGAGGGCAGGATAAGAAGTAATGGGTAGAAGCTTGTTAAAGAGAGATCCAACTTAGTAGTAAGGAGAAATATGGAATAGTTTGCCTCCCAGAGTTGTGGCTTTTCCATCGCTGGAAGTTTTCAGAAATAGACTGGACAACCTTTTGACTGGGATAGTATAGGGCCTCCTGCCTTGAGCAGAGGGTTGGACTAGATTAGAAGACCTCTGAGGCCTCTTCCTGCCTAGGATTCTATGTTCTGTGCTTCCCTTCCAGCCTATGTGCAGGATATTCCATTATTCTGTGCTTCTTCTAGAGCACCTAAGAAAGGAGGAGCACCTTGAGAAGTGATGTCGGTGGCGTAACTGTTCCATGCCTTGGTTGATGGCTGGGAGTGGAAGGGGGAGCCCTCTAGTACCCCAGCACCTCCTTGCCTGTGCTTCTCCCCTCTCCCCATCAGGCATGGACAGACTTCCCATGTCCCAAATGTTCTTGAGGCTAAAACTGATGACAGCACCAGCCAGGCCTGAATGACCCTTCAGAATTCAGGACCAGGCTGTCTCCCTGTCAGGGCACGTTGCAACACTGAACTTAAAATTCATGCCTGGTTGCTCTGTGAGTGTCCCTCATTTCTTCCTTTCAGGTTAAAATGGCATTGGGGAGTTTGTGGTTCAGCATCTCGTGGGAATCCAGCCACTACCTGGTGTGAGCCAGGCCCTCCGATTACGTCAGAATCCTTCTCTTTGCAAAGCCCACGGATGTTGTATGACTATCAGAATGGGATTTTGTTAGCCTGGTTTTAGCTATTCATATATATGACACTCCAGCTAGCCAGCCAGCTAGTTCTGTCTATTTTATTTGAGTGCTGTCTCTTTTTCAGATTGACCCGTGAGCTGGACAGGTGTAAATAAATCAAACGCTGCTCCAGGCAGCAACAGTAGAAACAGAGAGGCCCAGTTCTTCTGGCTGCTTTGGGCTTCCCGTGAAGCCTGTTTTTGCCTATCTAAGGGGGCTTCCACCTACAGTAGCTGAGCCTTGTTGTGGGTGTGAGTCTAAGCCAGGCTTATGAAGCCGAAAGCCAAAGGCGATCTGAGGACAGGCTGCCTTTCATTCCCGTTGGCTGAGTGTAAATGAGCCACAGATCTTCCTAGCTGAGAGCTGAACTCTGGGCTCCTGCCACTCTGTGCTTGGCTGTTTGCTTGCAGGCATTTCATGAGCTGGCAAGGTCACATTATCAGTGCTCTGTGCCCTGATGATGTTTCCAAATCGGGTTGTGAAATATTTGCAAGCAAGCAAGTGTGCAGACACACACCAAGGACTCCAGGGTTAATTATCCCTTCAGCTTCCCCAGAACATCTGAACCCTCTAACCTGGTGGGAACCTGTGAGGGGGTTTTCCCTGCAGATGCAGCCCACCCTTCTTTGTAGCCCACTCACTTATCTGAAACAGAGAACTCTTCAGTCCATGAAAGACTCCAACCACCGAGAAGGAAGAGGCCTAATGGAGCTTCCCCCTGGGACGATTGGCAAGAGCACCTTGGAGGCGAATGTCCACAGCTAGAGTCCTGGGAGGAAGCCTGAAGGGGGATTCCCTGAATAAGCTGGGCATGTTTGACCTTGAAAAAGGACAAGGGGGGGAATAAAATAGCCATTTCACTATTACATTTATACACTGTTTACATTTATTATAGCCATCCTCTCCAACAGACTCTGACTGGCTTGCAATAGTAAGCTAAACCATAAACAACTCCCCACCCCAGACCAAATCCAGTCATTAAAACACAGCTGAAAAGCCACCACCAGCCCCACAGACGAACTCACCCCAGAGTCCCATACAGAAGATGGCCCCTGCCTGTTCTCTCTGACTCCAGAAAGCAATGGATCCCGGTTACAGGGAAGCAGCTTTCAGACCGAATTCCAGGGGTATCAATCAGATACCACAATCCTGGTTGTGGCTTTCACCCAGGCACAAAAGGGAACTGGGTCCTATGGGGAAGAAACGCACGGAGAAGGCAGAACACTCTTCTCTGCGGAGCAGGGCTCCTGAGCAGGGCACCTCCGTCTACTCCAGGAAGTGAGGTCCCAAGGGGGGAGAGGGAAACCTGAGGCAACAGGCTGGGCTTCCCGGATGGAGAATCTCACAGACGGACAAAGGTAGCCTCTCTAGCACACTGATTTGCCCAGTGATGCTCTCTACACAGAGAATCTCTCTTCCAGTTTGCCATGAGGCAGGGTGTGCATGTACATGCGCTCACACACACATCTCCAGTAGGCTGCCTCTGCCCTTGGTCCCATCTCTGAGTCTTGGCAGAGGGTGAAGAATGCCCACTCACCCAAGGAGCAGCCCTTCCCATCTTCTGCCTACTGGCTGGTGACATCATTCGTCCTCTCCCTGTCAGAAAGGAACAGGCCCTGCTTTCCACCCAGATAATCTGGGGCAGCCAGAGTGTTGTGGGTGGAGGGTTGCTGAGTGGGGAGGGGAATAGACAGCTGACAGGAGTTGAGTAAGTGCTTGGCCAGCTCAGAAGATGGCAGGCCAGGCGGGCACCATTGTCCTTGCAACTGGACTAGAGGCTGCTAGGCGTCCTCGGAAAGGCCAGTTCCAGGATCCTCTTGCTGCAAATACGGTGCGGAAGGGCACCGGAACCTCTTCTAGAAGGCAGGCCCAGACGATCCTTATGGGGAAGGGTACATCTGCTTTGAGGGGGGGGGTAGCTTCTCTGATCTTAGGCCAGCTGAGCCTTCTGGGGCGGAGTCTTCTCCGCACAGAACTTTCTGCTGGTTCGCCTTGGAAGCGCTGCAAACCCGTTTCGCAGAGGCGGAGAGGGCGGGTGAGAAAAGCGCCTAACCGCATCTTCGGCCCGCGGCTCACTGTCCTTCAGCCGCCAGAGGCTTTCCAGGTCTGCGGGATGGGTGGCCGGCCCTTTGGGGAACCAGCTGCCCCCTCGCGGCTTGGGCTGGCTTTGCTCCCCTGCCCTGCCTAGCAGCCTCCGACCGCCCTCCGCCCTGCCTCTCTTTCCCCAGCTGGGCTGTTCGTGACCGACTACTTCACCCGGACGCCCCGCAAGCTGAATGCCTTCCGCTCCTTCACCAGCCTAGAGCTCTTCCATTTCCGCATCCCGGAGGACACGGCGGTGGCCGTCTGGAACCTGGTCACCTTCAAAGAGCAGGGCGGCAGCCTCGGGGACCGATGCCCGGACCGGAGCATCACCGTGTGAGTCGAGGCGGGGGTCTTAGTCCGGCTGCGGGGCCTTCCGGGTTCGCTTCTCGGCGCTGTAACGCTCCCGTTTCTGTCCGGGGGCTCTTCAACCTTTAACCGGCCCCCATGCCCTCCAGGGAATGGCCGGGCCCCTGCGGGATTCGCAGGCCGCCCAAAGCTTTAGGCCCCGAGTTTACGAAGACTCTGGAAACGGAAGTTTGCGCTGAGGGGAGGGAGCTGGATGTTTGGTTTTGTTAATTTTGGGGCCGATTAAAGGGTGGCAGAACCCTTATGAGGTGCCAGGATAGGGAAGGGGAAGCTTTCCAGGCCCAAAGCAGAGGGCTGGCTTCCCATCCTGGCAGAGAAATGTGAACTCTCCAGCTCCCTCCTCCTCTTGCAGTCCGTTCCCACCAGGCCAGCCCTCCCCCAACTCAGTGCCCGGGCTCTCCTGCCTCCAACTCTCACCTTTTCTCTCTGAGCAGGTATTTCCGCTCAGGAGCACCACCAGTCATTAACCCGCTGGGCATGCACTTCCCCAGGGACACAGCCGTGCCTGGCTCCTTTGCCCTCACGCTCACTTGGACGCTACCCAACCGGACCACCGGAGTCTTCAACATCACCAGCCCCCTGCCCGGGGACTGGTTTCTGGCTGCCCATTTGCCCAAAGAGCAGGGCAAGATCTCTGTCAAGGTGAGTGCGGGCTGCAGGAGGGCAGATCCCTGGAGGATCTGGGAGAGCCAGTCCCAGGGAGAGAGCAAGGGCAGATAATCATCTACACGAGGCAGAGATAATGGAGGTTGTGGCCCAGTTCATGGCACCATGGAATGAAAAAGACCAAAGAAGATATGATGCTTGTAACCCCCTCCATAAAAAATGCCTGGGGAGGGAGAAGGCCCAGGAGACTGCTGGGGTGTCTGGACTTCTGAGGGAAGAAGCCTTGGTTGGGGCAGGGGCAGTTGGCATACGGGTGAGCTCCCTGACCCACTCAGTTTGCTCCTCCATGGAGACAGCCCAGAATGAAGGGTTAGGGTGGGGAATGGGAGGCAGTTCTCTGCCTCTGCTCTGGAGGGGGGGATTTGAGGAGGGGGATGATGCAGGGATTACATAAGGGGTTCCTTGTGTGGGGAGAAGCCACAAGGAGGGCATTTGCATCACACCTATCTCAAGGGCAGCCACCGGCCCCTGACTCTTAGGTGAGGCCCATGCAGCAGCTTCAGGCCATCTTGCAAGGCTGGGCATACGGATGGGGGACAGTTGGACTTGGCTGGGGTCTTCTGACAGGGCCCCCTTCCCCCCACAGGGACTTGCAGAGGACTGCCAGTATCTCTTCCAGCCGCAGCTCATCGTCCAGCGCCTGGTGGGCATTGCGGTGCTGCACCCAGGCTATGAGACTGAGCACCTCCTCTCCCCCCACAATCGGTCCCTGCTGTACAAGTAAGTGTCATGGCCAAGGAACGGGGCTTCTCTTGTGGTGTGGGAAGTGGGCACAAGGGAATAATGAGGTGTCCCAGGTGTTTCCAAGGTAGCATAAAATCTCACGAGGGGACCAGGAAAGCGGGAGGGAAGCCTCCGTGAGGTGGTTGATAGAAAACACACCTTTCCTGCAGAGAAAGGATTGCAGGATCTGCTCCTTCCCACCCCACAAAACCTCCTCCTTCAACTCTTCCCCATGTGCCTCTGGCTGAGGGGGCTTGGGGGATGTCGCCAAGAAGTTTGAATGAAGGAGGCCCCCACTGATCTAGCCAGGGGTCCCCAGTGATGCCCCCACAGACCCAGCCAGGGCGTCAGGTTCACACGCGGCTCCCAGTTAAAAAATGGTCACCTGGAAAGACAACCGTTTTGGGTCCAGGGTCCACTTTGTTGGCAGCAAGAGGCATGCTGGGAAAGTCATGACATCATTGGGGAGGGCAGGGGCTTTGGAACGGATGAAGGTCAAAGAAGAGGGAGCCCTCCCTTCCCCCAGTGCTCCCAACATGCAGAAAAGGCTGGCTGAAAGATTGGCCTGCCTGTCCTGGGCCACCTCTGGGAGGGGCAGCCAAGACGACCAGTTGCCCATCCTGATACGGGGCAACGAGATTTCCTTTGCCCACAGGGTCTTCGTCCCCAGCTACACCTCCAGGGTGCTCCTGCAGTTGCGAAGCTGCCACAGAGGCAACCAGAGTGCACCAGGCTGCCCACTGGGACTGAAAGTGCGTGGCAAAGCCCCCCCTCTGCACAACTCCACAGCCGTGGACTGCCGAGAGCAGCTGCCCTGCCGCCTCGTGCTGGAGCGCCCCTTCTGGCAAAACTGGTACTTTATCCTGGTGGAGAAGCTTCTGCCGCTGCCTGACCGGATCAGCTTCCAGCTGGGGGTGCAGCTGAAGGGTGAGCTGGGCCCACGAGGGATGGAGCTGCTGGGGTAGGAAGCACCAGCTCCAGGCCTCAAGTGGCACCTGGGGATGTGGCATGGAAAGGGCAGCGCAGAATTGCTCTTGGGAGACTTCACGGAACTGAGCAAGCTCACCTGGTGGGATGCATTTCCTAAACTGAGCCCCCCTGGTTCCCAGGACACAGATGTGAAGTCATCTAGGGCCCATCCAGCCCCCCCCCCCCAGGTAGCAGGCTGAATGTCAGGGATAGAGACCAAGGTGGGCTTGAGGGGGGCATTAAACCCAGGGAAGGTGGGGGGAGGAGGCTGACCGCCTTTGTCCTACAGAGGGCAGAGAAGGCCTGGGCAATGGGGGAGGGGTGCTACTCCTCTGGCACTGCCAAGTGGCAAAGCGCTTGATCTCCCACCTCCCAGGTCAGGCAGAGCGGCTTCAGGTGGGAGTCCCTGATGAGGGGAGGGAGGGGACCCCACGGGCCTCAGTTGGCTCCCTTCTCTGACCCTTGTGTGAAAAGGACCCCTTGGCAGATGGTTCCGCTGGGACTGGATCCAGGGCTGTCTTAACGCATGGGCCTGATGGGCACTTGCCCGGAGGCCCCACAAGCATAGGGGCCCCATATTAATCTGTGAATGTTAGCTCTTCAATGCACCTTGTATCATATAAATACAGCAACATATTTATTAGATTTTACTGCATTTTTAAATTAATACTAACATGCAAATATATGTTTAATTTTATTGACCATTTACACTTTTGTTCCTGTGAGTAGTTGTTGTAAGGGCCCCAGTACACTGCTTTGCCCGGGGCCCATAATGCTGTTAAGATGGCCCTGTCCCAAAGAGGGTCTCCTGGAGAATGAAGGAGGCTGTCCTATTGAGGGCGGGAGGGCTGCTGGAATGAGGGGCTGATGGGTGGGCCACGATCCAAATGCCCCCCTTCCTGTCTTTACAGACTGCTCCCGGACTGGCCTGGGGGAAGCCCAGCTACCTGCCTCCCACTTGAACATGCCTCACTCCTTCGGCTCCCCAGGAGGGCTGGCCCTGGCGGACCTCCTGTCCCCCTCCCTCCCCAGCAGCTTCCAGCCCCCAGCCACCCCCACGCCCCCCAGGCCTCCCAGTGGTGGGGAGCACTGCTGGCCCACCCGGCCAACTCTGCGCAACGAGCTGGACACCTTCTCGGTGCACTTCTACATCTTCTTCGGGCCCAACGTGTCAGTGCCCCCTGACCGGCCAGCCGTCTTTGCCATCAACCTCCTGCCCGTGCTGGACAGCGGAGGGATCCTCAACCTGGAGCTGAAGCTGAATGTGGTGCGTCCTTTTGGCAGGTCCGGGGGGGGGGTTCAGTGGTCAGTGGCTGTGGGGCACAGAAGAAGCTGGGCGGCCAGGGGGTGGGAGCCCAGTGCCCAGGTGCAGGCAGGAGTAGAGAGACAGCCTCCGTGACTGACTTCTTCCGACCACCCTCTGCCCCAAAGGGGAGCCCCGAGGCAGCAAGGGGGCAGAACTGAATGTGGGAACGAGGGGAGACATGGAAATGTTTGTGGTGATGATGCAGCCTCGTCTCTCTTCCTTTAGTCTTCTCTGCATGGGGAGAATGCAACCATCTTTGCGTGCTTGAACCACGAGGTGCCTTTGGCCTCAGAAGGGGACTCCTCAGTGACCTGCCAGACAGGTAAAGTCAGAAACCCCCCCCCCATCTACAGTGACCAGCGAGGACTCTCCTTGCAGGGGGGCTTTGCTGCACAACCAGAGGGGCAGCCCTCGCATGGCAGGCAAGCTGCCCTCAGCCGCTGGTTCTCCTTGGCAGAGCTGCTGGCTGGGTTCCTGCTGTCCATCAACGCCGCCTCCCCCTTCACCCGACTGCGGATTCCCTACCCCCAGACGGGGAGCTGGTACCTGAGTCTGCGCTCGCT
This sequence comes from Pantherophis guttatus, assembly GCF_059756535.1. NCBI lineage: Eukaryota > Metazoa > Chordata > Lepidosauria > Squamata > Colubridae > Pantherophis > Pantherophis guttatus. Next base: position 382,197 of record NC_142064.1, read on the forward strand.
CTGCACCACGGACCAAAGGTAGGGCAGCCTGGCGGGGCATCTCCCAAGAAGCAGCAGAAAACAGAGAAGGCAAGCCTAGTTGGCCTGAGTTGCCCCTGTGCCTGCTGCTTGGGGTGGTCCCAGTCCATGCCCGGAGCTGGTGGTGAAGAACCCTCCCTGTCTGGGAAAACCTCCCCTTTGGAAAGCAGTTGTTTCTCTTTTCCACCGGCTGGGAGGGCCTCCCTCATGCCCGGCAGCTGGGAGAAAACTACGCTCAGTAGAGGAGAGACAATGTGAGTGGTTAATTTTTCTCTTTGCCATTTATGTTGTGCCACTTTGAGTGAAGGGTGATCCTCCTGTCAAAATGCCCAGCTAAATGTTTTGAGGAGTGACGGAATCCACATCATAGAAACTTTCCAGAACGCCCCACTATGATATCGGTGTTGTGACAGAGTGGGAGGCTCCCCAGCTCCTATGGGCCTCTCTGTGGGGCTGCCAGGGAGGGGTTCAGCTGTGGGGGAAGCACCCGATGCCCTCGTCTAGCAGGAGGCAGCCATGTGGTGCCCGCAGAAGCAGCTGGGAGCTCTCCCATAGTAAGGGTCTTAGCTCAGTGTGCCAAGACTCTTACTGGGTCAAAATAGCATCCCAACCAGAAAGGTAGACTAATATCTTTTATTTACGCATAAGCAAAGGATAGGTTTCCCTCAAGTAGAAGGTGGAAAGGGGAAAAAATAACTTTATATACACTTTAAACATATTAGGCTTGGAATGTGTTTTTCAGTTGGTCGGCACCATTTCAACCATCAAACATCTAGAGAGTATGCCCAGAAGCTATACATGTACCATGTAACATGTATTATCCCATAATACTTTTAGCATTGTTTGTTAATAACTAACTGAATATTCAAGAGGTGTGGTTTTGCCATTATAATGAGTTTTTGAATTACTACAGTTCACTTTCCTATACAATTCTACGAGTTCTGTATTCCACACAATTTCTTCATACTTCAAACAAACTAGAAACAACAAAGGCAGCTCCTTGTTACTCAAAGAGGCCCCTTTCTTGCTCCCATCAGTAGGAGGTCTGGCAGTTCTTGGGTGACACATACCCCACACTCACACCCCTGGAAGAAGAGATCTGGATCCCCCCAGCTAGCTGCTTGTGTCCTGCCCCCCCACCCCCAGCGCCAGAACTCAAGCTTGGCTCTTTGTCCACTGCCTGGCCGGGCGTTCTCCCTCTAGGCACATGGGCCCAGGTGCCTGGCCTCAAGCGGCAGGTGGGATGCTGCCAGGACGCTCCCTCCCGACCCAGCCCCCCTCCTTCCCTGCAGGTCTTCGTCCTGTGGGAACGTGACCGCTGAAGTGTACTTGCGTGCCTTCCTCTCGCCCTGCATAAACGACTGCGGCCCCTACGGCCAGTGCAAGCTTCTGCGCACCAACAACTACCTGTATGCAGCCTGCGAGTGCAAAGCAGGTGAGTGGGCAGTGGATTGGCCTGGCCCCCAGATGCTGTCTGGGGGGAGAGGGGTTCCATTCCCACCTTGCCCTGTCTCCAGGGCTGCTGCTCTTCTGACAACTGCCAGCCCCTACTGCCTGGTCACTCCTAGCTTTGGAGGGGGAGGGAGGAAGGCCCCCACCAGAGAGTCCCTGGGGATGGGCTTTGAAATATGGTGGGGAGAGCACACTCTCTTGGGGCCGTCCCTGATGCCAGTTCTTGCCCGCAGGCTGGAGCGGCTGGGGCTGCACCGACAATGCGGCTGCCTTCTCCTATGGCTTCCAGCTGCTCTCCACCCTCCTCCTGTGCCTGAGCAACCTCATGTTTGTCCCACCAGTGGCCATTGCGGTGCGGACCGGCTACCTGCTGGAGGCAGCCATCTACATATTCACCATGTTCTTCTCCACGGTGAGGACTGCCGGGGATGCCCCCCTGAGACAGAAGGACAGGAGGGAGGGGGAGGGCAGGAAGGTGCAAGGGGCTCACCTGCAGTTTGTGGTCACTCGGGGGTGGGGGGAGAAGGTTCTGAGTGGCCCTGGTGCTGCCTGCTCTGATGTGCAAACTTCTCTAACTTGGTTTTCTGCCCCAGTGGCTTTAAGACGGGGATTGGCCAGCCACTCAGCCTCCTGGGTGGAAGGAGGGGGGGTCTCCCACCCGGTTTCTAGTTCCTGTTGACCCCCTTAGTTGAATGAGCCCTGAAGGAGCCCTGTAGTCCTCTGGGCCAAAGACTTGGCTCTTACTGGCAAAGCGAAAAGCCTCTCCAGCCCCCCCTCCCACAGTAGCCACAATGGCCGGTCCAGCAGCCCGGCATGCCAGAAGAGCCTCCTTCTCCCCTCTGGTCCAACTCTGAGTCCTGGGGAGGGTGGCTCTATCTCCCCCCTGCATCCGGATCTTCTTGCAAGGTCACTCAGCTGCTCCCTCAGCCCCTCTCTCAGACGGAGCCCCCTGCTTCATGTAGTCCCTGGGGGTCTCAACTGGAAGGGAGCCCCCAAGGGCAAGGCCAACTGGCCAGGTTCCAGGGTGAGGAGAAGCCGGGTTGCTGGAGGGGCTGGCCCAGGTGGGGGCAAGCGATCAGTCCCACTCCTGATGGAGTGATCCTTTCTGCCTCTGCCAGTTCTACCATGCGTGTGACCAGCCGGGCATTGTGGTCTTCTGCATCATGGACTACGACGTCCTGCAGTTCTGTGACTTCTTGGGCTCCCTCATGTCCGTCTGGGTCACCGTCATCGCCATGGCCCGCCTGCAGCCCGTCATCAAACAGGTAGTGAGAAGGAAGGGGGCAGGGCTGCTCAAAGGAGCAGCTGGGAGCCCAGGCTGGAAGCAGGCGGGGCCCTGGGAGTCGGGCTGGTAGAGCACCACACGCCCTGGGCAGGGAGATGGCGAGCAGGACCACAGAGTGCCCGGGGCGGCAGCAGCCCCACCCCTCCCCAGGGTGTATCGCAGTGAGCCGATCCTGGCAGATTCTGGGCAGGAACCAGAGAGCATAACAGAGGCTACGCAGTGCCCTGCAGGACAATGCCTCGGCCAAGGAAATAGGAACCAGGGACCAGCTTGGCAAAGGATCCGAGTCCAAGGGACTCAGCCGGTAGGTCAGAGACCGCTTCCCGGAACGGGTCAACGGCCCTTCTTGGTCCAGCCTCCCTCACAGGGTTGTTGTGTGGGAAAGAGGGATCACTATGGCTGCTGCCCTGGCTCACATAAGGAAGGCAAGAAATTGTCATAATCTCACCCACCCAGCCCCGGGAGTAAACAAACGCCCCAGGGCAAGCTCCCTCTCCCTGTGCTGTTGTGCCAGTGGGGGGAATAGACCCAGTCTGCTTCTCTGGGTCAGAAGGGGAAGGGGCTGTGGGGCCCTCCTCCCCTTCCAGGAGAGCTCCAGCATCCACCAGGCTCAGGACCTGTGGGGAAGGAGGAGGAGTGGTGAGCCTGGCATGCCAGCAAGGCAGCGCCAGGGCAGGGGTGCTGCTGCCAGCCACCTGTAGGGCTCAGGGCTCGCCTGCTGGGCTGACCCTTCTGCTGCAGGGAGGGCTGGGGAGGCAGGCTGATCTGGGGACAGCTGAGGGCACGGGGGCCACTCTGCCCGGCTCTCCTGAGGCGGTGCTTCTGAGCCAGCAGACTGACCATAAGAGTGACTCCCTCTGCTTCCCCTGGGCAGGTGCTGTACCTGCTGGGAGCCATGCTCCTCTCCATGGCCCTGCAGCTGGACCGCCACGGCCTCTGGAACCTGCTGGGGCCCAGCCTCTTTGCTGTGGGCGTCATGGCCATCGCTTGGGTAAGGACCCCGGGCCTCCCTCCCCTCCCCTGGGTCCCCAGAGGCTCAGCTGCCCAGCCTCGCTGTGGGGCTTCCAGATGGACAGACCTTTGGACACTCGGCAAGGGCCTCGGACACCTTCAGTGAATCGGAGAGCTCCTTCAAGAGGCAGCCTGACTTTGGGGGAGCAGCCCCCTCTATGCCCTGCAGAAGAGAGGCTGAGCCCAGGACACCAGAGTCTCCCTCCAAGCCAGGCTGCCCACGCCTGCTCCCTCAAACATGGGGGTGGGTGGGTGGCAGGACTTGATTTTCAGCAAGTATTGTGGCCAGTATTGTACTCCCTCCTGTGGCAGGGCGGGGGTGGCCGGAGCTCCGCAGAATGGGTGACATGCACGAGCAGCCACTCCTTGGCCAGGCTGCCCCCTGGACTGGCTCCAACCTTCTTCTGCCTGCAGACGGTTCGCAGCATCCACCGGCGGCATTGCTACCCACCCACCTGGCAGCGCTGGACCTTCTGCCTCCTGCCCGGAGCCCTGATTGCCGCCTCGGCCGTGCTGCTCTACGCTTTTGTGGAGACGGAGGAGAACTACTTCTATATCCACAGCATCTGGCACATGCTGATTGCTGGCAGTGTGGGCTTCTTGCTGCCACCCCAGGCCAAGGCGGAGGCATCCGAGCTGGTGGGACCCCTGCCTCGCCGGAAGGGCTGCGGCTACCAGCTCTGCATCAACGAGCAGGAGGAGCTTGGCCTGGTGGACCCGGGCAATGCTGGCACTGGCGTTTCCATCACCAGTGTCTGCACCAGCTGATGCAGGGCGGTGGCCTAGGGGACTTCAGACAGACGGGCGGCCAAGATGAGAGCCTCCCCCCAAGCCAGACCACTCTTGCTCTGGACTCTGTGCCAACTATGGACCCCTCCACTCTTGGCCCAGGGCCTCTGGTGCCAAGGGAGGGGAGACTGTCACGTGCCTACCTGCCTGGATGCCCAGGGATGATGCAGAAGAGGAGTCTTTCTTCCTCCCCCCAGTTCACAAGGCTCTCCCACCATGCCCTTCCCTTGCGCCCCCCCCTCCCAATATGCACACACTACACTGGAAGATCATTTCTGGAGAGAGGCAGAACAGCCCCCACCCCTGCAAGCTCAAGGCCTTTGCATCCTCAGAGGGGCAAAGCAGCAGCTGCTTCTGGCTTCAGAAGTCTGGGGCTCCCCACAGGAAGGCCAGGCTGCTGCCAGTGCCCCCCTGCCTGTCTGAGGGGACAGTGCCTCCATTCCCGCACCCAGCCATAACATTAGCGCCTCTTGAGTTTTGGCTGGGGTGGGGGCAGGAGGGCTGGCCCTGAGAAAGTGCCTGGCTTCAGACATGTTGAGCCAGCGCCGCTCCCCCGAGACCCACGTGCAAGGTTTCCCCACAAGTCATCCCCGGCCTGTGGAGAGCCGCCCTCCTCACCGAGATCCAGGTGTTGGGGTAGCCAGGGCCTGCCCACACCTGGAAAGTTCTCTGGGCACCGTTCCTTTCCCACCTCCCTGCGGAAGCTGGCAGCCCCCCACATGGGAGCGGCTCCGACTGCCTGGTGCGGGAGGGGCTCCTCGGCTGGCTACCTGGGCAGCGGCCGCCAAGTTCCGGGCCTTTCCCGCTGCAGCTGCAGGGGCCAAAAGGGCCCCGTCCGGCACTAACCCCGCGGCTTCCCTCCCCCTGGAGCCCCACCGGGAGAGCAGCTGGAGGAAAGGCGCCCCCTCCCCCCACGGCCGGAGCCCAGGGCGCTTCATCCTGGGAGAGACTCGGGGTTGGGGGCTCCGGGGGGTCTCCGAGCCCCCCGAAAGGTGCCAGCAAATCCTCGTTTTTCATGTGGGAAGAGGAAAGCGGCTCCGTGCACGGGGGGAAACTCTGCCCGCTGTGTTTAATTGTAATTCAATTGAAATGCACATTAAATGTATTTTTGCTCTGGCTCCGTCGCGTTTTGGCGCAGGGCCGCCTCGGGCTAAGGGGCAGCTGCTCCCCTGCCGGCCCACTCAGCCCCCGGCCCTCCCTTCCACCAGGGCGGCCGGCCGCGCGGGCTGTGGCTGATGGGGCGGGCAGCCCAAGGCCGCCTCGCTCGATGTGGGCGGCGGGGCGCCGTTTCCAGCCCCAAATCCCCGGGAGGCGCCGCGGGGCTCGGAGTCCATTTCATCCGCTTCCTCGCAGCGGCTCGGTCGCCGGGGAGGCCGCAGCCCTTCCACGCGGGGCAGGCAAGGCAGCCCCGGCTCCTCCTCCCGCGGCCACCGGCCTCCCCGCCCGCCCCGAAGCGCCACCGGCGGCCACTCTCTTCCGGGATCCCTCCCCCCGCCCCCCCGCTCCTGCCAGGGAGGCTGCCCCCGTTTCCCGACAGCCTTTGCGGGGAGGCGGAGCCACTTCCTCCCCGGAAGGACGGGCGCCGGCTCGCTCGGCCCTCCCCGGAAGTGGCGCGCCCGCCGAGGCTCCGCCCATGCTCAGGGGCGGGGCCTGCTCCCGGCGACGCGAGGGAGGGAGCGAGGCGCCTGCTGGGATCCGTAGTCCGAGGAGCGCCATGGCGGCCCCGGTGCTGCTGCTGCTGCTGCTGCTGCTGCTGGCGGGAGCGGAGGCGGAGGCGGGCGGAGGCGGGCTGTACTCGCGGGAGGCCAACGAGGCCGCCGCCGCCGCCTCCCCCTCCGCCGAGTTCCGCCTGGTGCGCCTGAACCAGCTGTGGGAGAAGGCGCAGCGCGTGAGTGGCGGGCCGGCGGGCGGGCGAGCGAGGCGGTGAGGCGGTGCGGCGGACGGCGGGACTGACGGGGCGGCCGCCTCCCTCCCTGCGTCTCTCCCTCCCTCCCTGCGGCAGGTGGGGCTGCCGGCGGTGCGCCTGGCCGAGCTGCACAGCGACCTGCGGCTGCAGGAGAAGGACGAGCTGAGCTGGAAGAAGCTGAAGGCCGCCGGGCTGGACGAGGACGGGGAGCGGGAGGCCCGCCTCAGGCGCCGCCTGGAGGGTGAGCGAGTGACGTGCGGAGGCCCCCGGGACCCCCCCTCCCCTCCCCTCCCCTCCCCCCTCCCCGCCTTTGGCCTCGGTGCCCTTTGCGTGGGGGGGAGGGGAGGAAAGGGGGGGGCTGTGCGGCCTTTCTCCCTTTCGGCCCTTCGGTTCTCTCAGCCGCCCCTCCCCCCCCACTTCATCCGTCACCTATTAAGTGCTGCGGCGGAGTTAATGGCTAAGGAGGCTCGGTGGGTGTCCTCGCTTTCCCCAGGCCGCCCCCTTCGCCCGGAGGCCTTTGGGCTGCTCCCCGCTGCTTAGATGAAGTTGAATGGTCTTGGCACCCGGGGCGGCCCTTGCCCCCCCTATATTCCGATTTTCTTCTAAGGCGCTGCATGCGGCTCTGTTATTTATTCCCCAAATGTTTATGCCGCCCATCTGCCCTGTAAGGTGACTCTGGGCCACTTACGGATTATAAAAAGGCAAGTAGATAAATAATTACAATATTACAATATGTAAATTAAAAATGTTAAATTATACAAAAGACCAAGATTAAGAGACAGCACAGGGATGAAGTCTTTGATTTTGTTCTATTAGTAGTTTTCAATGTTCTGACAACATTTTAACTGCAGTATGCATTATCTTTCATTATTAGTCAATTGCTCAAGGTCAAAGAGGTAAGAAAATCAAGCAGTTATTCAGAAGTACCGTAAATACATGACAGCAAAAGGCGCTTTTCCCAGCAATAATTTGATTACCGGGTATATCTTTATTTATCTATAGTTCGTATTTGTGGTTTTCTTTTGTGACAAGCTATTCTCTTTGTGTTTAATTGTCACAATCCTTGGGCAGAGAGGGCCACTGGTTCTATTCAGATGACCCTGAGGGCAGAGACAAACCTCCAAGTGGCCTCAGTGACTCTCAGAAAAAGTGCTAATGACCAGATGATTGCAAGGAATATAAATCCTTTCATTCCTCACAATTCAGTCAGAACTGAGGAAGCTTCTCGGATGAGAAGCGAAATGAATTCAATGAAAAGCAAAGTCCAGTTGTCTCTTGAAAAAGCACCTTTGGGACAGCCATGACCTGGATGACTGACAATCTCCATAGACATTTGTCACAATGCTACCTGCTTTGTTGAATAACAGGGCTGGAAGGGACCTTGGAGGTCTTCTAGTCCACCCCCCTGCTCAAGCAGGAGATCATATTCAATTTGAGACAAATGGCTGTCTGGTCTCTTCTTAAAAACCTCCAGTGTTGGAGCACCCACAGCCTCTGGGGGCAAATTAAGACGTTCCTCTGCTTGCCTTCAAGAAGCTGACCCCCTTTCAGCTTTTCCTGCCAAAGAGAAAATGCCGCTTGATTATCTACTCCATGGAGAACAAGCGGGGTGTTCCCCAGCCATCCTGCCTGGGAGAGCTTGGCCATCCCCAGTGGGCTCCTTCCTCTTAAAATCCAAAGAGGGCTCTGCTTTCCTATTATGGGATGGAGCGGCGCTGATCACTTTGCAATATTTGGAGCTGGGATTGGGGGAGGGGGAGGGAGGGGGGGCTTGGCTGTGGATCAATGCCAAGTTTGGCAGGATTCCTGGCCTTGCAGAAATAATGGACTGGATGTGGGCCAGTAAACCCAGACGCAATCTATAGAAGACGAGGATGCTGCGAGTCGATAGAGTGTCTGCCTGCCTTGGGGGGTGGGGGGGGGGTTGGTCTTCTGGGGGGGGTTGAGCTCCTCCAGGCACCAAGTTTGCAGCTGGGCGTCCTTTATGCTCCAGGCATCTCACTGAAGATGCGCTGCGGGTGGATGGCGGTGCAGAAATCTTGCTTGCCAGTTCCGAGTGGCTCCTCCGTCCGTCTTCTTGGATTCCTGCAGGGGTCTCTGGGGTTGAAAAGGAGGCAGGAACATGGAACCAAAATCAGACAGGAGGCTATATGGAATGCCTGGAGGCTATTAAAGGCTTGCAGACTAAAACACATGAAGAACGGTTGCAGAAACTGGGTGCATCGAGTCTAATGTAGAGAAGGGCTAGGGGTGACATGTTAGCAGTCTTCCAATATTTGAGAAGCTGCCCCAAAGAAGAGGGGGTCAACCTATTCTCCAAAGCACCAGAAGGCAGGAGAAGAAGCAATGGGGATGGAAACTAACCAAGGAGAGAAGCCACCTGGAATTAAGGAGCAACTTTCTAACAGTGAAGACAATTAACCAGTGGAACTGTTTGCCACCAGAAGTTGTGGGTGCTCCATCACTGGAGTTCTTTAAGAAGAGGCTGGACAGCCACCTGTCTGAAATGGCATAGGGTCTCCTGCTTGAGCAGGGGGTTGGAATAGAGGACCTCCAAGGTCCCTTCCAGCTCTATTCTGACTTGAGTATGACTGAGCATAGCAGCATCCAGTTGCGGTTCGTGTCTGCATCTCACATGAACCTTCAGATCTGCCCAGCCGGCAGTTTTCCAAAGGCTGTTCTTGGAGAGGGCCATTTAAAGTAGGGTCTCATCCCGGGGAGCTCCTTCTGAGTTTTAGGGGTGCTGGGGGTGCACCTCTTTATTCTCTGGCACTTTCCCCCTCTTTGGCGTTAACGTGCGACCTCTCTGTGGCTTCCTTTGCTTTCATTCTGTACCAGGCTTCCTTTCCCCTGTTAAATTCCTTGCTTGCTTAGTGGGGGCGAGGGGGCTTTTGGGCTCATTGTCAGCTTCCCCCCCCCCTCCTCCCCAGGGATCCCCTGAGGTCTGCTCTGCAAATCCTGTTACTAAAGATGATTTTTAAAAGTTTGGCGTCTCCACAGCGTTGAGAAGGAGAGCGAGGTCTGGAGAGGCCAGTCTAGAGAGAAGAAGGATTTTTTGGGGGGGGGGGGGAGACACATGAGAGCAGTCTTCCAATATTTGAGGGGCTGCCACAAAGAGGAGGGAGTCAAGCTATTCTCCAAAGCAGCAGAAGGCAGGACAAGAACCAATGGATGGAAACTAGTCAGGGAGAGAAGCAACCTGGAATTAAGGAGAAACTTCCTAACAATGAGGACAATCAACCAGTGGAGCTGCTTGCCACAAGAAGTCATGGAGTCACTGTTGGCTTCTATATGGCTTTTGATCCCCAAGGCGCCCAGGACCGTTTTGCACACTGCCGCTCTGGATGAATTCCATTTATTTATGTCCCTTGATATTTTCTGCCCAAATCTGGGAATTTGCATCTGTTCCCTAAATTTACCTGGCTGCATCAGTCCCATTTTTCCAGCTGGTTCAGGCCCTTCTAAGAATGAAAGCCTCTCTTCAGTGTTGTCATGCAATCAGAGGAACTGCATTTTTTTCCAAAGCCTGAACCTGTTGATCATTAATTGTGGTCAGTCCTGCCACAGTTTAAACATTAGAAACGATTCTTGGCTCCAATTGTTGAGAAAGGTATTGTTTAATAGAAGTCAAGTGTATTGCAGTAAAGCATAGCCAGAACTAAGAATCGCGTGCCAAAATCCCTAAGTTCAATTTTTCTCTCCCTTAATTCCCATCGCTGACCCCTGCGTCCAATCAAGTTGAATCAGGATGTTTTCAGAACAGTCAAGTGTAGGTTGGTACGCAGCTGCCACCTTCTCTCAGCCGGCTAACCTTGAAGCAGCCTCTCGGGGAGATACAGCAGTTAGTTTTGCTTTCCCCCAAGCACCCTCCCTCCCATCCACTGGGTCCACGGCAGACTGTCCCCCATGGTAGCGAGGCACAAGCAAGCCTGAGGTGGCAGCTGATAATTATAACAATTTAATCTCTGACTGGGATATTAAATTAATATTTAAATTAAATTAATATTAATATCTGACTGGGAGACGCGGTGGCTCAGTGGCTAAGACACTGAGCTTGTCGATCAAAAGATTGGCAGTTCAGTGGTTCGAATCCCTAGTGCCGCATAACGGGGTGAGCTCCCATTACTTGTCCCAGCTTCTGCCAACCTAGCAGTTCAAAAGCACGTAAAAAATGCAAGTAGAAAAATAGAGACTACCTTTGGTGGGAAGGTAACAGCGTTCTGTGCACTTTTGGCATTTAGTTATGCTGGCCACATGACCACGGAGAGGTGTCTGGACAGTGCTGGCTCTTTGGCTTTGAAACACAGATGAGCACCGCCCCCTAGAGTCAGGAACGACTAGCACATATGTGCGAGGGGAACCTTTACCTTTTTAATATCTGACTAAAATATATTAAATGGTCCTGAACGTGCCCTTTTTTTGTCAAAAATATGTTGCTTTGCTGAATCAGATTAAGGGTCAGTCCACTCTATGGGTGGGTAGGTGGAATTTCCCAAAATGCAGAAAGCACTAGATTCTCCCGACACCCCAAAGAGTCCACTGGCTGCTCACTCCCAGTTTCACAAAACCGTGAAAATAAATGTTAATGATCTGGGCCAAAATTGCCATCTTGTTCTCCTTTGGTTCCCTCCAGTAATTATGACTAAATACGGCTTGAGTGGGAAGAAGGAGGGGCAGCAGTGGGAGACCAACCACATCAAGGAGGGCTTCGCGCAGGATGGCCTTGGTGACCCCCGGCTGGAGAAACTCTGGAACAAGGTCTGTCTGGAGCCCTGGGGCGGTGGGGGGGGGAGCTTAGAGGAGGGCTTCTGATTTTCATTGATTCAGAGTTTTATTTACTGTTTCCAAGTTGGGATGTTAGTAAGTCATGCTTGAGGGGACAAGATGCCCAGCTGCATTGCAGGGAGAAGGAGTCTCCCTGCAAATGAGTTCCCACCCATTTTGCACTCTATAACCTGGTTGGCTGGGATAGTGAGTCCTCCTTTTGTTTAGGGCCTTAAGGTGCCACAATGATGCTCTTTCCCCACCCCCCAGTTTTGTGCTCCCCAAAGCCCCGTTTGGCAGAGATTGGCTGCCTATTCCTGGTCCTGGTGGTGCCTGCCATTCTCATCCCGCAGGGACACTCTGGTCGCGAGGCTGGAGGAAGAAGCCGATCTTGCCTCCTTCCGCTCAGGGAGGCCCTCTTGGGCTGCTGGCCCGGAAGAATGCCTGCCTTCCACAGCAGCTCCTTCTCTTAGAATTGGGGGCAGGAGTGATGCCCAGTAGCAAAATCTCTTTCCAGAGAATAGAATATCAAGAAGGTTAATTAAATAATCAACTTTAAATGGCTGCCCATCTCACCAAGAGTACTTTGGGTGGCACACAATAATCCAATACAACAGTGCATATATGAAAATCATATAACTATATAAAAGCAGTGTTAAAAATTCAATATTAAAGTCTTAATGTTAATATTTAATTTTAATATTAATTAAAGCTAAAATATTAAGTGGTTAATGTTAGATTCCCCTAGGAAATGTATCTTCAATACCCTATTGAATAGTTTTCAGAAGCGATTCTTCCACTGAGCACAGGGAGAGCATTTTTAAGCAGAGTGGGAGTGATCCTCCTGCTTTCCCTTGGATCTCTCTTCAAGGCCAAAAGCTCCGGGAAGTTCTCAGATGAGGAACTGGAGAAGTTGTGGAGGGAATTCCAGCACCACAAAGAGAAAGTCCACGAATACAACATCCTGCTGGAGACCATGAGCCGGACAGAAGGTATGGAGATGAGCCCTCAGGGAGCTTAAGAGCTGGGGGAGGGGCAGCGAGGCCCCCTGAGCTGTGAGAGGCGCATGGCTGGCTGGTTCAGGTGGTCCTTGTTTAGTTACAATTGTGACTGGCAGTTCTGTCATTAAGTGAAGCAGTCTCTAAGCAGGAAGCCAGGGACGGGGGCTGCTTTCCAGTCTGACAAAAGGAATCTGTTTCTCCCCTTTGGCTTCCTGCCCAGCGGGAAGAAGACCTGTCTTGAGGGCAGGTGCCCAAGGCAGCTTCTGCTCTCTCCTGTCTGTCCCCGCCATGCCCCCTGCAGGGCCTTTCTCTGGTGAATTGCCAGGAGCTCCCCCACTTCTGGTTCTGAACAAGAGACCCCCGTGTTTTCAGCTCTGCCTTTGTGAATGTTGATCCAGGCGGGGTTAGTGAGGCCTCCACATATGGGCCCTGGGTGGGCCTGGGGTCGGTGCCAGCTCCTCTCCTTGCAGATGTCCACAAAAACACGATCGGCCGGCCGGCGGAGGAAGAGAGCGCAGCCAGGAAGGAGCTGCTGCATCGCAAACACTCGGAGCTCAAGGAGCAGCTGCACAGCATCAACCAGGGCTTTGAGCGCCTGCGCAAAGTCAGCTACCAGGGCTACGATTCCGCCAGCGGTAAGCACTCCATCCCCCTCCGGGCTCCCTCGGGCTAGCCAGGCACGGGGGAGGGAGGGGGAGGCGACCAAGCAGCAGCTAAGAGGGACACCTCCCTCTTCGTTGACGTGAGGGCCAAAGGTGGGACTCGCTGCCTGGAGACTCTCGAAGAAAGCCCAGGTGGGTCTGCAGCTGCTCTGAGGATGGAAGGGGCACCGGCTGTCTGGAGGTTGCAGGAAGGGCCCCAGGGAGCTGGGCTTGGGAGAGGGGCCCAGCCCAAAGGAGCCCCCGCCCGGGTAAGTGTCCTCGGGAGGACCTCTGATTGGCCGGGAAAGGCCAGACGGTCTCAGTCTTTCTTCCAGGCTGGTTCTAACCGCCGCTGCCTGGTGCCCACGGGCCTCCGTGCTTTTTCTCTGCCTCTGCCTTCACAGACAGCTCTTACTTTTTTTGGCCGCCTCTTCCAAAGTCCCGTCGCAAACACATCTTGCGGAAGTCTCTGCAGACACATACACAGATGGTTGAGTCGGCCGATGTTGTGTTCAGCCCTGAAAATGTCCCTTTCTTTCCTCCTCCAGAATTCGAAGAGCCCCGTGTGATTGACTTGTGGGACTTGGCTCAGTCAACGAATTTCACAGAGAAAGAGCTTGAATCACTTCGGGTAGGCAGCCTGGGTGCATTTATTACCGCTGTTTGCTCTTGCGTGAAATGCCAGGCCCCTGACCTCTGCCCTTCGAAGAGGGCAGTTCTCTCACGGGCCTGCGCTGCTGCTTGTGACCAGAGACGCCAGTGGTGAAGCTCCCAGGGCCCCTTTCCTCAGACAAAGGACAGGCACCTGCCCTTTACTCTTCCCATGGGTCCTGAAAGCATCTGCGGACCTGTGGCTGACCCATAGAACGGAAAGGGGCCGTTGAATCCAGCCACCTGGTCAGTGCAGAGTCCCACTGGAGGTGTCCCAACAGGTGGATGTCCAGGCAATGCCCTTGTCCGGTGAAAGTTCTGGAACTTGTAAGTTTGCACATTTGGAATGATTTGGCACGGCTAGCAATAGCACTTAAGAGTTACTTCACAGTGCCTTACAGCCCTCTCTAAGCAGCTTATATATTACCCCCAACAATCTGGGTCCTCATTTTACCCACCTCGGAAGGATGGAAGGCTGAGTCAACCTTGAGCCTGGTGAGGTTTGAACTGCCAAATTGCAGGCAGCCTGCAGTCCTGCACTCTAATCACTATGCCACAGTGGCTCAGGACCAGGAGAGTGGCTACCTTCCCCCCCCCCCCCACCCTGCACTCTTTGAAAAGGGCTTCAGTGGCTTCGGCCTGTTTGTACCTGAGACAGTTGTTGGGGTTGTGCTGCTGCTGTGCATGCGGAAGATGGCAAGTGCTGGTGTGGCTTAGAGGGACTGGCTGTCTTTGGTGGCCATGTGACAAGCTCCCATTTGGACAAAGGCCTATTTTGTATTCTAGGAAGAGCTGAAACATTTTGAAGCCAAAGTGGAAAAGCACCACCATTATCAGAAGCAGCTGGAGATCTCCCACCAGAAATTGAAGCACGTGGAAGGAACGGGGGACAAGGAGCATCTCGGCCGAAACAAGGAGAAATACGCCATGCTGGAAGAGAAGACGAAAGAGCTGGGGTACAAGGTGGGCAGCAGGGAGCTGCTAAATCCTCACCCATCTAACCTTGATTGCATCTTTTGCCTGGGTTCCAGGCTAAGAAAAAATCCCAAACCATAAAATTATTATAATCGAAATTAAGAATTAAAATTAATATCACCAAATGTATTAAGAGGAGAGAGAGCAGCTGTCCTGGTCTGGGTGGGGTGGTCCAGGCCCCTCCGTCCTGGGCCAGAGCCCCTCTGTTGCTGCCCCAAGCCCTGTGAAGCCCTCTCCCTCCACTGCCACGTTGCAATAGGCTTCGATCCTGACCTGGAAGGGGGCGGGGACGTGGACATGGGACACAAGAAGAGTGAAATCATGGCAGCAAAACAGATGTGGCCCTTGGGTGACCAGCTGAGGGGCCCCTGGCAGTAACTGAGTTTTTTGGGCCTTCCTGTGGGGCGCTTCCCAGTTCCTGTCCTTCAGGTGTGCCTTTCCTCAGAGCACCTGCGGGGACCTTCAGGGTGGGGAAATCAGGATTATGTCCAGAAATGCAGAGCGGCCAAGCGAGCACCTAAGCACAACACACCTAACTCATCTAAGCAGAACGCGCAGAACAGCTGCAGGTTCCAAAGCTCAGCAAGATCCTTTTGGACTTGAAGCAGGGCAGAACCTGAGAAGGAGGCTGCTTCATGGAACAAACCCACATCCTGCCATGAAGACAGTCAGTCAAATATGGTCATTCGGAAAAGCTGTTGAGATAATGGGCTGCCTCCCACCGGTGCCTCAGCAGCCAGGAAGCAGTGCAGCTCCTCGGCCCCCTTTCGGCATTGCTTGCTGGGCCTCCTCATCTGGTAGAAAGGCCGGGGAGAGGGAAGGCCGCCTGGCCCCTCGGCCTGCCTGACGGAGCAGAGGCTGTGGTTTTCATGGAACCATTTTAGTTTCTGGAAAGGTGGCTGGTCTGGTGAGCTCCAAGCCAAGTTCGGCGGCTGCTGTTGGGCTGGGTGTCAGGCTGGCAACTGGTAGTGCCCTCTCCTCCTCCTGAGGACTTGCTGCTTCTTTTTGAATTGCAACCAAGTTCTTGGCAATCATGCCCTGAATGCTTGGGATTTATAAGGTAAAAGTTGCTCATGAGACAAGAAGTGTTTTCATTTAGAAAGTAAAAACCGAGTGTGGGCTTTAATGAAAAATCTGTACTTTTTTTTTTTCTTCATTTATAAATTTATATCCTGTGATTTTAAAATCCGGAAGCAGAAATGTTACATATTTTTTTAAAAAATGAAACTGCAGAGTGGTTTCGAATTGGAAGATGTAAACTGAATAAATTAAGTTAAATTGTGACTGAAATGTCTAAACTCTATTTAGGATGAATAAAATCTGTTTTGTCCTTCCAGGTCAAGAAACACTTGCAAGATTTATCCAGCAGAATTTCTAGAGGCCTCCAGCACAACGAACTCTGAAGCCTCCTTTGCACGCTGCTCATAATTCAGTCCTGAAATGTAGATATTACCTGGCCTTCTGCCGCAGATCTTCACTGACAATTTGGGGTTGTTTTTTTTCCTGTCCCGATCCCACCCGGGAGGTCCTTCTTCATAGCAGCCCTGGATGCTTGTTAGGTGGGCTTAAGAGCTCCGTGAAGCAGAAGCTTCCGAAGGTAAAACCCTCCTCGAGGCAAAAGTTCCCTGATGATGGCTGGAAAGCGCTCATGCGGCAGGCCTGGTGTTCTGGTTCCAGGGCTCACCCCCTCTGCGAACAGAAATGCGGCCCTGTTAGGAAATCCCTGCTGTGCTCCCATGTGCCTGAGCCGGAAGCCTCAGCCCATGAACTTGTTCCTTGGGCCGCTGTGACTTTCCGACGTCTGTTGCTTTAAGGCCGAAAGGGGAAGTGGCCTCCGCTCAGTCTCACACCGCTGAGCAGAAGGGTGGGGGGGGTCCCTGGGGCAGCCCCCAGCAAAGGGAAGCAGCTCACTTTGGGAGGGGGCTGTAAGCAGGAGGGACTCCGTGCTGGGGGGAGGCTGTGGAATTGACAGAAGGCTTTTAAGGATTCAAATAGCATCACCACAATTTTGGTTGACTTGTGGTTGAGGGTCTAAAACAAACTTTGGATGAGGAAATGCTTGTGATTGTTGCATAAATGTACTCTTGCCACACCCTGTGCTGTTTTGTGTTGATTTCTGATATTGGGAGGCTGTGGGGTGGACGGGGGAGAAAATTGGGCAGGTTGGATGGTAGAAGGTATGTTGGGTCCCTGTTTTCTATCATTCTCTGGGTCTGTATGTGGGGGGGGGGAGAGGTTATTCTCGAGTAATTCCAGCAGACTCTCCTAAAAGGTCATCTAGACGTTCGTGGTCTGTTTGTGCATCTACAGATCTGCAGGCAGAATTGCCGGGAGAAGCAGCGAGTCCTGGCCTTAGCAGCGAAGAAGAAGGGAAGTGCAAGGGTTGATCCAGGGCCAGTCATGGGCTAACAGGCTCCAAAGACAAAGGGTGATACTGGCTGTTTCAACCAAAGTGTAGCCCCCAGGGCAGGGCTGGTCCTTGGTCGGGTACGGCCCCTTCCTGTTAGCTAGAGGAGGTCAGGAAGGGGCTGCAGGGCTGGCCTGAGCACGAGGCCCCTTCCTCACTGATACTTCTTGAAGACCGCTTGGCCCAGGCCACAGCTGGGGAGCTTCAGGCTGAGCCCAAATCTTGCCATACCTGCTTTTCTTAAATCCCTCCCTTCTGCTGGAGGATTTGCTCCTGGACAATTTCAGAGTTGTTTTTTATTTCTATCAAAATTTCCCTAAGTTTCTCTCTCTCTCGGTTGCTTCTTTTGAACTTAAACTTTCCTTGTTCTCTCCTTTACTGGAATCTTTGCAGCTGTATACAACTCGATAAACATTGTACAATCTTTTCATTTTTTTTGCAACATCTCCTTTATATGCATTTTTGTTTATTGGCAGCCTCTTCCTCCTCCTGCTTTTTTTTCATGCCTCCCCCCCCCCCCCCCATGCAGCCATAAACTCCCTTTCCCAGCAGCTTCTGCCCCCTTTGTATTTATACAAAGTCAGCTTATTGCCCCCACAGTCCGGGTCCTCATTTCACCTACCTTTGAAAGGATGGAAGGCTGAGTCAACCTTGAGCCTGGTGAGATTCGAACTTGCAGTAATTGCAGGCAGCAGATGTAAGTGGATGTTAATTAGTCTGCTGAGCCACCAGAGCTTCCTATGTGTGAGCCTGGAGTGATCACACACAACTTTTGTGTGAATGGAGTGTGAACTCCATTCACACAAAAGAAGCTTTGCACGGGAGTGCCCTCTGCTCATGCGAATGGAGCTTCGCACGCACACACTCTTGCCCATCGCTCACACGGCCAGGTTTGAAACAGACTGGCCCGGGGCTTGGGGACCCCTGGACTAGAAGACCTCCAAGGTCTCTTCCAATTCTGTTGTTCTGATTTTCGTGGGCATTCATAACAATGTAGATCAGCCTTTCTGCCTGGAGCTCCGTGAGGGACTCTGTGATAGGGACAAAAGATGGGTTTTGAACTTTATGTGCCATGCAATGCAAGCAGTGGTGGCACGTTTTACATGCTGTGTGTTGGCTGTTGGCGTTGCCTGAGACCTGAAAATTATTTCCAGGGTTCTTCCAAGGCAAAAGGTTGAGAAAGGCTGACCTGGTGAATTCATGCTTGCCAAGTACATGTTAAATCCTTTCAGAATCAAACTCTCATTTCACAGAGAAAGAGCGAGAGAGTGCCAACCTCCTCATTTCACTTTTCCTTCTCACCTTTGGTTTTGCTCTTACCAGTCACAGTTTGCAGGCTTGCTCCGAGGGGGGCAAGCATGGGCGCTGAGCCTGTGCAATAGGCTCCCAAAGTGCCAGAGCGTGGTGGTCCATTCCTTGGTCGACTGTTCCTGCAAGGAAGGCTCTTCTGCACCAGTCTGGCCTTCCTCTACATGTGGGGCCACCATGGAAGGTGGGAGGGTCTTTGTGCCCTGAACACAGCTCCACAGGAGGATGGGGGGGGCTGAGAATAAGAGGCTGTGGAGGGGGGGCATTCTGCCAATGCTACCCTGCTTGCAAGGAAGGACTGGCCTGAAGCAGCCCCTACTCACTCAACCATTCCTCCCCCCCACTCCCAGCGTTCATGCCAGTCACTGGCTACATAGATGCCTTTGCGTGGACAGCGGCCAGTCCTGGTGCTGAGCTTGGGGGTTTCCGCAGGGCATCCTCAGGCAGGATGCCAGTCTTTGTTACTGTAACCCCAGCAACCCACCCATCTCCATGGCAACCCAGCATCCAGCTGTGCAGCTTGCAGAGTGATGTCTCTCTGGCATCACATCTACAGCAGCCCTGCACGCAGGATGGCCAATACTAGAGGCTGGCTGCCACCCAGCACTTCTGGAGAGGTTTTCGTGAGCAGAACCTGGCTGTCCTGGCCAGCGATACCACTGCAGCCCTGTTCACACTTGTGGGGCTGTTCCAGGGATGTAACAGTAATAGAGTTGGAAGGGACCTTGGAGGTCACCTAGTCTAACCCCTTGCTCTTGTAGGAGACCTATTTCTGGCAGTCTCTTCTTGAAAGCCTTCAGTGTTGGAGCATCCATAATTTCTGATGGCAATTTGATTAATTGTTCTCACTGTTAGGGAATTTCTCCTTAGTTCTAGGTTGCTTTTTTCCTTGGTTATTTTCCATCCATTGCTTCTTGTCTTGCCTTCAGGGGCTTTGGTAAATAAGATGCCCCCTCTCCCTTGTGGCAGCCCTTCAGGTATTGGAAGGCTAAGATCTCAGCAGGAAGCCACGGGCACCCCAGTTTGAAAGGGTTTGTAACCAATGGAAGCATGTTCAGAGGAGAAGGAACACTGCCAAGAGGGTGAAGGTGTTAGGCCTGCCCCACTCCAATTCCTTAGGAAAGAAAAACCCTCAACTCCATTTGGTTGAAGTGATAGGTTCTTTTAGTAAAAGATACTTCCTATGCTAAAAGAATACAAAAACGGTTCCCCTCAACCCAGCCCTTCCCCCCAGCCAATGAAGATTCACCCAGGTGTTTTGAGAATGCTGAGATGTTTAGGGTAGTCTGCATACTTTCTCAGGGTGCCTGGCCTTGAATGCTGGTATGCACTGGTTCCAAACTCCTCTGGTCTTCATCAGGATGTCACTTCCCCCCCACTTCTTTACCAGCACAACTAATACAGTTTTGGCCACTGTTTCCCCCTTGCTTCCTCCCCCCCCCCCCACATAGCCTTTGATGGCAGGATGCCAGCGTGGCACCAAGCTGAAAATGGCAGACCTGACAGAAAGCCTGGAAACCAAGTCCAGTGCGGAACGGTTCATGGATCTAGGTAGCACTGGCCTCCAAAGAGGCAGAGGCTGGGCTGGCAGATGTCATCCAGGAGGATGCTGACATTTAGGAGACCTTCCTGCAGATAACTGGATGGGGGTCTGTGGACAAGGCAGGACCCCCCCCCCTTGTCTATCATTCTCCCTGCTGCAGAGCCTTTTCCCGAATGGCTGCTGGGCCTCATTGCTGGTTTGGCCCTGGAGCTCCCACAGCTGATGGGCTTTGCCTTCCCTCTCAGTTCAGGAGGTCATGGCAACCATGACAGCCGTGGGCCATTCCCAGGAACCAACACCCCCCCCAACACCCCCCCCCCCCCGATCTTCCCCAAGAACTTGGTCTTCTTGCCTTTCTTCTCTTTTCGTGGTAATTTCCCTTTGAGAAGATGCTGAGCTGGGGCTTCTGAAATCACAAGATGGCCCTCAGGACAGCCACATCCTCTTTTACCAGATCAGCTTTGTTTTTGTTCTCTAATTAACACCAAGCACGTTTCATCACACTTGATAGCGGGGGGGGGGGGGGCAGCAGGGCAGAGAATGCTGATGGTTCTGTAGTTTGAGCTGCACTGCCGGTGCCAGTTGGAGGTTTCCTTCTGAGGTTGATGAGGGGGTGGTTTTCCTTCTTCTGTGTGGAGGACCTTCTGAGGATGCCTTTTAAGAGAGCAAAAAAGACAAGGCTGAATACTTTCCCCTAACTTATTCAACCCAGGTACAGAATGGAGATTGAGGGGAGCTGGACCGGAGCAAGATTAGCATGATTTAAAACTGGAGCAAGAGAGATTGATAACCTGGTTATTTTGATGGCTGAAACCATCAAGCGATCAGCAAACTCTGCACGGAGCAGAGTAAAAACGGGACTGAGACACAACATATGGCAACAGCCTTAGAACTGTGAAGATACTGCAGGGGTGATTGTGAAGGAAGCAGGCAGCCAAGGAATTTGCTGCAGAAGAGAACGTGGTAGGAAAACCCTGAAGGAATTGGAGAAGATTCTCAGCTATCATGATTGCCTTTACCTACAAACATCATGAAGGCCTGCAAGGAGGGGCTTGGGAAACGACTGGATCCGCTCAATCCAAAGATCAGAATTGTGCAAATCGTGGTATTCCCTGGGACCCTCTAAGGAAGCACAAGTTGGACTTTGAAGAAGCAGGAGAGGAGAAGGACGGATACTTTTGAACGTTGGTGTTGGAGAAGGTTTTGGAGAATATGGTGGACAGCCAAATAAACCAATGAATGGATCCTGGAACAAATCAATCCCGGGTTCTGATTTGAGGCACAAATATTCAGGCTTAAATTGCCATAGTTGAGGAGACCCATTTTGCAAAGACCCAGCTCTCCAGAGAGGGCTCTGAGGCTGGGAGAGGTGGAAGGAAGGAGAAGGAGGGCCAGCAGCCCGGGGGACAGATGATGGAAGCCCCGTGGGGAGACTGGAGGACCGGGGGTGGGGGCATGGTTTGGGCAAGGTCGATGTGGTCACTGACGATGGTGCTGCAGAACCAAGCGATTCTCCCAGAACCTCTGGCTCATTTGTCCTTGAGGCTGCAGAGATGTGTCATTCACTGGGAGGAAGCCGAGTGCTCGTGTCTCGCTGGGCCGGGAAAGTCCGCAGAGGCAGCTGGCTCGGTCCCTAGAGACGGAGCTTTGGGGTGCTGCACAGGGCTAGAGTTGCGGGAATTTGGGGCTGGGCTTGGCCGGCTGCTCCCCACCCACCAGAGAGCTACTTCTGCTTTGTGCTGCCCCAGGAGAGCATTCAGTAGACTCTGCCCGTTGTTTGTGCCTCTGCAGTTCCTTGTTCTGCTGCTCCAGGGCTGCCCTGCGTGCAGCCTGATGGCTGGGGGCATCACCTATGCTGACCTGCGGTTTGCAAGAAGTCCTCCGGAGAAAAGCCATGGGGAAGGTAGGGGTCAGCCTAGTTAGGGTCCTTCCGACCTCCCCTCTGTCCTCTCCTTCCTGACTCCCTTTGTCTTCCAGACCCCAATGATGGGGAGCTCACCTATGAGAACTTCCAGGTACCCCAGGGCCTGGAGAAAGAGGCGGCAGAGTGTGGCCCCCTGAAGAATACCCCAGAACTGCCATGCTGGGCCACCTCCTGTCACCGCTGGAGACCAGGTGAGTAGCTTCCTCCCCCCCAGGCCCAGGCTGGCAGAAGCCTCTCCTGCCTATGTCTGGACAGCTGGCAGAAGGCTGCAGCTGGCACATGCTCAGCTGGTGCCTCTCTCCAAAGCAGAGCCGCACGCTCAGTTCAGCTGAGAAAAAGGAGCTGGATGTTTAGACACCAGCAAGGAGTAAAAAAGGAAAAGCAGGAGGAAAAGGAGAGGGGGAGGGGGGAAGGGGGGAAGGGGACAGAGAGAAAGATAAAGGGAGAGTCAGAGAGCTCACATGAAAGGTGAAAGAAATATTTAATTCAATAATTCCCTGGAACTTTTTTCACCAAAGAAAGGATCACAATGTTGAGAAGAATTGGCCAAACTTTATTCAAGCATCAATCAATCAGAATAGAGCTGGAAGGGAGCTTGGAGGTCTTCTAGTCCAACCTGTTCAAGCAGGAGGCCCTAGACCAGGGGTGTCAAACTCAATTTCATTGAGGCCCACATCAGGGTTGTGTTTGACCTGGGGAGGGTGTGGGGCATGGCCAGTTCAACGTCCCTCTTGTTGGCGCCTGTGGTGGCCCAAGTGCTCTGCCAGCGAAAACAGGCTCTGGAGCTCCCTTTTCGGCTGCCACAGCCTCCTGCAACCCTCTGCCAGTGAAAATGGAGCACGGGAAGGCCGAATGCTCGGGAGCCCGTTTTCGCTGGCAGAAGCACTGCGGGCTGGTCCTTCGCTGTTTCCAGGCGGCCCTGCGGGCCAGATATAAGTACCCTGCGGGTCAGATCCGGGCCACGGGCCTGTAGTTTGACACCCCTGCCCTAGACCATTTCAGAGAGGTGGCTGTCCAATCTCTTCTTAAAAACCTCCAATGATGAAGCACCCACAACTTTGAAGGCAAACCATTCCTATGATTAATTGTCCTAACCATTAGGAAACTTCTCCTTAGTTCTCGGTTGCTTCTCTCCTTGGTTAGTTTCCATCCATTGCTTCTTGTCCTGTCCTCAGGTGCTTTGGAGAATAGGCTGAAACGCACCAACCCCTTTGTGGCAGCCTCTCAGATACTGGAATACTGAATCACTGGGTTGGCTAGAAAGAGAGAAAGGAAAAAAAAGGGACCCTGGATAATACAAAGGCAGGACCTGAAAACAGAGATGAGTGAATTAAGAGGAGAGATGAAACAAATCAAAGAGACATTGGGAGAGATGAGAACAACTCTGACTAAACACGAGGAGGGATTGACTGAGGTTGAAAAAAATACTGAAAGAGTTGAAACTCAAATAGACAATTGTGAAAGGAGATGCGCTCAAGCGGTCGGGAAACTCGAAGAGGAAGTAGTATTCTTAGAGATGGAGAAGTCTGCTTTCTTCCTACGTTTGCAGAGAGGAACGGTTGGAGGAAATTGTGGGAGAAGTGATTGCAGCAGTAGTGGGGAGGAAGAAGGAAGAAGTCTGTGGCGAGATAGATGAGGCCTATCGCGTTTATACCAACTATGCGAGACGGCATAATCTGCCCAGAGAAATCCATATAAGACTTACTAAAAAGGTGCTCAGGGATGAAACCCTTCATAAGGCCAGGGATCAGAACATTACATATAAGGGACGGCAAATTACATTTTTAAAGCAGATCCCTAGAAGGGTGCGAGAACAGAGGCAGAGTTACCAGTTTATAACCTCGCAATTAAGAAAACACAACGCGCCTTATCGATGGTTATTGCCGGAAGGACTTTTGGTGACTTGGCAAGACCGAAAGATTAAAATTGAAAACATACAGGATGCACAGGATTTCTGTGAAAACTTCTTTGGATCCACCGAAGGCGAAAGAGAGAAAGAAGCAGCTAAAAAGAATCAGAAAGATCAGAAAGAGGAGTGGAGAAATGAGAGAGGAATACAAGTATACCAAGGAAAGGGGAAACGAAATGGGAGGAAGGGGGAGGAAGGAGAATTAGAAGAATACGGGGTTGAAACTCGTCTAGCAGCTAAAATTAAAGGGACCAATAGATAGGGATGGACCAAGGAGTGAGACTATTGACAGTAAATGTCAATGGCCTCAATGCTCCGGCAAAGAGGAGACATATATTAACTAAAATTGTGAAAACTAATGTGGATATTGTCTGTATGCATGAAACACACATCAAACTGTCACATGTTGACCTACTGAAATGTCCTAAAGCAGGGAAATTGTTTGTAGCGGCCTCAGAGGAGAGAAAGAGAGGCGTTGCAATGTATGTAAAGGAATATCTCTCCTTGAAACAACTTTTCGCAGATGAAGAGGGACGAATATTAATGTTAGAGGTGGAAATATTTCAGAGTAAAGTTTTATTGATAGGAATTAATGCCCCAAATACTAAACATAAACAGTTCTTCCGGAGAATACAAAGAGAAATCCGTGACTTGGACTATGAGCAGGTATGTCTTCTGGGTGACTTCAATGCAGTCGTTAATAGGATACAGGATTACAAAACGGGAAAGTCAAAAAAGAAATGGAGGACAAGATAGGATAATCTTACCAGTCATTTGCAATGAAATGAGAGAGGAATTAGGACTGAAAGACACATGGCGTGAGCACAATCCGACCAAAGAACAATTTACTTACTATTCATCTAGACACAAATCGTGGTCCAGGCTGGACATGATTTGGTTGACACAAGAACTCAACTCTTTAGTAGCAGAGACTAGAATTATGCCAAACGACTGGGCAGATCATAATCCAGTACTAGTTATATTAAAGAAAGAGGAGAAAAATAGAAGGAGGTGGATGATGAGGTCAGAGATCTTAAAAGAGACTGAGTTCATACAGAAGCTTAAAATAGAAATACCCCTGTTCTTTCAAGAGAATAAAACACCGGGAATGTCACTTCAAACAATATGGAACACCACTAAAGCTTTTATAAGAGGGCTTAGCATTAAATATATGGCCAATAAACATAAAAAAGAAGAACAAGAAAGAGGTGAGCTAATAAGTACACTAATAAAAGCTGAGGAACAATTACAAGATAACCCACTCTCTGCAGGGGCAAAAGAACAGATAATATTACTAAGGCATCAGCTTAATCTCCTGGAATTGGATAAATTGAAAGATAAGATAAAGAGAGCAAAACAAAAACACTTTGAATCAGCTAATAAATTAGGAAGATGGCTGACATTTAGATTAAAAAAAGAAAAACAGATTAGACGAATCGACCAATTGGAAGACAAGGAAGGGAATCTATTAAAAGATAAAAAAGGAAAGGAAAAAATTGCAGTGGACTTCTACAAAGAACTGTATAAAAGGGAGGAGATCTCATTAGGTGCAATAAAAAATTATATAGAGAATTCAGATTTACCCAAGATATCTAACTTAACGAAAGAGATACTAGAGGAGGAAATTACCTTAATGGAGATTGAAAATGCAGTAAAGAAACAGGGGAATCTAAAAACCCCTGGCACAGATGGACTTCCAGCAGAACTATACAAAACAATGTTTGAGGTTATGGGAGAGCATATGAAGGATCTATTTAATGAAGTAGTGGGAAAAGCGGAAATTCCTCATTCATGGAGAGAGGCAAATATTAGTTTGATTCCCAAGGAAGATTCCCCCCCCGCAATCAGATATAAAAAAACTATAGACCAATTTCCCTTCTGAATTCAGATTATAAAATTTTTACTACAATTTTGGCAAATAGATTAAAAGGGTATTTGAATGAATTCATACATATGGATAATATGAGATTTATGTTAAATACATTGGAATACTATGAAGAAAACCCAGGCAAACAGGTTGCATTAGTTTTTATAGATGCCATGAAGGCATTTGATAGAGTTAATTGGGATTTTATAATAGTGCAATTAGAATATATGGGCTTTGGGCAGAGGTTTATAAATGCAATTAAAGCCATCTACTCTAGACAAATGGCCAGATTATTGATAAATGGGGACTTGACGGAAGAATTTCCTATTGGTAAAGGCACAAGACAGGGATGTCCCCTATCTCCCTTACTTTTTATTTTATCATTAGAAACTCTATTACGTAAAATAAGGAATGAAGAAAAAATTAAAGGCCTTAGAATTGGACAACAGATATATAAAACCCAGGCCTTTGCTGATGATATGGTTTTTATTTTGGAAGAGCCCATAGAATCCTGTTTATATTTATTAGAGACAATTGAAGAATTTGGGGTGGTAGCAGGGTTATTAATTAATAAAAACAAAACAAATATATTAACTAAGAATATCCTAGAAGAATCTAAGAGAGAGCTACAGGAGGTAACTGGATTAAAAGTAGTTAATAAAGTTAAATATTTGGGAATTTGGCTAACTGATGTTTGAGTATACAGGAGGACAATTACAATAAATTACTAATTCAAATTAAAAAAGATTTAGATAGATGGGGTAAAATACAACTCTCGCTACTAGGACGAGTTACAACAGTGAAATCCTATGTTTTACCAAAGTTCAATTTTTTATTTCAGACTGCACCAGTGAGTTTATCTAAAAAGTTTTTTATGGAGTTGAATCGAATAATATCGAAATTTGTCTGGCAGGGGAAGAAACCGCAGATCAAAAGAAAGATGATGCAAGAAGTAAGAGAAAGAGGAGGCTTAGGATTACCATGTTGGGAGAATTATTATTCAGCTGCTTTATTAACTTGGGTAAAAGAATGGATTACCTTATCTAATAACCGTCTCCTTAAAATAAGGGCTTTGATATACAACAGGGTTGTCATAAGGCACTTTGGCGTGAGAATACCCCACAGAGTAAATGGTTTACCCGACATTATATAAGAAAGATTTTAATCCGAAATTGGGAAAAAGTCAGTAAAAAATATTATATTAAAACGCCTTGCTGGTTAGCACCCTTAGAAGCAGTGACATATCCCAATTTATACAACGTGGCTAAAAAATTAACATATAAAGACTTGCTGAATGCACAAGGGAGATTAAAGTCTAAACAGGAATTAACCTCCCAAGGAGTGCAAATAGATTGGTGGAGTTACCTGCAGATTCAGTCTAAATACCAAAAGGATAGGGATGGAAGAGGTATGATGGCGAACTACAAGAACTAGATAAAATTTTGATGGGCCAAGAAAAAGGTATGATTTCAAAATCTTACAAACTGCTTATGAAATTAGAGATAGGTGAGGAAATAGTCAAAGATTCCATGATCGCTTGGGGGAAGAATTTTGGGTATCCAATACACTTAGATAAATGGCAAGAGATTTGGTGGGATAATATGAAATTAGTAGTATCTACGGCCTATAAAGAAAATATCTATAAAATGATATATAGGTGGCACCTGCCTCCCGATAGACTAGCTAAAATGTTCTCTGGGCAGTCGGCGGATTGTTGGAAATGTGGAGGGGAGCATGGCACCTACTATCACCAATGGTGGTCGTGTCCGAAGGCAGTGATATTTTGGGGGAAAATTAAAAAATGGCTTAATGAGATATTAATGTTAAAAATCGACTGGCGACCAGAGACATGCCTGCTCGGCTCTAAGCCGGAAAATTTAAAAAGGGACTTATGGTATTTGGCATTACATATCATTACAGCGTCGAGACTGACATACACGCAACTTTGGAAAAATCAAAATATCCCAACAGAGGAGGCTATTATAAAAATTTTTTTAGAATGTGCGGAAGCAGATATGTTAACTAAAAAACTACAGGATAGAGAGCAAACACAAGTAGGTTTGGCATGGGACAAATTCTATAAATGGTTAGAAAAGAGGAGACTATAACCCACATTAGATGAGGAATGGTATTTAAAGAGAAACTTACATTATATAAGATAAGTGTGGTCGGATAGACCTAAGTGATGTACTAAGAAATATAAGCTGTTCTGTCTTCTCCGGAATATAATTTAGAGCTATAGTACCGAACACTTGTTCATTAAGGTACTATATGGAAGTAGGAAGTACGTATGTTTATTGTTGTATTGTGTTTTGTGTGTCACTTTGTGTTGTGTTGTTTTTTCTTTTTAACTGAAATGTAAATAAAGATTATTTTTTTAAAAAAAAAGAAAGGCAGAGATCTTTTCATATTATGGGGATGAGGATGAGAAATCTGAAGGAGCGGATTCTTGGGGATCTTTTGAGCAAGTGAGATAAGGAAAAAGTCTTTGTAAAGTGAAGCTGCTGCGGATTCCACAGCGAAGAGGGGATGCACAGAGACCCTCAAGGCTCACATTGATGGGGAGGGAAGAGCTCCCATTTCTCACCTCCTGCTTCTTAGGTGAACTTTTCTTAGGTGAGCACTTTGCATTGTTCTGCTTGGGACAGGACAAAAAGACTATTTTGGCAGCGGAAACATAGCTGTGTTTGAACTGGGGATTATTCTGGAGCTGGTCCAATTTAGGTGTGCAAGTGGGGGGAGGCAGAGACAGCAGAGGGAAATGGAGAAAGTGTTTGCAACAGAAAAGGGGGGAAAGGAGACACAAAGAAAAAGGGGGCAGATTTTGGAGAAGAATTGGCACATTTATTATTTTTATATCACCCTATTATCTGGACATTATTCCAGCTTTACTCAGCTGTGGGATAACTGTTTTAATAGCAGCAGAATGAAAGCAGAAAGTAGGACACCAGGTTATCCCTTCTTTATTCTACATCATGGAAGAAACAATTTTGCAAACCGGGGTGGGGGTGGGGTGGGGGGGTGGGGTGCATCGCACTAAGAAGGATCTGGACTTTTCTTTCAGTGACAAACCGCCCAATGCTGGGAGCCCTGGCTCTGTGCCTCTTCCTTCTGGCCACCAACATCACGCTTGGCGTCCAGTGTGAGTAGCAGCTGCTTTAAGCTCAAACCTGTCCCCTGACAATCTCCAAGGAACAAGGGGGTAGCAGACCCCCAGATTCTTGTGGGGGGGAGAGAAGAAGGGTTTTCTGGAGGTGTGCCTCCCTCTGTATTCGAGGGAGGGCAGGTCCCCACACAGGCCAAGACAAGCCATGCTGTGGCTCCCCACTATGGGAGGCTGTGGGGCAGCCTCCGCCTGTGCAGGACTCCAGCGCTGGTGACCCCCAGCTCCTGCTCAACGCCACAGAAGCCAGGGCACCACCAGGAGAGTCAGGGCTGCTGAACTGAGAATTGTCTCCCACCTGGCAGCCCAGAATCCTGGAGAAGAGACCTTCATCCGCACCCACTTTCTCTCCAGACTTGCAGGCCTCCCGGCAGCTCCAGCAAGCATCTCGCGACCATGCAGCCAAGAGCCACATCCTGGGAGAAAGAACCCACCACCTGCAAGCCGGCCTGGAGGAGAGCTGGCACCTGCTGCGCCTGACCGAGCAGGAGCTCAACTCCACCAAGAAGGAGCTCAACTTCACCAAGGTGGCCCTTTGGCAGAGCCAGGCGGCCGAGAACCAGACCCGGTGGAAGCTACAGCGCCAGGAACTGCTGCTGGGCCAGGCCAATAGCAGCCTGGCTCTCCTGCAGAGAGAGAAGGCGAGCCTGGAGACCAACCTCAGCCAGGCCATCTCCTGCCGGCAGATTAGTAGGTTCTGGGCTCTGTCTGGCCTCCCCTCTTCCTGCCTCTTCCAGTGGAAAAGTCTGCATTGTTGGGGACCTTGGGGGCTTCCCTGAGCAGGAGGTGGGGTCTGGGTGGGTAAATCCCTCGTGTGGGGTGGGGTGGGGTGGAGGTTGCTTCTCCACATTTGCTAACTTCCTGGAATGAACTGCCCCCAGGTTCTGAGCCTGGTGTCACTGAGCACCTTACACCCCGTCCCCAAAGTTTCGGTTCCTCAGCCTGGACCAGGGGAACCTGAGCGTGACCAGCTCCCTCTTAAGCTGTTGCAAACACCACCTCCTTCTCACGGGACTCCCCAGAGATGCTGGTTGCACCCCCGTCCCCCTGGCCGACTTAAAGCTGCTTCGATGGCATCTCAGAGCAGGGGGATGGACTGGAGGGCGGGGCGGGTCTTGGAGCGGTGCCACCAGTGGCCCTGGGCAGGGCGGACCCGAGGAAGCTCCAGCGGACGCCGCTCTCCCAGTCCTGGCAGGTCCCCCTCCGAACCTTCCCTCTAGGGTGCTGCCCTCGTGGATGGACGCTGTTCCGCTGGAAGTGCCTGTGGGCATCAAGCGAGTGGAAGACGTGGAGACAGAGCAAGTTGGACTGCGAGCGGAGGTCCTCGCGGCTGCTGGTCCTCCCGAAGGCCTGGTCGGCCCGAGAGCTCTGGGAGGCTGTGGGCGAAGCGTTCACACAGGTGAGGAAAAGCGGACCAAAGAGCGGGGTGGGGGTGGGGGTGGATGTGTTCTGTTAAGGATATTAGCTGTTATTAGCTGTTAAGGATTAGCGGATGTGTTCTGTTAAGGGGCAGAACGTTTAGGTTCAATACCTGCCTCCTGCAACATATTCTCTAATCTTAGATTTGTAAACTCGGTACCATTATCTGTTACCAAGCAAACCACTTTATGTTTCTGTTTTCTCTCAACAAATTTTAGCCAATTTGACATAGGCTGAAATGTTTCAGACTTTGTTTTCATCAAGTAACAGAAACCATATCTAGAGAAATGATCAACAATGCTTAAGATACAGCAGGCTCCACCCAAACTGCGTTCTTTAGGTCCAATTATGTCAGCAAACACTACTTCTAATGGTCTTTTGGTTTTAAATCCATTCACTCGGTTTGCTTTTCTCTTGATTACAGGCATTACAATTGAGGTATCTATTACATGGTTTTAACTTTAGCCCTTCAGATAATTCTACTGTCTTTTTCAATACCTTAAAATTCATATGTCCTAAACATCGATGAAGTAAATGTATACATCCATCATGTGGCTTCTTATTGTCATAAACTGAGTTAGTATTAGCCACAATTGCTGGATTATCTCTTAATATAGACAAGTCATTTTCTAACTTTGCAGTAACACATTTACCATCCTTCTCAATTAAACATTTACCTCCCCTAAAGGTTACTACAAATCCAGCCTGTAATAATGATTTAACAGATAACAAGTTGAATTTTAAATTAGGTATATACAACATTGGCAAATGCTCATTAATAAATGAACAATGTGCAATACCTTCTCCAGCTACTTTCATTCTCCACCCATTGGCTAACGTTACATGTTGTTTGCTATTTTTCAGTTTTACAAACTTTTCTTTACTTCTAGTGATGGATTAAGATGCACCACTATCAACTACCCATAAATCATTGTTTACAGTAGTAGAGCTTGCTATAGCTAGATTAACATCCTTCTTGGTTCTCTTTTGATTACCAACAGTCATTTTCTTACCCTTAGTACAGTATTTAGCTATATGTCCCTTAGCCCCACAAGAAAAATGTCTTTTAACAATATAGGCAGTTGAAGACAATCTTTCTTCTTGTGGTTATCTCTCTCTTAGTTGTTTTCTTTCTTGCCTTCTTCTTGACTCTTCCAACAATCTTCTGGTTATGCCAATCAATGTTAGTTCATTTCTGGTCAAAACCTCCAGTGAAGAAACATAGTCGTCTTAACTTTCATCCAAAGAAGAAAGAATAATATAGACTTGTTGCAAACTCTGAAAAAATAAGTTCCTTCTCGTGTAGCTCTTGAAAAGTTCTCGTCATAAACTCCAAATGATCTAACATATCTCCACCTTTAAGAAGACTGGTTTTAAACAGTTTACATGTAAGGTGTATATGTGCACCCACACTATTATGAACATAAATTCTCTTTAAATTGTTCCAACGCCTAGCAGCAGAATCTTCACCACGAATATGGACTAGCTGTTGGTCACTCAGTGTCAGTCCAATTATGCAAAGAGCTCGTTCGTTATCCTGAACAAATTTAGCTATTTTCTTCTCATCTTCATTATCTTCTGGATTCCATGCAGTTACATCTGGTGGATTATTAACTACATCCCATAGTCCTTCCTTACGGAGAAGTAGATTGCATTTCATGGACCATGAAACATAGTTTGTTCCATCCAACCGGGTTATCACATGAAAGCGACTGAGAATGATTGTAGATAATAACAGTTCACATACAAACAAACTGGGTTTTGAGAATATTTTACTTTTAGTTTACTTTTACTTTCCAAGTCATACACATATAAAGTGAGATAAAGATCAGTCCAGGGATATTTTCCAATATAAAGTCTTCTTACCAGTTATAGAAAAATACAATAAAACAGATCTTCTTTAGTTTGATTCAGGAACACATTTCAATATAAAAACAGTCAATAAATATTCATATTTATTTATATATTTATATATTTATAGTTTATGAATGAAATATTTTTAAGCTTAGTTTATGTTTATAGTTTTTTGAGTTATAAGGAGTTAAAGACCTAGGGAGAATATGAACTCAATAATTTGTTAGCATATTTTAGTTTTATGTTTGTGAATGCTATACCCTGTGCCTGTTCTGGGAAGTCTAGGGAGGGGGGTGGGTGGGAAGGAGGGGAAGGGGGGGTGGGATGGAGGGAGGAGGGAGGGGTTGAGGGGGGAAGGGTGAGGGAAGAAAATGTTTGTATTTCCTATAAAACTTTTAAATAAAAAAAAATATTAGAGAAGCAATAAATAACCATGATCAAGCAATGATCATGCAGAGAGATCAAATATAGAGTTACAGCATATCAGCAGGTAAAATGGTGTAGTGTCCACACAAACCATAATTCAGCTCTCCTTAAGTACATTGGCTACAGAGCTCAGCTAATCAGGATGCATGATGATGCAACACAGTTTTTAAAGCTACATAATACTTTTAGCTGCAAACACACAATGTTGGTTTATATATTTCCTGACCAACCAGTTGAGCAATAACAATTTCCTAACATGTTTCATAAGAGTGACAGCCCCCCCTCACACCCCCAGTCTCAACGGAGCAGCACCAACCTATGCTTAGAATGTATGAGCAGAACTTTGCCTCTTCAAACCCTATAGAGTTCAAGTCTGTCAAGATCCATCTGGATCTTGAGCCTATCTCAGGGTGTTGGCTATTCCTGTCAGTTTAGTATCATCTGCAAATTTGGTGAGTTCCCCTTCTATTCTCTCATCTAAGTTATTTATGAAGATATTGAAGAGTACTGGGCCTAAGATGGAATCTTGTGGTACTCCACTGCTTATTTCCCTCCATGTAGACGTAGACCCATTAAGGACTACTCGTTGAGTACAGTGTGTCAGCCAGTTACGAATACGTCTGGTGGTGATGCTGTCTATCCCACATTTTTCTAGCTTACCAAGAAGTAGGTTGTGGTCTACTTTGTCGAATGACTTGCTGAAGTCGAACTATACTATGTTCACAGCATTTTGCTGGTCTGCTAATTTAGTCACTATGTTGAAGAATGAAATAAGATTGATTTGGCATGATATGTTTTTAACAAACCCGTGTTGACTGCTAGTTATTACTTTACTCGTTTCTAGGTGTTGAGTTCCTGGGATTCACCGCGGTTCTGGGTTGGACTTCTGAACAACAAGGAAACAGGCTGGACCTGGAAGTGGGTGGATGGTTCCCCCTACAAAGGGTGAGTGAGACTGAAGGGCCTGGTGGAGGCTGGGGGGAGTGGCAGAGGAGGCTGTCCTGGGGAAGCAGCCAGTCACTCTGCCCACTGGAGATCCTGGCTCTCCCTCCGGGTCTCCTGCAGAAATGCTTGTCTGCTGGAAGTGAAGGTGTGGAGGCAGCTCCACATCAGCAAAGGGGAGGGGGTGGCTACCCAGGAGGTGGCTACAGGCCCCTGCCAATCGCCCTTTGAAAGACTTTGGGGCAGGGAGGCCACTTTGAGGCGAGCTCCACCCCTAGATGGTTCAGCTCAGAGTGAACGCCTGAGGAAGCCATGCCTGCCCGGCTGCCAGCCTTCTAGATGAACAGAATAACAAGACTCGGAAGGTCTTCTAGTTCCACCCCTTTGCTCAAGCTGGAGACCCTCCCAGTGTTGGACTGCCCGCAATTTCTTACTTTTTTTTTAATACAAGTTTTATTACATTTCTTCTTTCATCATACATATTTTATGAACAGAGTGTTGACCGGGTCACATCTTATACATAATCATAGTTATAATATATTTTAATCTTCCCATTTTTTTCCAATATTCATCTCTTTTATATAATTCTTTATCACAAATTAGTCATTTTTCACCATATCTTATTATTCAACTTCTGCCATATTCTCTTTCCATAATTCTTTATCATTTTCAATTTTACTTACAAATAAGATCATTTTATGCCTTATATTTCTCCTCAGTTTCAATTATTGCAGTTATTTACCTTCTTTCTTCATTTCCGGAAGTATGTCTCTAATTCCTTTTTCCCAATCATTAGCACTTGAATTATTCATCTTAATTTACATTGTTATCAAAATTAATAATGTTGCTAAAGTACTTATTTTCACATTTCCATCTGCTGAGGTTCATCACAAACAAGTTCTATTCATTCTTCTTTACAATAATAATTGCTTACATGATTTCAACATTGTTATTCTCTTTACAATTGACATTTTAAATATTCATCTTAATTTACATTGTTATCAAAATGAATAATGTTATCAAATTACTTATTTTCACATTTCTTTATCATTTCATATTCAATGCTTTCACCTAAATAACATCACAGTATATCCTATAATTCTTCTCTTACCAATACAATAACAATTTAAGTTCAAGACTATCAAAATCACTATTATTGTTACAGTGTCTACTTTCCCATTCCCATTCATTAATCTACCTTATTATATACACTAATATTTACCTCATCATCATTCATCTTTAACCACTTTGGAAATTCGGCTGCTGCAGAGTTTGTGTTTCACATTCAGTAGAGAAAGAAAGAAATCTGTGAAGATGTTGACTTCGGGGTTTCTTCATAAGTGTCTTTTAAACATTCCAGAAGTGAAACTCTACCTAATAACTACTACAGCTCCCAAACCTACTATGCAATCATTCACGAAGGACAACTATCCTCAGTGGGATCATCATCTTCGAGTCACAGATTCATCTGCGAGAGGGCAGCCAGTCCTGAGGACCACCCACTGAGCAATGGGTACGCAACTCCCTTAATGAAGCCAACGGACCCATTCTGGGAAGGGAGGGACAAAGTGCACACTGGCAATACTGATTCTAAGCTAAGATTGAAAATGCCAAACTTGTTTAGTTTTAACCTTAGTTGGTTTCTCATGGTTTAATGTGTGGTATGGACCAGGGGTGAAATGTAAAATTTGTTACTACTGGTTCTGTGGGCGTGGCTTGGTGGTGGTGGTGGGTAATTTTTTTTTTTTAACTTTTCAAAGCATTTTTTCTAATGCTTTGAAAAGCCTCTGACGATCATGCAACTCAGCTGCGATCGTCAGAGAGGCTTTTTAAAAAATGCTTTGAAAAGCCTCTGATGATCCCAGCTGAGCTGTGCGATCATCAGAGGCTTTTTTGTTTTAACTTTTAAAAGCATTTTTTCGTCGGAAGAGGTGGTAGAAAAAATGCTTTTAAAAGTAAAAAAAAAAAAAGCCTCTGATGATCGTGCGGCTCAGCTGGGCATGGGGGGGGGGGCGCGCAGGGATTTTTTCTACCGGTTCTCCGAACCACCTGCCACCATCGCTACTGGATCAAATGATCCGGTCCGAACCGGGAGCATTTCACCCCTGGTATGGACCCAGCCACTTTGCTCAATTTTTGCCTCAGGGTACCTTGTGAACTCAGAACATGGGTTAATTCCGTGACCAGGATAAGCACATTACAGAAGGTGACACAAGGACTCTGGATCACATTGCCCCCCCCCACCCCCTTGGGTCAGGGTGCTGCAGAGAAAAATCCACCCCGGGAACCTCCTAGCAGATGGTCCCCTACCCTCTGCTCAGAAGGAGGGTCTCTTTCTCTCCCCTGAGCTCCATCTGACCCACCGGGAGCAATTTCTGTCCTTAAGAAATTCTTCCTGATATCCAGCCAAAATCTGCTCCCTGGAATTTGAAGCCCAAAATTTCTGTGCCTGGCTTCGGTCTCTGCCCCTTCAGGCCCCCCAGGCTTCCTTCTCCAGACTCGGCAAATCAGCCGCTTGCCCCCCAATCTCTACTCATTCTGTCGTCTTTCCCACCCCTCCCTTTTGCCCAAATCCTTCCTAAAATGGGGCTGCAGCATTCTGGAGCAGTTTGCCCGATGCAGAACCAAGAAGAGCAAAAACATATTTTGACTTTGACCTTCTGCTTCTGTCAACATAGCCCAGAACTGTCCTTGCCCTTCTTGCTGCCGCATCATAGCCCCAGCTTATGTTCAGCCTGTGTTCCACCAAGACCCCAGGCCAATGGGGAAGTCTGAACCGGTTTGCTGGCCGCGCATGTGAGCTAAGCACGCACTGTGCATGCACATGCGCAGTTTGCACCAAATGCGTGCTGCGCACGTATGCACAGTACTCACTAAAAGGAGGCTTGGGAAGGTAAGGAGAACAATGGGGAGGGGGGAATCAGCTGCCGTGTGCAATCTTGGGAACTTTTTAAGTTTTTAAACTTAAAGTTTTTAAAACTTTTTAAAGCATTTTTTACTACTGGTGTGGGTGAATAAGTAGTAAAAATACTT
This sequence comes from Pantherophis guttatus, assembly GCF_059756535.1. Taxonomy (NCBI): domain Eukaryota; kingdom Metazoa; phylum Chordata; class Lepidosauria; order Squamata; family Colubridae; genus Pantherophis; species Pantherophis guttatus. The sequence continues at coordinate 418,485 of NC_142064.1, forward strand.
TTAAAAAGTAAAAAAAAGATTCTGACTATCACAGCTGTGCCACGCAATCGTCAGAACCTTCTTAAAAAAACTTTTTTAAAGCATTTTTTTTACTACCTATTCGCCTGAACCGGTAGTAAAAAAATGCTTAAAAAGTTAAAAAAAAAAGTTCCAACGATCAGCTGAGTGACACATGATTGTCAGAACTTTTTTTAAAAAAACTTTTTAAAGCATTTTTTTACTACCTGTTCTGGAGAACCGATAGTAAAAAATGCTTTAAAAGCAAAAAAAAAAAAAAAAGTTCCGATGGTCGTACGTGACTTAGCTGATCGTTGGAACTTTTTTAAAAATATTTTTCTACTACCGGTTTGAGTGAACCGGGCTGAACCGGTAGCCTTTCACCCCTGCCCAAGACCCTTTTCATATGCAGTGTATTCTATTCAGTCCAGCTGCCCAGAGTGGTCTCCCTCACCTTGTTTCCCTCCTGATGTCAACATTTATGCTTTCTTCCTTCAAGGCTGTGAAGGGACTTTTGAGAGACTCTGCATCTCTTTGGACTGCAAACGGCCTGATGTGGGAGAACAAACTGGAACTGATCATTCGGAGCTGCAGCTGATGCTGGCCACCAGCTCCAGGGCTAGGATGAAGCCATCTTCCCAAGAAGTAGATGCGGGTGACAGCTGGGATCTTCCTCCTCCAGAACTGACCATGGGTGGACAGCGGAGGCATCCACAGGGGCTGCTAACCACATTGAAATGGTGGGCATCACCAGGGGGTCAAAGTCCCAGCCCTTTTTATGTGCTCGGGAGCATGCAACGTGCATTGCAGTCCTGCTCATGCTCACCATTTTGACACATGGTTCGTGGCCCTTGTAGGCAGCCCTTGAAGAGCAGCGCAAGGGAAGCTTTTCTCAGCTTTGCCCCGAGAAGGAAAACGCAAAGGCCTGCTGCACCTGGGCCAAATTGCAGGGGCCCCTCAGGAGGCCATTCCTGTAAGCCTCCAGAGCCTGCGAATCCAATAAATCTGTCCAACAAGGAGGGAATTCGTGCTTCATGCTTGCCGGGAGTATCTGGCGTGGCCTGAAACTCCCGAGCAGCCTCTCCATCAGGGTGGAAGGAGGCAAAGCCCACAGCATCCAAGAGGATGGACGCTTCGATACTGCCTTGTTCTTGTTCACAATCCTGGTGCCAAACCTGATTTTTTAAGTCTGTTCTGCAAAATTTGACCCATTTGTCAAGAAACCACAGGAAATGATGCCACGATGGGAATTAGAGGCTGGTCTCTGGTTTGCCCCCTGGCTGTTTTCACCACCACAGGCCCTAGAGCCTCACCCGCAAGGCCACTCTTTGGCCCTGGTGATCTCACCCACCATCTGTAGCAAAGCCCCTCCAGGTTTTAAATAGGGCAAATGGCATTCATAGCTCCTGCCCGGCTTCTGGCAACCACCTCTGATTTGCTGGTGTGTCTTCCTTCTGGCTAGGGATTATGGGTACTGGAGTACAATGCATCTAGGAAGATGATCTAGGAGCACCGCTGTTTTGCCAAATGACTGGCAGTGGACCTCTTGGCCATGAGACCCTCTGGGCTGGAGGAAGTGAAGGGTGGGGCGAGATGGGGCAATGACCTAGGCAGAAGGTGCCTTGTGTGAACTCCTCAAGGAATGCAGGTCAGCAGGGCCCAGTGCCAGCTCCCAGGATAGAGGCAGATCTGGGCCTAACCTGGGTCTGCCAGACACTCCAGGGTCCAGCATCAAAGTCTCAGGCCCAGCCTTCTGGGAGGAAGTGTGAGGCCACGAGAAGGATGGTACCAGGGATCTGCAACCTTAAACACTCAAAGAGCCATTTGGACCCATTTCCCACAGAAAATAAAACACCGGGAGCCACAAAACTCTTCCCATGCCTGACTATTTCTTGAGCGGCCATAAAACTAGCATATACAGTATAGTTGAATTAAACATTCTGTTTTCTTCTGAAACTTTTCTTTTCTTGGATTTATCCATGATTGGCCTACCAGGGGTTGAATTGTTCAATAATCGCATGCCAGCGGGGGTTGCACATTGGCGGTTGTGACACATATTTTGAGTGACAGGGAGCTGCAGCAGAGGGGTGAAAGAGCCACATGCAGTTCCAGAGCCACAGGTTGCTGACCCTGGTGTATACATATGCACACAGGTGCACTTTGTGTCTATACTTTCCTTGACTGTTTACCTGAAAACCTCTTCCCCAATAGTCTCTCTGTCGGATCTGTCCCAGCTTGAGCCCTCAGGAAAGAAAGACCCTTGACTCCATTTGTAGTGAAAGGTTTACTTTTACTAAAGGCCAGCGGTTACAGAGTCGCAAAGACAGATCTGAGGATTTCCTATGTAACCCCAGTAATTTTCCTTTCTCCCAGGCCTCCCCACTTTGTCCCAAAATGTTCAAATTAGGTATTTTGGCAACAATTTCACATGTTGGCATCTCTTTGGATGGGCGTTCTGCATTCCACTCCCAGGCTTGTTGTTCTGTCCCCGTACCCCACACGCACCCCCACAGACGGCCCGGAGTTAATAAGCCACACGACAAAACTCTTTGAAGATAAAGCTGGCAGCAACCCAGTGGCTAGCTGCCAATTCAGACTTTACTCACACAAAACAAAGATTAGACTGCAAGCACTCCGATAAAACAGGCAGAGTGTCAACAATACAAGGATTAATCCAAATGCAGTCCGATAAAGCAGGCAAAGTCCAGTAACGCAGAGATCATGGAGTATTTCCAGTTTTTGCTCGTCACAAACTGAACCGGCCACCATACCCACATTTATACCCTGTGGAGTGTGGTCCAGTGACTCAGCTAATCTCTGGCACACCTTCCCCTCTGCTGCGCATGCTTCTCCCTGCGCCTCTGTCGCGGGTCCAGCCAGCACTTATCTTCTTCGTCGCTGTCCACCTGTGGCTGCGGGGACGTGCTTGGCTCTGAGCCTATCGTTTGGCCTTCGGTGTCCTCCGGAGGCATTGCCAGAGAGGAGGTCCTGGAGAGGGAGGCCTTGCCAACTCCTCTCCCTCACTCTCAGAGTCTGCATCTGTCGATAGCCCAGGCTCAGGTAATGGAGCCACAACACTTGTGTCCTTGGTCAACAATGCCCCCCTCATCTGTGAGCTGATTCAGAAGGGGGGAGCGGATCTGGCGGGTATTACAGAGACCTGGTTGGGCCAGGAGGAGGGGTCCCCCTCGTTGAGATGTGCCCACCAGGTTTCCACGCATTTCATCAGCTGAGGGCCCAGGGTAGGGGTGGGGGAGTGGCGGTTATTGTAAAGGAAGGCCTCGATCCTAGGGAGGCCACTATACCTCAGATAGCCGGATGTGTGTCTCTCCTTGTGAAGTGGGGCCATGGGATGCAGGTGGGCTTGTTGATTGCGTACCTGTTGCATGGCAGCGGCCCTGCCCGACCTCCTCAATGTCATAGCCGGGGTGGCGGTTGATACCCCCAGGCTTTTGGTCATGGGGGATTTCAACTGCCATCCATCAGTGAAATGTCGGAAGTGGCTCGGGAGTTCATGGCTTCCATGACAGCCATGGACCTACCCAGTTAATTCATGGCCCTACTCACACAGGAGGACACACTCTGGACTTGGTTTTTGTCTCTGGACAGTGGTTAAATGGTCTAGATACAGGGGAGATAGCCATCGAACCCTTGTCATGGTCAGACCATTCTCTCCTTAGACTTGACTTCCTGACCGCTACACCCCACCACAGGGAGGCGGAACCGACCAGGTGTTTCCGCCCCAGGCGCCTGATGGATCCTGATAGGTTCCAAATGGAGCTTGGGCCATTCTCTGAGACTCTGGCTCACGACTCGACGGAAGACCTGGTGGCCGCTTGGGATAGGGCGGCCCCTGGTGCTTTAGATCGGGTCGTGTCTTTGCGGCCTCTGACCCGGCGCCGAATTAGCCGAGCTCCTTGGTTCTCTGAGGAGCTGAGGGAGATGAAGCGCCGGAAAAGATGCCTAGAGAGTAGTTGGAGGGCTAGTCGTTCTGGATCTGACCGAGCACTACTGAGGTCTTATATCAAGACCTACTTAGTGGCGATAAAAGCGGCAAAGTGTAACTACTTTTCCACTCTTATCGCGTCGGCAGATAATTGCCCAGCTGCCCTGTTTACCCTTCTCCACCTGGGAGCGCAGGAAGACCCCTTGCAAGGGTGTGCTGAGGATTTTGCACATTATCTGCACGATAAAATCGCTCAAATTCGGGACGGCCTGGACTCTGACTGGGTGGGTTCAGGCGGGGTGTCCGAGGCGGGTCTTGAGAATGTTACCTGGGAGGAGTTTGATCCTGTGACTCCCGAGGACGTGACAGCTCCCACAGTACCTGGATGAAACTGTCTATCTGGATCCGTTCCAGTCTGGCTTCAGGCCTGGGTACAGCATGGAAATGGCATTGGTCGCGTTGGTTAATGATATCTGGAGGGCTCGGGACAGGGGATGTTCCTCTGTTCTGGTCCTATTGGATCTCTCAGCGGCTTTTGATACCATCGACATGGTATGCTGTGGCGGCTGGAGGGGTTGGGAGTGGGAGGCACCATCTTATGGTGGTTCTCCTCCTATCTCTCTGACTGGTCACAGTCCGTGTTGGCAGGGGGGCAGAGGTCGACCTCGAGGCTCCTTGTTTGTGGGGTGCTGCAAGGGTCGGTCCTCTCGCCTCTTCTGTTCAACATTTATGTGAAGCCGCTGGGTGAGATCATCCTTGGATTTGGGGTGCGGTGCCATCTGTACGCTGATGACACTCAGCTGTACATCTCCACCCCAGACCACCCCAACGATGCCCTTGAAGTGATGTCCCGGTGCCTGGAGGCCGTGCGAGTCTGGATGGGGAGGAACAGGCTCCGACTCAACCCCTCCAAGACCGAGTGGCTGTGGCTGCCGGCGTCCCGATATAGCCAGCTGGTGCCATCGCTGGCTATTGGGGGCGAGTCATTGGCCCCCACGGAGAGGGCTCATAACTTGGGCACCCTCCTGGATGCACGGCTGTCTTTAGAAGAGCATATGACAGCCGTGGCCAGGGGGTTTTTTTATCAGGTTCGCCTGATATGCCAGTTGCATCCCTTTCTGGATCAGGACTCCTTATGCACGGTCACTCACGCCCTCGTCACCTCTCACCTGGACTACTGCAATGCTCTCTACATGGAGCTCCCCTTGAGGAGCACCCGGAGGCTCCAGCTGGTCCACAATGCAGCCGCGTGGGTAATTATGGGGGCGACATGGCGCTCCCATGTAACACCTCTCCTGCACGAGCTGCACTGGCTCCCGGTGGTCTTCCGAGTGCGCTTCAAGGTATTGGCTCTCATCTTTAAAGCGCTCCATGGCTTAGGGCCCGGGTATTTACGAGACCACCTTCTGCCACCAATAACCTCCCACCGGCCAATCCGCTCCCACAGAGAGGGTCTCCTCAGGGTGCCGTCGGTCAAGCAATGTCGGCTGACGACCCCCAGGGGGAGAGCCTTCTCTGTGGGGGCACCCGCCCTCTGGAACGAGCTACCCCCAGGGATACGACTGATCCCGGACCTCCGTACTTTCCGCCGAGCATTGAATACCTTCTTATTCCAGCAAGCCAGGTTGGCTTAAAATTTTAATGGGCTATTTTATGGGTAAAGGGTTTTAAAATTTGGGGAAGCCAAACTGATCTAATTCTGTTTTAATTTATTTTAATTTTTATACTGTATGTATTTTAATTTTTTTTTTAATTTGATTTATATGCCGCCCTTCTCCGGAGACTCAGGGCAGCTTACAATGCGCTAAGCAATTTTGGCTGTTCACCGCCCTGAGTCCTTCGGGAGAACCCTAACCCTAACCCTAAACCTAACCTTGGATTGTTCAACAATTTGTCTCTCCATGGCACCTCTGGTTCCTATCTTCCCATCCCCCCTCCCCACATTCTCTGGCAAGCTACCATCAAAGCGAAGCAAAGCAGGGCTGAAGGGATTTGATGGCAGATCTGACACTCTCCTAGTCAGATCCCAAGACAGACCCCCAGCAGCAGGCCCTCCTGATGCCCCCTGGCCCCCCAAACAACCTACCTACCTGGGTCTCCTGCTCAGAATCCACACCTTCCTCTTTCAGGGCAGGGCAGCAAAGATCCCCTGAGCTGAGAATGCCCCTCTCTGAGCAGCCGGGCTTCCTGCAGGACACGGAGGGGCCTCCGCTCTGAAAGGCGGGTGGGAGGCAGAAACACCTGCACAGACTTGGTGGGGAGCCACGTCAAGTCAGGACAAGCCGGGCAGGGCGCAGGGGCCCATTTCAGAGAAGGGGAAACTGAGTCACCTGCATGCAGATCTTGCTGGGCCCGACAGCAGAGGAGGCTGGTGGGATTCCTCAGGTGGAAATAATCACAGTCTTAGCCAATCCTTTCCACTGCCCTAAAGCCCACTGTAGCTGACAAGGGCAAGAAATTATGTTGCAATCAAATAGGTACATTTTAACAAAGATTGCTACTAATCTCCAAAACAGTCAACTGATCAATAGTAAAAGCAATTTCATGGACACCAGTCATTGTAAGGAGTAAAGAACAAAAGTCAAAGAAACAATTGGTCCACTAATGGAAAAAGATGGCAAAGAAGTAACAGGGAAAGCAGAACAGCTACATTCATACTTTGTATCTGTCTTCAGGCAAAAAGAAAACAATAACTTACCAAAAACAGAACCATAAATGACAGATTAAGAATGCAAATTAAAACATGCAAAAATAAGAGAACACCTGTCAGCTCTAGACAGATTCAAATCACTGGGTCCTGATGGACGACATCTCAGAGTGCTGAAGGAACTGGCAGATGAGATTTCGGAACCATTAAAATATATCAGGAATAGAATAGAGCTAGAAGGGATCTTGGAGGTCTTCCAGTCCTGCCCCCTGCTCAAGCAGGAAACCCTATACCTTTCACACACACACACCAACAAAACCCCTGATTTCTTTGAAAGTACCAAGGAACTACCTGAGGACTGGAAAAGGGCTGATGTGGCCCCCCACCTTCAAAAAAAAAAAAAAGAAAAAAAAGACAGACCCAGGAAACTACAGACCAGTCAGCCTGACTTCAATACCTGGGAAGATCTTGGAAAAGATAATCAGGCAAAAAATCTGCATACACCTACAAGCAAACAAGGTTATAACCAGAAGCCAACATGGGTTTGTCAAAAACAGATCATACCAAACAAATGTTATTTCATTCTTTGAGAAAGTGACTAAATTAGTGCATCAGTGAAATGCTGTGGACATAGTATACTTAGATTTCAGTAAAACATTTGATAAAGTAGACCACAGCCTACTTCTTGGTAAGCTAGAAAACACCCCAGAAGACAAGCTAAGGATCCAAAAAGATCTTGACAGACATGAACAATAGGCTCTATCCAACAACATGAATCCAACGTAGATAAAAGTAAAGTTTTGGTATGATAGCATGGGCACAAAATGTAGGGCATAATATAAATTTAGAGGAATGGGGAAAAAATAGGGCACAAAAACTGTAAATTAACATTGTTGACTGCATATAAAGAAAACCAGTAGAAAATGTTTTATAGGTGGCATTTAACACTGGTGAGATTGGCTAAAATGTACGCAAATATGAAATCCGACTGCTGGAAGTGTAAATATAAGGATGGAACATTTTATCATATGTGGTGGCAATGCCCCAAAGCAAAGAAATATTGGGAACAGATGAGATGGTTATAGGAGATAACAGGAGAGCAAATTGAATTTAAACCTGAATGATTTTTACTAGGAATAATTAATCAAAGGATAAAGAAGCAACTCCAACATATCAATTTACATATATAGCAGCACGAATTGTTTATGCCCAATATTGGAAACTTGAAAATATACCAGCAAGTGAGAGGATTATACATAAGATATTAGAATGTGCCGAGATGTATAAGCTCATGTTAGAAATAAAAGGCAAGGAAGAAACAGAATTTTATGAGGTTTGGGATAAATGGTATAAGTGGTTAGAACCGAGAAATAAAAATGTATAGAAATAAATGTAGATAACTGTAAGAGACACATGACACAGTACTGTTAAAAAATGCTTATTGTTACGTAAATTGGAAAAATAAAAAGTAAAAAAAAAAGTAAAGTCTTACTGTATAGGTAGAAGCTAGGTGAAACTTGGCTTAATGTCAGTAAGTGTGAGAAGGATCTTGGAGTCCTAGTCAGGGGTGGGTTCTACTTACCTTTACTACCGGTTCGCAGAGGGGCTGCATGTGTGTTTGCTTCACTCGTGCAAGTGCAGAAGCTTCTGCGCATGCACAGAAGCATTTTGGTGATGTCGGGGTCGGTGGGCAGAGCCTCCCGCCGGTTTTACTACCAGTTCTATAGAACCGGTGTGAACTGGGGGCAACCCACCACTGGTCCCACTGGACAATCACTGTTAGAGCTGCCACAGTTTGAACCTCTAAGAAAGAATGACTCTTGGCTCCATTTGTTGAGAAACGTATAGCTTTTTTAAAAAATTTATAAACTTTATTAAAACATAAATAAAACATTTACACAACATACGACATAAAGATAAAAAAACATTTACACAGGCTTATGCCTTCAAAGTGATCTTAGTCTGGCTATTCTCTGGGGCAGTGAGTGTGCGAGTGAATGTCCAAAAGTGAACCACAGAGTATCTGCATAACACTTTCTTCCACCCAGGTTGTGCTCCACACTTCTGACGGCTGGGTGCCAGCAGCAGCAGCCTCTGCCCTTCCCCGTTTCCCTTTGGGCAACCCCGTGCTGGGTTGTCTCCCCCCACAACCCTCAACTTCTGCTTTCCCAGCCTCCCTCCTGACCAGCCCTCAGGCTGTCAGCTGCAGTTCCTTTCTCTCTGCCACTCCACTCCACTCCACTCCACTCCACTCCACTCCACTCCACTCCACACACACACACAAACACATGCACGCACACAGAGTGACCACTGATGTTTGAGAGAGTGACCTATGCTGATCTGCAGTTTGTAGGAAGCCCCCTGGAGAAAAGCCATGGGGAAGGTAGGAACTAGCCAGGCTGGCCCTTCCAGGGCTCCCCCCATGCCTCCTTCCCCCGTGACCCCTGCTTGTCTTCCAGAGCTGGATGAAGGGGAGCTCACCTATGAGAACCTCCAGGGATCCAGGGCACAGGAGGAGCCCCCCAGAACTGGCCAGGGGGCCAAAGGTGAGTGCCGGTTCCTCAGTGCTCAAGCGGCCTTCCCCCCTGGGCCCTGGGGCTGCGTCAGGTGCTCAGCTCTGTTTAAGGGGTTTCCTTTCAGTGTTTGTGTGCCATCTGGATTGGGGGGGGGGTGGCACAGCAAAGCACGGCAAACCTGGAGGAGTCTTTTCTCTCCCTCCCCAGGAGAGTTAGGCAGGGACACCTTCTTCACACATGCCCTCCTTCTCCTTCACCCGGGGACTTCCCTGGTGCCCAGTCCCTAACCTGGAGGGCTCCTAAGGGGGCAGAATAGCCCAGGCATCCCAGTTTCCTGTTTTTTGCACCTTTCACCCCCAGCCCGGCTCCCTCCAAGCACATTCTGCTCTTCCCCACAGGCCAGAGTCTTCCTCAGGAGACTCCCGTGAGGGCAGAGGGGCCTGCAGTGGCCCAGGGGATCAAACCCCGAAAACAGCAGCCTGCTGCAAGGACACGAAGCGCCCTGGTCTCGGGGCATCAGGACAGCGGAGGTGGGCATGAAAGGGGGGCATGAAAGGGGGGCATCCCCTATCCTTTCTTAGGATGTCCTGAGTGGTGTGTTTCTCTCCAGGGTGGAGACCCCAGACCAGGTGGGCGGCCTTGGGAGTGCTGGGCATCAGCCTCTTTCTTCTCTCCGTCATCGTCACCCTTGGGGTATAATGTGAGTCCTGGAGACCCAGCCTTGACCGTCCCCCTGCAGCTTCCTTGGGGAAAAGGGGTGCCGTGATATCTGAGGGTGGCATGGATTTCTTCCTCCCACACCTTGCCCTGGCATCTCCTGAGCTCAGACCAGCCCACCTGCCCAGTGACTGGTCCCCTCCCTTCCTCCCTCCTCCCCCACCCCATGCTCTGGTTCCCCAACTGCCTCCTCTCTCCAGACGCGCAGGCCACTCGGCAGCTCCAGCAAGCATCCCAAGACCATGTGGCCGAGCTCAACTCCACTGTGGTGGCCCTTTGGCACAGCTGGGCAGCTGGGAACTGGACCCAGCAGCAACTGCAGCAACAGGAGCTCCTGCTGGACCAAGCCAACCGTAACCTGGATTTCCTGTGGAGGGAGAGGATGAGCCTGATGGCCAATCTCAGCCAGGCCTCCTCCTGCCAGCAGATCGGTGCGTTCCTGCTCTTCTTGGGAACCTGTGGGACTGAGTGGGGTGGTCTCTGCAGCCCCTTCCTGGCTGCTTCAGGTTTGCATGTGAGTAGGAAACAACTGGAAGGCTGCTGAGGGAGCCCCCCCCCCGCTTGCCAGCCGCAGCTGGGCTCTCCTGCAGCCAATCTGGGGAAAACCCAGACCAGCTGGGGGCGAGGGGGAGGCAGTGAGCCCTCTGCACAAGATGGCAGGCAAATATTTCACGGGGAAAGGAAGTGCTTCGGTGGGGGCAGCAGTGTTGCAAAGTGGGTGAGGCTGCATGCTATGGGGTGTGTGTCTCTGTGTTAGGTTTTTCTTTGAAGAATCTTCAAAATTATATTTAGATGTATTATATGACTGCTTTTATGTATTTCTTGCCTGCCAATGGGGAAGTGGAGTCCCAAAATTGGAAGAACCTTGTTGATCTTCCAGTCCAATGTGTTGCCCAAAGCAGATATCCTTCCTGAAAAATATCTGCTCAATATGCTGCAAAGACCCCCGGTGATGGAGCCTCACCTTCTGCCCGAAGAGCTCTCACAGTCAGGAAATTCCTCCCTGTCCTGAGTTCAGCTCTTTTTTATTTTTTATTTTTATTTTATTTATTTTGCCGAGTACATATTAGATAATATATATAAGTATAAGCATGAATTGAATACATAAAATGAATATAATTAACGGAAACATTAGGACAGGGACAGAAGGCACACTGGTGCTCTTATGCACGCCCCTTACAGACCTCTTAGGAATGGGGTGAGGTCAACAGTAGACAGTCTTAGGTTAAAGTTTTGGAGGTTTTGGGATGAGACCACAGAGTCTGGTAGTGCATTCCAGGCATTAACAACATATTTTCTGCAATCGAGTTTGGAGCAGTTCACTTTAAGTTTGTATCTATTGTCGTGTATTGTTGTGGTTAAAGCTGAAGTAGTCATTGAGAGGTAGGACATTGTAGCAGATGATTTTGTGAGTTATGCTTAGGTCATACCGAAGGTGGCGTAGTTCTAAATTTTCTAAACCCAGAATTTCAAGTCTGGTGGCATAAGGTATTCTTTTTGTGAGCAGAGGAGTGGAGGACTCTTTTTGTGAAATATTTCTGGACGCGCTCAATTGTATTAATGTCCGATATGCAGTGCGGGTTCCAGACAGATGAGCTGTATTCGAGAATTGGTCTAGCAAATTTTTTGTATGCTTCAGTTAGTAGTGTAATATTACCGGAGAAGAAGCTACGCAAGATTAGATTTACAACCCTTAATGCCTTTTTGGCAATGTTGTTACAGTGGGCTTTGGCACTTAGATCATTTGATATGAGTACTCCAAGGTCCTTGACAGAGTGAGGGTCGTCTACAAGGTCATGTCCACTTAGCTTGTATTTAGTTTTCTGATTCTTTTTGCCAATGTATAAGTCAGAGCATTTGTTGGTTGAGATTTAGAGTTGCCAATTTTTTGACCATTCTGACACAAAGTCAAGGTCTTTTTGAAGGGTAGCAGCATTGTTGGTGGTGTTAAATAGTTTAACATCATCGGCGAAGAGAACGCAGTTACTTATAATATGATCACAAAAGTCATTTATGTATAGTATGAAGAGTGTTGGTCCTAGAACTCTGCCTTGGGAGACACCGCTATTAACAGGTGCAGGATTTGATAGGGTGCTCCCTATTTTGACCACTTGTTGTCTGTTTGGCAGGAATGCAGTTATTCAATTATGGAGGGGTCCGGAGATGCCGTAGGATTTCAGTTTTAGAAGTAGTTTGTCATGTACCACTGAATCAAAAGCTTTAAAGAAGTCTATGTAAATTGCATCTATTGCTTTGCCCTAATCAAGATTTGTAGTCCATATGTTTTTGCAGTGTAGAAGTTGTAGATTACAGGATAATTTTTTTTCTGAAACCAAATTATTTATTAGAGAGTAGGTTGTTTGTTTCTAGGTGGAGGATAATGGATTGGTTGATGATTGATTCCATGACTTTGCAGGTGATGCAGCATAAAGAGATTGGTCTGTAATTTTCGACTAGGCTGGGGTCTTCATTTTTGAAGATAGTGATGACTGTGGCTAGTGACCACAGGTTGGGCAAGGAGCTGGTACTGAAAGATTTTTCAAAGATTATGCTTAGAGGTTCTGCTATGGCAGTGGAAAGCTTTTTTAAGAAGTAGGCACATAATCCATCAGGTCCAAAAGATAGAGATGGTTTCAGTCTACGTAGTGCCTTTTCAACGTTATCTTCTGTGAAATCTATTTGTGTTAGATTGTTGTAGTCATTAGTGGTACGACTAGGAAATGTTGGGCATGAGCCATTGCTGTTAACAAAGACTGAGCCAAAGAATTTGTTAAAGAGGTTTGCTTTAACTGCTTTATCATTGCATTCTTTACCATTAGGTCCTTTTAGGGTTGGGATGGATCTAGAGTCTTTAAGTTTGTTGTTTACAAAATTATAGAAGGCGCAATTGGATTTCATGTGCAGAAGGTTTTCTTCTTGTTTGATGTGGTAATTGGTGCATTCAATTTTTATTTGGTGGCATATATTTTTGTAGCAGCTTTTAAAGTTTGCTACATAGCCAGTTTTGTTTTTTCACCAGAGGGATTTTTTTTGGGATTGGAGCTTTCTTTTTGATATGGGTAATTTGTTTTTCCTGGTTTTGGTGGAAATTAGTGGTACATATAGTTTAATAACTCTTGATTTTGAGCAAGAAAATATTATCATGGTCTTTGGCAGTTTTACAGTTAGAGAATAGAATTTGCCAATTAAAAGATGAGAGGTCGGTGTCTATGAGATCATAGTTGGCTTTTTTGAAGTTGTAGTTGGGTATCCCATTATTATGGTGATTTTTGTAAGGGCGTATATTGAGACAAAAGTCTACCATGTTGTGGTCACTGTTGGAAAAGGGTTCTTTTATTTGTAGTTCATAAATTGAGTTTAAGCTGTTGCAGAAGAAGAGGTCAAGGCAGTTGTTGAGTCTAGTGTTATTAGTTACTAGTTGATCTAGAACTAGATTAGTAACAGCATTGTATAGGGTTGTATGGATGGGTTCATTTGTACATTCATTTATTGTCCAATTAATAAGAGGTAGGTTGAGGTCACCTAGAAAGATGAGAGGGTATGGGCAAGAGGCTGTCCATGTTAGTAGTGTAGTTAATTTGTTCACATGTGCAATGTCGTAATCAGGGGCTCTGTAACATAGTAAGAAGCGAAGTGTGATGTTTAAGGACAGTTTGCAGACAACAGTTTCCGGAAGAGTGAGTTCATGTGCAACTTGAATAATTTTTAGGTTTAGTAGAAGATAGCTACTCCACCATCTCTGCGGGTTTCGCGATCAGACCGGTAAAGGTGATATTCTCTTACTGTGATAATGGAGTCAGGGAGGGATGAGTTTAGCCATGTTTCACAGACAAATATAATGTCAAATGTACCAGTATTTAATAAGAGGAGAAGTTTGGGCATTTTGTTTATGATGCTTCTTGCGTTTATTAGTTTGCATTTAAGGTCAGTGGTGGTTGGTATTGAGGAAATAAGGGGCGTGCTTACCTTGTCTCCCTCTGTCTGGTGTCCATTGGCCATTCAGGCATTCTCTGGCTCTCCTCTCAGCGACTGGCCAGCCTCCACTCTGCCTGAAATTCAGGAACTGGCTCTCATTACCTCCCAGCCCTTGCCGTCTCTCTCATTCTCTAGCCATAACAGTCAAGTCTTTTCTAAACTTGGATCCCAGTTCTGGCTTCTCTTACTGGGAGTGAGTCCCACAGGCCAGGTTTAGTCCCTGAGCCAGACTCAGCTCCCTCTCGGGACCTCCCCACCCTCCCTGAACCTCCCATTAAACCTGCTGGCTGGGGCTGCGCACCATGCCAGGCTAAAAAGTGATTGTGTGAATGCTGCCAACCCCAGAGGAGACAGGCTGCTGGTGGAGCCCTCTTTCCTTGGGGAGGGATGGAGAACAATCAACCTTCGGAAGCCCAAGCCGGGAGTCCCCTTTGGCTGGTACCCGCTATACAACTTGCTTCAGCCGTCCTGTTGAGGTTGGGGCAGAAAAACGGGCCACTGATCTGTACTTGCGGCTGGGAATCGGCCTCTTCAGTCTTTAGTTGTGGGGTTGGTGAGGCATCTTGAGAGCCCTGGTGGCACAGAGGTTAGTGTGCAGCATTGCAGGCAAACTCAATGCCCACAGCCTGGAGTTCGATCCTGTCAGGGCTCCAGGTTGACTCTGTTATGTGGGGTGAATGAGGACGCAGCAAGCCAGAGTAGTTAGTGACAACAGCTCTTTATTATAGGGTGAGACTCCAGCAACTGACCAGGGGAGCCAGCTCCCTTTATATACCTTGCAGCTGTGGTGGTCAGCCAATCAGCTGAGGGTCAGTTAATTCAAACTTCCCGCCAAACAAACCTATTTACATAACACTCCTCCCCTCCCAGAAGTCACTTGGGGTGTTATCTGCATACAAAGTCTCTCAGGTGACTAGGGCGTGTTCGAGTCCTAGTTGACCTGCGCAGTTCAGTCGGAGGGGCGGCGTCGAGCAGGTCGGAGGGACTTTCTGTTTCTCCCTGCTCCGCCAATGAGGCCTCCGGGACCTGCTCGTGGGCGGCGACTTCTTCGGCTGTTGGGACTACCTCGACGGGGCGGCGCTGGATCCCAGAATCCTCAGCTAAGTCCCCCGCTCTACTCGGGCTAGTGGTCTGTGCTTCTGTTTGGTAGTCGTGGTCGGAGATGGGGTCGTCTAATGTATCGTCGGTGTCTGTGGTTACCCGTTTTCTTAATTGGTCAATGTGCCTGCGCCAAACTCTCCCGTCCCCCATGTCTACCCGGTATGACTTGGGGCCTGTGATTTCTGTGATTGTTCCGGCCTCCCAGAGTGGGCCCTGTCCATAATTTCTAGCGTGTACCGGTGTTCCTATGGTGAATTCTCTAAGTTTCCTCTCTCCCCCCTTGAAGACCTCTGGGGAGTAATTGGGGTTTAGTCTATCTAATATTCCCCGGAGTTTCCGCCCCATTAATAGTTCGGCCGGACTTCGGCCCGTGGCTGTACAGGGTGTGGAGTGCTGGGCTAGTAGGAACTTGTCTACCCTCTCCTGCCAGTCCCCGGGGCTTAAGCGTGAAAGGGCCTCCTTTGCTGACCTAACAAATCTCTCAGCCTGTCCGTTACTAGCCGGGTGAAACGGGGCAGAAAGGACATGTCTGATCCCAAGTCCCGCTAAGTAACCCTCAAACTGTGTTGCGGTGAACTGTGGCCCGTTATCTGACACTAGGATGTCCGGTAACCCATGTGTGGCGAATAACTGTCTTAGCTCTCTGATGGTTGCGTCGGTGGTAGTGGCCTTCATTAGCTTGATCTCCAACCATTTGGAGAATGCGTCTACGATGACCATGAAGGTCTGTCCATGGAATGGGCCTGCAAAGTCTATATGTATTCTGGACCAGGGTCCCTGGGGCCTTTCCCACTCCCTCACGGGTGCCGTTGGTGGATCTGATCTGGACTCTTGGCAGGGCTGGCATCTCCCCACCCACTCGGTAATGTCTGCATCCATGCTGGGCCACCAGACGTAGCTCTTGGCTAACCCCTTCATTCTTACAATCCCAGGGTGCCCCTCATGCAACAATGTTAAAACTTTTTCCTTTAAACGTGAAGGAATAACAACCCGATCGCCCCATAGTAAACAACCCCCTTGCATTGTCAACTCGTCCCGTTTTCCCGCGAACGGTTTAAATTCCCCGCTCCCAATTTTTTCTGGCCACCCCCTCATAACCCAACTTGCGACTGTCCGGATCACGTGGTCTTTGGTTGAGGCTTTCGCAACCTCGGCTGATGTGATGGGCCCAGAGTCCAAAACGTCTATCAGCAGGATGGGGATGCCGGGTGTGGGGTCTTCTAGGCTGTCGGGTAGTGGGCATCGGCTGAGTGCGTCCACGTTGCCCATGTCCGCCCCTGGTCGATGTACCAGGCGATAGGAGTATGCTGCGAGGAAGATGGCCCAGCGTGTCATCCTGGGCGAAAGTGCTGCCGGGGTTGGTCGATCTCCCGCGAGGAGACCCAGGAGCGGGCGATGGTCTGTGATTAGCTCAAAGTCCCTCCCGAACAAGTACTCGTGGAATTTCTTTACTCCCGAAACGGCGGCTAGGGCCTCCTTGTCGAGCTGGCTATAATTTCGCTCGGCGCTTGATAGAGTTCGGGAGTAATATGCGATGGGCGCCTCTAGGCCATTCGGGAGTCTGTGGCTCAGGACGGCTCCCACCCCGAACGGGGACGCGTCACATGCTAGAACAAGGGGAAGCGTTGCATTGTACTGAATTAGAAAACTCTCGGCTGATAGCAGTTTTTTAATGCCGGCGAATGCCCTGTCTTCAGCCTTCCCCCATTTCCAAGTGGCTTTTTTGGTTAACAGTCTATGTAGGGGTTCTGCTACTGTTGCCTTGTCTTTAAGGAAAATGGCGTAAAAGTTTAATAGTCCCAGGAAGGCCTGTAACTCTGCCTTGTCTTTGGGGGTGGGTGCTTCTCTGATTGCCCTGATCTTGCTTTCTGTGGGGTGAATGCCGGTGCCATCTACCCTGTACCCCAGGAATTCGACTGAGGGGACTGCGATCATACATTTGTTGCGTTTCACTCTGAGTCCTGCGTCTCTGAATTTCCTTAATACCTCCCTCAGTCTTTCTCTTAACTGGTGCTCGTTGTCGGCGGTGATGAGCACGTCATCGAAATAGGGCACCACCCCGGGGATCCCCTGTAGTAGCCGCTCCATGGTACTTTGAAACAGTCCGGGGGCCACGCTTACTCCAAATTGCAACCGGGTACACTTGAAGGCCCCTCTGTGGGTTACGATAGTCTGTGCCTCTGCGGTAGCGCCATCTACCGGCAGCTGCTGGTACGCCTGCGCAAGATCGAGTTTTGCAAAGATCTTGCCGGGGCCCAGGGAATGCAATAAGTGGTGAACGACGGGCACTGGATAGGCGCTCTGCTGCAGGGCCTTATTAATTGTGCATTTATAATCAGCGCATATGTGCACTGACCCATCCGGCTTGACCGGCGTAACAATTGGGGTCTCCCATTTGGCGTGGTCGACTGGCACGAGCACCCCTTGTTTGATTAATTTGTCCATTTCAATGTCTATTTTGGGCTTCAGGGCAAATGGTACCCGCCTAGGCTTTAAACGGATGGGTGCAACATTGGGGTCTAGGTTAAACGAAATCGGGGTCCCCACATACTTACCAAGCCTTTCGTCGAACACGTCCTGGAACTCCTGCATCACGTCTTCCTTCAGGGTGCTTCGAACGTTCCTTACTCCGGTGAATCCCATGCCTAGGGCTCTAAACCAGTCCATGCCCAGGAGGCTGGGGAGGTTGTCGCTGACTATGGTGAGGGGCAGTTTCTCGGTAAACTCCCCGTATTGGACTTGGAACTCGCCTCTGCCTTCGATGGGTATGCGGTTCCCTTGGTAGTCCTTCAGTCTGCGTAGCTGTGGCTGGAGCTGTCGCTTGCGTACGCTGGGGATGACTTTCTTCAGATTCTCCCAAGACATGATGGATATCGGTGATCCCGTGTCTATCTCCATCTGGCACTCTCGTCCCTCGATCTCGACCGTGGTGTAGGTCTTTTCTCCGGGCGAAGTGCAGGTCCGTGAAATGCGTATGGTGTAGGCCCCAGCGTCTTCAAATCTCGCGCCCTTCCAGTTTCCGCCATCTCTGTTGGGCCTTCGGTGTGGCGCTGGCTCGGATTGGGCAGTTTGGCCACGTGGTCTGTAGCTCTGGTGTGTTTTTGATCTACAGACTCTAGCGATGTGGCCCCTCTTCTCACAGGAACGGCAAACGGCGTCCCTGAACTTACAGTTTTGTCGTGAGTGGGACCCTCCGCAGCTGGCGCATCCGTCTCTGGGCTCCCTCCGGGCTGTGCGGGACTGCTCGGTGCGGTAGACCTCTTCTTCAGACTCCCCCTCGCTCGCGGTGCTTACGGCCTCTCGATGCACTGGCGCCGTCTTCTGCGTTGTTTTGGTTAGGTGGGAGCTCTTTAATCTCTCGGCGGCCTTTACCGACGACTCTTGCGCCCTGGCCTCGTCTAGGGCGATGAGTAGGGTCAGGTTTGACCTCGCAAGCAGCCTTCTCTGGAGCCGGCTATCTCTCACTCCGCAAATTAGTTGCTCTAGGAGCATCTCATCCAGGTCTCGGTACTCACATTGGGTTGCGGCCTTACGCAGGGCGGCGACGTACTCGCTGATCGATTCGCCCTCCTGTTGCAGCCGTTGCCGGAAATCGTAGCGCTGGACGTACTTCGATGGCGTTGGTGCATAGTGGTCTTTCAGCAGGGTCTGTAGTGTCGACCAGGAAATGTTGTGGACCGAATTCAGCTCCGACAATGCCTCGGCTGTGTCGAAGACCCTTGGCCCGCTGTGACTCAGGAACAGTGCTTTCTTCCGAACGTCCGGTAGCCCTTGCATGTCGTTTGCCACCATGAAGCACTCGAACCGTGACATGTAGGATCCCCACTTCTCTTCCTTGGGGTCGAAAGGCGCTGGTGGGGTGTAGGCAGACATCGTTTCCGGATTCTCCTGTGTTCCGCTCGCTCGCCTGGCTGGGTTCAGGATGTGGTCTCCGGTCCCTTCTCTGAACGTGGCTTCAGCTCTTTCTCTCGAGTGTGGCTTCAGCTCTCCTCTGCTTCTGGCCTCAGAATCCCACCTTCGTCGCCAATGTTATGTGGGGTGAATGAGGACGCAGCAAGCCAGAGTAGTTAGTGACAACAGCTCTTTATTATAGGGTGAGACTCCAGCAACTGACCAGGGGAGCCAGCTCCCTTTATATACCTTGCAGCTGTGGTGGTCAGCCAATCAGCTGAGGGTCAGTTAATTCAAACTTCCCACCAAACAAACCTATTTACATAACAGACTCAGCCTTCCAGGCTTCCAAGGTGGGTAAAATGAGGACCCAGATGGTTGGGGGCAACAGGCTGACTCTGTACACCGCTTAGAGAGGGCTGTGAAACACCGTGAAGCAGCAAAGAAGTCTAAGGGCTATTGCTATTGTTATTGCTTGTGTTTGCAGAGCCTTTCAGCACCCACTGTCAATCCAGCATCTCTTACTTACAGCCTTGAACAGCTGATCCTCTCCTGCAGGGGACCCAGTGCCCACCGAAGCCATCTGGGCTTGAGAAAAGCTGCCAGGCTCCTGCCTTTCCTCTGCAGGAATCTCCTCTCGCCCAAAGAGGGTCCAGGGCAGAGGCTGCCTCCACCTCTCCTTGTCCCTCCTGCCCCCTCCCTCCCTTGCCTCCTATTGTCTGGCCATCCTTCCTCAGCTTTGCATTCTCCTGTTATGCAAAGAAAGTGTAGGGGGCTATGGGGTGATGTGAGGGGGGCAGGGAAGCCTGTGAAGAACCAGGCATTCTGTCCATTGATCAGCTGGCTTCAAAGTGGCCTTTGGCTTGCAGAACTCTGTGGTCACCACCAAGGAGGCCACCCCAGCCTTGCAGGGAAGGGAGGAATGATGCCCTCCCTAAAGATGGCGAGCTGTTTGCCCACCCTGGTAGGATCCTTTCCCTGGGAAGGAGGAGGTGCTCCTGTTGCTGCTTTGCTCCCCCCTCCACACCCACCCCCCCGTGGCTCATGGACCTGTTTCTTTTTTTTCTTTTTTTGTAAAGTTTTTTTTTATTTTTTACACAAACACACACACACAAACATACAATGTATTTTTGCTGAATAAAGTATTCGGCTGGTTAACAAATTTAAATAATTTTTAGTCCTTTCAACTAAAATTACAATTTCTATACCTCCTTTTTTGCCATAACATTTATTTTCATCTATTTTGTACCATTATATTACCCTTAATTTTCATCTCTAATTTTGACCAAATTCCATTTTCCCTTCTATTCTATATTAAACCCCTTCCCATTATCATCTAATTTTTATATCCATCATCAAATTAATTAATTATGTGGTGTTAGTTATTTAATTCTTATATTAATAATAAACCCACTTATTTTATAATATACATTTCCTTAACTAATACAATCCAACATTTTAATATAAATCAATTGATTATATAGATATCTTTTTCATTTATATATGAACTAGAAGAAAAAAAAACATCTTAGTTGAATTTAATATTCTAACTATTATCCTCTAATCATATAGCTTTCCCCCTGTATTATTCCAAATCATCACTTAATCGTTTGTACACACACCACAAAAATGTTTCTATTATTATTTCAATTATTTTTCGATTCATTTTCACCATCATATGATTTAACAGTTCTTACTACAATTCATATTTCAATTTTAGTCATATACATCATATTCCTCTTTCATTTCTTTCCTTTTTTCCCTTTTCATTTTCATTTTTACCTTTTTCTTTCCCCTTTTTTCCTTTTGTGCCTTAAAATTCTGATCTCTCCTGTTTTGCCCTATATTTCCCATTGTTCCTCCTCTCTTTTCTCTTTTTTTGTTTCACCACTGTTTATCCCACTATTTATCCCAATATTATCATTTTGTATTTCAAAGTCCTGAACTCTTCTATTTTGCCCTATATTTCCTGTTATTTTCCACCCTTTTTCTCTCTTTTTTATCTTTTCACTGTAAATCCCCGTGTAATCATTTAAGTTCTTTATATTCTTTCTTTTTTTTTTTTAAATGCAATTTTATTGAATTAAGAACATATTACAATTCAAACTAAACGGTTCAGCAACGTGAAGTCATATTGCATATTTACAAGTGCGGTATCTAGTCAATTATCTAATCATTTATACAGTTTGTACAAAAATTCTTATGAGTAAAATTGATTACTGTTTAATTAAAGTACTATAGTATACAGGATTATCTAGTCGTTGTGCATTATTCCACATAAGTATTAACTTTTGCATTTAATTTCTAGCCACCTATACCACAAATCCCAGATCGCATAGAATTCTGAATCTTCCTTTCCGTTTAATACATACGTTAATCTGCACATTTCTGCGCAGTCAAGAATCTTATTGACTATCTGTTCCTCAGTTGGTCCTTTTTTCTCTTTCCAATATCTAGCATAGGAGAGTCTAGCAGCTGTAATAATATGGATAATCAAATATTTCTTGTCCTTTCCAAGTGTTTGTTTTAGCACTCCCAGGAGATAAATTTCCGGGAGGAAGTTAATGTCCTCCTTTAATATTTCTTGGATCCATTTTTGTATTTTTTTCCAAAACTTCCTCGCTTCCGGACACGTCCACCACATGTGATAGAAGGTACCTTGGGGGTGGCCACATTTCCAGCATTTAGGGCTTGCACTTGGGTAGATCTTGGCAATTCTAGATGGTGCTAAGTACCATCTATATAGCATCTTGTACTGATTCTCCTTATAACTTATTGCTCTTGTCAATTTGAGATTGCGGTTCCATATTTCTTCCCAATCATCAAGATTTATCTTTGATTTGTTTTTCCCCCAAGCAATCATTTGGTCTTTTAATATTTCTCCTTCTCTATCATATTCGAGAAGGTAGGAGTATAATTTAGCTAATAATTTGTTCTCACAACCTAGCCATACCTTATCGAAACTATTTGTCCCCATCTCTATTCCCTTTTCTTGTTTATCCTTACTAAAGCGGGATTTAATTTGTATATAGGGCCACCAATCAATATGGATCCCTTGCTCTTTTAGTATCTCATTAGGTATAAGGTTGCCGCTATTATCCAGAATATTTTGGTAAGTGACCATTTTCTCCCTGCCTAATGTATTTGGATGGACTAGAGCCTCCATTATAGATATCCATTTTGGGTATTTCAAATAATGTTTATGCCTAATTTCTTTCCATGTCTTCATTAATGTATCTCTAATTTTATGTTGGTGGAAGTATATCCCCGTCCCTTTTCCTTTGTCCCAGAGGTAGGCATGCCAGCCTCTCGATAGGTCATGCCCTTCCAGTTGTAGGATTCTCTTATCCCTTAATAAGGCCCACTCACGTAGCCACACTAAATTGGCCGCTTTATGATACAATTCCCAGACTGGAAGTCCGAATCCGCCCCTATTCCTTTTTTCTTGCAGGGATCGTAATGCAATTCTCGGTTTTTTCCCTCCCCATTAAATTCTTTATATTCTTTCTATTCCATCCTCCCTTCCTTATTTGTCTCTTTCTATCCTCTTTATTTTTTCCATTGTTAATCCCAATGTAATCTCTAAAAACCTCCTTTTTATTATTACTATCCACATGTTTAGTTACTTCTTCATATTTAATCACATTGTCTTTATCTTCTTTATTTTCAGCCTCTATATCTTGCTTCTCCATCTTCATTTCTTTGTCTGCTTGCGTATGCTCCATCTCAGCTTGTGTCCTCAGATTTTAATCCTCCGTGTAACATTGTAGTTATTTCTCTTATTTCCATTTTCCATGACAAGTAATCGATTTAATCATTTCTCTAATTTCCTGCGCCATTTTATTCTTTCTGAGTTACTATTATTCCGATTTTAAAAGTTGTATTCCTTTTTTTCCCCCAAAGTCAAGCCGCTTGCAGACAAAGAAATCCTCCCCAAAAGTTCTCATGGCTGTTATCTGTAAAGTTCACAATTTTCCAAAACAAAGACCAAGTTGCAATATTCCTTTTTACTCCTGAAGGTGTCTCTCTGCAATCCACAATTTTCGATTGTCTAACAAATATCCATTTTGTTTCAATCTACATTAACAATCTTACTTAGCTTCCCTTTTTCTTTTTAACTTTAAAAATATCAAATCAGTTTTATTTATTTATTTTTATTTTATTTAAATTTAAATTTATATACCGTCCTTCTCCCGAAGGACTGAGGGCGGTGAACAACCAAAGGAAAAAACATAAAAATACAAAATTTAAAAGGAATTTAAAATATATTAAACAATTTGGCCCAACAATTTAAATACCCCATTTAAAATTAAAATTAAAATTAGACAATTAGAAAAGTTAGGCCAGCCTGGCTTATTGAAATAAAAAAGTCTTGAGGGCCCGACAGAAAGTATGTAGATCCGGAATTGTCCGTATCTCTGGGGGGAGTTCATTCCAGAGGGCAGGTGCTCCCACAGAGAAAGCTCTCTCCCTGGGGGCCACCAGTCAACATTGTTTGACCGACGGCACCCCGAGGAGCCCCTCTCTGTGGGAGCGTACTGGCCGGTGGGAGGTTCTCGGTGGCAGAAGGTGGTCTCGTAGATATCCAGGTCCTAAGCCATGGAGCGCTCTAAAGGTGGTAACCAACACCTTGAATTGCACCTGGGGGACCACCGGAAGCCAGTGCAGCTCGTGCAGGAGAGGTGTTATATGGGAGCGCCATGATGCTCCCATAATCACCTGCGTGGCCACATTCTGGACCAGTTGGAGCCTCCGGGTGCTCTTCAAGGGGAGCCCCATGTAGAGAGCATTACAGTAGTCCAGGCGAGAAGTGATGAGGGCATGAGTGACTGTGCGCAAGGAGTCCCGATCCAGAAAGGGACGCAACTGGCATATCAGGCAAACCTGATAGAAAGCCCCCCTGGCCACAGCCGTCACATGTTCTTCTAAGGACAGCTGTGCGTCCAGGAGGACACCCAAGTTGCGAGCCCTCTCTGTGGGGGCCAACGACTTCCCCCAATAGTCAGAGATGGCACCAACTGACTATATCGGGACGCCGGGAATCACAGCCACTCGGTCTTGGATGGGTTGAGCTTGAGCCTGTTTCTCCCCATCCAGATCGGCACGGCCTCCAGACACTGGGACATCACATCAAGGGCATCATTAGGGTGGTCCGGGGTGGAGATGTACAGCTGAGTGTCATAAGCGTACTGATGGAACTTCATCCCAAAACCACGGATGATCTCACCCAGTGGCTTCACATAAATGTTGAACAGAAGGGGTGAGAAGACCGACCCCTGCAGCACCCCGCATACAAGGTCCCTCGAGGTCGACCTCTGGCCCCCTATCAACACAAACTGTGACCAGTCAGAGAGGAAGGAGGAGAACCACCATAACATGGTGCCCTCCACCCCTAACCCTTCCAACCGGCACAGCATGATACCTTGGTCGATGGTATCAAAAGCTGCTGAGACGTCTAATAGGACCAGGACAGAGGAACAACCCCTGTCCCGAGCCCTCCAGAGATCATCAACCAATGTGACCAATGCCGTTTCCATGCTGTACCTGGAACAGATCAAGATAAACCGCTTCATCCAGGTACTGGGGGAACTGTCGCACCACCACACTCTCAACAACCTTCGCCACAAAGCGGAGGTTGGAGACTGGATGATAATTTGCTAAAACAGCCGGGTCCAGGGAGGGCTTCTTGAGGAGGGGCCTCACCATCGCCTCTTTCAAGACGGCGGGAAAGCAATCCTCTCTCAAAGAAGCATTGATAATCCTCTGGAGCCAGCCTCGTGTAACTTCCCGGGAAGCCAGCACCAACCAGGAGGGACACGGGTCCAATAAACATGTGGGCGTGCTGAGTCTACCCAGAATCCTGTCCACGTCTTCGGGGGTCACCGGGTCAAATTCCTCCCAGATAACACTCCTGCCTCCATCACCCCACCTGCATCTACCCAGTCAGATTCCAAGCCTTCCTGAATCTGAGCGATTTTGTCATGCAGTTATCCGCAGACGCGATAAGAATGGAAAAATAATTTAAACTTTGCCATTTTTATCGCCACTAGGAAGGTCTTAATATAAGACCTCACCAGTGTTCGGTCAGATTTGAAAAGGCTAGCCCTCCAACCGCTCTCCAGGTTTCTTTTCTGGTGCTTCGTCTCCCTCAGCTCCTCGGAGAACCAGGGAGCTAAGTGAGATGGGCGCTGAGTCAGAGGCTGCAAAGGCATGACACGGTCCAAAGCTCCAGCGGCCGCCCTATCCCAGGTGGCCACCAGGTTTTCAGTCGAGTCATGAGCCAGAGCCTCAGGGAATGGCCCAAGCTCTGTCCGGAACCTATCAGGATCCATCAGGTGCCTGGGGCGGAACCACCTAGTCGGTTCCACCTCCCTGTGGCAGGGTGTAGCAGTATGGAAGTCGAGTTGAATGAGAGAATGGTCTGACCATGACAAGGGCTCAATCACTATATCCCCTATATCTAAACCATTCAACCACTGACCAGAGATAAAAACCAAGTCCAGAGTGTGTCCCCCCGTGTGAGTAGGCCCATGAACTAACTGGGTCAGGTCCATGGCCGTCACGGAAGCCATGAACTCCCGAGCTGCCTCAGATGTTTCACCGACGGATGGCAGGTTGAAATCCCCCATAACCATAAGTCTGGGGGTAACAACCGCCACCCCGGCTATCACGTCGAGCAGTTCTGGCAGGGCCGCCGCCATGTGGCAGGGAGCCAGGTACGCGATCAGCAAGCCCATCTACACCCCATGACCCCACTTCACAAAGAGGGACTCACATCCGGCTATCTGAGGTACAGTGGCCTCCCTCGGACCTAGAGCTTTATAGTCCAGTCCGAATTTAAACAGCTCTTCTCACCTCTTTTTTCCTTTTTTCCTTTTATTTATACAACACTTCTGTTATAGGGCTTATTGTCCATTCTCTTTTGTTTTTCTTGAAATTCGAAAAAGAAAGGGAAAAAAAGGATCTATTTCTTTCTTTCTGATCCTTTAACCAATCTTGGGGCAATTTCTCTAGATATTTAAAATTTTCCAAATTATTTCCAAATAATTTTGTTCAAAAGTCAATTTTCCATCAGGTTTTTGTCCCTTTAAGATTATGCTTCAAAATCTTCTTTTCTTCCCCCTGTGCTCATTAGCCACTATTTTATCGCTAGGGGTCTTAAAGTTAAAAATTATTTTCCTTATTGTTGTTTCAACCGTGGGTTGGCTGTCACTCACCCAGCTTCAAAAATCTCCGTTTCATTCATCACTCCTGCTCAATGCTTAGTCCGGTTGCCCCAGCTTCGTGAGAGCCGCAATGGCTGCTGTCCCCCACTGCCGAGTCATAGAGAGTTTCCTATGACCTTCAAGGAACTTGCCTGTTCCTCTTGGCCTTCCAAGGAGCCTCTCCTTCTTCCCCGTCCCTACAGGACAGTTCTGGTCCGAAGACCACTTGGCAGCGGTTCGTCAGTCCGGGTTTTCGTGGAGCTCATCAGAGCCCACTAATTCCCTGACTGTCTTGCTGCGATGCTTCCGGTCAAATCGCTCACAGACCTGTTTCATGTCCCTCCTGGCTGGTGGGACCAAGGGGGGCAGCTGGCCAAGGGGAGCCGCAGGAGAGGTGCATCTGTGGCCATGCAGGGGGCCTCATCAAGCAGGGGATGAGCGCCCACGGCTGGGGCTTCTCCATCTCTCACAGGGCTCTACCCAGAAGGACCGGGAGGGCCACCGAGATGACTGGCCTGTTCCTCTAAGGTGGAGGGAGAGGAGGAGGAGCCAGGGACAAAGAACACAATCCAAGAACTGAAATCCTGTCTCCAGAAATGGCAGCTGCTTTAGTTCTTCTCCACATCCGGCAGCAGGGTGGGCTGCTTCACCTGAAAACTGCTACAAAGCAACATCTCAGGAGCTGCGGGTGTATTTCTGAACATGCCGGAGGCCAAGAATCCCCTTCCAGGGAAGCCCAGGTTCCTCAGCTCTTCCCCTCTCCAGAAGGTGGGGTGCAGGAAGAACATGGTCTCCATGGAAGACCAGAGACCTCCGGCTGTGATGGCTGGGGGGAGCCACTTCTGGGTTGGTCTGGCCATGAGCAAAGACTTCAGCACTAGACCAGAGCAATGTTCCTCTGACCTGTGGCCTCTTCTCCAGGCTGCTGTTCCCCAGGATGGAAGCTCTTTAGATGGAAGTGTTTGCGGATTTCTGATAGACCGAAGACTTGGGAGGGCAGCCAACAGGACTGCAAAGGCACTTCCTCTCACCTGCTTATTCTGAAAACATCCTGGGATGCTCATGATGTCTGGCCCCCTGCGGTGAGTACCAAAGGCTTCCTGGGCAGGATTAAGGCTACAGGCAGGCAGCAAGTTGAAACCAGAGAGGAGATCAGGGATTTCTCCAAACCATACACTGATCCTTCCTTCAATACATAGAAGATAGAAATGGTAGATGAGATGGATAGATTAGATAGATAAATGAGTTAGATGAGATGATGATAGATAGATAGATAGAGATAGATAAATAGATAGATAGATAGATAGATAGATAGATAGATAGATAGATAGATAGAATACAGAATACAGAATACAGAATACAGAATACAGAATACAGAATAACAGAGTTGGAAGGGACCTTGTAGGTCATCTAGTCCAATCCCCCCCCCAAGCAGAAGACCCTACACCATTTCTGACAGATGACAGACAGACAGATAGATAGACAGATAGTGTTAACATTCCAGAATAACCCAACTCCAATTAAAAACTCCGAGACAAGCATTTTCTCAAAGTTCCATTTATTAGAGTAGTTATACTGGCACATCTGGGAAAACCCGAATCAGAGAGTTCCAGGTTTTCCCTCAGTAAATCAAAACCCCCAAATCCATTCCCTGCATCCATCAGTCCATCACATGGTCCAATCACCATCCATCCCATCTTGAGACATCACTCCAACCACTCCTTCTCCAGATGCAGGACTGTCATGACCTTGACCGAAAAGAAGAATGCTATTTTGTCTAACTAACATTCTAACATTCCCTCTACTAAATCCCCCCTCCTACTTTCCCACACACAAGAAGGTGGCAGCGTGGAAGCTTCCGGTGCTAATATGGCTTCCAAAGCTGACAGACAGACAGACAGACAGACAGACAGATACCGTGTTTCCCTGAAAATAAGACCATGTCTTATACTTTTTTTAAACCCTGAAATAAGCGCTTGGCCTTATTGCCATGCGCTCAAAAGCTCGATTGGGCCTATTATCAGTAGATGTCTTATTTTGGGGGAAACAGGATATAGAATAACAGAATTGGAAGGGACCTTGTAGGTCATCTAGTCCAACCCCCCAACCAAGCAGAAGACCCTACACCATGTCTGACAGATGGCAGATAGATAGATAGATAGATAGATAGATAGATAGATAGATGATAGTTATTATTATTATTATTATTATTATTATTATTATTATTATTATTATTAGATAGATAGATAGATAGAGAGAGGTAGGTAGGTAGGTAGGTAGATAATGAGATAGATGAGATAGGTAAGATAGATAGCTAGATACCATGGTTCCCTGAAAATACAATCTGCCCTGAAAACAAGCCCTAGCTTGATTTTCATGCCTGCACCTTGAAAATAAGCCCTATTTAAGCCCCGCCCACCATCTGTACAAGGTGGGGTGGGGCGCAGGCATAAAAAACAAGCTAGGGCAGGGGTGGGAGGGTAGAGAAAGAAAAGCAGATGCAACAGAGACTCTGGCTTGTTTCTCTCCCCCAAACTCCACCAGAAATGGGTCTTCATGAGGCTTATTGTGGTGGTGCAGCCACCAGCAGCAGGTTGTCATGAGGCTCATCATGCACGGCAGGACGCCGCAAGGTTTGTTGTGCCGCTGTATGTGTGAGCAGCTGCACCGGTGTGACGAACCTCATGGCGGTGCCACCAGTCATACGCACGACAACACAACAAGCCTGGCTAGCCACTTTCTTCCACATTCACCACTTGTTGCTCTCCCAATCTACTGATGGATTCTATTTCCCCCACCAAGCTAGCCATAGGACCATGGTCTCGGTCATTCCAGGAGCCACAATAAAATGAATAGTCTCCACCTGGGTCCCAGCCCTGAGCTCACTGGCTCCGTTAGGAAAGTTGCTGGTGTCCCTCCCATAGGTGAGCCATATAACTGGGAGACCCCATGGGGTGCCTTAACTTCCTCAGCCTAGTTTCTCCATTGTCTGAAGGCTAATTAGGCACCAAGTGCATCCCAATCCAACAAGGCTGTGACCACCCCCCTTACTCCTGAGGAGGGCATCAAAGTCTCCACCCGGGCTTCTCCCTCTTGGTAGTGGTTGCACTTCCTCTCCCTCCACAGGGCGCTGGGTGTCTCTCGGGCATTCAGCAGGACCGGTTCTCATGCACAACATGCTCCCAGTACTCCATCGGGTCGAGCTCCACATTTGTAGCTAACTGGTACCCCACTCAAAGGTCACAAGGCACCCACCGGGGCAGGCAGTTGTGAGACATATCTTTGTTCAGCCCCTCCCGGAATTGGTAGACCAGCATATGCTTGGCCCAATCTCTCAGGTGAGCCACCAAAATCTTGGATATACTCTGCCACCAACCACTTGCCCAGCTGTAGGGAATGGAATGGGAACGGGTTTCGGCATGCAACTGAATCTGTCTCACAATGCCTGCATGAAAGCATCCAGGCCTTGCAGCTCCAGAGCCCCCTCATTGTAGAGAGACCCCAGCTATCCTGTTGCATCCACCTCCAGATTCGATGTAACGGCATGAAGACCCGGATTGTGGGGGCAATAAACTGACTTTGTATATAAAAAAAGAAAAAGAATACCTCTTGGGGGGGGGGGGGCGAAAGCCCTACTAAGCAGGTATATACAAAAGAATGAAGGCTATTGCTTAACACATTGTAAGCCGCCCTGAGTCTCCGGAGAAGGGCAGCATATAAATCGAACCAATAAATAAATTGACCCAGGCATTCTTCCGGGTACATCCCTCAATGGTGCTCTATTTAGTTCCAGACTTAAGTCAGGAAGTAAGCCAAGTTGTTGGGCTGCCCATCAAACCAGACTGCTAGGGGAGGTGGCGGTCAGTCCTTTCACACTAGGACGTATCCAGGAGGCAATCTCACGGCAGCCAGGGGTGCTTGAACAGGAATACCTGTTCCTAGGGCTGGGGCTGCCTGCACCTGCCTCCCCAATGGGATGTCAGCAGGGATGGGAGCCACTGGACCTTGGTGGGGGACTCCCACCGCCCCAGATGGGGTTGGCACCATCAACTGCGGGGAAGGGAGGAGATGGGGTAGGCAACAGTTTCATGGCACCTGTCCCAACACTCACGATCCCCGCCCTTAGTGAGGTGGCTCTCCAGACCTCCAGCCAGCCGAACTTCTCCCTCAGCTGCTCCATCAACGGACTGCAAGCATCCCACTCGGCTGCTCACCTAGCCTTCCACTTGCTCCCCCGGTTCACCATGACTCCAGGAGGGATCGGTTGATCCTCTGCTTCCGCCACCTTCCCCACGTGACTTGCCCACAGGTCCTTGGGGCCCAAGTAGAATCCTTCCATCTCTCTCCCCCCCTTGAGCATGAGCTGTTGCTCCAGGTTCTCAGCTCTCTGATGATGTGTGTGCTGGCAGCTTGCATCCTGGCTTTGTCTTGGACTGCTGGCGGGGTCTCCCTAACTTCGCCCTCCCTTTCCATTCCTTTCTTGGTTGCCGACATCTCGAAACTACCAACCTCCTGGTGGAGTCCAGGTAGGCAGCTACATGGAGAGCTGGTTCAATGTCAACTGTGCAGTTGGCGAATCCAGAAAAAGAAACTCCACATTGGCACAGAAAGCGTAATTAGTTCTGGGTTTCCCACACAAAAACAAGCATAGTTCATTCTGCCTTTCCCCACAAGCCACCCACAATGCTAGTGCCAACCTTATGCTTTCACTCTGTACCTCATCATAGTGGACATTTTTCCTTTGTGAAAAACCTTGTGCCACTAACCTTGCCTTATACTGGACCTCATTGTTGGGCAGCACTTTCTTTTTGTACACCCATTTACATCCTACGACTTTGCAACCTTGTGGCAAAGTCATAGATGTGAACACTTTATATTCACCCATGGATTTCATTTCTTTGTCCATGGGTTCTTTCCACTTCACTTGTTCAATTCTGGGTAATGCCAATATTTCCTGATAGTTTCTTGGCTCATACCACACATCACACACCTTTACTTCACTAGCAGAATACCTGTCAGGTGGAATCCCCTTGTTCCATCGCTCTGACCTGCGTGGGCATTGACGGCTCTTGCGTTTCAACCCTCTCTTGCTTCATATCTGAGTCATCATCTTCTCCTGACTCTTTTTCTTGTTCTTTTTCAGCTTCTCCTCCCTGAATGCTGACACCGTCACTAAGTGTGTTACCATCACTAAGTGGGCCACCATCACTAAGTGGATCATTCCCAAAATTGGCATCAATTCTGTTCCAGTTTTACTCTGCAAAGCCAGCAGACCTGGAAATGACTAATCTCTTGCTCCCATGGCTAAAGCGATAGCTCTTTGAGCCAGGCTCATAGCTTGTAAACCTGAGCTTCCTAGCCTTTGGTTGACCTTTTCTCCTGATTGCTTTTGGAATAGGCCCCCACGCATTGCTTCCAAACACCCTTAGATGTGCCAGAGATGGCTTTCTCCCATATAGCACTGCATATGGAGTATCATTAATAGAGGAACTCCACAGCCTATTGATTAAATAATTAGCAGTCAACATGGCTTCACCCCAATATGACCTGCTCAGACCAGAATCCTCCAGCAGTGAGTCCTTCATCATTTGTAAGACTCAATTACACCATTCTCAGTTGCTGTGTCTGTCTATTAACCATCTGTCTCTCCTATTACAATAGCTAATTTTTCCAACAGCAGCTTGTCCATCTGTTGTTTCTCTTCCTTGTAAACAGTCTTTCTTTAAATGAGTCTTATCACCACCAATGAAACACCACCGTTGTTCCTGTTCTTTCTTTTTAGAAATTCTTTGCTGGGCTGTAATCCAATTGTTCTGTTGCAAGCGGCTAGAATGCTTGGCGCAGACAGATAAACTCCACGGAAATGGTATCATGCAGATTACTTTTATTCTTCAGGCATTCTCTAAACAATAACTCACAGTCACTGAAGAGATTCTTCTGAGGTACACATAATCTATTTCCAATTCATGTAGGTGAAACGAGGTAGTTTGTCCCCGTGTTGAGAGAGCAAACAACTCCCAGTTGGGCTGAAATTTAAAAACCCCGCTAATCTACACATAGCAGGTTAGCCCTGCAGCCAGTCAGAAGTCTGACCCAGTGGCCAATCAGAAATACAGATGTGACCACGTGACATAAAACTACATTTACTGAAAGCAATCCCTTAAAGGGATGGTTCTTAATTTCTAAACTAACTACTTACTCTAACCAGCACACCAATCTCTTCTGTTACTCTGGTCTCTGCAGACATCCTGTCTGTTGCTTTCCTCTCTCTGCTCCTTGGGCCCCGACCTCAGGAATTTCTCCTTGTGGCTTCTTCTAAAATGGTGTTTGTTTTCTTCAGAAATTAAACAGGCTTTAAGGGCTTCCATACGTAATTCCTGTTCTGGTTTGCATTCAAAAACAGCTGAAACAATGTCCCATGTTTAATCAAGACTATTTAACACCAACAGCACTTTCTGAGATTCAGGAATCTGAATTCCACGCTGTTCTAACTCAATAAACAGAGTTTGCATGTGCAGCAAATGCTTCTCTACACTCTCTTGTGGTAGCAGCTGGGCTCTATACAATTGTCTCGATAATTGCACAATATTGCATGCTGATGCACTCACATGTACACTTCTCAATTTCAGCCAAACTTCCTTTGCAGTTTTTAAATCAGCTATATTCAAGAACTGTTCATCTTCCAAACTTAAAATGATGTAGGCCAGTGGCTTATCATGCTGCCGTTGATCTGCAGCTGCTAATGGCCCCTGGAGTGGATTAATAATAATATCCCAGAGCCTTCAGGAAGCATTCCATTTTTGTAGCCCAAATAAGATAATTCTCCTGTCCCAATCGAGGCACAGAGCTCTCCTTGAAATCAACAGCCATCCTGCAAGCCTTCTCAGCCTTGTTCTCTTTTGCTTATAACACAGGCTGTCCCTCAGCTTGATTACAGTTCAGTCTTACTGTGTGCTTGGAGTGGCTGGGTGTGCTCTGGGCCCATAACCTGTCTGAGTTTGTAGTGATCCAGCCAGCACACCTGCAGATAATTTAGCAGGATTCATTATACAGAAGAAATTTCTTTATATACAAGAATATTGTCATGGTAAATGTCTAACTACAACATCTCCCTGATCACCCGGCCCTGCAAGGGTTAACTGACCACATATCCCATAACCCCTGTAACCACTCCTTACCTCTTTGCCCCTCCTCCTGGGTATAATAGCTCCGACCACGAGGTCCACATTGTATTCCAGATGTATACCTGAAAGGGAAAGGTACAAGGTCAGTGACCTCCAGTACCATTAAATCTACAATAAAGCTACAAAAAAGAATTGAAGTCTGACTTTGAGTTATTGGGCTAGATCCAGCTTCTAACAAAATGGTAGCAGAGGATGGTTGCCCATAACTCCAGATAATGACTGAACGCAACATCTACCCTGAAGAAGCAGTCAGAGTACAGACCAGAGCTCTCACCAAGAAGATGGCTGAGAAACTTGCAACCAAAGCCACAGCCATGGAGGAGACAGAAGCTGGAAGCGAGCAGGACTCCAGCCTGAACTCACAATCAGATGAAGAGGGGCCATCCAAGGAAATCACCGCCCTGGAAGGAGAAACAGCACAGAAAATGAATAAATTCAAACTCTCCATCCTGAAACTGATGGAGGCAAGCAGCAACAAAGAGAACCTCATCGCGGACCTTCAAAGCCTCTTCGAGCAGCAAGAAGCAGCAATTGAGACCCCAAAGACCACCGAGAGAGAAAAGCTAGCAAAAAAGGGTAAGCCACCCCAACCCGAAGATCCTAAGCTAGCCGAATCCATTTCCGTGCCCTCTTCCCGGCAGCCATCTTGGGACGAGCACCAGCCAATGGGATGCCAGGATTTGAATCCCTTGGCGCGAAAATGCCCGAACCCCGAAACAGACGAGGGGGACTCAGAAAGCGACAACGAAGAGCCCAACTCTGAAAGCGAACACGAAGAGATCACAATAATTAAGAAAAAAATGCCTACCGATCTCGAGTTGCAAAAGGCAATCGAGACCATCACTGCTGCCCTCGGCTCCGCTTTCGAGCCTCCTGCAGCACTCAAAAAATCGAAGAAAAATCCTGGAAAACACAAGAAGGCCAGGACAACCAACGACGACCAGGCGACTGAGCCACAGCCAACCAAAAACACCGCGCACACCAACAGCCGGCACAAAAAACCGCCCACCTGCAGGAAGGATCAACCGCAGGACTCGAACTCGCCACCCGCTACACCAACTACGCGAGGCCCGAGGGAGAAGAGAAGAACCGGCTACTCACCTGCGCCACGACATCCACCAGGCCGATCCACGCGACCAGGGACCAGCGACCACGAGGGAGGATCCACCGCCGCCTCCGCCATCACCGCCGAGCCGCTGGGTGCAGGGAATCCTCGACCTACGACCTCCGCTGCTGCTGCGCCGCCGACCCGCAGAAGTCCTTGACTTATGACCGCGTTGCCTCCTCACCTTCTCCCCTTCTTCGCCGGGGATTCAGCCATCCAGCAGTGGTGTCCACCTTCAGGAGGAACCTTCGGACCCACTGGGGGTGGGTCCAGCCTCCCGCTGACAGGCCTAGGCCTAGGCCTGGGAGCTCCAGCAACAGGAACCTCACCCGATGGACTCCAGCGCGGAATGAGCTTCGCGCATGCCCAGTACCTGCCTGTAACAAGAGAAGCAAGCTACATAGATCCAAGCAAGTACAGAATGGCCACAGACATCCCAAAGCCTTATTGTGAGTTCAATCACAGTTTGGACCATGGACAGCTCCCCCCAGTAAGTAACCCTACTAACATTTCTGGGGCAAATTATGCCAATTTGCCAAAATTACAGTTAGATGGGGGTAATGTTATAGAATGGAGTCAACAATTAAGAATTGCTCTCATGAGAGAGAATGCACTGTTCCTAGCTAACAGACCTCCCCAAAAGCCCTGGTCACTGGAAATTGACTGTATTCATCACAGGGCATTTTGTATCATGTTAACCTCCATTCCATCTGCTATGTATCCGTCTACTGAGGACAATCTGACTGTTTATGATGTTATGCAAAAACTATGTAACCTGTTTTATAGCCAGAGCAGAGCCACAACCACTAGAATATCTAGGGAGTTCCACTCCACCAAGCACAAGGCAGGGGTCCCCATGAGTGAGCACATTTTAAAGATGAATGCTACAAGGGCAGAGCTCATGCAGAGGGGGGAAATCATCACAGAAGAGAACATGATAAGCATAATCATAAACTCTCTTGATAGCAGTTGGGACAGCTTCATAACCCAACTAAATAGCCTCAGCTTGCAATACCTAACACTAGGCACACTGACCAGTCAGCTCATTGCAGAGGACACTCTGAGGAGGGACCGCCAACTGTCCAGAAGGGATCCTAGACCCACGAAGAGGGTGGATTTCCAAGATAGGGCCAGGGATACCTCAGAATGTTATTCTTGTGGGTCAAGGAACCACTTAAAGAGGGATTGCCCCAGGAACCATAGGGATAGGGGACAGCACGACAACAGAGGGGGGAGGTCACCTGAATGCAGGTACCCAAAGGAAAGGGGGCGAGGGTGGTCACCCAACCCCAGGAAGCACCACGAGCGCAGAGACCACTCCAGGGACAGTAACTCTGGCTCCATATACGGAATCAGGCACGATGACCCAAATGACAAACATAAGGCAGAGAGAAACACATGGCTCCTGGACTCAGGGGCCACAAGCCACACTACTTGTAACCCAGAGCTGCTAGACTCACTCACAGAAGTAGACTCAGAAATAAAGGTGGCAAACCAAAGCAAGGTCAAAGTAGTGGGGAAAGGAAACGTACACATCACACAGATAGGGGGTTTAAAAGGAGAAAGAGATGGAGAGCCTAAGGAACCTCCAAGTATACTCACCTGCCCAAATTCCAGAGGACAAAAAACCAATAGGAACCAAATGGGTGTTCAGAGTTAAGACATTAGAAGACAACAAGGTCCTGTACAAGGCAAGGCTAGTCGCACAGGGTTTCGCCCAAAGATACCCCAAAGACTATACAGACACCTCCTCGCCTACCGTCAGGGCGGAGAGTGTCAAAAGCGCCCTGGTGGTGGCCACCATCCTGGGCTTGGAAGTTTTCCAATTCGACGTACAAACAGCGTACCTGCACGCCGAGTTGGACAAAGAGATATACGTCAAAGCACCGCCTGGGTACAACGAGGGCGAAAACCAGACCTGGCTGCTGAACAAAAGCCTGTATGGGCTCAAGCAGTCGGGCAAAAGGTGGTATGACTGCCTAGCCAAAGCTCTCAGATCCATGGGCTTCGAGGCCACCTCAGCCGACAAATGCTTCTTCACGAAGAGAGAAAACAACACTTTCGAAGGTGTGCTCGTTTATGTGGACGACATCTTGTACATCAGCAAACACAAGGACAGATGTGACAAGTTCGCCACTGAGCTGGGTAGCCACTTCTCCCTAAAGTCACTTGGAAAGATCGATAAATACCTAGGAGTCCAAGTGATAAAAACCAACAAGGGTTTCCGCCTCTCCCAGAGAGAAAAGTTCACCGAGCTGCTGTCCAAATGCAACATGTCCGAAGCAAAACCCAGCGAGACTCCCATGCAACCAGAGTTCCTGAAGACTATGTACGAGGAATCTGAACCTTTCACAGACAATAAGTTGTATAGATCAACGATAGGGTCACTCCTGTATATATCCAACTGGACCAGGCCCGACATCGCCTTGGCCATCAATCTGCTGTCCAGACATGTAAGCAAACCCACAGTAACACACTGGAACGCCATCAAAAGGCTACTTAGATACTTAAAATTCAGTGCGGATGCCCAACTCTGCCTAGAGCCAGAAACATCCGAGAAACCAAAGCTAACCTGCTATGCTGACGCTGATTGGGCTGGGGACATAGAGTGCAGAAAAAGCACCTCTGGCTACGTGCTACTACTCAACAATTGCCCCATCCATTGGTACACTGGAAAGCAAAAACTGGTGGCCACATCAACTACGGAAGCAGAATTCGTTTGCCTATCCAAGGCCGCAAACAACTTAGTGTGGTTCGATGACTTGCTCTGCAACATCTGGGCTGAACCCTCATACCCAATAGTCATCCACGAAGACAACAAGGCAGCGATAGAGATCTCAAAGGCCGATGCCATAGGTCAGCGATCTAGGCACATTGACATTAAATACAAACACGTCAGGCAGTTTTCAGAAATAGGTTTCATTAAGGCAGTACACTGTGACACAGAGGAGCAAACAGCAGATATTCTCACTAAACCCCTACCACATAAACAGCATGCATACCTCATGTCTAAAATGTGTGTTTACATGTAATCCGTGCCTGTGCGTGTATATTCTCTGTGTGTATTCAACCACTTCCCCAGGTACCCAGTTAGACATTTAGAGGGGGTTTTGTCATGGTAAATGTCTAACTACAACATCTCCCTGATCACCCGGCCCTGCAAGGGTTAACTGACCACATATCCCATAACCCCTGTAACCACTCCTTGCCTCTTTGCCCCTCCTCCTGGGTATAATAGCTCCGACCACGAGGTCCACATTGTATTCCAGATGTATACCTGAAAGGGAAAGGTACAAGGTCAGTGGCCTCCAGTACCATTAAATCTACAATAAAGCTACAAAAAAGAATTGAAGTCTGACTTTGAGTTATTGGGCTAGATCCAGCTTCTAACAAATATAAAACATGATGCATGTATACAATACCAATGCAGCTCTAGCAAAGTGGTAGAGAGAAGAAGTAGCAAGTACTCTCAAGCAAAGACCAACAAACTCTCACAGCACAGAACAATTAAGCTAAGCCACGCCCAAGCTCCAAGCCAGCTCACATGGCTCAGACAACAAATCCTGTGTCTCAGTCACCAAACAGTTCCCATTTGCTGACTTGTTGCCATGGCTATTCCAGTTCATAAATTCTTATACACTGACAGCCTTCTCTAGCTTTATGTATGACAACCTGCTGCGGTCTGTCACATAAATATTGACTTGATATAATTTAGAGATTGCCCTGTTCCAGATGACTTTGGGCAATATAGAGCCTTGGTGGTGCAGCAGACTAAAGTGCTGTTAAGTAGCACCAGCTGCCTGCAATTACTACAAGTTCAAATCTCACCAGGCTCAAGGTTGACTCAGCCTTCCATTCTTTTGAGGTAGATAAAATGAGGACCCGGATTGTGGGGGCAATAAGATGATTTTTTATAAAAAAGAACACTGCTTGGGGGGGGGCGAAAGCCCTACTAAGCAGGTATATACAAAAGTATGAAGGCTATTGCTTAATGCATTGTAAGCCGCCCTGAGTCTCCGGAGAAGGGCGGCATATAAATCGAACCAATAAATAAATGAATGAATGAATGAATGAATGAATGAATGAATGAATGAATGACAAATTTATTTGTCAAGCATATATAAGATAACAGGTAAAAGTATAAACATAATTTGAATACATGTGTAGGAAGTTAGCACCCACCCCTTTCCTGGAAGAGTGAAATATTTTGGGAAATATGAAGAAGGCAGAATATTATATTTCCCTGGATGAGAAATATGAGAAGCATATTTTACAGACAGAGCAGCTCCCACCTTCCTGCCCCCCACCCTTTGTCAATGGGCCATTAAGGCCTGGGCCAGTTTATTCTACATAACAAAGATCTGCCTCCTTCAGGCAGAGCCATAGTAGGAATTGCCAAAGATAGGATTAGCCCTCTACACAATAGCAGCAGAAACTCACCACATGTGACCTGGGAAGCACATGTGACCATCAGCCAGCAAGGCCTCCACCCCTGGGAGTCTGACAACCAATCAGGATACTCTTTCGGGGCCCCAAGAAATGCAGAGCCAGAGAGAGCATAAAAACCCGAGGATTTACTGTATCTGCCCTCTTCTGTTCAGGAACTCAAGCCATGTGATCCTGTCCACCATTAAACCATCTTTCCAAGCAGTCTCCATGTTTCCAGTGTCTGTTTCCCCACTTGGAGCAGAACCCAGAAGGATGTTTCTTCCAACACATGGAAAGAGTAAGAGTAAAAAGAAATATTAGGCTAGGGACGGTAAGCACCCTGGTGTACTTATGCACATCCCTTACAGACCTCTTAGGAATGGGGTGAGGTCAACAGTAGACAGTTTGAGGTTGAAGTTCTGGGGGTTTGGGGAAGAAACCAGAGAGTCAGGTAGTGCATTCCAGGCATTGACCACTCTGTTGCTGAAGTCATATTTTCTGCAATTGAGTTTGGAGCCGTTCACTTTAAGTTTGTATCTATTATTTGCTCTTGTACTGTTGTGGTTGAAGCTGAAGTAGTCATTGACAGGTAGGATATTGTGACAGATACTGTATTTTTCAGAGTATAAAATGCACCTTTTTCCCCTAAAAAAGAGGGTGAAAATCTGGGTGCATTTTATACTCTGAATGTAGCCCCGTCCAGCCTCCCAAACGGAGATTTCAGAGGCTGAAAGAAGCCTCTGAAAGAAGCTTCAGAAAATATGCCTCAGAAAGGCTTTTATCTAAAACAGTGGTTCTCAACCTTCCTAATGCCGCGACCCTTTAATACAGTTCCTCATGTTGTGGTGACCCCCAACCATAAAATTATTTTCGTTGCTACTTCATAACTGTAATTTTGCTACAGTTATTAGCCCCCACGCCGTGGGCCACCAGCCACCCCCCCTGGCAAATTTCGCCCTTCGCTGGCCGCCAGGCTCAGCCATCCTCGCTTGCCTCCGCCTTTCAAGGACATACCTGCCCTTGGGCTGCCTGCAGGCACTAACAACTAATAGATGACCAAGGATAAATTAGATTTGGGAATAAAGAGAAGAAAGAAATTATACAAGATTATTATAGAAAACTGTATGAACAAGAAAATATAGAGGAGGAAAATGTCAAACGATACTTGCAAAAGACGAATTTACCCTAGATTCCTAAAGACATTGAAATGATGTTAGAAGGAAATATAAGAATGATGGAACTAAGTGAAGCACTTAAAAAACAAAAGAATGGGAAGGCACCAGGCCCAGATGGACTGTCAGCGGAATATTACAAGACATTATAGGAATCGTTGAGCTTTCCATTGTTAGAAGTTATGAATGAAGCTATGTTAAAGAGGAAAATACCCAAGTCATGGTCAGAAGCATACATTACACTTGTTCCAAAAGAGGATACTGACCCACAATAAATAAAAAATTATAGGCCTATATCCCTGCTAAATTCAGATTATAAAATTTTTGCTTCAATATTGGCAGAAAGACTTAAAAGTTATTTAAGTTTTTCTGCCATACATTCTGACCAAAATGGGTTTCTGCCAAAAAGACAGATTAGAGACAATATGAGGATAATTCTGGACACTTTGGAATATTATGAGGCACATCCTGAAAAGTAAATGGCTTTGATATTTCTAGATGCACAGAAAGCCTTTGATAATGTCAACTGGCGATTTATGTTACTTCAATTGGAGCAGATGGGCTTTGGTAGAAAATTCATTTAAGCAATAGAAGCCATATACTATAAACAAACAGCAAAAGTAATGATAAATCGAGAACTGACAGAGTCTATTGAGATAAAAAAAGGAACGAGACAACGCTGTCCACTGTCTCCTCTGTTGTTTGTATAAACATTAGAAGTGCTAAATAGAAATATTAGAGAAGAAAAAGATATAAAAGGAATGAAAAATATGGTAATTTTATGTACTACACTTAGATCAGACCGAAGTCGGTGTAGTTCTAAGTTATCTAAGCCCAAAATTTAAAGTCTGGTGGCATAAGGTATTTTATTGCAGGTAGAGGAATGGAGGACTCTTCTCGTAAAATATCTCTGGACTCTTTCAGTTGTATTTATGTCCGATATGCAGTACGGGTTCCAGACAGATGAGCTGTATTTGAGAATTGGTCTAGCAAATGTTTTGTATGCTCTAGTTAGTAGTACAATATTAGCAGAGAAGAAGCTACGCAAGATTAGGTTAACAGCTCTTAATGCCTTTTTGGCAATGTTGTTATTGTGGGCTTTGGCACTTAGACCTTTAGAAATGAGTACTCCAAGGTCCTTGACAGAATGAGGGTCATCTACAAGGTCATGTCCATCTAATTTGTATTTTATGTTTTGATTTTTTTTGCCAATGTGCAAGACAAGGTTGAGATATGAAGTTGCCACTTGTTAGACCAATCTGACACATAGTCAAGGTCTTTTTGAAGGGTAATTGCAATGTTGGTGGTGTTGAATAGTTTAACATCATCAGTGAAGAGAACACAGTTGCTTTTAATATGATTGCAAAGATCATTTGTGTAAAGTATGAAGAGTATTGGACCTAAAACACTGCGTTGGGGAACACCACTATTAACAGGTACAGGATTTGATAGAGCGCTTCCTATTCTGACCACTTGTCTGTTTGACAGGAAGGCAGCTATCCATTCATGTAGGAGTCCAGAAATGCCATAGGGTTTTAGTTTTAGAAGTAATTTGTCGTGTACCACTGAATCAAAAGCTTTACAGAAGTCTTTGT
This sequence comes from Pantherophis guttatus, assembly GCF_059756535.1. Classification (NCBI taxonomy): domain Eukaryota; kingdom Metazoa; phylum Chordata; class Lepidosauria; order Squamata; family Colubridae; genus Pantherophis; species Pantherophis guttatus. The sequence goes on from NC_142064.1 coordinate 459,964, forward strand.
AAATTGCATGTATTGCTTTGCCCTGATCAAGATGTGTAATTTTCAACTAGGCTAAGGTCTCCCTTTTTGAAGATAGAGATGACCGTGGCCTGTGACCATTGGTAGGGCAAGGAACTGGTAATGAAAGATTTTTCAAAAATTTTGCTTAGAGATTCTGCAATTGCAGTGGAAAGTTTTTTTTAAGAAGTATGCACATAGTCCATCAGGTCCAATAGATAGAGATGGTTTTAGATTGCATAGTGCCTTTTCAACGTTATCTTCTGTAAAATCAATATCTATAAGATCACCGTAATCATTGTAATTGTCTGTATTACAACTGAGAAATATTGGGTATGTGTTGTTGCTGTTTACAAAGACTGAGCCGAATAATGTGTTAAAGAGATTGGCTTTAACGGTTTCGTCAATACAGTCTTCATCATCTGGTCCTTTTAGGGGTGGGATGGATCTCGAGTCTTTAAGTTTGTTGTTTACAAAATTATAGAAGGCATGTGTGGATTTTGTGCGAAGAAGGTTTTCCTCTTGCTTGATGTGATAATTGGTGCATTCAGTCTTTATTTGTTGGCATAAGTTTTTGTAGCGGTTTTTGAAGTTAGCTATGTAGTTAATTTTGTTTTTTCGCCAAAGAGATTTTTTCTGGATTGTAGTTTCCTTATTGTTATTGGTAGCTTATTTTTTCTGGTTTTGGGGGATATTAGTGGTACATAAAGTTTAATGATTCGTTTGACTTCATGCAAGAAAATGTTGTAAAGGTCGTCTGCAGTATTCCAGCCAGCGAATAGAATTTGCCAATCAAGAGATGAAAGTTCATTGTTTATGAGATTGTAGTTGGCTTTTTTAAAGTTATAATTAGGAATCCCATCATTATGATGATTTTTGTGAGGGCATAAATTGAGACTAAAGTTAATCATGCTATGGTCGCTGTTGGAGAATAGTTCTTTTATTTGTAGTCCATAAATTGAGCTTAAACTCTTGCAGAAGATGAGATCAAGGCAGTTGTTGAGTCTAGTGTTGTTAGTTACTAGTTGATCAAGTCCCAGATTAGTTACAGTATTGTACAGGGTTGCATGTATAGGTTCAGTTGTACATTCATTTAGGGTCCAATTAATAAGTGGTAAATTAAGGTCTCCAAGAAAGATTATTGGGTGTGGGCAGGAGGCTGCCCATGTTAGTAGTGAAGTTAACTTATTTGCATGATCAATTGTTGTAATCTGGGGCTCTGTAACATAGTAAGAATCAAAATGTGGTATTTAAGGACAGGTTGCAGACGATGGTCTCATGAAGAGCAAGCTCCTGTGTAACTTAAATGTTTTTTAGATGTAGGGACTTTTTGTAGAAGATAGCAACATCACCTCCTCTACAGATTTCACGATCAGACCGGTAAACATGATAGTCTCTTACTGTGGTAATGGAGTCAGGGAGGGATGTATTCAGCCAAGTTTCACAAACAAATATAAGGTCAAATATAGCCATATTTAGTAAGAAGAGGAATTCAGGTATTTTTTTTACAAGGCTTCTTGCATTAAGTAGCTTGCATTTAAGGTCAGTAATAGTTGTTATAGAGGAAGTTAGGGGCATGCGTGCCTAGTTTTGGATGATGAGGGCTGGATGGAGGAGGATTGAGTGTTAGGATGTAGGTTGTGGGACTTCCTTTTGATACAGTTGGCACGGTAGTCGATGTATAAGTCAGTATGTCCTTGTTCTTGACGTCTTTTAAGTTCTGATCGGAGTTCACGGGAGAGGATTCTTTGCAATATGGATAAGTCAGGATGTGAAAGGAGTTTGTTATGGCTGATGTTGGTTTTGGCGATGGAATTTATTGTATGGCCCTCCTCTTGTTCCTCCACCCCTCTGTGCCCCCTGGCTTCCCTCACCCTCTGGGAGCCTCTTGGCCCTGTGTTCTCCCCACAGATGCTTTCTGAGTCTAATTGGGGGGTGGGGATGTGTCTGCTGGGCATGAGAATCCTGCTCATTGGTTTCCATTCTTAACAGTGTAATTAACTGGGCATTTAGACCAACTATCTAGTAGGAAGTCAGTGTTGATTTAATCAGTCTTTTTGTCATGGCTTCTCTCAACCCCTCTCCAGGGGGTCTGGCTTGTGTATCCCCAGCCCCACAAAGAAACCCCCCCTCAAAGCAGTGGCAACTCTTTCCCTGCAGATAGCGTCTGTTTCTAATCCTTCCAGTCAAAGTGATGGGTCAGGATCCCAGGAACTCAGCCCAGAGGGGCCACCCAGTCAGCGCCCTGTGGCTCCATCAAGGCTGCAAAAGTCCCCCTGGGGCGGGGTCCTCTTCTAGGATACTCAGGGACCTCCCCTGAAAGAAACACAGCTTAGGCATTTTGACTGATTGCTTCGACTTCCCTTCCCTTCACTCAGCATTGTCTTTTTCATTTTGTTTTAGAGCCCCGAACTGGATTGGCCTAAAAAAATCAAGGAGCAGCTTTTTCTGGGTTGATCAAACCCCTGACATCGGGATTTCCATGGGGTGAGTTGTGCCCTCATAAAGAGTCCCTGGGAGGATCTGTGGCTGGACCAGATTTCCACAGGTTTTGAGATGTAACCCTATTGGGATGGCTGCCATTCCAGGGTTGCCCTGGTGCCCATCCCTCTTAGGGTCAGTTAGAGGCTTTGGCTTCTCACTTGCCCCTCCTGCTCGGGGCTGACCCAGAGGGGAGAGGAGAGGGCTGAGGCACTTGAGGGAGCTCAGGAGGACAGTGCTGGACAGGGTGGCAGAGCCAGCCCAGCCCTCCCAGCCTCTGATGGGAAGACGTGGGACACCCTGCAACTCTCTGGAAAGGGGGAACAAAACCTCTTTGGAGCCTTCTGAGGTTCTGCATATCTCTGTGGGGTATCCGAGCCCAGAAAACAAATAACTTCACATCTGGTGCTTGTTTCATTTGCTCTGTAGTCAGAATTATCTAAATGGGAGGGGCCAGAATGAAAAGATCATTGCCCCACTTCCCAAGTTCAATCTGTACAATTAATACAAACGCGCGCGCACACAGAGAGAGAGAGAGCTTGTATGAAAAAACATGATTTCTATCACTCTGGAAACAATTACAAATCCATTTCTGAAACTTTGGGGCACCCCCATCCGGATTCCGAGGCACAGTCTTGAAATGGTTATGGACAAAATCCCTTTCCCCCAAGGGTAAGGTGACCAGATTTTAACATTGGTAAAGAGGGACATTGTGGGCGTGGCTTATTTTGTGGGCGTGGCTAGCTGGCCATGTGACTGGGTGGGCGTGGCTAGCTGGCCATGTGACCGGGTGGCCATGGCTATGTGTATAAGGTAAGGTGAACAGATTTTAACATTGGTAAGAAGGACACCATTGTGGGCGGGCGTGGCTTGGAGGTCATGTGACTGGGTGGGCGTGGCTAGCTGGTCATGTGACCGGGTGGCCATGGCTATGTGTATAGGGACTACTCAGAGGGCTGAAAAGTCATTTCTGACAGGTCCTCACACTTTTGACTGGTCCTCACACTTATGACCATCCTCACATTTATGCCCGTGCAGCATTCTTAACAACCGTGTCACTCATTTCACAACTGCTTCTCTTCACCATGGTGACAAGATAGGGCAAAAACGTAAAATGTGAGGACAGTCGTAAGTTCGAGGACTGGTCAAAAGTGCGAGGACCAGTCAAAAATAACTTTTTCAGCCCTCCGAGTAGTCCATATGCACAAAAGGACTAACCAGAGGGCTGAAAAAAGTCATTTCTGACAGGTCCTCGCACTTTTGACTGGTCCTCACACTTATGACCATCCTCACATTTATGCCCGTGCAGCATTCTTAACAACCATGTCACTCATTTCACAACTGCTTCTCTTCACCATGATGACAAGATAGGGCAAAAATGTAAAATGTGAGGACAGTCGTAAGTTCGAGGACTGGTCAAAAGTGCGAGGACCAGTCAAAAATAACTTTTTCAGCCCTCTGAGTAGTCCATATGCATTAAAGGATTACAGCAATAGAGAGGGATGAAGGAATGGAAATTAGAGTAGGAGTGAGGGTAAGAGAGGGAGGAAGAGAGGAGGAGAAGGAGAAAGAAAGAGGAAGTAGGGAGGAGAAAAAGAGGGTGGGGGGAAGAGAAAGTAAGAAGGAAAGAAAAGAGAGAGGTGGTAGGTTTGAGGAGAAAGATTGCTGTACAATAAAAAAGATGAAAGGGAAGAAAGCCAACCCCAAGCAAATATAAAGATATTAAGATAAAGAATGAATTGTTAAATTTTAAAGAATAAAAGAGAACAAATATGAATAAATAGCAATAATTAGAAACACATATACAAACATACAATGTATTTTCTTTGAACAGAATATTTGGCTGGTTCACAAATTTAAACAGCGTTTAGTCATTTCAATTAAATTTACAATTTCTATATTTCCTTTTTGCCATATTTATTCCTCATCTATTTTTTTAAAAAAACAATATTACCCTTCATCCTCATCTCTAATCTTAATCAAATTCAATTTTTCCCTTCTATTCTATATTATACCCCTTCCCATTGTCATCTATTTTTATATCCATCCTCACATTGGTTAATTATGTAATTATGTAATACAGGTTTAATACAAATTCAACATTTTAATATAAATCAATTAGTTATATAACTATCTTTTTTGTATATTAATCAATATGAACATGAATATTCCAATTATTTCCATGCAATCCAATTTCTTACAAATCAATTAATTATATTTACCAATAATAATAAACCAAATAATTTCCCCCATATATTCCTCCAAACCACAACTTAACCATTTCTGCTTTCATCACAGTATACAATTAATAGTATCTCAATTATTACAATTCCCTAGTTAAAAAGAGCTTTTTTTTCTTTTGTGTTTTAAAATCTTGAACTCTCCTCTTTTGCCCTAAATAATTTCCCATTGTTTACACCTACCTTTTTTGGTGAGGAAAAGGAAAATAAATCTGCTGCCTAATTTTCCAACGTTGCAAGCAAACAGCAAAGCCAACAGCCAGTTTCAGTTTCGTTTTGAGCTTGGTTTGCACAAAGAGAAAAAAAAAAAAACTGCTAGAGCAATTTAGCAAGAGCAGAGCCCTGCGCAAATCAGCTGAGAGGGGGAAGCCGAGCTAATCAACATAGGGCGGCCCTTTGAAGCCCCGCGGCAAGAGTTTAAACAGGTTTTTTCCCTCTAGCCATCAGCTGGGACTCAGGAGGCAGAATGAAAAATCGGGACTTTTTTAAAACGCCGCGGGATGCGGGACAAATTGCTTAAAAGCGGGACTGTCCCGCCAAAAGCGGGACGTCTGGTCACCTTACCCAAGGGGACCCTTCCTGTTCTCCAAAGTGCAGCATGAAATCACCCATCCCCCCCTGGCAAACTATGCACAGCAACCTTTCTTAAGCCCCTCCTTGTTTGGGGACAGGATGCAACCCGGCCGTGGGGCCTCCTGTCTAACAAGGGAGCTGCCTTGGGGGGCACAGCAGCCCCCGGCCTCCGCCTGGCCTTCCCCACCTCCCACTGGTGCCTGGAGGCTTTCTGCAGCCTGGGCCAGGCAGGTCCCTGGCAAGGGTGGGATGGCTCTGCGGGAAGGGCAAGGGCAGCTTCTGCACCCCCAGAACTAAGGAGGAATTTCCTGACAGTCAGAACAATTACTCCGTGGAACCAAAGTTGCCTCCAGACATTGTGGGCGCTCCATCCTTGGAGGTTTTTAAGAAGAAACTGGACAGTCATTTGTCTGAAATGATATAGGGTTTCCTGCTTGAGCAGAGGGTTGGACTAGAAGACCTCCAAGGTCCCCTCCAACTCCTTATGCTGTTATTCTGTTGAAACTCATGGCAGAGGGCAGAGGCCTGGAGCAGCCGCCTTTTCTCCTTGCTTTCTTTCTCCAAACTGTAGGGGATCAAGTTATAAACAAGGCTGTGTGGAACTGCATGAGGGAGCTTTGAATGTTTGTCCCTGTTCTGAAGGGAAGAAATTTATCTGCGAGAAGCCTGCCAGGCCTTGGCCATGAAAGGCACAGGTGAGCACCCTCCCCCTTCCCCATTTGGCTTGCTGTGCTTATGAGGGTCGGTTTTCCCTTTATTCCCCAATTCTCCCTTTAGTAGAGTGGGGACCGGGGGGGGGGGGTTGTGTGGAGCTGCACAATGATGAGCATCCTTATTGTTCTGAGTCTGGTCCACTCCCAAACTGGAGGGCTCAGCTGGAGTGGTGGAACTGACCGGCCAGCTGTCTGCCCCAAACTCCCCTGCCTGGCAGTGCCCAGAGGACACCAAAGGCCCAATTCATGACAGCTGATCTGGAACAGAGTTAGATCTCAACCAGAGGGCACGTTTGGAGGCTAGAGAAGCACAGCCAGCTCCCTGTTGGTGGGGGCCCCTCCCTGAAACCTGAAAGAGCCGGTCAGCATCTTTAGAAGGGGGACTGAGCTGCTGGGGGTGGGTCCTCTGGGCTACAAGGAGGCGGCCCCCGTGACCTGTTCTTGCTGAGCTCTGAAGACCAATGCAACGCCAGAGGAGCCCTGATGAGCCCAGCCTGGTTGGCACTTCGGTTCTCCCCCTGGCAGCTAAAATGGCCTCCGTGGAGCCAGGCTGCATCCAGCCAGTTCCTTGAATGTTTGGCTGCTGTGCGCAGGACTAAGGCCCTTGGCTGGCATGTCCTGGCAGATGGGCAACCATACCGATTGGATAAACAAATATTAGCCATCACCACCTCAGGGAGCAGTGAATTCCCCGAGTTCCGTCTGGGAAGAGGGGCTTCCCTGCTCTGCCCAGCTCCCCTCCCAGCCACCCTGATCCTGGCTTTGGGGGGGAGAGAAAAGGCTGCCATGCTTTGTCATGCTATGCCCCCCCCCCACCCTTTTTTCCCTCAAACAAAAGAGCGCCTGGGGCCTGGGCTTTTCTACCCACCGGCTGGATTGCCCCCCCCTCTAATGTCCTTCTCAAGGCGGGTGGCCAGAGCTGCACCTGCCCCCCCCCGCCGAGAATTCTGTCCAGCCAGCCTGTTTCCAGTCCCCTCCACCAAGAGTTCCTAGCTGAGAACTTCCCGTATACAGCTAGTCCTCAACTTATGACCACAATTGGGACAGGAACTTTCGTTGCTACATGAAATGGTTCTTGAGGGAGCAGCACCCAATTTTATGATTGTTTTGGCTATGGTTGTTAAGTGGATCTAGCTTCCCCATTGGCTGCGACTGTTGTATCTCTGAGTTGGTTGCCAGGCGCCTGAACTTTGGTCACATGACTGCGCAAATTCTGTGACAGTCATAAGTGTGAGGACTGCTTGTAAGTCACTTTTTCAGCACCGTTTAACTTGTAATGGTTGTTAAATAAACGGTTGTAAGTTGAGGACAACTTCTGCGGGGGGTGGGTGTTCCCAGTATGGACCACTTTGTGCTTAATTCAAGTGAATTGCCTGACCTGCCTTCTCTGGTGGGTGAAGGGTTAAGGCCAGGGGTGAAATGTAAAATTTGTTACTAGCGGTTCTGTGGGCGTGGCTTAGTGGGAGGGGGGTAATGTGACTGGGTGGGTGTGGCCAACTTTTTTTTTTATTTCAACTTTTCAAAGCATTTTTTCTGCAAATGCAAAAAAATGCTTTGAAAAGCCTCTGCCAATCAGACAACACAGCTGGGATCGTCAAACCACCCACCGCCATCGCTACTGGATCGAGTGATCCGATCCTATAACAATAGTCTGGAAAGGCCGGTTAAAGAGAGGAAGATGGATGATGGATAGAGAAATTACCAAAGATAAAGAATACATAGAGATGATAAAGAAAGAGATGGAGATATTTTTTCAAATAAACAAAAAGGAACATACATCACTACAAATTCTATGGGATGCCACAAAAGCATATATAAGAGGATTAACAATTTCATTCAAGGTGAAGAAAAACAGAGAGAAACAGCAAAGAAGGAATAACCTAATGACTGAGCTCGGAAAACAAGAAGTAGAATTACAGAACAGACCAGATGGAAAAGAGATTAAGGAAAAAATAAACCATATCAAACATGAAATAAACTTAATAACAACAACAGAAATAGCTAGGAAGATTAGAATGGCAAAGCAAAACCAATTTGAATTCGCTAATAAAACAGGACGTTGGTTGGCATATAAACTAAAGAAAGAAAAGGAGAAAAGACTAATACACCAACTACAAGACGAACAAGGGCAACTACAGCATATGAATGAGGCAAAAAAGCGAATTGTAAGAAATTTCTACCAGGAACTATATACGCAGGAAGAAATCCAATTGGAGAAAGTAAAAGAATATATAAACAAAGCCAATATCCAAGAAATAAAAGAAACTCAAAGAGAACTCTTGAACAGACCAATATCGATGTTAGAATTAATTGAAGCGAAGAAGAAGCAGAACAACAATAAAACACCAGGCCCAGATGGTATCCCGGCAGAATTCTACAAAATCGAGAATCAGCCAATGGATGACATCCTATTACAAGTCCTGAACGAAGCGATTTTAGAAGCTAAAATTCCCAAATCATGGATAGAGACAATTATTACACTGATACCTAAAGAAGACTCAGACCTAACTCAAACCAAAAACTACAGACCCATATCACTTCTAAACGCAGACTATAAATTATTTACATCGATCATGGCTCAGAGAATGAAGAGAATTATTGTGAATTATATCCATCCAGACCAAAATGGTTTTATTCCAAATAGGCAAATCAACAAGAACACAAGAACAATAATTAATATACTGGAATATTATGAGCAAAAATCAGATGAAAAGATGGCCTTACTCTTCCTCGACGCACAGAAAGCTTTCGACAATCTTAACTGGGGTTTTTTAATATTGCAACTAGAAAAAATGGGAACTGGCGAGAAATTTCTTAATATGATTTTTTTATTTCAACTTTTCAAAGCATTTTTTCTGCAAATGCAAAAAAATGCTTTGAAAAGCCTCTGCCAATCAGACAACACAGCTGGGATCGTCAAACCACCCACCGCCATCGCTACTGGATCGAGTGATCCGGTCCAAACCGGGAGCATTTCACCCCTGGTTGAGGCAGAGGAGGCAGCCTCCCCACCAGCCACAGGAAGCCTCCGTTGTTTATAACAATTATTCTTTTCTTCCCAGGGCGAAATTGGCTTTTTCCTTTCTGCAGCTGCCTCGCTCTTGGCTTACTGCCAGCTTGCCGTCCCCCAAGTCTTCCTATTCTCCCTCCGCCTCCTGCCCACACAATCCTCCCCCCATCTGGGGCTCCGGCACCAGGACTTCAACAGGAAGCTACACCCTGTCCAAATGAGACCCCTCCCCAAACTCCCAGGAAGGAATGGCGCAGGGGAGCTGCCCAGAGTGGAGGCATTTGCACTCTTGGCCCCTCAGGAGATCCCCTTGTGACCCCCCCTCGGCCTTGACATCCCCTCCTGGCAGGATCCAGAGTGGTGGGCCTGGCCCTTGCTTGAAAGGAAAGCAGGTGCTCCCCATCCCTTTCTGGGGTGCAGCTGTCGGCAGGCAGCAAAGGCCTGGCTACCCAGGTGGGGTCTCCCCAGACCGTCTCTGGTCAGAGGTGCAGGGAGGGGGCACCTTCCCCCACTAGGACCCACAGCTTTACTGCAGCTTCTCCCAGCCAGCCCTCCCCCACCCAATCCAGCTACCCCTGAAAAGTGTCCAGAAGCTTCAGCCGGTGCAAAAGGAGGCTGTGGGGGCAATCCTGTCTGCCCAAAGAACGGGCATGTCACACCTTTCCAACACAAGCTGTGCTGGGTCCAGTTCAAGGTGTTGGTTGGGACCTATAAAGCCCCACATGAGCTGGGGTCAGGTTACCTAGGAAACGGTCTTTATATCAGCCTGACCCACGTGGTCAGGCAGGGAAGATGCATTGTGGACCCCACCAATCAAGACATTCCAACTGGGGGGTTCAGGAAGGGAGCCTTCTCTGCCAGTCCCCTCCCCCCCATGGAAGATTCGCTCACTGGGAGATGAGACAGCCCCCCACCCCCACCTCACCTGGCACAAAACATGGCTCTGCAGCCTTGTGTGGGGTTCAGATAGGAGGCCTCGGCTATGGGGCTGTCTAGTCCCCGGCAAGTCCTCCCCCAGCTTTTAATTAATTTTCACACTGCTTTGTAATTCATCCTTGTCTTTTTAAATTTTATCTACTGTTTTTATGTTGTGGTGTTTTCTCTGTACACAGCCCAAAGTTCTTCTGTGAGGGAAGTGGGCGGTTTTAAAATTCAATAAACACATAAATTAAATTTTGGTCTCTGCCAAAGACTTCTCCGAGATCAAGAAGACAGCAAGGGAGCTGAGAACCTGGTGCCAATCTTGAAGTCAAATGGAGACCTGGGCAAAGGCCCAGCCTGGCCTTGAGGAAGGCTTCAGAGAGAAACATCTTTATTAAATCGCCTAGATACATAAATTGATTGATTGATTGGAAGGGGGATATGGAGTATATGGGAAGCAACGGAAACACCCATAGAATAACCCCAGAATTAAGACAAGCAGGCTCCCTAATGAGCTATGAATTTCTAGATGCCTGAATGAGACTTTGAACTTTAGCAGAAATCCAGAATTTATGGCAGGGCCAGGATACCTGGGGAGGCACCTGGGCTTCCTGTTTGAATGCCTTACTTGCTCCTTCGCCTACTTTTCTTTCTCTCCATTCTTTGATTTTTTATGGAAAAGAACAATGGAAAGCCAGCCTCTCTGGCAAGACTGATGGTTGCTGGTATCCTGTCAGCCATTAAAAATTATCTGGCAGCTAAGCCCACCTTCCCAAAGACCCCCGTAGAAAGAGGAAGAGGCAGTCCGGGCTTCAGCCTTTGGGCCACAATGAATGGCATTGTGGCAGAGAAACTCTTCAGAAACAAAAAAATGAACTCCGTTTATTGGGGTCTCCCGGGGTGGGAATCAATCAACCTGGGGTTCTTCAGGTGTCATAAATCAGGGAGTTGCAGACTGGCCTGGGCTGGTTTTGGTCACCAGACTACAAAAAGGTTGTTGAGACTTTGGAAATAGTGGAGAGAAGAGCAACTAAGATGATTTAAGGCCTGGAGACTAAACCGATGAAGAACAGTTACAGGAACTGAATATGACTACTCTAGAGAAAAGAAGGACTGGGGGGGGGGGGGGATATGATAGAGGCATTCCAGTATTTGAGGGGCTGCCACAAAGAGGAGTGGGTCAACCTATTCTCCAAAGCACCAGAAGGCAGGAGAAGAAACAATGGATGGAAACTAATCTAATCAGAGAGAAGCAACCTAGAACTAAGGAAAAACTTCCTGACAATGAGAACAATTAACCAGTGGAATGACTTGCCATCCAGAAGTTGTAGGTGCTTCATCACTGGAGGTCTTCCAGAAGAGACTGGACAGCCACTTGCTTGAAATGGTATAGTCTCCTGTTTGAGTAGTGGGCTGGACTAAAAGATCTCCAGGGTCCCTTCCAGCTTTATTCTGAATGATTGATTGGTTGGTTGGTTGGTAAATTGATTGATCGATAGATCGATCTGGCCTGGGAATGCTGCACTGAACTCAGCATTGTCCCCGCAATTAGAAGCCACCAGTCTGGAGGAAAGGTTGATCTATCTCATAGCAGAAAACTCACTTTACTTAAAAATGTGGAGCCTTGCCTTAAACTCTCCAGCTCCACATTTAAGCCTGTGCACCACCATGCCCTTCCTGTACTGAAATAGTTTCTGCAATGTAGAAGGAATTCCACATTGTGGTTCTAAAGAAACAGGCTTGGGTTTGGGTCCATCAGTCTGGCAGGCTAATGCAACCACTAATTGCAGGAAAGGTGATGTCAGGTTAGTAGGTTAGGCGAAGTTAAACTGCAGGAAATGCTAGTGGGGCCTTCTGCAGAGATCGGAGGACCTGAAGCAGAGGTGGGTTTCTGACCAGTTCTGGAGAACCGGTAGCGGAAATTTTGAGTAGTTTGGAGAACTGGTAAATACCACCTCTGACTGGCCCTGCCTCCATCTATTCTCTGCCTCCCAAGTCCCAGCTGATCAGGAGGAAATGGGGATTTTGCAGTAACCTTCTCCTGGAGTGGGGGTGGAGATTTTACAGTATCCTTCCCCTGCCATGCCCACCGAGCCACGCCCACCAAGCCATACCCACAGAACCAGTAGTAAAAAATTTTGAAACCCACCACTGACCTGAAGGTTTTCTGCCACACTTTAACCAGCTCCTAAGGTGGTCCTAAGCCCAGAAAAGCTCCTATTTGGTGCATCAAGATGGGAGAGGTTCTGAAGTGCTGCAAAGAGAACATTTCCACTGAACTGCATGAAATCTTCTGTCTTTCTTGGAGGGAAAGTGGAGTACCACAGGACATGAAGGGTGCAAATATCGTCACACTGTACAAGAACAAAGGTGACAGGGGTAACTGTAACAACTACCGCGGCATCTCTCTTCTTAGTGTTGTAGGGAAGCTGCTTGCCCGTGTCGTACTGAAGAGGCTCCAGGTGCTTTCAGAGAGAGTCTATCCAGAATCACAGTGTGGATTTCGAGCCAACAGGTCCACTACTGACATGGTATTTTCCCTTAGACAGTTGCAGGAGAAATGCAGGGAACAAAGACGGCCACGTTTCGTAGCCTTCATAGATCTTACGAAGGCTTTTGACTTGGTTAGCAGGGATGGCCTTTATAAAATTCTCCCCAAGATTGGATGTCCACCTCAGCTCCTCAACATCATCAGGTCCTTTCATGAGGAAATGAAGGGCACTGTAGTTTTTGATGGCTTAACTTCAGATTCCTTTGTATTCGAAGTGGAGTGAAGCAGGGCTGTGTCCTCATGCCAACTTTATTCGGGATCTTCTTTGCTGTCATGCTGAAACATGCTTTTGGAACTGCAACAGAGGGTATTTACCTCCGGACCAGATCAGACGGAAAACTCTTTAATTTCTCTAGATTGAGAGCAAAGTCTAAAGTCCAGCTGAAATGCTTACGGGATTTCCTCTTAGCTGATGATGCTGCCGTTACTGCTCACTCTGGCTGAAGACCTTCAACAACTTATGGACAGTTTTAGCAAGGCTGCCAAGACTTTGGACTAACAATCAGCCTGAAAAAAACACAAGTCATGGGTCAGGACGTGGATTCACCTCCCTGTATTACAATCTCTGCACAAGAACTGGAGGTCGTCCATGACTTTGTCTACCTCAGCTCAACTATCTCTGACACTCTCTCTTTAGATACTGAGCTGAATAAATGTATTGATAAAGCAGCCACCACATTTTCCAAACTTACAAAGAGAGTATGGCTTAATAAGAAGCTGACGGAACATACAAAGATCCAGGTCTATAGAGCCTGCATCCTGAGTACACTCTTGTACTGCAGTGAGTCTTGGACCTTTACACACGGCAGGAGAGAAAGTTGAACACCTTTCATATGCGCTGTCTCCGACGAATTCTTGGCATCATCTGGCAGGACAAAGTTCCAAATAGTGCAATCTTGGAATGTGCTGGAATTTCTAGCATGTATACACTATTGAAATAGTGACATCTACGCTGGCTGGGGCATGTCTTGAGAATGGCTGATGGTCGGAATCCGAAAGATCTCCATCACTATGGAGAATTAATGCAGGGAAAGCGCCTCAGAGGGAGACCACAGCTGCGATATAAGGATATCTGCAGGAGGGACCTAAAGGCCCTGGGAATGGACATTAACGACTGGGAAACCTTGACCTCTGATTGTTCAGCTAGGAGGCTAAAGACGCAGCATGGCCTTCTCCAATTCGAAGAGACACTTGTTCGGCAGGCTGAAGCAAAGAGGCAGTCCCGGAACCAGCGAAATCTGGGGGCTGGGCAGGGGACAGAATGTATCAGCCCTCAGTGTGGAAGGGATTGCCACTCTCCAATTGGCCGTTTTAGTCACACCAGATGCTGTTTTAGGACCACTTTCCAGAGCACGATACCATAGTCTCTTGAGACTGAAGGATGCCAATGATGGGAGAGGGAGAAGGGGAAGGAGGGAAACACCGAGGAGAAGGCTTCCCCCCCCCCCCAAGAGGCTGTTTCTGGGCAAGCTGGCAGGGATGGGAGGAAACCTCGGGCTTCTCTTCCCGCTGGGTTCAGTCCCTGCCACGGAGGGGGGGAGAGAAGGGGAGGGGGCCATGGGAAGGACAAAAAGGGTCAGTGGGGCTGCTTTTGCCAGCAAAGAAACTGGATTGGCAATGGAGACGGGAGCTTTGGAGAAGCAGGAAGCTGAGTCCAGAAGGTGGAGGGGGGGAGCAGAGGGGGTTGAGGGGAGAATTCTTCCTCTCTACAAATTTGCCAAGTGGGGGGGGGGAGTGAGGGGGGAGGCAGTCAGGTTATGAAAGTCTGTTCTGCGTTTCCTAAATGTGCCAGATCTTCAAGAGATGCTCTTCCTGTTCCTTGCCAGACAGGATCGTTACCCAGAGGCCCTCCTGTCCATGGGATATTGGGCCACCCACTCAGTTCAATGGCTTGCAGGCATTTGAAGTTACTATTGTGTCTGTGTGCCTCTGCTTCCTAACAATAGAAACAACGCTGTTAAAAATGTGCAAATGGAGCTGGGATTTTTTTCTTATTAGATGACACCCAAAGAGCAGGGAAAAAGAGCGACTTTACGGGTGGGAGACCTGGCCACAAGAGTGAATGAAAATAAGAGCCAGAGGAGAAAATTCTGCTGAGAAAATTCCTGGGGGTGGCGTCAGTGTTTGAAGTTGAACCCAAGGCCACCCAAGGTTCCTGCAGAAGTGGTGTTAGGAAGGGTCAGGAGGATTCGCTTCCTGTATGCCGTCTGGATGGAGGTTGAGCATCCCATGAGACCCCCGATTGCCCAAAGGGGCCATCACCACATCACTCCCTCTTGCCCAGGAGGTCCCGGCTGCTCCAGTGATCTCGGCTTCCCAAGGTGCCCAGAAACCCTGCTGCCTCGGAGCGACGGCACTCTGAACTGCCCAGGCTGACCTTCCTCTGTGAAGCCCCTCCTGCCTCCAGCACGTTCCCCCTCTCCCCTCAAAACAAGGGGAGCCCCCTCTCCGAACAAGGGGTGGGCAGAGGAGACCTTCTCAGGACTCCTCCCAGCCCAGCCCTCATAGGGAGCGGGCGAAGGAAGGCTGCCTTCAATGTGTGAAAACGCAGGGAGGGCAGGGCCAAAAGCCCGGCGGTGGAAAGGGCAGGGGGGACAAGCTCACCGGGAGGGCACGGGCCCTGCCACGCGTGGGCAGCAGCTGCCGTCCCGGAGGTATTTCAGTGGGAGTGGGTTTGGTCTGGCCGGTGCTGTAATGGCAACCCAGGCGCTGAGCTGCAGAGGCTGCGGGGGGAGGGGGCATGAGGCTGTCTCCCCTCCTCTTTCCTGGACTTCTGTGACTGCCTACTAATCTGGGCAGCCTCAGAAAGCTGGTGAGGAAAGAAAAGGATGAGTAGAAGGTGGTGAGAGAGAGAAAGAGAGAGAGAGAGAAGGGCGGTGCCTCCGGTTGCTTGGCAGGGGGGTTTCCTCTGCTTCACTTGCAGTTTTCTTCCTTATACCTTATTATTCCCCTTGGAGAGAGGGGAGGGAAGTGGGAGGGCAGGGCAGGAGAGGAGAGGGGAGGGCGGGACGTGGGGAGGGGGAGAAGAGAGGAGGACAAGGGAGGAGAGGAGAGGATACAAATATATCTCAATGTGTTTACACTGTGTTGTATGTGTTACCACACTGCATGGGTCTGCAAAGCAGTCTGGCTTCCACAAGCACGCCCCGCCCCGCCTTGTGGTTTAACCTCCTCTAGTCCCGCCTCCTTTTCAGGGTCTCATTAGTTCCAACACTAGTTTTCTCAATTCTTTCCCCTCCCCTCAGAGTTGGAAGGGATCCGAAGGATCATCTCATCCAGCTCTTTGCATTGTCGGGGAAAGCAATTAAACCGCCTCCAAGACCTGGCCGGCTAACCTCTTTTGGAGAGCCCACAGCCTCCCTAGGTGGGCTCTTCCACCGAGGCACAGATCTGGTCCCATGTTCTGTGACAACTGAAAATACGGTAGTGCCAGATCACCTTTTAATGTACCTGAACCCTGGTATCATGGTTCCTTCCAGTCTTTGGTTTCCCCCCCAAACTGGACATCCTGGTTCTTCAGCTTGTCCTCACAGGTTCTTGTAAGATCTTTGTCACCTCCCTCAGCACCTCTGAAAGGGAAGTGCCCGGACACCGTCCTCCAGATGTGGCCTCACCAGAGCCGAAAGAGCAGATACTGCGAGGACCTCGCATGACTCTTAAATGCAGCCAAAAACTCTGCTAGGCCTTCGAACAGCAGGCTCACACCCCCGCCCCCACCTTTCTTACCAGGGACCATCCTGTGAGGGATCTCACGAAGAACGATGGTTCGTTGAGGGCGCTTCCCAGAAAAGGTCAGCACGCAAGGATGCAATCAAATTAAGTCTTTATTTAGAAGTAAAAGTAGAGTAAAATAAGTTCCCAGGCATGGAGGCATCCATGCCTGGATTGAGCCCATGGGTCAGTCCCATAGGAGACTAGAACAAGAGCAGGGAAAAAGGGAAAAGGCAAAAAGCAAAAAGGGGGGAAGCAGCCCCTGTGCAGGGGTTCTTATAGGGGTCCCTGGCCCCTCCCTTACAAGGTGTGTGAGGGGGCCGGAGGGCCATTAACTTTCCCCAATGGGGCTGCAGGGGCTGGAGCCCCTTGACCCACCAGTGGGATCAAAGGTGCCTCTTTGCTCCCATCTGGTGGCCTTTGAAGAGACTGCCATGGCTGGCACAAAACGCCTAACACATCCCAAGGGCTTCCCTGCTGTCATTTTCCCAAGCTGTGGCTCAGGGGTGGGTTTCAAAACCCGTAGCTACTGGTTCGCTGTGGGCGCTCGTGCGCAACATCTGGGTGGGTGGAGCCTCCGGCTGCCGCCATCGGTTCGCCCGATCCGGGTAGCAACCCATTACTGCCGTGGCTGCTCCCCCAATGTGCCCTGTTGGCTCCCCCTTAATTTTCCCCTGTGGAAGCACATTTTGTCCTGGCAGCCAGCAAAAGCCCCGACCGGATCGCAGGCTTGTTCAGTCTCCCTGGGTGGACCATCCCTCCCTCTTTTGGATCACAGGCCAGTTTGAAATGCAGCCCATGAGTCCCCTCCTGATCCAGGCCCTTAATAAAAACACCGAACAACAAGATGGATCCCCGCCGGGCCCGTAGTTCACCCCTCTTTCCCTAGCAGGTTTACTTTACAATTTAAATTCTTGCTGGTTCTCCCTCTCTCACCAAACCATCTTCAATTATCCTTGTTCTGGGTCACCCTTCTTCTTCCTTCACCAGCCGTGATTTCCTGGCCTTGTTTGGTCTTGTTTCACAACAACACACAGAGTGAGGCCGTTCGCAGGGCCGGCAGCTTGTTTCATCTCATGTGCTCCCAACAACCCCAACCGAGCATAGGAGGAAGCACACCGCCTTAGATGCGCCAGAGGGATGCCCCCCTTTGCCTTCTATGCTGCTGAACAAGCCATGATGTCTCAGACAACCATGGTCAGGCCTCCTTTCCATGCACCGTCAGTCAAAACAACGTTTTGGCACCTCCCTAGGGGCCTGCCCTCAAATTATGGTGCTTCTGCCCTCTGCCAAGCAAATGAGAGGGGGTGGGGTTGGGTCTAGGGCGGGCAAAGGCAGGGGAGGAAGGGGCAGGGGGCCCTGAATGAATTAGCAGCAGACCCTGGATCAGGCCGCTCTCTTCCAGCTGGGCTAGAGAGAAAGGCAACATCCCGGGAGAGTTACCCAAAGGCCTCCCGGGCTCGGCGGCCCACCCTTCCATGCTCCTGTGGGACCCACAACTGACGCTTGTGCTTGTGCAAACGCTCAAGGTATCTGCCTTGCTTTGTGGAAGGGCCTTCCAGGCAGACGGTTCCTCTCCCCAAAGGGCCTCCCATCAACCGCATGCTTGGCTTCAGGCTCCTCCAGACATTCCCACAGGGAAAGGAGGAAGGTCCTTTGGCCCCGAGAAGCCCCCCAGCCACAGCCTCTGTAGGGTGGGGGTCTTCTTCGGGCTATCAAGGCTGGATTCTGCACTGATGATGGAGACAAGTTAGATACAGATACATACATATTATAGAGCTGGAAGGGACCATGCACCATTTTTGATAGAAGGCAGTCCAGTTTCGTCTTGAAAGCCTCCAGTGATGAAGCTCCCACAACCTCTGAAGGCAACTTCTGTTCCACGATTGATTGATTGTACTCACTCTCAGGAAATTTCTCCTTATTTCCAGGTTGAATCTCTCCTTGATCAGTTTCCATCCATTATTCCTTGTCTGGCCTTCGGGTGCCTTGGAAAACAGCTTGACCCCCCTCCTCTCTGTGGCAGCCCCTCAAATATTGGAAGATGCTCTCCTGCCTCCCCTGGTCCTTCTCTACACTAGACTAGCCAGGCCCAGTTCCTGCAACTGTTCATCACATGTTTTAGTCTCCAGTCCCCTCATCATCCTGGTTGCTCTTCTCTGCACTCTTTCTAAAGTCTCAACATGTTTTTTATAGTGTGGTGACCAAAACTGGATGCAGGATTCCAGGTGTGGCCTTACTAAGGCTTTCTAGAGTGGCATTAACACTTCATGTGATCTTGATTCTATCCCTCTGTTAATGCAATGTAGGATTGCATTGGCTTTTTTGGCTGCTGCTGCACACGACTGGCTCATATTTAATTGGTTGTCCACTAAGATCCCTCTCAGAGTTACTGCTATTAAGCCTGGTTTCTCCCAATCTATATGTGTACTTTTTGTTTTTCTTGCCTAATTGTAAGACCTTACTTTTCTCTACACTGAATTTCAGTTTGTTTGAAGTTCCCTCATCCGTCATCTGGGAGGATAAAGGAAAGGGCAGGGGAGGTATTCTGACTTCTCCCTAAAATATACTCAAGTTTTCTGTGTTTTTTTTCATTAATGCATTTGAAAATATTATCAGAAAATAATCAGCACAGTGCATTAAATCGTTCACATGTATATATGCTTATCGTATTCCAGATATTTTCCCACAATATCATTCCTTTTCATTCTTTGTTCCCCTTTAGGTGTTTGTGTCCCCCACTCCACAAGTTGCTCATCACACAAAATAAAGCAGAGTTTCCTTCTTTGGAGTCAACTATTCCATGTTGTAGCTCCCTCCATTTTGGGTTTTCTGGAGCCATTTTCCACCCAGAGAATCCAGGCAAAAGCAGCCCTTGATGAGCTTTGGGACAGAGCCAATTTGCCAGTCCCGAGACGGGGTTCCCCAATTCTCGTCTTCTCAGCAAAGATCACTCAGGCCAGGACAGGAGGGACTGTCATCAGGTTTTATTTTTTTCAACACATTAAATAAGCTGAATATATTAACAAGTATTTCCAAGTATTATTAAAAATGCAGCTGCCTTCTCCTCTCCACTGGTGCCAAAAAGAGAGGGGCCAAGACGCCAGACTGACCCACAGCGGGCCAACTCTGTGCAGGGCAGGAGAGGAGAGGAGGGGATGGGTCAGGAATTTATCTCATCTCCCTGCCCCATCCCTCCGACACACCCCACGGCCCTGTGCCCAGTGCGTGCCAGTTCCCCCCCGTTGGCAGAAGGAACTGGGCCTTCCCTTGCCAACCTCACTGCTCGAATTCTTCACCCCAGCCCTGCATCTTCCTGCCATTCTACTTCTGTGCACCCACCCATGGTCAAGAGGTTGGGGAGCCAAGGGCTCACCCCTCAGGACTGCAACGGGGCC
Source organism: Pantherophis guttatus (assembly GCF_059756535.1). Taxonomy (NCBI): domain Eukaryota; kingdom Metazoa; phylum Chordata; class Lepidosauria; order Squamata; family Colubridae; genus Pantherophis; species Pantherophis guttatus. Next base: position 479,559 of record NC_142064.1, read on the forward strand.
AGGCAGGGGAGGGCAGAAAGCAGCAGCCCCTTATCGCACAGAGACCGGGCTGGGGACTGGACGGCTCCCTCCTGCCTCCCAATGGGCTTGGCAGCCCTCCCTGCAACATCGTACCACCCTGCCCCAAGGGTGCAGTGCCGCTCCTCGGCCCATGGAGCTCTGAAGGGCAGCCAGGACGTCCAGGGGGACTTGAAGTGCTCCTCGACCGCAGGGCCAGCCTCAGGACTGGGCTTCCGGCAACTTGAGGCTGGGCTCTGCCAGGCCTGGTGCCAGGCCCTTGCAGTGCTGGGGGTGCCTCTCCGAGCACTGCAGGCTCTTGGCCTCGCAGTTCAGATTCTGGTAGCGGGGGGTGCTGGCGGCCGGCCGGTGGCAGACGGAAGCAAAGCTGAAGCTGAAGGGCCCCAGGCAGCAGGCGGGGCAGGCCAGCACCTCATCCTGCTCCATCACACAGCTGCTGCTGGAGGGGCTCAGGGGCAGCGTCGTGCCCGGGCGCTCCGTCTGCGCTCCCTCCACCGTGGGTGGCACGCTCAGCTCCGAGAAGCTGCCACCCCAGCCGTGCTGCTTGCTGTTATTGTTCAGGAGGAGTCCGTTGGGGGACCACGGCCGGGCCGCCGACACGGCTGTGCTGATGAAGCTGCCGTTGGTCAATGGGGGTGCCGGGCCGGCAGGCGCTGGGGCCGGGCTGTCCGGGCTGCAATCCATTTGCTCGCCGGCAGGGGAACCGGGAGGCTCTGGGAGAGTGCGGTTCAGGGCCAAGAGGGGGCTGTGGGGCGGCTGTTCCCGGCGAGGCAGCTCTGGGGAGGCCGGCAGCGAACGACACCTGCGCACGATGGCTACGGGCTCTGCAAAGTTGCACTGCATCTCCACGGCGGGCTCCGGCGTGATGGGGGTGCCGGGTGGAAGAGGCGAGGGGGGTGGCAGGTTGAAGGTCAGGGAGATCAAGGACTTGCTGGGTGTGTCGAAGAGCTTGATTCTGCCCCCCTTGAGGTCCTGGCGCTGTGAAAAGGGGTTGACGCGCTGCGGAGTGTCGTGGGCACGGGGCACGGTGGGCGATCGAGGGCAGAATATGTCTGACTGGCTGCGAGAGAGGGGATGCTCTGGGGTCAAGAGCTGCTGGCCAAGCAGGCCGGAGGCTGTGTTGGGGAAGGAGAGCTGCTTGGCCACTTGACCTGGATGCAAAAGGAAGGGGAGGCATGTTAGAGGCATCTCAGAATGCCCTGAGCACTGCAAAAGCCGAATCTAGACCAGCAAACAGCTCAGCTGCAGCTGTTCCAAAAGGCTGGGAAGGAAACTGCCCTGGCATACGCGGAAATTCGTGCACATTCCTCCCCCCCCCCCCCGGCTCAAAGGCCCAGGAGAAAAGCCCTCCTCTGCCCCCAACTCAAGCCAAGCTTGCGATACCTTCCAAGGCTGCCCATTTCTGTCCTGCCCAACTTCGCCCCTTCCCAGCACCCAGGACGGTTCCTTTAATCTCCAATGGGAAAAAAAACCCCAACCATGCAATCCATACTTCTGGGGGGGGGGGGCAACCTCCTCGCCTCTTGCCCACCCCCCTCCCTCTCCTGAGAGAGGCTACCGTTCAGCGCGGCTGCCGAGTTGGCCGGGAGGGCTGTCCTGTCGTCATTCGGCAGGGCCAGGCCGGGGTCTCCCGCCGTCAGCAGCATGGCCTCCAGGCGCTGGACGATCTCCAGGAAGGAGGGCCGGGCAGTGGGCTCCATCTGGGGGCAGGAGAAGGGAGCACATGGGGCAGCTCATCTCTTTTGGGTCAAGCGGGAAGCGGCAGGCCCAATTTATGGTGGTGGGCAAGCAGCCTCTGCATGGTGTCTCCATGGTCGCCTTTAGCACCAGCTCACTAGCCGGCCTTTTCTGGTGGAGCAGAATGGCCTCCCCCCCTCAGGAACACCCCCCCCCCAGAGGCCCTGCCCCCATCCAACTCAGCCTGCTCTCTGCAATTGAGCAGCCCCCAAACCCCCCCGTCCCCAGCAGAATTCAGGAAGACAGGCTGCCTGGTTGCTTTGGCCCCGGACGATAAAACAGCAGCCCAAATGGGGATGCCCAGCGCTCTGCCAAATGGGCAGCTTTGTAAGGGAGCTGCTGGGCATGAGGGCCCCCTTCCGGGGCTCTTCTCCTACCCTGGTTCCAGCCCGTCCCCCCTTCTTTGGGGGGAGGTGGCGCCAAGACCCACCTTGCAGGAGTGGAAGGCCAGATGGAGAAAAGTCGGCGGACAGTCGGCTCCCACCAGGTTGCAGAATGCAGCCACATCAAGGCCAAAGTCCTGAGGAGAGGAAGGGTGAAGGAAGGGAGGGGATGAGGAAGAAGCCTCCCCCCAAAAGATACTCTTTGGGAAGCAGGACCAGGGAGCCGGCGGCCACGCTGCCTGGCCTCACCCCATTTCAGTCACATTCCCCCCCCCCAATTCAAGAGGAGACCTCAAGAGGAAAAGCCTCTCCCACTCCAGTCCCCCCCCCATACACAGAGCTTCCTGGGAGGCCGTTGGTGGCTCCCCTCGGTTTGGGGGTCTGCAGGGAGGGCACAGACCCCCGGCTCTTATGCTGCAAACAGGCTGGCAGCAACATGTACCGGCTGGAGCTCCCAAATGGAAGATGCTCCCCCAGAGAGTTCAGCCTTACCCCACCTGCCCCACAGGACCCTGCCCCGATGCCAGGGGGACGGGGTCAAGAGGCCTCCAGGATACGGCCTGGCACACAAGCAAGCAGCTGCGGCAGGAAAAGGCCTCTGAGTAGCAGCCAGGTAGAAGACCCCACCCTCTCCTTGAAATCTGATCACTGCCAGGGACTCGCAAAGCAGTCAGGGACTGACCGGAGAAAGGATCCCCCTTAGAGCTCAGCCCCCTCCCTTCCGTGCCCTCCAGCCCCCTTTGAGCTCTTCTTGCCCGGAGGAAGCCAACCCCCCTGCCCGCTTTGTGCATCAGAGTCCTCGCTTTAAGCTCTCCCCGAGCGGCCCAGCAGCCTCCCCTCTTGCTGCAGAGGGATGTGAGTGGGGGGCTTACCTCAGTGCGAGGCAGGTAGTCGGGGTCGGCTGGCACCCGTGCGATGATCTCACAGAGGATGATGCCATAGGCAAAGACGTCCGCCTGCAGGGGACACAGTGGGGTGGTCTCGGAGGGCCTGGGGGCAGACGTGGGCCTGGGGGCCCAGGGAGAGCTGGGCCAGGGAGGGGGCAAGCAGATGCCCTTGTCCTTCCCTCCCCCCCTCCCATGGTCTCCTTCCCATTGTTACTCCTTCTTGTGGGGCTCACCTTCTCGTTATACAGCTCCCCATGCAGGACCTCGGGGGCCATCCAGTACGGAGAGCCCACCACAGCCAGGGGCTCCTTCTCACCCCCCTCACTGCAAGGAGGAGGAGAGGCTGTGTCAAGGCAGGATCGTGGGGGGGGGGAGGGGCGGGGAGTCAACAGAAGTAGCAACATCCTAGCTCACCTGTAGGTGGGGATCTTCTCTGCCAGGCCAAAGTCGGCCACCACGGCTGTGTAGCCATTGTCCTCACACCTGACCAGGCAGTTCTGGGGGGGAGAGGTCCATTTGAGAGGCCATTCCAAGTAAAAGGCAGCTCCCAGGATGGGGCATCTCTGACCACCCCCCCCCCCCAGGAACTAAGGAGAGGGCTTGGGGGGGCACCAGAGCAAAGGCTTTTCAGAGTGCCAAGAGACTCTGCTTCCCCTTCTCTGGGTGCTAGAAAGGTGGGAGACCCCACGGCAGGAGCTGCTCCTTTCCAGGGAAGCCCTTCAGAGCCCCCCTCCCCCAATCAGCGCAACCCTTGGTGTCAAGCTGCCCCACCGCTCAACCCGGATCCAGTCGGGGATTCCCCCCCTCCAAATCCTCTGCCCACTTTGAGGCACAGGTGGGGGTGGGGTGCAGCACAGCCCCCCCACCTTGGAGGTCAGGTCCCGGTGAAAGATGCCCTTGCTGTGCAGGTAGCAGAGCCCCCGGGCAATGTCCAGGGCCAGCTTGAGGCGGACAGGCCAGGGGAGTGGGGTGGGGCTGTCGAGCAGCTGCTCCAGGTTGCCCCCATTGATATACTGCAGGGAGAGAAAGAAGAGCAAGTTGTGGGGCCCTTTGTCCCCCGGAACAGCCAGGTCCCTGGCAGGTTCTTGACGCCCGCCCCCCCAACACTCACCTCTGTCAGCGCATGCAGCTGGCCTTGGTGAACGCAGACCCCCATGAACCTGGCAGAGGAAGAAGAGAGCAGCCGTCAGCAGCAAGACCCCTGCCTAGGGCCCCACAGATGCCCCCCCGTGGCTTCCCTCTGTCCCCAGCACTCCTGGGAAAAAAGGAGTTGGGCCACCCCCTGCTCTGCACTGGGCACCATGCTCACCAGTGGTGGGTTGCTACCAGTTAGCCCCGGATCGGGCGCACTGGTAGCGGTGGCGGAGGGAGGCTCCGCCCGGATGCTTCTGCGCATGTGCAGAAGTGTCGCACATGCGCAAGCACACGTGTGCCCACGAGCAAACCGGTAACGAAGGATTTTGAAACCCGCCCCTGATGCTCATCGCCCCCCAGGAGGTGCTCTGCGCCTGAGAAGCTTTAGGTGGGGTTCTCGAGCCATTTGGGGGGGGCACCAGCGGACCCCGGCAGGAGGGGCCAAGAGCCCCCCGGCCCTTCTTCCAATTGACCCCTGAACATTTACGCCTGACCCTCCCCAGATATGCTGGACCCTCCACCCCAGAAGGCCCCTTTCTTCCAGGCAAGGGGAGCCTGAGCCCCACCAGCCCCCCTGCCCTACCGGAGGATGTTGGGGTGGCAGAGCCGGTTCATCAGCTGCACCTCGCGCAGCATGTTCCCTCGGTTGCTGGTCAGCTTGTTCATCTTCAGCACCAGGACTTGTCCCGACTGACGGTGCCTCACCTGTGGGGACAGCCGACCGTCACTCTGGCAGGGGTCTCGGCACCCACTCTGGCCGAGGGGAAACCCCGTCTGGACATCACCCTACGGAACAGGCTCCAGCAGCTTCTCGGTTGTGAGCAGTCAGTGCTCAAAGGCCTCGAGTGGCAGAGCTCGGCATGCTGCACCAAAGCCCTCAAATGCCCACCCAATCTGTCCCTAGACTGGGACTCATGGGAACTGAAGTCCAGTGCACCAAGGAGTGTCAGCTTTGAATCTGCCAGAGCTACAAAACCAGCCAGTAGCCAGAAAGAGGCTCAAAGCTTTGGAGCTGCCCGAGGTCATTTGGAATATTATGAGGCACCTCCTGAAAAACAAATGGCTTTGATATTTCTAGATGCACAGAAAGTCTTCGATAATGTGAACTGGCGATTTATGTTATTACAGCTGGAGCAGATGGGCTTTGGTAGAAAATTTATTCAAGCCGTAGAAGCTATATATCACAAACAAACAGCAAAAGTAATGATAAATGGAGAATTGACAGAGTCTATTGAAATAAAACAAGGAACGAGACAAGGTTGTCCACTGTCACCAACTGTGGCTCTTGAGGGGGTGTGGACCCCCGGAATTCCCTAGCCAGCATGGTCTCAGCCCCATCTTCTGGGAGTCCACACCCCCTCAAGTGCCACGGTTGGAAAATCTGCTCTCAAAGAGTCCAGCCAAAGAGTTTCCACACACACCTAACACAAGTTGCCATCATACCACCCTCCCCGTTTTGCTGGAGCCCCCTCCCCAAATTGCCAATGGCTTCACATTCAGGGAGACACATCCATTCACATTTGAGGAGGGCCCAGGCAGTTAGGGAAGTGCGAAGTGTGGAACAAAAGAGGAGGAGCAGAAGGAAGGGGGGGATAGGGACCTGCTGTTAAGCAAGAATCTCCCCCACCCCCCCCCACCTCGCGAGATGGCTTCTCCTGATCTTCCTCGTTCCATAGGCTTCTCACATTCTAGCATAATTGCAGTCTGGAAATTGCTGAGCAGCAACTGTATTTTATTGATTTATGGCCCTTGCCCCATAAATCAGTCGGAAGCCTCACAGAGAAGAAGAACAAAGGAATGTGGCATTCCTGCCCAGAGACTGAGAAGCAGGGCAGGGCAGGGCAGGGCCGCCAAGGGGCCTCAGGAGGCGCCCAAAGCCAGGGCACATGAAGAGTACCAGCCTGCCACCCTACTCCCTTCCCTTCCCTCACTGACCCTCCAGCGGCCTCTGCTTCAGGACAGCAATCCGGGCGCATCGGATCAGCTTCAACCACCCCACATGGGGCTAACGGGGCAGGAAAAGGGGGGTGGGGAGGCCAAGCAAGCCAACGCTCAGAAGCCCATTCCCACAGCAATGCCATCAGCTGGGGGAATGGCAGAAGGACAAGGTGAAGGGGCACCTGCCCAAGTGGCACCCCTGCGCTCTTTCAGGGCCGGGAGTCTCCACTGGGGGCGGCCAAAGGCAACACCAGCCCTCCCCCTCGGCTCCATTCACAGCACCACAGTGGCCACGCACAAGACTCCGCAGGCCCCCACCAGGGTCTGTGCCCAGAGGGTAAAAGCCCTACAGCCTGCTGCCAGGTTTGGGGGCCAAAAGGGGCCCCTGTATTGACTTATAAATCATATTTATATAGCTGCGTCTCTCACCGAACGTGACTCTGGGCAGTCTTGCATAAAACCATAAAAGAACCCCCAAAAACCCACAGAGCCCCTGGAGCATAGATTTTGGGGTCGTTTCCCCACTGTGGAAGGTCAGGCCTTTCCCCAACACAGCCCAACCAGACAGGTCTGTGGACGGTGGGCTGTGTGTGGCTGGGAACTGACCCCAGGCAGAAGCTGAGTCTGCACCAGCCACAGCAGCAACCCTCCCACTCCCCAAGGGCCAGGGAGCAGCCTGCAGCCCCTCATGGCCTGTTGAACAGCTGCCTGGAGAGGCCCAGCCACCTCACTGCCCCCCTGCCCCCCCTTCCAGTGGAGCCTCCCTCTTAAATTCCTGGGCTCTGCAGCCAGAGCCCATTCCTGTCCTTTTTAGTCCATGCCTCAGGCCTCCCTCCGCTGCGCCTGCTCCCTACACCCCGTCCTCCTGGCCCTGGATGGGACTGCTCCCCCTCCATTCTGGGAGGGGCCTGGGTTATGCAACCAGGAGGAGCCCAAGCAGAGACTCTCGGGGGGGGGGGTGAAGTGCGGGGGCAACACTCTTCCTTTTGGGTTGAAGCCCACTATCCCCCTTTTCTTAGCAAGCGATAGGGAACCTCCGTGCCAAAGGAGGAGCTCTAGATGCCCCTTCTCCATCCACCACATGCCCAGCCTGGCACAGCTCTGCCCCTGCTGCCCCAAGGAGGAGCTGTGCTGGCAGGGGATGCCCAAGGTCAGAGGAGTTCACCTCACCCAAATGTGGACCCTGTCCTCTGCCTGGCCTGGAGCTGCCCCTGTGGGACTGAGCTCCATATGGGAGATACAGGCAGGGCCTCTGAAGGAGGGAAGGCAGCTGCCTGCAATGTTCCTGCCAGCCACAAAGCTGCTCTAAGCAGAAAGCCCCTCCTCCTCACGGGGACCCTTCCTGGCCCTCCAGCAAAAGTGGCTGCTGGACGGACAGCTGCCTTTCCTCCTCACCCCTCCAGGCCAGCCCAGACCCACAGCCTGCCAGGAAGTGCCACCCTACTAAAGTGGGCAGCATGGCCAGCAGGCACCTCCCGCGTGTCGCCTTCCCAGGGCAGAAGCTGCTTCTCCATGGAGGGCAAGCCCAGCCCTCCGACTGCCCCCCCCCCCCGCTTTCTTGGGGATCATTTAAAGTTGGAGCCACCTCATTGCCTGGGCCCACGGCAAGCTCCATCGCCCCGTTTGATAGGCAGGAGAGCCAAGGATGGACCTGCACCCCAGCTCAGCCCTGAAGCACAGCAATTGCCATCGTACAAACCAAGCCACCTCACAGCATCACAACGGAAAGTGAAAGCCTGATTTGCACAATACACTATTCTCAATCCACGAGTATGTGAACTCGGCCAATTCCTGCCTAAGAGCAAATGAGGAGGGTTTAGCCATTCACATGGATTGTCCCCCCCCCCCAATTCTGGGCGAAAGCCCACCTCATCTCTCCCACTGGTTTTCTGCTGGGTTTCCCAGCCTCCTCCCTCCCAGGCCACACCAAGGCCAGCCAACCAGCTGTGGCCGAAGCGCCTCCGTGCCCTCTGTGGGGGCATCCCCAGGAGACTGCAGGCAAGCAGCCCAGTCCCTGATCTGAGACGTGGGTCAAGCAGGGCTCCTGTGGGGCTGATTGCGGTGGGGCCGGGGAGAGGCCCAAGGCAGCTCCATCTGAGAAGGCGGCAGTGGCCCTCACCTGGGGCTTGGAGCCTGGCCTGAAGGGTCCTCCATGTCCAGGAATGGCAATTCTGGGACCCTCCGACAGAGCTGAGCGGACGAGGACCAGCTGCAGCTCCCAACCAGAACCACAAGTGGGGTCACTTTGGATGGAGCCGGTCAAAGATGCCACCAAACTGTGGTGGTGGGAGGTCAAGGGCAGCAGCCAAGCTGGATTACCTGTCCAGGGCAGAGACGCTGCCTGCTGCAGGGGGGAGAAGCCAAAGGGAACACGGGCAGTTTTGAGGCCAAGAGAGGCAACCGGACCCCCTGGGCCTTTGGGGCGGTCAACATGGGCTTCAGGCCTGTCCCATGTCACGTTGAGAGTCCGGCCTCCAGCTGCAGGGAGAAGGAAGGAAACAGGCAGATGCCATGGAGGGTGGGGGACCCCTTGGGCGGAGAGCAGTCGGGAAGACGCAGCCCCACCACAGCCGCCCTTTGGTGCCATGCAGGCTGGCAGGACCTGTGAGTGGCAGCACAACAGCCAGGCCATCCGCAGGACAGCCAAATGTCCCCTGACCTCTCTGGGGCACCTGGTCCCATCAGGGGCCCCAGCAGGACTCCGGGGGGCCCAGCAGCTGCACCAGGGAGGAAGAGCGATCAGGAGAGCTTCCCTCCCAGAGAAGCCGGACAGGCTGTGAACTGCAATGGTCAGCGACTCCCCCCCCCCCAAGGATGGTTCTCTTCCTGCAGGGTGAGAGCTCCACAAGGGCTGGCAGACCGCAGCCTTCGCCCGTTCATTTGCCACGGCGAAAGGGAGCATAAAATAAAACCCGGTTGGCATTTTTCTGAGCAAAAGCAAGAATGCTTTCTGGAAGGCTGCCCCATGATCCCCCACAAGGCATCCCTGCTGCCTCGAAGTGACCCCTGGCTTCTGGCCCAGCACGGGCACTGCTGCAGCCCCCCCCCCGAGTGTGCTGGGGCAGAGCCAGTCCCAGGAAGACAATGGGGCTCGGACCTCTGGACACACCAGAGCCTCCCTTCCAAGAGACCACCCTGGCCGCCTCTTCTTCTCCCCACCCCCACTGCCCTGTTCCAAGCCTCCGAAACGCCCCATCTCACTTTTACTATCCGCACAACAGCCTTCACACTGTATGCTCAGCTTGGCATAGGTGACGCAGGTACGTGGAGAGACTCCAGCCTGCTTGGTCTGCTCAGATGTTGTGCGCTTGAAAACGGAGGGGGGGAGGCAGGCCTGGCGTGGCCCCAGCCCCAAAGCTCAGTGATGGCGCCCTCTGTCAGCCTCAGGGCCCTCCGCTGCTCCAGGCAAAGCCCCTTCCTCCTAGACCTGAGGAGCCCCTCCCACCCCAGTCACTGCTCAAGCATCCCAGAAGGCAAAGCCCTAGCCGGGCAGTCCAGAGCCCCTCTGCTACCCCTGCGCCAGCCAACCTCAGGAGCTGAAGGTGCGCCAGCTCCCCTCCCAGCACAGAGACCCCGGGCGCCAATTGCTTTGGCACCGCCTCAGCACTTCACAGACTGGGCTGGCGAAGGGAGTGCCAGGGTGGCCCCTGTAAAAGGCAGGCAGGACAGCAGCTCTTCCCAGCCATCCGGCCATGCCCACATGCAGTGCCCACTCTGGCAGCTGGCCTAGAATCCCAGAACATTCTTAGTGCTGAGCTCCATAAGGGCCACTCGCCCACCTCCAAGGCAGTCAGCTGGAACGCAGCCATGGCTCCCCCCCCTCACACACACGGAGCCCCCCCCCCCGCTCCCCAAGGGCCTAACCCGGCCCTCCCTCCAGCCCCCCTGCCCCCACGGCTGCCCAGGGGCCAGGTCCCAGGGAGTGGAGCTGCCAGCCAGCCCATGAGTCAGTCCAGGGCGCCAAGCCAGACCTCTCCCTGCTTGACGCCTCTCTCAGCCTGCACACAACACATACAGACACACATATACACACACACAGCTCAGACTCCAGGCTTGCCCTGGGCAAGCTGCGCACAGAACCCACATCCTAAACTAAGAGTCTGGGGCAGCCCCCACCTTTTCCTACTCAACTTCCACGCTTGAGGGGCTGGCATAGCCTCAGCACCTGCCCTGATACCCCCAATGCTGGCACTAGGGAGAGCCCCCCCCCCAAATTGCAGGACTGGATTTCCTGCCAGGAGACTGCAACCCCTCCCATTCAAAGGCACGGCCCCTCCATGGAGCAAACTGTCTTGACAGATAACCTCCCCCTAAGCCGCTCCTCCAAGGAAAGCCTCTTCCGCAGCTAATCCTGCAAGGCTTTGGCCCTGAGGGCCACAGTCAGAGCCAGAGTGGGGCAGCCATGCCTCTCACCCCACGCAGGTTGCAGGTGAGTCTCCAGGATGAGCACACCTCTGACCCCCACGCCTCAGCAGGTGCGTCTCCGGGACAAGCACCAGAGGCTGCCAAACTCCGGCAACTGCTCGATGGGAGCAGAGTATTAGCGGGTTTCAGGCTGGCCTGGCACCCTGACACAGCTCCCAGGACAGATTGCATACAACATACCCAACTTGGGTTCCTGAGCATTAATCCAGCTTCCGATTCACACATTACCCTAAACTAGAAACTAACCAAAGAAACTGGAATGCACACCAAGCAGGGGGCATCAACACCAGACGAAAAACTAACCGGGACCCTCCCCAACCGAGCTCAGCGCCTGCAGCAGTCCAGCCACTGGGCCTGGACGGATAAACGCAAGTTGTGTGAACCCAAGCTAGCTGCCTCGAAAGAGCAAACCAAGCGCACTGGGTCCCCTGAGTTCAGCAGCGGCCACTTGGGGGCCCATGACCCAGCAGGGGGGCCAGCAAGGCGTCTCCTAGCAACAGCGGCCAGCCGGGCCAGGCAAAGGGGCCAACGGGGCCCTTGCAAGGAAGGAGACCCAGGGAGGACCCGGCAGAGCAGCCAAACCGACCTCCCCATCTGGGTGCAGGAGAGGGGCTGCCCAAATGAAGCTGGCCCCAGAGGAAGAATGGGGAGCCCCCCCCCCCCCCACCAAAGCAGCAGCTCTGAAAAGCCACCCAGATCCAGGCTGGGGGAGGATTCGGAAAGGCTCGTTCCAGAGGGAGATGGAACACACACACCCCCTTGCTGCTGAACCACCACCACCCTCCCTGCACTGCTCCCTGCTGGCCAGGAGAACAGAGCTGCCACCCCACCCAGGAGTGTCACCCACCCATCTGCCTACCCAGTGCAGAGCCCAGCCAACACGAAGCCTTTGCGGGGCTCACAATGCTAAAAGAGCAGAAGCCAAAGTAATGGAAAAGAGCAGCAGGCAGTTCTGAAGAAAGACTCAGCTCGGATATAAAACATCCTAAAAGACACCCCCCCCCTCACACAGCCTAGGGAAAGACTTTGTCAACAAAATAGATGAGGGGGCCTCTGGGGAGATGGTGAGAGAAGGGCCACTTTCTGGTCCCAGGCGGGACCCCACTGAATCCAGGGGAGCTGGGGCATGCCAACCAGAGGGGCAGCAACATCTTAAGGGAGGGGCCCTGGGAGAGCCAGTCCAGACCATCTGGACCCCTTGGGTGCACTTCTCCCTGGAGCCAGCAGGTGGCACTTCTCTCCAGGGAACTCAGAGAATCAAGGTGAGCCAAACCTCCACAGAAACCGATTCTTTGGAGAAGACCCCACCCCACCCCCCAACCATAAGTGCCCAAAGCCTCCTGGCCCCACAAAGCTTCCTCTGCCTGATCAAAGAGGCCAGGTGACCCCTTCCCTTCCCCACCAGTACCCTCCCTGTCACAGCCAGAAATGCTTCCATCTTGGGCCAGCCTCTTTGCCTGAGCTGGGGGACACCCTCCAGAGCAGAGCTGGCTCCCCTCCTGGGAGAGTTGGAAGGGCTGGCCAGCCAAGCGAGGCCCTCTGTGCACCCGTCCCAAAGAGAAGAAGCTGCCTGGAGATCAGACTTTTCCCGGCCCAACTGGCCGAGCCACAGCCTGCCCTGGGACTACTGGCCCCTCCCCCAGCAGCAGAGAGGGCCTGGGCCCCCAGCCTCCCCTTCATTCAGCTCAGTCAATCTAAGGAAAAGCCTCCCCCCCCCCTTTCTGGCACCACAGACTCTGCCAGGTTCACAGCCGTCCTGTGCCTCTTGCAGCTGGAAACTGGTCTGATCACTGGAGTCATCCTTGCCCCACAGGGTAACCCTCCAAACCAGGGGCTTCAGCAGACCCCATCCCAGAACACTGCAAGCCCTGTCCAGGGTGCCTTTGGTTGAGGCAAGAGGTCTTTGCTGGCTGACCACAGCAGGCAATTTGCCCGCTGCTGGCTGCAAGCCAAGGTTTTGCCTCTGCCAAGATGTTAAGCAGCTGTCTTGGGCTGCAGATCCCTCTTGTTAACTCTGCACGTGGACAGAGGACCAGGCAGCTGGCAAAGGGCCAGAGGGGCACAGGGTTACATCAACACTAAGGGTAAGCTGACACTGAGGCCATCTGTCCAGCCTGAGCACAAACGGGGAAAACAAGAATGTCAGAATCCAGCCCCCTTCTTGGGGGGCACAGAGGTTCTTGGTAAGACCAGGGGAGAGCCGTTTCCTGGCAGCCGGCCCAGTTTAGGGCTCCTGGGCTGAAGGGGAGCATGGCAGCTCTTTGCCACTTGGTGGCCCCCAACCAAGGCCAGGGGGAGGTTGAAGGCATTTGCCCCCAAGCCCCCTCCAACATGACCTGCCCTGGAGGAGGAGGGGGAGGAGGAGGAGGAGGAGAGCAGCAGCGGGGCCCCACAGCCAGAGAACCTGCCGGACTTCCCAAGGCTCCACAGCTCTGCCCATCTATCAGTCCTAACAAGGAAGGCCTCCGCAGCAGGAGGAAACTGCCGAAGCCTCTGGCTGCTGGGCCAGGAACCCTCCTAAGGCCACCGCCACATATTAAGCCTCCTCCAGGACTGGGTCGGTCCGGCCGCGGCTCTTGACCTGCAGAGCCAACTGGGGCTTCAGCCGAGGCTGCCGGCCGCGGGGTCCTTCCGGGGCCACCAGGGACCCCGCTGTCAGCCCCGGGCCAGGCCGCAGCCCGGAGGAAGCAGCCGGCGGCCGAGAGCTGCCCCGGTCGGAACGCGGGGGGTCTGAGTAAAGGAAGGGACTTGGCGGCCCCCCCGCAGCTCCTTCCAGAGCCCGGAGCCTCCCGGCAGCAAACAGCGGCCAGCCTTCCTCGGGGCCCCGGGGAGGGGGCGGCGGAGAGGAGCCCGACCCCGGCCGGGCGGGGCAGCGGGCGGCGGCGCGCGGGGCTCACCTTGAAGACCTCGGAGAAGAAGCCGGCGCCGATCTTCTCGCAGTAGAAGTCGTCGAGGCGCGCCAGAGTGGAGACGGCGCTGCGCAGCGCCCGGTAGGAGGAAGGCCGCAGCCGCCCGCCCGCCTGCCAGCCCCCCGGGCCCGCCGCCTCCCCCTCGGCCTCGTCCAGCCGCAGGGAAAGCCCGGGCCGCCGCGGCAGCTTCTCCCGCTCCATGCCCGGAGCGCCCCAAGGCCATGCGCGGGGGGCGGGCGGGCGGGGGCGCGGGAGGGCTTCGCTGCGCCCCCGGACGCCGCGGGCTTCGGCCTCCGGAGAGCTCGGCTGCGCTGCGGCCCGCCAGCGGCCGCCCGTCGGAGGCGGAGCCGCGGCGGGCGGAGCGACTCTTAACTCCTCGGTTGCCGCGGCTGGAGCGAAGCGCGGCGGCATCTGACAGCGCTCGGCGGCCGGGAGGCGCGGCCACGGCTCAGCCTGCGCCCGCCCTGCCCTCTCCGCGGTCCGCGCCCGTCCGGCGGCGCCCCATCCTTGGGCCGTGGCCGAGCGCCGTCCGAAGCCCGAGGAGGCTGCAGCCGGAGGGAAACCCGGGAGGTGGGGGACATCTGGCTGCGGCGCTCGGGACCGGAGCCCAGCGCATCTGGAGAGCCGCCCTGATCCGCCGAGGAGCCGGAAAACGGCTTGTCTGAGGAAGGACCCCGCCCCTTCGGAAAGTCTCCGCGTTTACCGGGCACCCCTTCCATAAGGACCGCAACATCTGCCCGGCTGCTGCCTCGTTAATGGAGCAGCCGGGCAGGCTGCATCCTTGCTTTCCCCCCCAGATGTTGGAGGCAGAGCAAAGCTGCTTCTGCATATGGTTCTTCCGCACAGCTGCCCCGGTGACTCCAGGAGTGGAGCAGGTGTATTTGGTCATCTGTGGAACGCTCCTCTCCAGGTGTGTTGATGGGAAATCGTGGAAATGTCTCTGCCTCCTGGAGTGGGAGCAAGGAGGCTCTTGCCCTCATTTTTATGTCTTTATTTTGTACTATTTTTTCATTTAACTGCTTGGCCAGAGCTCTGAGACAAAATGAAGATTTCAAAACACTGGGAACAAAGCAGATCAACCCAGCGTCGACCATACGATCCCCTTGTGGGAACCTCAAAGACCAACTTACTCCTCCCTGAGCGATTGAGTAGAATTGAGCCACCCTAAATTGGTACCAATCCCTACAGATGGTCCTGGCTGATGGATTCAGAAAATCCCAGAAAAGCTCATCCTCCAGAGGGACCGGTCTTGTTCCCATCCCCTCTCAAATCCAGCCCAGAGAGATGTGGATCTCAACCTCAGGGAGAGATGTTCACGCCACAGACGGATGTTATCCGCCCCCTTGGTTTCCACAGGCTCAGACAAATCCCAGGTGAGGTTACATGACCTCAGTCAGCACAGTGGATTATGGGCAGGGGGTGCCTATCTCCAAAGGCCCCGAGGAGATCAAAGTTAGCCCCCTTTCTGGGGTTTGAGACAGCAAAGGAGCACCAGAAGCATTCGCTTGTCCGTCTTGACCTGGGAGCAGATGAGACTGCTGGGACATTCCTTGCCATGATAGATTGCTGGTTCACAACCAGGCGAATTAAGGAGCCACCAGCCCTGCAGAGAGGAGAGTGATTCAGCTGCCAGGCATCCCATGTATCTAGATGTGCCCAGGTGGTGCCCAGGGAGTTTCCTAGCAACCCAGGCGGACAGCTTTGATGAACACCCTCAACCTCTGGAATGCAGAGTTAGGCAGGGCACTAGGCAGGGTTGCTCTGAGTGACCGATCCTCACCTGCCAGTCCCAGGCCGCCCCCTACTCTTCTGAGCAGCTCCAGGACATGAAGTGTGTTATGTCCTTATAAGGGCATCCGCCCGGATTGGCTGCCAGCCATCGGGCGGGAAAGTTTGAATCACTGTCAGGGGCGGTGCGACTGCCGGAGCGAATATAAGGAGAGCTCCGGCAGCGCGCAGCCAGTCTTGTTTCTGTTTCTAAATAAAGTTACTAATGTAACGGGCTGGTCGCGTCTTCCATTTCCTGCGCCGATCTAACACTGGCGACGAAGGACTAGAACCAAGCGACGAACCTCGTGGCGCCAAAGCCAACAAGACCAAGACTCCGGCACCTGAAACCACAGTAGGCATTCCGAAGGCATGGCATCCGCTGAAGTCACTTTGCCAGCCTTTGCTCCATTCCGCCCAGGGAAGGACAAGTGGAAATCCTACGTGGTCAAATTTCGGCAATACCTGAGAGGCAACAACATCAGGGATGCCGATGATGACCGCAAGAAGGGCATCTTCCTGGCCAACTGCGGCTCCGAAGTCCTCGACATGGCAATCGATCTCGTAGCACCACAAGACATCGAAGAAGTGCCATGGACGGACCTGCTGCAGATCCTGGAGGACCACTATGCCCCAACTGGAACACCAGTGGCGAACCGTTTCACCTTCCATCAGAGGGACCAGAAGGAAGATGAGACCATCAAAGAATTCGTGGCCGCCCTGCGCCAAATCGCAGCCAGCTGTGAGTTTGACCACGTGGACAACGCCATCGCTGACCGCGTGGTTTTCGGCATGAGGGACAGAGGCCTGCAAAAGAAATTCCTGAGCAGGAAGAAACTCGTGCTCAAGGATGTGGTGGAGGAAGCCACCGCATCCGAAATCTCGGAGAAAGCGGCAGCCGCAGTAAGCAGAGCAAAGGGAATCCACAAGATTCGTTCCACAACGCAATCATCAACTGAGGATTCCACAGCTGGATCGGAGTCGGAGTCGGAGTCCACCGTCCACAAAGAATCCAGACCCCCAAGGTGGGAAACCGCCCAAAGAAGCTACAAGGGGGAGCGCTGTGCCAGCTGCAGAGGGGACCATGCCAGGGCAACCTGCAAGTGGAGAGATGCAACCTGCAGACGCTGCAACAGAAGGGGTCACATTGCCGAAGCTTGCAGAGCCGAGGAACCAGCCCCAGAGCCATCCAGCCACCGTCCTTGCGAGAATTGGAAAGAGTACCAGAGATCATCCAAACGGTCCTCTGGCCCATCCAGACGCAGAGACGATGAATTTCCCCGGAGCGGAGCGGTCCACCAGACGACCATCGCCCACACAAACTCGGACAATGCCACCAAGTTCCACATGACCATCCACGTGGAGGGATCACCCTGCTCAATGGAGGTAGACTCGGGCTCGGTCTACTCCATTATGGATTGGCACCAGCTGAAGCGCCTGCAACCCAGCATTACCAAGCAAGACCTGAAGCCACTACACTCCAAGCTCGTCGATTTTGGGGGAAACCCCATCGGAGTCTTAGGAAGAGCCAACATCCGAGTCTCCTACAACGAGTTCAAAGGCAAGCTTCCCATCACAGTCGTGGAGAACAGCCGACCGAACCTGCTAGGAGTGGAGTGGTTTAAGCCGCTGGGGCTATTAATCGAAGGCATCCACCAAATTCGCAGGGACGAACTCGACAACCTCATCGAAGAGTTCAAGGAAATCTTCGATGGTAAACTGGGGAAATTTGTGGGGAGGCCAATCTCTTTTAATCCGGACAAGGGAATCACCCCAATTAGGCTGAAGCCCCGCTGGGTTCCATTTGCCCTGCGGCCTAAAGTAGACGAGCAGCTGGATAAGCTGATCGCCCAGGGCGTCCTGGAACCGATCGATCATGCCTCATGGGAGACCCCCATTGTGACCCCACTGAAGTATGATGGGTCTGTGCGCATCTGCGCCGACTATCGTACCATCAACAAGGCGTTGGCACAGAGCGCATACCCAGTCCCAGTGGTGCAGCATCTGTTGCATTCCCTGGGAACTGGCACAATCTTTGCAAAACTGGACCTGGCCCAGGCTTACCAGCAACTGCCAGTGGACGAAAAAACGGCAGAGGCACAAACAATAGTCATACACGGGGGGGCATTCAAATGCAACCGTCTCCAGTTTGGAGTCAGCGCTGCCCCCGGCATCTTCCAATCAATGATGGAGCGCCTTCTCCAAGGCGTTCCAGGGGTGATGCCATACTTTGACGATGTACTAATCTCCGGAGATTCACAGGCACAACTCCTTGAAAGGCTCAGGCTTGTCCTGCAGCGCTTCAAGGCCAAGGGCTTGAGAGTCAGGAGAGATAAATGCATCCTAGGAGTACAGGAAGTCGAGTTCCTGGGCTATCGCATAGATAGCACTGGCATCCACCCCACCAAATCAAAAGTGAAAGCAATCCATGAAGCTCCGAGCCCCAAAAACAAAACGGAACTTCAGGCATTCCTTGGATTGCTCAACTTCTATGCAATGTTTCTTAAACAGAAAGCCACAGTTGCTGAGCCACTCCACCGCCTGCTGGGGAAAGCGGCTTCCTGGAAGTGGGGCCAAGAAGAGGAAGCAGCATTCCGGGCCGTGAAAGGACTTCTAACTTCCAAAAGCGTCCTCATCCAGTACAATGAGACGCTCCCCATTAAGCTAACCTGCGATGCGTCGCCCTACGGGGTGGGGGCAGTCCTCAGCCACGAACTGCCCAATGGCTCCGAAGCCCCAATAGCATATTTCTCTAAAACCATGTCCGGCGTGGAACGCAACTACAGCCAGCTGGACAAAGAAGCCCTGGCCATCGTTGCAGGAGTGAAACGATTCCATGAGTATCTCTACGGGAGGAGTTTCACCATAGTCACCGACCACAAGCTACTCCTGGGGCTCCTCGCAGACGACCAACCCACCCCGACCTTCATGTCCCCGCGGATGACGAGATGGGCCATCTTCCTAGCCGGCTACTCCTACAGGCTCGTGCACCAGCCAGGCACAGCCATAGGAAACGCCGACGCGCTGAGTAGATGCCCATTGAAGGATCCAGTAGAAGACCCAGCCCCCACGCTCCACCTCTTCCATATAGACGACGCCAGCTGTCCAGTCTCATCCGCAGATGTGGCCGTCCACACCCAAAAGGACTCCACACTCCACCAAGTGAAGTCCTGGGTCCTCAGGGGGTGGCCATCTGAGAAGACGGAGGAGAAGTTCAGCCCATTCGCCAGGAAGCAGAAGGAGCTGTCCACCATGAAGGGCTGTTTGCTATGGGGAGACAGGGTGCTGATTCCAAGCACTCTGCAACGGCGGACGCTAGAGACATTACATAAAGGGCACCCGGGCATCGTCCGCATGAAGGCCCTGGCACGGAGTTACATCTGGTGGCCCTCACTGGACAGAGACATAGAAGAATGGGTCTCCAGATGTGACCCGTGCCAAGAAGTACGCCCAACGCCACCACAAGCCGAAACAGCGAAGTGGGAGACCCCCAGCAACCCCTGGTCGAGGATCCATATCGACTTCGCGGGTCCGATGCAAGGGCGCCACCTCCTCATCGTTGTAGATGCCTTCTCCAAGTGGCTCGAGGTGATACCCATGGCATCTACCACAACGGAAGCAACGATCCGGGCCCTGCGCCGCGTTTTCGCCACCCATGGACTACCGGATGTGCTGGTCTCCGACAACGGCCCCCAACTCACATCCCTGGCCATGGAGGCATTCCTGGCAGGACTGGGCATCCGCCATGCCCTGTCCACCCCATACAGGCTGGCTGGGAACGGACAAGCGGAACGAATGGTGAGACTCACCAAGGAGGCACTCACCAAGATGGGCACGGGCGACTGGCAGGAAAGAATAGACAACTTCCTCCTCACCCAGCACATCACGCCGCATGCCACCACCCACAAGAGCCTGGCCGAGCTGTTGATGGGCAGAAGGTTGAGGTCACCATTGGACTGGCTGCACCCCCAATACAGCCCAGAAGTGACCGCAACGGCCAGCCGCCCGCTTCGCGCCTTCAGCAAGGGAGATTCGGTTTTTGCGCTAAATTTCCACGGCTCTCCTAAGTGGCTGAAGGGGAAGATAGACAGCACAACCGGCCCAAAGTCCTACACCGTGGAGCTGGAAGATGGACAGGTCTGTAGATGTCACATCGACCAGCTCCGGAAAAGGTGGGGGGGAGCGCAAGAAAACCAGCCTGACGAGGGAGGCCTGCAACACCCCGACAAGGTAGGCCTGCAAGACCCCGGCGAGGTAGGACTGCAACACCCTGATGAGGTAGGCCTGCAACACCCTGACGAGGTAGGCCTACCACACCCTGGCGAGGCAGACCACCGCCACCCCGACGAGGCCGGCCAAGCCCACTACCAGGCGCTAACACACCGACAGTCCAGAGCGGTAGACCGGGGCCAGCTGCATGGGGGATGGCAACACCAACCCAGCGAGGTGGGCACCCGGCACGACAGGGCGAGGGACTACCAAACCAGCCCACGAGTAGACCGGGACCTGCCCAGGGTGGAAGCATCGGACCCCTCCAGCGAAGGCAACCCACGACAGCCCTGCCGAGGAGACCTCCACTCCAGGCAAGTAGACCGGGGACCATCCGAGAGGGGCATACCGCAGCGCATGGGTGAGGGTGGCACACAACACCCCGGCGAGGGGGACCCCCGCCCAGCACAGAAGACAACCCGGCAACAACAACCCAGCCCAGATGACCCCAGCTACCAACCTGCGGTAGACCAGGGACTAGGGCGAAGGGAAAGCCGACAACAACCCGGCCAGGGAGGCCTGCGCCACCCCGGCAGGGGAGACCTCCACCGACCCGCGGAGGTAGCCCCACAACGACATCCCGACCAGGTCGACCACCACCGACCCGACGGGGTAGGCCAACGCCAGCCCGGCCAAGGAGACCTGCGCCACCCCTGCGAGGTTGGATATCACGACCCGAGCCAACACCATCCACAGCTGGCAGACCGGACCCGAGGGCACCGATCCGAACCACCCCCCAGACGACAACGAGCCGAACCGCAGCCGAACTGCAGCGCCTGGGAGACCGGGGAAGAGCAAGTGACAGCCTGGGACTTACCGAGACTCAGACGCTCTTCCTGGGTCGGAACCGAGCAGCCCCGACGAGGCGAGAGATGCACAGGCCAGGAGGAAGACCACCAGAACCAGCCATCCAAGGTCTGCGGTCCGGCCGGAGGCACTGAGGGTGACCCCGCACACTCGCCAGCCGAACCGAGCCCGGTTCCGGGGAGGGAACCAGGAGACACAGGAGCCACGTCCGTCCAGGTCGGGGACGAGGAAGAAGTGAGACTGCGCAGGTCAGCTAGGGTGCCGAGGCGTCCTACGTACCTGCGTGATTACGTGACTTTTATTAATGAACATTGACTGTTTTCTGACTAAGAGGGGAGGATGTTATGTCCTTATAAGGGCATCCGCCCGGATTGGCTGCCAGCCATCGGGCGGGAAAGTTTGAATCACTGTCAGGGGCGGTGCGACTGCCGGAGCGAATATAAGGAGAGCTCCGGCAGCGCGCAGCCAGTCTTGTTTCTGTTTCTAAATAAAGTTACTAATGTAATGAGCTGGTCGCGTCTTCCATTTCCTGCGCCGATCTAACGAAGTGGGTGATGAAACACCCTGGCAGAAGATGAACATGCGTGACCTGCTCAAACAGTCCCAAGAAAGCATGCACCCACACTCTGCTCTGCAGCCCCAACAATGGAGAAACGGGTCTATTTGCCCTTACTGCAATGGCTGAAGGTCAACCAGATGTCCATCCTTGGAAGGGGTGGAGCAGAAGACCTTGTGAGCACAACTATGGCCCTCCAGCTGATGAGGTCCCCAAGGAAATAGCTCTGAGCTGGAGCCCACAAGGACAGAATCCAGGGAATGAGGGAGGGGTCCCCAGGCGGAGGGATCCTTCAGGGGCAGGAGAGTTGCAGCCTAGGGACCCTGGCATCCCAACTCCCTTGGCAACTTTATCTGGTACTGGAGGCACTGAAGAAGGTCGCTTACATCCTTGCCCTCTCATTACTAGGTCATTAGGAGTCACTCAACGGGGCTGTCCTTGAAAAGCACCCAGAAATTTCAGCTGGTGCAAAAAGACGGGGGCCATATGCTTATGAAGGAGCAGAGCCCTCCCGGGGCTGCCCAGATCGCCAGTGTGTCCCTTAGTGCGATCCAAGGTGCTGGTTGAGGCCCTGGTAGTTTAGAAAGACTGCCTTTGCCAGAAGACTCTGCCCCCCTCCCCAAGCCAACTGGAACCCCCCCCACCCCCACTCCAATCCCGAGGAGCAACTGGACGGCCATAAAGGAATATGGAGATGAGAAGGAGGTCTGCTCTGGCAGCTTCCGGCACCTTTCCTTGCGCCGCCCACCCCACCCTGCCCATTTCTTTCTGGGGCTTGCCCTCTCTGGGTTCCTCCCAAGGCTCCCCATCTTCCCACCTGCTGCTCCAGTGGGACAAGAAGAGGGGCGGTTTTGCATTCCCACTTTAACCATCTTCTGACTTAGATTCAGTGGCGACGGCAGCCACCTCCCTTGCCTCATTGCGGTGTTACCTCAGTGCTGCTCCTGGGCAAGTGGGCAGCTGTGGAAACTGAAGGGGTCGATAAACCAGCCATGACGTTTCTAGAGTGGATCTCTCCATAACTAGCCTGCAATCGGTCGGTCCCTCCTTCCACGTCATCTCCCCACCCGTAACTGCCCCCCTTTCCTGAAACCTCTCTCCTCTCGCCCCCTAAAATCTTGCTCTCTTGGTGCAACCACCTCGTCCTTCATGTGCCCAATTTACCAGCTGAGTCTGTTCTCACTGTTCAACTTTGCTCACGTTTCCCCTGCCATATCTTCCCACTCCCCCCCCTCTTCAGAGCCCTTCTTGTTGTTGTTTCTGTTGGTTTAATATTTTTTACAAATAATCCAGATTCTTAGCTGACATCATCTGCGTGCAGGTTAAATTGCCAAATAAAATAAAACAAAATACCAAAGGATTCATGACCCCAAATACACACAATATTCTTTAATGCCAAGTCCAGCATTTAATTTTATTGGTTAATTCACACTTTCCATCGTTTGCCTTCCATGTCTCTGTCATCACCTGATGAGCCATAAATATTGACCATGGCTGCCTATTGTAATCAAGGCTCAGTTATTAGTAAGATTACAAACAGAATAACCTTCCAGAGTTGGAAGGAACCTTGGAGGTCTTCTAGTCCAACCCTCTGCTCAAGCAGGAGACCCTACACCATTTTGGACAAATGGCTGTCCAATTTCTTCTTAAAACCCTTCAGTGTTGTAGCACCCACACCTTCTGGAGGCAAGTAGTTCCCCTGGTTAACAGTCCTCACTGTCAGGAAATTTCTCCTTAGTTCCAGGTTGCTTCTCTCCTTGATTGGTTTCCATCCGTTGCTTCTTGTCCTGCCCTCAGGGGCTTCGGAGAATAGATTGACTTCCTCTTCTTTGGGGCAGAGTAAGAAGGTCGAGGTTGGTCATACCTGTGCTTGGTCATACCTGTGCTTGGTCATACCTGTGTCACATACCGCAGGCCCAGTAGGGGAAGTTCCAGTCTGTTTTAACAAGTTTCACAAGTGCAACCAAAGCAGAATTTTATCAAGTACAAGTAATCCTCGACTTACAACCTGTTGCTTAGTGACCATTTGAAGTTTCAATAAACCTACCTAGGGATGCTTAATGACCTGGATTCGGTCTGGTGGCCGAATCTCCTCCCTGCAATCACATGGCCACATTTTGGCTGCTCAGCAACCAGGTTGCATTTATGGCTATTGCCAAAGTCCTCTACAATCACACGACCACAGTTTTATGATGGTTTTGCCAAAGCCCAGCATTTACTTCTGGTTTTCAGCAAAACTGCACCCATAGTGACCCATTGGATCGTGGCATTTGCTTATCAGCTGCCCCCAAAAAGGACATACAATCGGGTTGACCACAGGACTGACCTGTTTAATGCCATCATGAGTTACTACATTCTCCATCACAGGTGTAACTTGAGGACTGCCTGAACACCCCTCGGTCCCATACAAGCTAGGATGTCCGGCATAGCCATTCCTTTCCAAGGCAACAGCCTGCTGCCTAAAACCCCGAAACCAAGAAGAAATGGAGGGCCCCGACACCTATTTGGAAGGTGCTGGGGGGTCTTAGACATTGCTGGAATCTGGACATGGAAGGGTAGCAGAACCCAACAGAAGGGAGGGATCAAAGAGGGCCCAACCTCCTCGCAGCCACTCCTCCCCTCCCCCTCCCCCTGGGGGAGCTCCTGAATGGGGGAGTCCCAGGAGGGTGACTTTGGGGCCCAAGGAGAAAGCGCCCCCCCCTTCAAATACATATGTATTGTGGGATGTCTATTCTGCTTGGTCTCTTTGCGAACTCCAGATTGTGTGTAGTACATGAGGATGGGTCTTTCTGTCTTCCCGGGTCTTGGCCCCACCCCCACCCCTCTCTTGTGGACGGAAGGAGGCTCTGCTTGCTCCTCTCCATCTTCAGAGAAAATTGGAACATCGGCAACTGTTGGCCTGATGGATCCTTTCTCCCCGCTGTCTTAGGTTACCTTCTAGATATTACCTGTAAGGTCAGCAGTGGCTGTTTCCACAAGCGTAGCCATCCCCTACGGCCACTACAAGGGACATGAACCGAAACTCCTGCAGCTGAATGTGAAGCGCAGCAGAAAGAGGAGCTTCTAGAAACAAGGGGTGTCAAATATCCCCCCCCCGCTGCCCCCACATCCTGGCTTGGAAGGAGGACCAGACATTCATCTGGGTCAAATTCAGCTTCTTGGCTTCAGGTTTCTGGGGTCAAGGAGCAAAAGGACTCTCTCCTTCCGTTTCCCTCCAGGTAGACATTTTGAGGTCTCTGTCTTTGCACAGTCAATTGAATAACTTGTCTTCTGTGTGGCAATTTCAAACTTCAGGAGGTTTCTTTCTAAAAATGAGCTGGATCAAACTGAGATCAGATGTCAGAATAAAATGAAATTAGGCCGAAGGGTAAGCTGAAGCACACGATGGAAGAGGATTATCCCTGGGCTAATCAATCATTTAGAGGTGGCTCAGTGAAAACCTCAGCTCCAAGTGCGATGGCTTGGTTAGAAAGGCAGGTGTGGTGCCTGTCGTCCTCCGGACAGGTGCTGCAAATAAACCTGCACAGGTCTCAGTACCTTCATTCATCTGAAGCAGCTCCTCTGGGGCCCAGGGCTTCAGTGGGTCAATGAACCACCCCTAGAATTGTCCTTGGTCCAGTCAGACAACCTCAAGGGGATGATGGGTTAAATTAGACCTCCAGTCAGTCCCCTCGGGAGAACCCCAAAGGTGAGTTGGTGGGCTGGTCTTCCTACAATCCTCCAAGAAAAAGAAGGGAAACAAGGCTACGGCTACCCAACGGAGCAGCTCAGCCAGACTCTTTTCGGCAGCCCCGGCTGGACACAGTAGCTCTGCTCAGGGCATCCCCAGCCGGCCTTTGTCCAGGGTGAATGTCCATCAACGGTCTCTGCTCAAGCTGCTTGGGAAGCAGAGTCGAGGACCCTTTGGGGATGGGAGGAGGGGACACGAGCAGGGCAGACCCCCTGGCTGCTATGGCTGCACTGGGTCAAGGGCCCCATGAGTGTCACCCAAGCCAGGAGCTCCAGCTGCTCAAAGGGAGGGGCTGCTACCCCCTGCTGGGCTCCAGGCGCCTGGCACAGTCAATGTGTTCCTCGCAGTGACCGGCAACTCCGGAGGGTCCTTTGGGCCTGTTGTTTGCCTGGATCGCCTTGCCCCTCGAGCAATGCTCCTCTTCAGTGGGAGTGTCTCTGCAGGCAGCCTCTGGCCTCCCACCTGCAGGAACAGGTCAGTCCTTCGAGGGGGGAGGGGCAGGCCAGGAAGAGGCTGCTCAGAAATCCTGGGATCTGCCTTTTGATCTGGGATCCAGAAACAGAATCTGGGAAGCCAGGCAGTGCTTTCCTCCCCTCTTGTTCTAAAGAGAGCTGCATGGTTCCTCCGATGCCACTCCCTTCCTAGACTCGATCCATGTTTTGCCCGCCGGGCCTTCCTACCTCCTCCAAGGTCATCTCTGTGCATGAGCCAACTTGCCCCTGGACACCGGTTGCTGCCTTCCTTATCCCTGGGCAAATACTCCCATTGTCTCCTCCATCTCAAGCAGATAATCCTACAGAAAGCCTCCGTCTCAGAAGGCAGATTGGAGCCAAACAGGGACATTTCATCAGGGAAGCGTTAGCCAAAGAGCTCACAGTAGGAAGGCTGGGGCAGACCCCCAAACTGTGGCTGAGGCAGGTTGGGGACCCTCTCCTGTGCCACCTGCTATGGGGCAGAATCCTTGGCTGTGGTCTGCCTGGGAGGCCTCCCCAACCGGCCTGCCTGTGACCCTGGAGGTGGGTGGGGAGGAAGCCCAGGTGGCTCTGGGAGGGGCCTGGCCATGGCACAGGCCAGGCTTTGGGTTGCTGGGGGATAAACTAGGTAGAATGTGTGAACATCAGGCTAGAACTGTCTGGAGAAGCCCCCATCCCCACTGAGGCCAAGGACTCCTAAGCCTTCCTTGAACCCCCTCGCAGAGCATGGGATGGAGGCCACCCGGCATCAATCTCTGGGGTTGCCCAAGAATCAGGTGCAAGGGCTTGGCCAAGGATCCTGCCAGGGAGCGGATGGCACAGGAGACAATCCCCAACCCATCAGACACACCCAGCCCGCCACCTCATTGAAGGGCCTCTGGTCACAGCACGCATTCCAGGAGGATCTTCACTTGGGGATTAGGGCTAACAGAGGATTTAAAATGGGGCAACCTCTCCATTCTTGCTCAGCCAGGATTTCATAACACGTGCCAGGACTGTCCGTCCATCCATCATTTCTGGATCCAGGGATCGAAGCCACCACCCAATTGCTCATCTCCCATTCCCCACCCACCCACCCCTGCCCAGGTCTTCCCCTGCTTGTCACCCCAAAAATGTTTTTCCCTCTAGTTCTTTCTCCTCAGTAGCCCAACAAACATAGCTAAGAGCCCATCAGCTGGGACTGAGCTCACATGGCTGCTGCTAATCCTCTGCTAACCCCCTGCCCCAATTCTCTCAATCGCCCCCCACCCCCTTCCTTCCATTGTGGCCTCCCTCTCCAGTCGCTTGTGTCCCCTCCCCAGCCGTTGTTCTCTGACCTCCTCCCCACCAAAGCGACCTCTCTCACTCCACCAATCATCACTGCTGCCCCCCCCCCATCAGCCAAGAGGCCTTTCCAGCCCAGAAGAAACGGGGCGGCCCCTTTCTTTGATCAGGGTTTCCTTTTCTGGGGTTTGTTTGCCAAGTGTTGAATGCCTCTCTCGGGCATGGCCAGGGGCCCCGCTTCTCCAAACAATGCACCCTTCCGGGGCAGCCCTTCCCTGGAGCCTGAGAGGAAGCAGAGGGGCCCAGCTGAGAGAGGCCACTGGAGAACCTGCCTCAGACCATGGGCTGGAGGCCAAGAAGGCCTCCGGATCTCACCCTTGTCTGGAGGTGTTAGGGGGCACAGCAGCAGGAATGCTGGGGAAATCCCTCTGCAGTGAAGGCCTGCAGAGGGCTTCGGAGGGCTTCGTGTGCCTCCTGATGGACCAGGGAACTGTCTCCAAATCATGCTTTCTAGGCAGGCAAAGCAAGACTTCTTTCTCTGATGACCTCATCATGTGTTTGTGCGGGGTGGGGGGTGGGGGGGCGGTGTCTCTTTGATATCCCTGTGGTTGCAACACCCCATGGAGAACCCCCTGCCTGGACATCCAAAAGCCAGTTGGTAATGCTTCAAAGCAAAACAGGAATCTGTGGCAGAAGGAACTGAGGAAGGCTGAAGGCAGGGGAGGGGGATTCTGAAAGAGGAAGGGGCACAGAGGCTTCTTGGGCACTTCGTTTACCAGCCTTCACTCTCCTCCACCCGCTGCCCCCTTCAAGGCTTGGGAAGCTTATCTCTGCCTGGATGGGAGGGGGGATGCCTCCCTCTGGGGGAGGCTTTGGCTAAGCAGGAGGCTGATTTCTAGGGTCTTCTGAAGGAGAGGGGCCCAGCCCTCCTCCTGGCCCCTTTCAGCTCCCCACAAAAAGAAAGGCTCCCAAGAGGAGCCCATCTCAGCCTTGCTCCCACCTCCTCACCCACCCTGGGCCCCTTTCTCAGCTGGCCCCCACCCCCTCCCGCCTCCAGAGCTACCTTCCCTCCTGCGCCTTTCTGCCCCCAGAGCCATGCAGGCTGCTGAGCTGGAAATACAGTGGGACACTCAGCAATCTTGGCCGAGGGCAGCCCTGCCAGTCTGGCCCTTCTGGAGAAGAAGGGGCACGTTCTGAGGCGCTGGGCTGGGGGGAGAAAGGGATTTCTTTTTCTCCCGGCACTGAAGGCGGCCAAAATCTCCCTTTCCCCTCCTCTGCTGCTCCAGGCTTAGCACCTGCGCCTGGTCGCCTGCTTTTGCCCCCTGCCTGGCAAGGCTGGCGAGTGTCTGCCTGGCGACGGTTTCCCTGGGCAGCAGCTCCCATCCCAGCTCCTGCCCACAACACATACAAAACCCTTCCCAGCCAAGGCTCACGCCAGCCACTCCGAAGATCATGGCCCCGGCGGCGGCGGCGTTTGCCCCCAAACTCAGCCAGGTCCTGATGACCCCGGAGCCCCACTTCCTTCCTGGGTAAGAGCCGGCCCCTCTGCCCCCCCCCGCCCCCCTCGGGCCTGGCTCTGGCGCCTCCTCGGGGCAGAGGAGTGGCACCGAGGGGGACGAGCCCCCGGCAAGCAGGCAGGGCGCCAGTTCTTTGCCCCGCCGCCCACCTGGGGCAGACCCTGCGGAGCGACCCGGGGGTGAAGCTGAGCGTGTAAGGCCGGGGGGGGGGGGGAGAGAGCAGATTCCTGGCGTGTCACGAGCGGCGGGGGGGCTGGGCTGGCCGGGAGGAGGGCGCCCCTCTCCCTCCGCCCGCGGAAGCCGCCGCGAAGCCGCTAGAAGGCGGCGGGGACCCCGCAGCATCTTCCGGCCGGAGCCTCGGCAGCCGCCCGGGAGCCAAGAGGCCCGGCCGGGCTCTGCGCTCCGACCGGCTCTTGGGCAAGTTCAGCCGGGCCGCGGGGCTGGGCTGGGCTGGGCTGGGGGCGCAGAGCCGGGAGCGCCGAAGGGCCTGAAAGTTGACGGCGGCTTTGCGGGGGGGGGGGGTCTCCTCTTCTGCTCTTGTCCTCGCAGCTACGGCGGTTACTGTCCCCGCTACAAATTCACCCTGGGCCAGACTTACGGGAAGCTCACGTCGCAGCTGCTGGCCGCCCCCAACCGCTCTGGCCGGCTGCTCCTGCAACCCAACTGCGCCCCAAAGGAGCGGCTGGGGCCCGGCAGGAGGGCTCGGGGGAAAGGCTACAGCGGGGTCCCGGGCTATACCGGTAAGTGGCGCCGGGAGGTGGGCTCTCCTCCGACTGAGAGGGCCAGGAGGCTCAGCTGAAGAATGGGGGGAGGGCGGCTGAAAAGACATTCCTCGGCCCCTTGCAGGAGGCAGGGGTTTGGGGGGTGGGGGGCTGGACTCAACAAAGCAAAGCAAGGCAAAGGGGGGAGGAAAAGGTTGTATTGGGAGTCCTAGTGGAGGGCTGCCTAGACATAGCCTCCCCCTACCATTTTTGAGCACCCTTTAGCTACCCCCTTGCAGATGGGGCCAGAGCTCCCAGTGCCAGCAAGCCAGTCCTCCCTCTATATCTCAGAGAAGGTGGGAAAGGGGCACCAGCTGTGCCAGTGGCACTGCTTGGAGCAGAGAACCTGGGTATCGATTCCTTGCTGAGCCCAGAGCCTTCCTGGGGTCCCACTTCGCCTTCTTCCAGCTTCCTCTGTCTCCTGGCAGGATTTGTCCCCAGGGCACAGCACCACTTTGCCAAGACCTATGGAGAAATATGCAGGCAGGCCTGGCTGGAGTTTGCACCCAAGCAGGAGCCGGGGGCCCGGGGACGGGGCCAGGGCCAAGCCGGGGAGGTGACCGAAGCTCCCCGGCTGGAAAGCAGAGTAAGTGGCAGGCAGGGCAGCTGGGAGCCATGGGGTGAGGATGGGGACTGGGGGCTTCCAGAGCATCTCCTGGAGAAGGACTGGATCCCCTCACTGAGGGTCTCTCCTCCAGCCCCATCCTCAAGGGGGAAAGGTTCGTGGCACACCCGCCCTTTCCAGAGGAGGCTTGGGGCAGAAAGAGAGACATAAAGGGGCACAGCCTGAGCTCTGCTGCTCCCCCCCCCACAACTTGTGCAAATGAGGGCTTCCCCTCTCCTCCACATCCCAGCACAGAGGCTCCCCAACTGGGTCATGGCTTGAGGAGGGGTGCACAGGGGTAGGGCCCCAGTTTTCCACTCTCATAGCATCCCACTATGGGTCAAAAGCTTCTTCCCCTCCCTCCACCCCCCCTTCCCTGATGCCTTTTGTGTCCCTCTGCATGGGGGTCCCCAGAGCAACAATGAAAACTGAAGAGACCTCTGTTAGGAGCCACCTCCGATCTTGCAAGCCGTCAGGTGGGGGGTCACAGGGTGCGGGTCTTCTGGGCCCCTTCTTGGGGCCCTTTGCCTTCTCTGCCGGATGCTGCTTCACTGAGAGGAGCTGCAAGAGCCTCCAGGGACTCACCACCAACTCTGCTCTGCTCCTAGCGTCTCCCTGCCCTGCCCATGGCTGAGACTGACGCTGCTGCTGCTGCCGCCGCCCCCCTGGCCTTCTGGCCCCCAGGAACGCCCCTTGCGTTGGAGAGAACCTTTGTTTCAGGTCAGGCTCCAGAGGACTTGGGACCCCCGAGGGGAAGAGGGAGCAAGCGTGTCCCAGAGAGCAAGGGAGATTCTCCCTCGGTCTCACAGGCTGAAATGCCCTTCCCACCAGCGCAGAAGAGACCCACCTCTGTGCCCCTTAGGGCTCCCCAGCCTCTTCTTCTGGCGTGGCACCAGCTGCGGTTTCCCTCTTCCTTGCTGCCACAGCGTACTGAGAGCCAGGGCCTGCTTGGCAGTGAGCCACGAGTCTCAGGGCCCTGCTTGCTAGAGCCAGGGGCTTGGGGTGCCAGGGTTTGGAGCTCTGCAGGCAGAGAAGTCAAAGGCAGCCTGGGAGCAAAGGGGAGACCCAAGTGGAGGGAGAGGGAATCCGGAGGCACCACTTACTTTAGTGTATTTACTTAGAGGCAATGTGTGGAAATGCACTAGCTTGCCTTCTGAGAAAGAGGGGTCCTCATTACCATGAACCATGGGGGGTCCAGCTGTGTGTGTTTTGGGGCTCAAAAACGAGAGGGACTCTTCCGTCTAGGGGAGCTGACACCTGGCACCGACAGTTTCACACACACCTGACTGGCTGGAACCTTCACCAATTGGTCGATGCCGAGCAGGGACTGCCCACCTGCAGGAGGGAGGGGCTGGGCTCCCTTGCAAGAGGGTCCTGAGGGTTTAAACTCCCCGACTCTGTCCCACAGGCTTCACTGGCTTTGTGCCTCGCCTCCAGTTCCTGATTGGAGCAAGCTACCCCATTCTTGCCCACCGGGCAATGGTGGAGTTTGATGAGATGCTGCACAAAACGGGGCAGGACTCTTCACAGAGGAGGGATGCCCTCCCGCCCCTGGCCAAGACGTACCCCACAGACCGGGGCCTCCTGCCCCACTACAGAGGCTATGTGCCAGGTGAGTGCTTTGCCCCCACTTACCTCTCCCCGTGTCCCTTGGATCATACCACCCCGCCAAGCCCTGCATGGCCTCCCAGCACTGGAGGTGGGTTGTTCGTTGTGCCTCTGATGCCAAACATGAGAACTGCCAGGGGTGGCAAGCATTCAGAGTCCAGCTGCCCATCTCCCACTCTGTGCCCCTGGAATGAAGCCACACTTGTGCCACAACTGGCCAGGCAGAAACTCCAGGGCTCGGCCTCCACCCTTGGGGCCCCCTTCTGAGGGGTCTCTTCCACAGCCATCTTGAGAGGCCCACAAAGAAGATCCCTGAAAAAAGGGATCAAAATCCACCTTTGCACAGATTCCTACCAGCCCAGCTGCAGAGGGAGCCAGGGATTCTCTGGGAGGATCCCTTGAGCTGCCGGCAGGCACCGAACAGGCAGTCTAGCTGTGGGTTGGGGGCCCTGAGGCACGCAGCCCACTCACTCGCTCAGGTGGGATAACAGTCACTAATCCAGTGAAACCGTCTCACCAATGGGCTGGGGAGCCCAGTGCCACATCAACCAGAGGCTGCCCTCTCGGAGGACGGAGGGTCCTTGCCTTGAGGCTACAGAAGGGGCCAGGGTCCACAGGCCCCTGCAGGCCCACTATGGCTGACCAGCTCAGCAGCTCCTTCTCTGGAGGGCAGGGAGAGCCTTGCTTTTCAGACGGCCCTCCCCCACTCAGTTCTTTGCCTCAGAGGCCTTCGGACGGTCCAGTTTTGATTGACTGTTCATAAAATGCTGCTAAGCGGGCAGGGGTCACTTAACCCAGAGCCCCTAGACTGGAGGTATCCAACCTTGGCAGCTTTAAGGCTTGTGGTCTTCAACTCCCAGAAGTCCAGGCCACGGGTCTTAAAGTTGCCAAGGTTGGACACTCCTGGACTCAGATGGACACAGCTGCAGCTCACACAGTTATGCCAACCGGCCAGTTTCCTTCAGAGGCCCCCTACCTCCTTCAGGGATTCCCTTGCAGACCCCGGGCATTGATGACATTAACTGCAGCTGTGGATTTGCCCATGACGGTCACCTCTTCCCCCTCTCTCTCAACCCAGGTTACAAGTTCCAATTCGGCCACACCTACGGCCACCTCACCTGCAACGCCCTGGGCCAAACCACCCTGGAGAAGCAGGTGCTGGACGTCACGCAGTAGGGGAATCCGTGGCTCCCTCGCCAGCACCTCTTTCAGCCCACCTCGCCGTCCTGGGCGGGCTGTGGCCGTGTAAGGCAGGCCGTGGGGGTGCCGGTGCCAGACGCTTCCCAGATTTCTGGGCCTCTTGAGCTGCCAGTCTTCAGATCCATGGCAATCCGAAAGACACAGAGTTCCCAGGAGCCCCACTGGCCTAGTTGGGAGAGGCAATCTCCCTGGGGTCCCCCATGGGGGGAGGGGCTGCGGCTGCTTCTGAGCCTGTTGGTAAAATGCAGAAGGGAACCTCTGGAGTCCTGGGGGCTCCACTCTACACAGCAGGTGGAAGTGCTTTTTATTTTTTAATTTGATTTATATGCTGCCCTTCTCTGGAGACTCAGGGCGGCTTGCAATGCGCTAAGCAATAGCCTTCATACTTTTGTATATTTATACAAAGTCAGCTTATTGCCCCCACAATCTGGGTCCTCAATTTGCCTACCTTAGAAAGGATGGAAGGCTGAGTCAACCTTGAGCCTGGGGAGATTCGAACTTGCAGTAATTGCAGGCAGCTGAATGTTAATAACAGGCTATTAGTCTGCTGCGCCACCAGGCTCTTCAGTGGAGGCCAGCTGTGCCCCCTCCCCACGAGGTATCTGTACCTGCCTTCTCTTTCCTTGGGTGGCATCTGGACACCCCCCCCCCGACATTCTGTGGCACAAAGGACGTTTCACCAGCCTGTTACAGATCCTGGCAAGACCCTCTTCCCAGGGTTAATCCTTGGCGACTGCAATCCATTATAGGCGGGGCTGCCGCCCTTGATGATAGCTGGGTCCCATTGTGGCTGCTGCACTGGGGTGCCGCGGGAGGCGACGTGTCCAAGGCGGTGCCATCCATGGGCCTACCCAGGCAGCACAGCTTCCCACCCCGGGGACGGCCGGGCCTTCAGCACGGAGGGCTTGTTGGGAGGATGGAATTCAATGGCAATTCAACCATGGCTTCCCAGGCTCTAAGCCAGAATGGTGGCACAAGAAACAAGCCAACCCACCGCAAACTGCATCATCACAACCTGTGGGGTTTGCCCCCACATCTTTGGTGGCAGCTAAGAGTGCACCATCTAAGTGCCCAGGATCAGAAGCCCAGATGCCCCTCCCTGTGGGCCCATAGCCAGTTCTGTGCCAGCCGATCACTGGCACTTTTGCCATACCTCCTGCTCTGCCCAAAGCGAGCTGCCCGTGGAGAAGAACCCTTTACAGCAGGGGTCTCCAATGGTGGCAACTTGACTTCAACTCCCAGAATTCCTCAGCCAGCCGGGGTGGTGGGCACCAAGGGGGAAAATGGGGAGCTGCTCTTCAGCTGGGCTTGGTTGAGGGGTATAAAGGCCTTTTCCCCCTCAGAAATAAGCCAAATCCAACTGGTAGATTCAGATACCCAAGCAGCCTGCTGAGTTAGATTAGGGCACATTCGATTCCAAGAGCTTGAAAAAGGAGTGAATTCAGTTGCCAAGGTGGGCCCATTAGCACACCTATCGGGGTGGGATTCTACCCTGCTGGCATTAGCTCAAGACATCCCCCCCTTCTACCGTCTGCCCCCTTTGTCCATCTGCTGGCTCATAGCCGCCCACAGCGCATTCGGGGCACATAAAGGCCAACCTGCCGCCTTTGGGCTTCTTGAATGACCCCCTCAAAAGGGTCACCAACCCAGCAAACTCCTGAATGAAGCATCAAGACAGCTCAAATTGTGTAGATGGGAGGGGGTCGGTGGGGGGACGGACAGGCAACATCTTGGCCCTGCAAAGAAGCTGGGAGGGGGGAATCACCAGACTGCCGAGGGAGCTCGTAATCAGCACCTTTTTTATTAATACGTGTCATAAATAAAGAAATAAATAAAGGCGAGACACCCTGTTCTAATGCCGGAAGTATAAATTAAAGATGGCGCCACCTTCACAACACCAGCAGGACCGACTCCTGCATTCTCATCCGGGTCCTTTTGAGGGTTAGGGTTAGGGTTAGGGTGGCGAGAGCCCCACCCAGCCCACTCCCAAATACTGACTGGCACTGCCCACTGGCTGTGGGGGGAGCCCCCTTCCTCCCCACTGGTCAGAATACAACCCAGGTTCTGACCCCTCCCACACAAAAACCTCCTCCCCATCGAGTGGCATGAGGTTCCACCGACACCACCCAAGCTGTGCCACGGGGGCCCTCTCTTGGGTGCCTTTCTGGCTTCAAAGCCTCTGCCCTCGGTAGGAGAGCTGGTCGGACACACTCTTCCCCAACTGGTCAGCTGCTCCTGCAGAGACTGGCCGCAACTGGCTCCGTCTGCATGCATGCACAGAGGCCGCATTGCTCCCACTGGCGTCTCACCTCCCCCTCCCTCCCTCCCCCTGCCCAGCATTAATACAGGTTAGCACACAGTCCCCCAAGTCTGGAGCAGGCCTTCCGGGGCCCCAGTGGCCCTTAACAGGGGCCCCATTTTCATTCGGACACGGCGTGGGTGCCACAGAGAAGAGGAAGAGGAGAGGCGCATGCACAGGAACGTTTGGCCACAGGAGGCCCCGGCAGAGGGGAGGAGCCCCCCACCTCGCCCAGGGCAGGCAAGAGAAGCTGGCTCCTTGGCTGAGTCTTGGTGAGGGGCCTGTTGGCCGGCACGGCTCTGGGCACCACCAGGCTTTGCTTGCCCATCAATAATCGGCATCCTCCAGGTGAGTGACGTACATGATGGGCACCAGCCCACTCTCTGCTCCCTCCCTGCGGCTGCAGCGGAGCCAGTCGGCGTCCACCCTGCTCAGCACCCGCAAGACGTCTCCCCTCTTGAAGCTCAGCTGCCCGGCCTCGGTGGCAATGTGGTGGCAGAGGGCCTTCACCGCCCTGGGGAAAGAGAACGTGCCAAAAGGGCTGGGAACTTCCCCACCCAGCCCTGGAGATGCAGCAAACGGCCTGCACCGTCTGCCTTCCCACCTGCCTTGGTCAAGGGTCTCAGGTTTCCCCCTAAAGCTTTTACTGCATGGACATGGCTGCCCCCAACCATCAAGAGTCTTGCTGCCTGCAGGGGAGCAGCTGCGTCCTCCTCCCTCAGCCAGAATAAAATCCACCAACCGCCCCTCCCTCCACTGTTCTCAGGTTCTCACGCACCCTGTAGGGGGTCTCTTCCGCCAAGGGCCGGCTGCTCAGGCAGCCCTCCCTGAAAATGCCTGCCGTGCCGTGCCCACCCTCTTCTGTCAGGGGACAGGCAGGACGTGGTGCCAGTCACGCCAGCCAAGAGGCAGACCAGAGAGACTGGCTGCCCACCCCACCCCACCCGATTCTCGGCAGGCTCAGGAGCAGAGCGCACAAGGGCCGGGCAGCCCCCTCCCTTCCACAGGTCTGCTGCCCGAAGGGAAAGGAGGCCAGCCTAGGACAGCCACACGCAGCGCCTCCCTGCAATGGGGTCGATGCCAGAAGGGGGCTTGTCCAAGGTCTGGCAGCCCCAGAGCAGAGCCAGGCAGCTTGGGGCCTCCCAGTAGGCCAGCTCTGGCCCCAGCACACTCACCATGGGGCACCAGGGGAGGCCCGCCCGTCCGACCGCTGACCTTCGGCTATGGGCAGCTGCTTGGGTGCCATCTCAGCCTCTCGCCACACACTGGCACCCACCGTCTGGGCCATCAGCTGGAAGATGGAGCGGTCCAAGCTCAGCCAGCCGGAGGGCAACCTGCAGAGCGGGCAGCAGTCAGGCCAGGGGAGCAGTGGGCACCACAGTTTTGCCTGGGAATGGCCAGGGCCCCCGGGTGAAGCCCCCCCCCCAGCACATCCTCTGCCAGCTGAGATGGCAGCTGCGTCCCACCCACCCCCACCCTTAGGCTCTGCCATGAGCAGCCGGGCAGCGCAGCCTCTGCTCTGGCCCAACTCAGGACACAGATGCCCACAAAGCAAACCAGGACAGCCCCAAACCGACTCTTAGTCGATGTCTCCTGTAAAAATTCTCTCTTCCGGTGGGCCACAAGGACCCCACTGCCCTGCCCCGTTCACAATTTCACAAGGGGGCATAAGAAGCCAGCCCCTTCGTGCTGCAACCCTCCTATCCCCCCCACTCCCTCCTGCTGTTAGGCAGGGAGACTCTGCCTGGAAGTCGGCCGTTCTCAGCTTATCCCATTTGGGGGTCCAGTCCAGGCCGTCCCACCCCACTCCCAAAGCAATGCTGCCAAGGCAGAGCCTGACTGCCAGGGACACTACCTGTGGGCTTGTTTGGGCTCCTTGGGCACCTGGCGGGAACCGAAGAGGTGCGCCCACTTGGGCTGGCCGCTGCTGGGGACGCGGGTGACGGGCTGCTCCTTTCCCTGGGCTGTCGCCTGGTCCTGCTCCCTGCTGCGCTTCAGCTCCGCCAGCACGGCATCTGGGGGACTGCCCATCCAGAAGGGCCGGCCCTTCTCCTTGCTTTCCTCCCCAGCTGGAGGGCCCAGCTTCCAGGGGGGCTTGGCCTCCTCGGCCGGGAGCCTCTCTCTGACTGGAGGGGCTTCTGTGGGGGGACAAGCCTCTGCGCCCTCCACCACCCCTTCCCTTGGCGGAGGGCCCTTCCCGGCCTCTGCCGACCTGGCCCCCGCCCTCTTCTTGCGCTCGTGGTGGGCGAGGCGGGCACCCTCCGGGGAGCCCTGAATGTAGACCTGGGAGCTCTGGGTGAGCTGCAGCCACCAGCTGGCCTGCCTGTCCTTCTTCAACTCCGGGGCCCCTTTGGTGGGCTCCGCTGGTCTCTCCAGGGGTGCCGGGCCCCGGGAGCCCTCGCCATGAGTGCGCATGAGCTGCAAGGTGGAGTGGGCGGAGAGCAGCAGGCCCTGCTGGCCCCGCAGGAGCTCCTTCTGCTGCTGCTGCCACCTGCCCACCTGCAGCAGGTGGTGCTCGAAGAGCAGGTCCAGGCCAAAGGGCAGAAGGGAGAGTGGCTGGAGCAGCAGCAGCAGCTCCTCCAAGAGGCCCTGGCAGGCCCCGTGCGCCAGCGGCAGGAAGCCCGTCGGCTGGTAGTGCGCCTGCAGCACATCTAGTGGGGGATAGAAGGCCACGGTCACCAGGGTCCCCCAGGCAGCAGCTCTGGGCCCCAGCCGGGCCGGCCAAAGGAGGCTCTGGGCTGCTCGGCTCCATCTACCAAACCCCCCTCGACCTCCCTGCCTTCTTTCAGAAGCTCAGGAAGGGCCCCGTTGCCTAGTGGCATGGCAGGGGTCTGTAGGTCACGAGCGGACGAGCCTCCTGAGGGCAGGGCCACTGCCTGAGCGACATCCCTGACACGGCCCACCCCCAATCCGGTCAGGAGCAAAGGACCTACCCTCGTGGTCGTAGAGGTGGTTGAACCAGAACTCCAGGGACCGGATGCTGTTGGGGGAGAAAGCAGAGAGCGGGTGAGAACGGGCAGGACCGTCCGGACAGGCATGAAGAACCATTTGGGGACACAAGCCAGGCCCTGCTGGCCACATGGTGCAATGGTAAAGCTGCTGGCCTAGGAGGTGGTGAGTTCTGGTCCCGCCTTAGGCAGGAAAGCCAGCTGGATGACTTTGGGCCAGCCCCTCTCTCTCAGCCCAGCCCACCTCACAGGGCTGTTGTTATGGGGAAAATGGGTGGCAGGACCGCTAGGTATGTTTTCAGCCTTGAATTGGACCAAAAATATATGGAAAGACAATAGCAGGATAAGAATCCAAAAACGGAATAATAATTGGCACCACAGCCTAAATTGTGTGTGCAACTGGACGCTTGCTGAAGAATAAAGAGGGTGGGGGACATGTTGGAGACAGAGTCCAATGTGGCTCTGCCTCCTTGCTTATGGAGAAAGCGTCTCGTTTCACTTTTACTGAGCAAAGCCCCTCTGAGGAATGTCAGTCCGGCCCAAGGACAGAGGTTCCTTGCTTGGGCCGCTTCTCTCAAACACGGCGCCCCGATCACCAGCGTCCGTGCGCTGCTGGCCTCCCTCACCTGGGGGTCCTGACTGCTTCCCAGTTATCCTTTCCTGCCTCTCAGCCCTGCCCATCAGTCGATGGGCGGGAGGCAGCCAAAGCGGGTGGGGGGCGGAAGAGGCAGGGGGGAGACACCCTGGAGTAGTGCAGAATCAGAGTTGGAGCAGATTGGGTCCTTTTGTCTGCCTGCCCCACATTGGTACAAAATCCGTTTTATGTTTAGGCTGAAGGGTAAAGGAGGCTCCTTCCTTCCCGGTGTCAATCTTTGCGTTCTGGCACTCTCATTGGTGGACTTTAACTCCCAGAATTCCCTAGCCAGCATGGCCAGGTTAGGTAAGAGTCAAGGCTCAAGGTTGACTCAGCCTTCCATCCTTTCTAAGGTAGGTGAAATGAGGACCCAGTTGTGGGGGCAATAAGCTGACTTTGTATAAATATACAAAAGGATGAAGGCTATTGCTGAGCACATTGTAAGCCGCCCTGAGTCTCCGGAGAAGGGCGGCATATGAATCAAATTAAAAAAAAAAAAGGATTAGGATATGGCTGGCTGGGAGTTGCCATCGCCAAGTAGCTGAGGTTGAGTAACGCGGCTTCAGGAGGACGCCTCCCTTGTGCTGCCTCTTTTCCAGGGACAAAGCAGCACACCCCACACTCCTGGCTCTCCCTGCAATGGGGAGGGGGGAGGGGGGGAAGCAGCCCTGCTTACTTGAGGAGGCCGAAGATGAAGGCGTTGAAGCGCATGCTGTGGCTGGTGAGCTCCGGGTACTGGCTGACGCGGCTGTAGAGGCTGTGCAGGACCTTCGTCGAGGGCCCTGCGGGACAGAAGGGGGCAAGGTGCCATGTCTTGGCCGCCTGTGGGTCCCCTCAGTTATGGGAGCCCCCAAGCCTTCAGGTCCAAAAGGGGCCCCCCGGAGTGCACTTCCAAGCTAGTGTTCCCCTCCTGCTGCTCCCCACTGCCTCTTTTAAGCAGCCGGAGGGGAGAGACGGATCCTCCTTTGCTGGCACTCTGGCAAACCCACCTGCTTAGCAAGGCCACAGGCGTCACCTGGACAGCCCCCACCCCCATCCTAGGCTTCTTCCTCTGGGTCAGGCCCACAAGCCAAGCAGGCGAGGGCTGATTGGTGCTGGGAAGGAGACCTGGGAGGAAGGCAGGCCGACCCTTGGGGGCCCAGGCAGGAAGGCCAGACCCCAAAGCCCCCTACCCAGCTGCGTGGAGGCCTCCACAATGCTCCAGGGGACGTTCCGTCTCTGCCCAACGATCACATCCAGCACGTAAGCCTTGAGCCCGTCACTCAGGACATCCCGGATGGCCGGACACAGGTACTTCAGGACGAGATGCCCCACATTAGGGCTCACTGAGCTGTTCCCCAGTTTGGCCTGGAGGAGAGAGGAGGGGTCAAATGGTGGGGGCCATGCCTGATCTCCCCCCCCCTCCACAGCCCTCCCAGCACCTCCCGGGTCCAAGCGTTCCCCTCCCCCCCACCTCTGCCCTGCAGAGTCTGCATTCAGCAGGCTTTGGGGTGGCGCTGCTCTTTGAAGAACCTGCCTCGGTCATATGCAGTCCAGTGGGGTAAAATCCATTGGGCTCGGCCCCGGGGATAGGAAAGCTTTCCTGGCAAGTAGGGTGGAGGTGGGGGGCAAGCTCTTGGCCCACCAAAGGTAGGCCAGATACATTTCTGCAATGCTTCTTAATTGTTACAATAACAGAATCTTGTACCCCAGAGAGTCAAGACGGGCCCACTTGAGTTTCCTCCTCACCTGCTCCTCTTTCTTGGGGCTGATCTTCCATCTTTTCCAAGGACACCCCACTTCCTGCCACCTTCAATTGTCCCAAGGTGGCAGGGGCACTGGCAGGGCCCATGAGGTGGACATACCTTAAAGGGCCATGTCAGGGAAGGCCTCTCACTAGAACAATGGAGGCACTGAAGGGAAAGGAGACCAAGAGGAAAGCCAGCTCACCTTCACTCCAGGATCCCTGCTGGTCCCAAAATGGGCCACAATGAGGTCCACGGACATGTTGATTGCCTTGACGAGACCTGGTGGGCAGAAGGAAGAGAGGAGGCTGAGCTTGCCCCTCACCTGAACAGACCCCTCGGTCCCTCCTTCCTATCCAGGACTCAAATGTACCCTACTCTCTCTCCCTCTCAAGCTGTATGTGGGGGGGCATAGGGAGTGCTGAGCAACTGAGGGACCTAAAGAACCCAATCTCCCTTTCTCCAAAGACCCCCTCCCTCCAGAAACCTTCAGATACCTACTGCAGGGGAAAAACACTGCAACCACCCCTTGTCTGCCCCACAAATTGAACATGCTCCCCACGCCTAACATTTGTGGGGGCTTAAATGCGGAAACAGCTGGGGGGGGGTCAGAGCCTCCTCTCCTGACCACATCAGATTCCTACTCTGCTTGAGGGTCCCATCCCCCCAAGCCCCCTCAGAAAATGGTTCTGCTCCGGGCAATGACCCTCCAGCCCGGCTGCCAAGGTTGGAGGGCGCCAGAGCCCAAGGGGAGCTGAGCCTTCCTCACTGCCCTCCATCCTCTACCTCTGCAAGCAGCAGCTGCTGAGGAGCCCCTCCTCCGCACCCCTAGCACCTATGGAAGAAACCTTGGAAGAGTGCAAGTGCCGGGGGGCCCTCCCCCGCCCACCCCCCAGACCGACCCTTCTTCTGCAGCAGATCGACGGAGACGGACTCAGTGTTGCCATCAGGGGAGAGGCAGAACTCGGCCGGCGGCTTCTCGGCCAAGGAGAAACAGTCAGGGAAGAAGTCAGGGAAGCTTTGCTGCGGCTCTTTCACCGCCGGTCCTGCAAGACACGGGGTGGAGGGGGGAGAAAGGGGGGATATGGCACACCCACCTGGTTACTTGATTGGGCTCTGGGGCTGCCCGAACAGTCTCTGGGCGGCTGAGACTGTTGAAAGCAATACCCAGTTTCAAGAAACATAAATCACATCCGTGATACCTCTGACCCCAGAGAGACCCCAGGCCAGGCTGGGGAAGAGACCAAATGGAGGGCAGAGGGCACTGCAGCCCCCACTTCTGGGGAACCGTGATTCAAGTCCACAGCCCCCATGGCCTCTGGACCCCTTAGAAGCCTTTCCTTGGGCCGACTGGCCAAGGGGAGCCGGGGAGGGGAGCCTGCAACAGCCAAGGCGCACCGTGGAGTCTGGGTCCAGAGTGGCCCACCGGCATCTCCAGCAGAGGGTTCCTCCAGGGCGGCTTGTTCTCCAGCTGCTTCCAGTCCAGGTGGCCAGTCAGCCCTGCCAGGTCCGAGACGCGGTCCAGCCCCAAGGGGTTCCTCCGCCGGTACTCCCGCCACTTCAGGGCTTGCAGAGAGAGGTGGTTGGCTGTGGCCGCAACCGGC
This sequence comes from Pantherophis guttatus, assembly GCF_059756535.1. NCBI lineage: Eukaryota > Metazoa > Chordata > Lepidosauria > Squamata > Colubridae > Pantherophis > Pantherophis guttatus. The sequence continues at coordinate 520,754 of NC_142064.1, forward strand.
CGGTCGGGGGAGGGGGAGGGAAGCCGAGGGCAGAGAAGCCAAACCAGAGGAGGAGACAGAGACAGGCGGCCATGAGCAGCAACTCAGCAGCAGCAGCATTTGAGCCGGGGAGACCAACCCCCCACATGCACAGGCGCAACCTGGCCAGCGCCTTGTGATGTAGGCAAGATGGGGGGGATGAAGGAGGCCCTGAGGTCAGACTGCCTGCCTGCCTACCAGAGGCCTCTCACCCCCTCCCCCACTTTGCCTTGGGTGAAAGGGCGATTCAGGGGACAAATGGGGCGTCACTCAGAATCAGGCATGTGGAGCCCTCCCCTCTTGGCACTGCCTAAGACGGCCAGAGAGGCAGAGGGCCTGGAGGCTACTTCAGGGCTCCCTAGGAATAGGGCTGGTCATCTAAATGTTCATGGCTGTGAACTGGTGAACTTTCCGGTGCCCTTAAACCCTCAACTACAAGAGGCAGAATGGAAATACCCCCCCCCCCAAGTTATTTACCTGTAGGACGGACGGACACACACGCACATTCTGGGCATGCAAAGTTAAGCCTTTCCCTGCAATGCCCACCTACCATTGAGGGGCCGGGGGATGCCAACGCCCAAGGAGCTGAAGCTGGCAGCTTCGCTGCCCCCTATCTTCCACTGGGGTTCACTGTGGCTCTCCGCTCTGGCCAGGCTCCAGCCACCAGACAACAACGGCAGGAGGGAACCAACGGGGAGCCGATCCTTGGCCAGTGGTGCAGGGGGGCCTGGGGGTTCCTCCTTCTTGGCCACCGGTGAGGGGCTCTCATTCTGATTGTGCAGGACACCGGCCCCTGGATGCCCCTGGGTGGCACAGCTGCCAGCAGCTGGAGAAGCTTTGGTGCTGGGCAGGAGGTTGGCAGAGACTGGACAGGACTTGCTGCGGGGAGGCTGCGTCTCCGGGGTGGGTGAGCAGGAGGAGGACTCCCCGCTTTGGAAGAAAGGCACGTTGTTGCGCACCGGAGAGTAACTGCCCAGCGGGGACAGGCGAGTGGTCTCCGGCCCCGGCCCCCTCTTGGCATGGCCGTCACCTAGGGAAACCGCCCCATCGGCAGAACGCTGGCCTTGTCCCACAGGCCCCTCGGCAGAGGTGGAGGATTGGGAAGCCGAGGAGGGCGGTCGACTGGCTGGGCGAGCAGCAGTGGCGGCTGAGAGGCTGTAGAGCTGGGAGAGACTGGAGGCCAAATGGCTGTGCAGGGCCCGGCCTTTCGCCGGCTTGGGAAAGTGGTGCTGGAAGACGAAGGGCTGGATGGGCAAGGTGGTGGGGCGCTGGTCCTTGCTGTAGCGTACCACTTTGCCATCCGCTGCGCCACCTGCGGAAGGGAAGGAGAGCAGAGGTTGCACTGCCCAACGAATGCGGCACAGCTGAGCCCAGCCCTCTGCATGGCTTGGCCTGATGGGTTGGTGTTCTTGGATGGTGGGGGCACAGGAGGAAAGGCAGACCACCCCATGCAGACCAGCAGGTTACGTACTCCCTAAGGCCTCTTCCCCAGACCCTGCCAGGTAGGGGGACCCTGGTTGGTTATTCCCCAGCATGACCAAGTTGGCACAACCCGCTTAGCCAGCTCAGGATGCGGGGGGGTGGGGGGTGGGAAGACTGGCTTAATCTGTGCCCAAACCAGAATTTTGATTCAGAAGGATAGTTCAGGGCTTGGGGGGGGGTCCCTCAAAATCCCCTTTTGGTGTTTCTCAAGACTGGGCAGGGCCATCCCTTCCATCTCTCTTCCTAGAGAGGCTTGCCCACCAACCATCTGCCAGGCTCTCTTCCCCTCTTAGTGTCAGGAGGACATGGGGAGGCATACTCAGCAAACAGGGTGCCAAGGTGCTTTCCGCTGCCACAAGTCAAGCAGGTTGACAAGAGAAGCCTTGATTTCAGAGCCCCTCCCATTCCCCAACCTCTTCCAAGTTCTAAGGCCTAAGACTGTGCATTAAGAGTGGCGTTTCTTCATTGGAGATCTCTGCATTTGCCCTGTTACCTTTCATCATTTTAGTTCACTTCTCCACCCTAATAAAACTGCTTTGAGTTTTCATTCTGCGGCCCAGGATGTCAGTTTTTCCATCCAAATTCAAACAATTCATTTTAAAATAAATCAAAACTATAGACACTTTTCTGAACTTCCCCTATCTTTCAAAATTTAGACTTGTGCTTACTAATTTTTTATCCTGTTCTCAGAGAAGAAACCTTCAGAGGCCTCCTGCCCACACAATGATTCCAGCCCTTTTCCAGTGTCAAATTTTTCAACTTTCAATTTCCAAACATCAGGGGTGCTCAAAAGTGGTGACATGCCTTGGGGAATGTAAAGATATTTTGGTTACTTTAACATAATGTAGATGTGTTTGGTAAGAAACTACATTAGAATAGAATAGAATCACAGAGTTGGACGGTTGGACCTTGGAGGTCTTCTAGTCCAACCCCCTGACTAGGCAGGAAACCCTACACTACTTCAGACAAATGGTTATCCAACATCTTCTTAAAAATTTCCAGTGTTGGAGCATTCACAACTTCTGCAGGCAAGTTGTTCCACTTATTAATTGTTCTGTCAGGAAATTTCTCAGAACATAAATATCATAACTTTTTAACATTTTGTTTGTTTCATTTCCCAGGTTCAGCTATCTTTCTCTTTTTGTTAAACATTACTTTGTCTGAGAGTGTTAATACTGCTGGCCTCGTTTCCTGTGTGTGTTTTAATTGATCTTTTGATAATTGTGTGATAATTGATAATTGTAATGGCTTTTAAAAAAGAACAAGGCTGAGAACATTCACTCATATGAGCAACTTAATTGGGACTGGCAGAGACTTGTTGCTGCCTGAATTCCCAACATAGAGAGACATTCTCAGATACGACCTCCTGTTAAGAGAACAAAACAGTGATGATGCTAGAAACTGCCCAGCAGCCAGTCTTGCAAAAGGCATATATCCAAAAGTGCTTGAAAAGTGGGAACAAGCAAATAGTTCTTTTGTGACCCCTGTTGACAATCTTGAACAAGATCCAAGAGAGCTGGGATCGTGCCAAAAACATAACTCTTGGTAGAGGAAAGCTAGATGTCAAAGAGACTTTCATTGTGAAATTTGACAAACTGTTTGACATCCTCAACTGCAAGTGTCAAATTGTTCTGTGTGCTGAATTTGGCTGCCCTGCTGGCTGCAAAAAAAGAAGCTCACATTAGCTGTACCTGCCCTAGGAGATGAAGTTACCATTGAAGGAACTTGTTTACGTTAAATGTCAGAGGGACAAGATTGGTTCTTTTGGATCACATCAGATTGTTTTGCCAGATGTGCCTGAAAAGAAACAACCAGGCAAAAGGCAAAAGCGGCAAGACGATGAGAGACAGAGGCTTGCTAAATAGAAGCAGAGAAGTATTCCAGACATTTCGATACTGACAAATGAAGTAATTATCTCTTATGATGAAAATGAAGGACAGACGACATGATGAAGATGAAGAGGAATGTGATGAAAGTTATGAAGAGGCCTTAGACCAGGGGTGTCAAACTCGCAGCGTCACTTTGTCGTCATGTGACATATTGTGACTTTTTTCCCCTTTGCTAAACCAGGGGTAGGCGTGGCTAGCATGTGACGCATCTGGCCCACGGGCCGCCACTTTGGCACCCCTGCCTTAGACCAAACAGATGTGCCCTCTACTTCAAAAGAAAAGACAGAATACAGAAGATTAGAAATAACAAATGCCACTATGCAGAGCATAAGATACGGGGTTGGTCTACGTGCCACTGCTGCCATTACCACAGCCACCTTCGTAGCTGCTGGCTTGATCACCAAAGAAGACGAGAGACTTGTAGTTGACCACAATAAAGTCAAGAGAGCCCAAGAAAAAAAAAAATGAAGTCCCTAGATCAAGAATATGATGAGCTCTGTAAAAAGGGCGAAATAGAATGCTGCTGCTTCAAAGATAGATGAAACTAAAGTTATGCTGAAAGCAAACAATTCAGACCAGCAATTCCCCAGTACCATCAAAGAAGAACATTACTCTGTGTGCAGTGAGCCGGGTGGAAGATTCCCTTCAGAGAAAGACTCAAAAACAGGAAAACCTGCTCAAGTGATTGCAGATAATCTGATGTACTTCGTGAAGAAGAAAGGCATTGACAAAAGCTTGAAGGCCTTTGGAGGAGATTATATTAATAGTGGCTGGGAAAGTAGTACCATGCACTGGGTAGAGGTCAAGCTTGACCAGAAGTTGATCTGGTTGGTGTGTGCACTCCACATGAATGAGTTGCCCCTAGGACACTTAATCACAAAATTAGATGGGAAGATCTTGTCTAACAACAATTGGGCAGGTAAAATTGGCAACGCCAGACATTGCAACAGAACTTGAGACTGATCCTTCATTCACCAGAGTTTCAATTGGTGAGCCTCTCATTTCACTGAGCAACAGTATTGTAAAGGATCTCTCTACTGATCAAGCGTATGGATGTAGGATCCCACAGGAGAACTTCTCACAGATCTGGCTCTTCTGGATATTGGCCCCGTAAGCCATTTACGCTAGTTCACAACTACAAATAGGATTTATCGAAAATGGGTTTCAAAACATGGCTTTAATGACAAAACTCCCCAAAACTTAAGAGTGATAGTGGAATACATCGTTGGTATGTACTACTCCTGCTGGTTCAAGATCAAAGTAAAACATCCTTGGATTGAAGGCTCGCATTATGTGTTGTTCCAGCTGCAGCAAGTCAGACTGCCAAAGAAGGCTGTAGTCAAGGCTGTTTTGCCAACCATTCAGTGCTCAGCATGGTACTTTTTCAGTGAAACAATATTCCAGACACTCTTGTTTTCAGATGACATTCAAGAGAGGAGAGCTGGTGTGGACAAGACCATTGACTTGAGGAGTGCTGGGAGATTTTTCTCTACGTGCAAGAGAAACACCTTTCATCAACGCCAGAGCATCCACTCTGCTGGAGCTGATTGACGGGTCTGAAGGTGTATATGAGCCACCTTTGACGTGCAAACTCACTGAAGCAGAAATAAAGAAGTTCATTGACGAACCAATGCAAGTACCACAGTGGCCCTGTCATGCCCAATCAATAGACAGATGTGTCAAACAGGTCAAAGAAACAGCAAGCAGAGTGTATCGACATGAGAAATGTGAGGGTTATACCAGAGCCCAAGAAGCAAGTCGGCGGCTGATGTCGAAGAACGAATCAAAACAAGACTTGATGAAACTCACTTAAACATTTTTGTAACTCAGATAATTGCTTTCTGATGTTAGTTTATGGTTGCATGGATTATTTTTTTGTTTAGTTAGATAAGATTCATGCAGAAAGTTAATTTTTGTAGCACAAGGTGTAATTTTGAGAAGATAAAGTTAACAGTATTTGTGGGATATAATGATCAGACATGGATTTACCATACCAAGCTAAACATTGTGCAATTGCAAAAATAATAGCAGATTTGAATTCTTGATGTAAAAATACATATTTTTAGAACCCCTCACTGGAAAAAAATTGCAAAAATTAATTTTCACCCCATTAAATGACATACCTTACATGGCTGCAGAGCATCTCTTTGTCCAGCTGGTCCTTAAGGACAACCAGCGGTCACAGTTGTGGCCATGGGGACTCACTGTGCTGCCCACAAAGCTCACAACAGCTGTCTATGCTTTCCTGTTCCATCCTGTCCCTGACAGGCCCTAGGCAGACATAAAGGGGTGATGGCCGAGCAGGGGCTGGATTGCAAACCCCGGAAAAGTGCTGCGGCTGGACTGGGCTTGGAGACCAAGCACAGGCTGTCCTCTCCAGACTGTCCCAAGACACCAAAGAAGGTGCATCTTGCAGTTCAGGAGCATTTGGCCAGGGTGGGATGGTGGCTGAGGGGTGCAGTGGGATACCGAGCCTCAATTCCCTCAACTGCAAGTAGGAAGCAGTTTTCCTGTCCAAGGAATCCAACTGATTGAACCAGCCACAATAAAAAAGTGTGGAAGCACAGCCACCCTCTTCAATTAGGATCTAGAACAATGATAGTGAACCTAGGATACAGGTGATACAGGTGACACACAGTGCCATTTTTGGTGACAGGCCCGCCTGGCCTCTGGGCCCTCTGGAAGTCATACGAGATGGTCTTGCTCTCACGCAGCCTCTGAGGCATCCAATAATTGCGTGAGTGTTCTCGTGCAACTTTCTGACGCTCCCGAGGCCCCATGGCAGCAGGCCCTCTTGGGAGGCTTCAGAGGATCCAAAGGGGGAGAATCCAGAGGACAGGAACGTCCAGAGAGGCCTCTTTTGTCCAAGTGGGTGGGATGACACACCAGCAGTCATGGTAGGCATTTTCTCAATTTTTGACACTCCAAAAGGTTCATCCTCATTGATCTAAAATCCATCTAACCTTCTCAACCTGCCCAGCTTTGTGGCTCTCGCTGCAATGCCCAGTGCCCGAGGATGGGCCCTGGCCAGGACAGCTGGTCATCAGTCCCTGCAGCAACTTCCATGCTCTTCCCTGCCAATAGCCAGGGGATAACTCTGGGCCCCAACCTAATAATAGAGAGGGGCTTCTCCTGGCCAAAACCCCACTCATTTCCCCTCAACTGGCTGTAAAAAAGAGGCCACTGGGCATTCAGGGGCAGGGTGGGGGGCTTACCATCAGCTCGGGCTCGAATGTCCTTCTGGCTAAAGATGCTGCTGCCACCGGCCCCCATCTCTGACACTGCAGAGAAAAAGAGTTGTCCGTCCCCCTCTTGCCCACAGGTGGGCACCTCCCTGAAGCTGTGGGCTTTTCTGGCATCTTCACCTTCGGAGCATGCCAATAGCAGGGGTGGGAGGCTCTGGCTGTGCCGCTCCTGACTCTCCAGAAAGACAGAACTGTCCCTCTGGTCCTCGGGAATGGGCGAGAACTCCAGGGATGAGTCCCGGCTGGTCCGAATGGGCGGCGAGGAGCCATTCTTCTTCCGGCCCTTGGCCAGCTCTGCGAAGGAGGTGACCCGCTTGGGAGGGGAGCTCTGGAGGGCCAAGGAGGAGCTGTCACTCAGCTTGACCGGGCAGCTCAGCATGCGCTCCAGGGAACCCAGCCGACTGGAGGGGCTACGGTCCAGGTGGCGGTCGTAGCTCCGTGAGCGCTGCCTGCCTCCAGCCAGGCTGGGCGGGGAGACGTTGATGTAGACCTGTCCTTCAATGGCATTCTTCTCCGACTCCTCCTGAGACTCATCCCTGGACCCCTCCGTGTCACTCTCCTCGGGTCTCTGGAAGAGGTAATACTCGGTGGGCTGGAGGGGGCTGCCCCTGGCCTGCTCTTCAGAGCAGCTGGTGATGGAAGAACCAGGAGGGCTGGGGGAGGACTGGGAGGACAAGTCACACGTCACCAGCTTGTAGTAGTTCTGGGTGGCCACCACAAGCCGTGCCTGGCTTTGAAAGCACGCGGTCAGGTCAGAGCCATCGGATGGGCACGGATCGCAGAGTGGTGGGTAGGAGTTGCAGTTGGCATCAAGGACAGGGGAAGAAGGGTGGTGGCACCCGCAGGATTTCCCCGGCCCCTCCAGATCCTGCAGCTCTCCGGGCATTTTTGACTCTTGTGACGAGGAGTGCAAGTCGAGATAAAAGGCGGCCATGTCTGACTGGCTGCCCGAAGAGGAGTCACAGGACAAGGGGCCTGAGTTCAGGTTGGTGTGAGGGTGGCCATGCCGCCTCTGGTAGAGGGTGCTGAAGTTGACAAGGATGCCATCGGAGCTGTTGCAGGAGGAGTCGCTGACATAGCCCATCTGCTGGTCCAGGGGCTCTGACTGGCTTGAGAGGCTGTAGCACCGGCAGCGCTGTAGTTCAGAGTTGGAGCAGCTGCACGTTCGGCTGCGTATGGCCTCCATATTGTTCATCAGGTCGTCTGACTCGCTGGCCCACTCCTGCTCCAGGGAGAGGCTGGAGGGGTCCCCACGGTGGCAGCTATACTCATCCAGCTCCATGCATTCTGTCGCCATGTGGCCCTTGTCCTGAGCCTCCTCATCGGCTGCCAGGCCAGTGCAGCCTTCCACGACATCCACCCGGTGACCCCAAGGCCTCACCACAGGGCTGCTACCATGCAGATGGAAGGGAGGCAGCGCTGGCTCGTGCAGGCGGAAGGCGGACCGGCCATCATGCAGGTGGAAGGACTTCTGTCCCAGGTCGTCCTCACAGAGATCCCAGGCCTCGCCGTCCCTCAGCAGGAAGGGGTTCTGCCGCCGGGGGGCTGCAGGGGCAGCCAGTGTGGGGGAAGGGCTCTGCCCACCCACGGGCTCTTCTGGAGCCCCGTCTGAAGCTCTGAGGAGGCTGCTGTAGACCAGCGAGTCTGCCTGCAGAAGGGTCCTCTCGGGGAGTGAACTGGTCCGCCTGACCCCCAGGTCAGAGGGGAAGAAAGGGTTGGTGCACTGGCTAATGCTGCCGCGCTGCAGGTCCGGAACCTGGCAATGCACCAGCGGAATATGATGAACGATCAGCGTTTCTCCTGTCAGCTTGGGGGGGCTATCCATCTTCGGTCCCATTTGCCAGGGCACCTGCAGTATTAAAGCTACCCATGGAAGGGCCCTGTGGGACAGAGCAGGCTGGCAGAAGTCACCTCCTCAGGGCAGCCCAAGACCTGACAGAGACAAAAATGGCACCAGAGTCACTGAGGGCAAAGTCAGCTTTCAGCAGTTCTCCCCACCCCCAGCCATATCTCAGAGGACACCTCAGCAGCCCCTTCCCAGGAATTTACATAGGAATCTCCCATGGTGGAGGGGGCGATGGGCAATTCTGCAGGCATGTCTCCACACAGGAGCCTCACAAGCAGCATAGGCAGCCCCCCCCCCCACCTGCCTAGTGCCTCCCTTTCACACGGGGTGGGGTGGGGTCTCAAGGGCTTATCTGGTGACTGGCTTGGGAGCAGGCGGGGGCTTCAGGACCAGCGGGTCCATCTACACTGTCATGGGTTAGGCAGCAACCCAATCCTAGCCCAGCAAGGAAGAGATTGGCATGCAATCTGATGTGGTTGCCCACTTGGCATTCTCACAGGAGGAGGCACCATTTGTGTGTTTCTCTAAGACTCAATGGCGTTGAGGCACCTGGAGGTGGAAGCCCCACAGGGAAGACAAACTGCACTGCACGGGAAGAGCTGACGCTTCCCTCCTCAAGAGAGAGAGGCCAGTGAGTCACAGCAGCCAAGGGGGTCCAGGCGGGGGGCTTCGCTTCTGCCTGCCTGCTCCAGGACACTGGCTGGCTGCTTAGAAAGAGGTTGCCGGAATGAAGGTCAAGAGCCAGACCCGGGAAGAGGACCCCGTCTTGCTCCATCACTTTGAACATTCCCCTACCCTGACAATCGCATCAGTGGTGAAATCCAATTTTTTTTACTACCGGTTCTGTGGGCGTGGCTTGATGGGCATGGCAGGGGAAGGATGCTGCAAAATCCCCATTCCCACCCTACACCTGGGGGAAGGATATTGTGAAATCTCCATTCCCGCCCCCCTCTGGGGCCAGCCAGAGGTGGTATTTGCCGGTTCCCCGAACTACTCAAAATTTCCGCCGCTGGTTCTCCAGAACCTGTCAGAACCTGCTGGATTTCACCCCTGAATTGCATGGGCCGAATGGACAATTTTGGGTTGTACTGACTCAGACAAAAGTTGTCGAGGGAGCCAGTGTGTTATGGTGCTGAAGGCTGGAACCCAGGAGAGTTCTTGTCCCGCCTGAGGCCCAAGCTGGCTGACCTTGGACCAGTCACTCTCTCTCAGCCCTGGAAAGCAGGCAATGGCAAAGCCCTTCTGAAACCTTGCCCCCCAAATGGCACAAAACCTTTGCAACAACAACAACAACAACGTTCTTTTTGTGTTATGCCCAGGGTGGATCACAAGGATGAAAGCTGAAGGTGCCCAAAGTCACCCGATGGTGACATTGGAGGCCTGTAAACTTATAAATAAATACAAGAAATAAAGAAAACAAGGCCTAAGGCCTTCCCAGAGGCCGCCCCAGACCTCCCCGTGGCAGCTGCCAGATTTCCTGGCCGGAGCTCTGAAAGGAGCAACGTGCTTCCCTTTAACCCGGTTGGTGTCTGAACAGAGAGGCCTGCAGGGGTGGCCCAAGATGGCCGGCTGTGATGGCGCAGTCCAAATGCCACCTGGTTTTGGGGCATGTGGATGAAAGAACGGGCAGAGCCATGAGAGCACCAGCATTCTGCCTTTCTGGACCGTAGCTGCCTCGGCCTGGCCATTATCTTTGTTCCCTTCAAGCCAGGGAGAGACTTTGCCATGCTGGAGCTACGGGCATTTTTGTGCCTGGGATTTGTCTGAAGCAAAAAGAAACAGGAAGAACCCCCCCCCCCCCCCCCAGGCTCCCTGCCCTCCTTTCTTGGGCCTTTTGCTGAGAAAAAGCAGCTGCTAAATGTTCTCTGACCAAAATCAATGGGCCCCTGGAGCCCCTCCCCACCACCTTCCCGTGTCCTTTCAGCGCCCATCAGCTGCCCCATCTAGGGCCCCCCAGAGAAAGCCCCTCTTTGCACTGGTCACTTCCCATCCATTTTTGGAGCTGAAGGAGAGCCGGGTCATGTCTGAAAGGCTTTCAGGCCGAGGGCGCTGAGCTCAGAAAGAGGAAAGTCTTTAGGAAGCAGAGCAAGGTTAAAGGGGGGAGGAAAAAGGGAGGGGAGCTCAGAGGGAGAAAAGAGAATGAAGTCCGAGGTATCACAACATATGCACATGCGCTGCACACCAAGCCAGCCCGGGATCCTCAACAGAACCCACCCATCCCCCAGTCACTGCGTCCTGATCCTGCCATCCTGGGGTCTCTACAGGGCTGGCTTGGAGAGAGTTCAGGAAAAGAGGCCAATCTCTCTCTCTCTCTCTCTCTCTCACACACACACACACACACAGAGAGAGCGAGAGAGCCAAAGAGGCCTAAATGGCGCTCTTCCTTCCTCTGTCGAAAGCTGAACCGCCAGAGGCTGGACATTATCCTTGCATGATGAGATCAGAGGCGGGAGAGCCTCTCCTTCACGCCTGGCCCTTTGGGGACAGGATTGCTTCCATTCTCATCTACAACATCCTGTGTTATTTTCCACAATCTGGCTAGTAGCACCCCATGGGATGATGCCTCCCCCAAACCTCTCCACTATTTGCCAAAACAAAAATAATTCCCCTGAATTTGGCCCTCCAGCTCCAATTTTCTGCCAGAAACACCTGCCTTCAAAAATAGAGACCACTTTTAAAAGTCTCTTTTCGAGAAACAAAATGCAGGCGAATGATTGAGGAGGAGAACGGATTAGTCCATGGTGGCAAAAATCAGGAGGAGTCCAGTAACTCCTTTTCCAACTGCCAAATTTTATTAAAAAGCAGCAACTTTTTTGAGTTCTGGTGCTCTCTGAACTTGGTTGTTTTCTTGTAGGCGTTTCATTACCCAACTAGGTAACATCACCAGGGCTAGGAGGGAGTGGGCTGCTTCGCTCTCTGTTTATACTCGCTCTGTTAAGTGTTGGTGGGGGTGTTGATTAGGCTGCAGTTTACTGCTAGCTTGTTTGAGTTCCTTGTTTGCAGTATTGCTTACTGCTAGGTTTTAAATCTCTGCTTATCTGGGTGTTGACTGCAGGAGATGTTGTGGTCTTTTATCTGTTTGATTTTCCCTAGGGAAGGAGCAACAGCTTCATCACCAAAAAGAAAATACTCCCACCAACACTGACAGGGCAAGTCATTAGTACCAGTATATATAGAGAGAGCAACCTCCACTCCCTTCTAACCCTGATGATGCTACCCACTTGGGCCATGAAACATCTGGAAGAAAACTGCTGAGCTCAGAGAGCATCAAAGACCCCACAGTACTGGTATCTTCAACAAATTTGTGGCTCAGAAAAGAGGTCACCCGAATCCTGATGCTTTACCAGGAGCAGCAAAATAAGCATCTCAAGCTTTTGGAAAAGGGGAGGAGCATCCAGGGGCAGGGCTACAATTCCAAAATGACACCCCCCCCCTAGATTTCAGTCTGGGGGAGACAAAGTCTGGAAGAGGAAGAGGAGGAGAGACATTTCCAGACACCGTCATGGAGAAAATCTCGGCCACAACTGGATAGCACCTAATCAACAAAGCCCCCAGCCCTGGACAGATTCAGTGACTGCTACCTCTGCCATCCTGGCTGGGAGCAGGTATGGTGACTGCCCCCTGCCGTGTCTTCCCAGGATGTCTCTGGCTGGCCAGCAGGTTCGGTGCCCCAGATTGGCCTGAGCCACAGCTCCTCCCTTAGCTTCCTTGGCAGAGGAGAGCCGGTGGGGACGGATTTCAGAAGCTGAGCCCAAAGGCCAGGAAAACACCAGGGAGCTGTTGGGACGCCCCGTCTTTGGGGCAGCCCAAAGGCCAAGCAAGGGGGCAGTTCTGTCATGGCCAGAGTTTAAGAAAGCTCCCCCCCTCAAGGGCACAAGCCCCAAAGAGACAGGGGGAAGGGAGGGAGCTGTCAATTCCAGATCACTCTGGAAGGCTCTTGTGTCACCCCTGGCAAACACAACTTCAATGGCATCTTTCCCAGCCCTGGCTGCCGACACAGGGGTCTGTTCAGTCACAGTGAGGAAACAGTCCTGGGCCTTCCCATCTCTGGACTGGAAAAGGCCAGGCAACCCCATGGAACAGCCACGGCCCCTTCCTTCCTTCCTTCCTTCCGTCCTTCCTTCCTTCCTTCCTTCCTTCCTTCCTTCCTTTCCTTCCTTCCTTCCTTCCTTTCCTTCCTTCCTTCCTTCGAAGAGGTAAGACCAACTCCCCAGTTTAGAGGGGCTTCACTGTGGTGTCATTCTCTGTTGCCTCCAGAGCTTCCTTGAGGAAGGGCATCAATAAGGATGAGGGAGCCTCTTCCAAATGCAGCTGTTGGTGCCAAGAAATCCAAGTTGGCGCTTGGCTGAGCTCCCTGCCCTAGAAAGCGCCTGGGCCCCAGCTGTCACCCAGGAGCAGCGAGACTCTCACTCTGCCCTCTTAGGAAGAGAGCAAGCGAGGGCCTCCTTGCTCCTCCTGAGTCACTGTTGCTTGGACTGGCCAAGCACACATGGCCCCCAGACCCCCCCCCCACTTGAGACCACATGCAACAGGAAACGGACAAGCAGATATGCCTCCTTACCCCCAGGAGGGCCTCAAAAAGGGAGGTATGACCGTGATCCCTGCATTCCCCCCCCCAAGTTCCTCCATCAATGAGTCATCAAGGGAGTTTCGCCTTCGACCATCTCTAAGTCAACAAAGGTGATGTCTGCCCTGCCAGGCTTAATACCCACTTGGTTGGCACCATCTGTCCCAGAGTAAGAGCTCTGTGCCCTCGAAACCCTGCCCAAAAGCCCCCCTGGGTAGGTACCCCCAGCCCAATCCATGCAAGACCCGCTCTGGCTGCTTGGCTCCCTTCCTGCCAGCCAATGAGATGCCATCGCTACCAGGGCAGACTTACAAAGCTCACCTGGTTGGCACCAAGCTCCCAGGCTGGCAGCCAGAGCACACTGGTCCTTCCTGCACAGCCTCGCCCATTTCTGCAACAAGTCAGAGACCTGCTCATCAGGCTCAGGTGAGTCCCAGGCCCACCTTCCTGGGCTGCTGAGCATGTGGCTGTGGTCAGCAGAAGGCCTGTCCGGCTCAGCCCCGGCATCTGAACGCACCGAGGGGAGCAGCTCAAGCAGGAAAAAACAGAACAGAACAGAATAATAGAGTTGGGAGGGACCTTGGAAGTCTTCTAGTCCAACTCCCTGCTCAAGCAGGAGACCCTCTACCATTTCACACATGTTGCTGTCCAGTCTCTTCTTGAAAACCTCCAGTGATGGAGCCTTTCCACTGGTTAATGTTCTCCCTGTCATGAAATTTCTCCTTAGTTCCAGGTTGCTTCTCTCCTTGATTAGTTTCCACCCATTGCTTCTTGTCCTGCCTTCTGGTGCTTTGGAGTAGGTGGACCCCACAGGGAGGGAGGGAGGGAGGCATGGAGCACAGGAGCAGACAGGTAAAATCCCCTAAAGGCGGTTCACTTGCCATGGGAAGGGGGCGAGGGCAGATGCCAGGCGAGAGGAGGGCTGTTTCCCAAAAGAGGGGGCAGGAAAAGGCCCCTCCTGGTGCAGAGATGGTCCTCCGGAGTAGTCCAGCCAGAGCCTGGACCCACCACACAGCCCAGTCACCCCCAAGCCCTGCTTGGACTCTCTGCTGCTGGTGTCACTCAAGCATGGCTAGCGGGAGCTGTGGGGACCCAGCCAGCAGCTCTGCCCCCCCCCTCAAGAGCTCCTTTGGCCAACAAGCCGTTACTTGAGTGGGGCGCTGGCTGCTCCCTAAATCCTGCCAGGCCGTTGTCTGCTGACTGACCTTCAATTCGCTGCCCCCCAGGCCAACTGCTGGCTGCCCCTTCCTTTGTACTGGCCCTGGCTGGGTGGGATTTGCCCGCTGCAGGTCCTCACTCGGACGGGCTCTGCCAAAGCATTCGCCAACTTGGAGGTGGGGATTTTTTTAGCCTCTTGGTTAATGAATCCTTATCATCGCTCCATTTTGTGGAAATGAGTTCCAAACTCCAGGTAAGCGCAAAATAGAGGATAGCTTCCTTTGCTCTGTCCGGCACCTCCCACTTCCGTCTTCCATGGAGCCCTCTCCCGCTTTCTCCAGAATGGGAGTGGGGGTGGCTGCTGAGAGCTCTGGCTCCATGGCTGCCCCCCCCCACCCTTAGTGCTAGCCCCACCGCTTGGCTTATGCTGGGGCTCCAGAACTGCCCATCCAAGGGGAGGCATTTCTGCCCCAGCAGCAAGCCAGGGAAGCTCATCTGAAAGCCCCTAAGGCCCACGGGGTGGGGAGTGGGGGGCAAGATATTCCAAGCAGGCTGCTGCCTCTTGCCCTCCCTTCTGCTGCTATTCAGCCCAGCCCCCTGGCTGCTCATTTCAGTTCAGGGTTCCTTGGTCTGCCCCCCCCCCTCCTTTCAACATGGCAGCTTTTCCCTCTTTTACCCCTCCAGCTTCTCTCTGGAAAGCTCAGCACATCTGGCTGCTTCTGCCACTGGGGAGGACCAGGAGGGGAAGGCGGCCACACCACGCTGGAAAAGGCCTGGCTGCAGAGGGAGGGGGGAGATGGGGTGGGGGAAGCTGTGATCAAGCCTCATCATTTGAACCTTTCAAGCAGAATGGAGCCCTGGGGATGTTCACACCCTCCCTGCATCCAATTCTGTCACTGTGCAGAGCACAAAGGGGGGGGGGGAGGAACTGCCATGGGGAACATCCGTCCTGCAAAGGCTGCTCCCTCCCCACAAAGCCGCTTTTCTTTCAGTGCAGCCAACCAAGGCTTGCTCCCCAAGGAGGGAAGGGGAGCTTTCTCCCCAGTGCAGGAGGGGGCATGAGGGGGGCATGCCAGGAAGGAGAGTCAAGTGTCCATCCCCTGTCCCGTCATCGCCCCCCCCAACCCCCCCCCCCCCCGGCCGCTGCTACTGCTGGAGAGCTGTCAAGATCAGGCTCTCCACTGAGGATGACACAGTGCCCCCCTCCCGCCTCCAACCACCTAGCAACATCATGGCGCCATGGGCCGCGTTGTCCTCCTGCCTCCCCCCCAAAGATTGCCCCCATCTCTCTCCACAGTGCCAAGGAAGGGCAGTCTCTGTGGGGAAGCCAGCTCTGGAGCAGCTCCTCCTTGTGGGATCAGGCAAAACAGCCGCAGGCTGGATGTGCCTCAGATACCAATGAAGCCAGGGAAGGCCGGCCCGGTTGAGGGGGGCCCTCCTGCCACTGCCGACCCAGCTTTGGCTCTCATGCAGCTCAGTGGCATTGCTGCGGTGCCCAGTGGACTCTCCCCGGCTCTCTTCCGAGCCCCCAGCAGAGAAAGACCAGCCTGGCCCAGGCCTCTAAGGGGAGGTTGGCCGGCAGGGCAGCTGCAGCCCCCTTGCTCTCCGGAACCTTCCTGATCCATCCAAAGATCGCACCACACAAGCAGGCCCCTCTGGCGCGAACCTCCCTCAGCTCTCCCTAGTGGGTCAGAGAGGCCAGGACACAGGCACACACCTCTGGGGCAGGCCGGGAAACAGCCACTCTGAATACAGAGAGCAGCCCAGTTGGGGCCAACTAGGCTGAGCCCCAAGAAGCCCAGCTCCGGATTTCAGGGGAGCTGGTGGGTAGTGCCCATCAGCTCCAGCCATGGCACTTCTGGGGCTGCCATCTGGGCACAAGTAATCCCCCCATTGCAGCCCAACCAGGTGTTTAAGTACAGGGGGCTGATGATGGGGAGCAGCTATTTAGCTCCTGATCTGTGCTGGTTCACCACCACCCACATCCCTGCCTGGCACTTGCACGTGCCAAGGGGCAGCAGGGCAGACAGAGGCCTGCAGGCACCCTCTGGCCAATGGTGGGGCCTGGCAGGGTTTGGGAGTGGGGTCTGGACCAAAATCCTTCTGCATGCAGCTTCCAAATGCTGGGAAGAATCTCCAGGGAAGAAGGGGGGAGGGGGATGTGACCCCGTAATTAGAGAGGAGGACCACAGCTGGCCACCTTGCCCCGTTCGTTCAGGGCTCACCACTGGGCTTTTGCTGGCCCATTCAGATCACACAACACGCTGAGCACTAAAACAGATTTGGAAGGGGAACTTCCTTCAGACTTCCTGAATTTTCGGGCTGGAAGGACAGAGGTCACCACCTTCAGAGGGTTTTTTTCTTCAAATTTCCAGTCACCTACAAACCTCTCCTGGTGGTTCCCCATCCACCTAACCCCCACTCAGTTTCTTCCTCAGACAAGCTTGCTAGAGGCAAACTTCGGGAAAGCAGGGCAGTCGCCCCTGACCCAATTAGCAGGCCCCAACGGTAATTGGCCTAACGGTGCAATTCCCAGCGGACAGAATCAGAACCGCGGGGTAGTTCTGGGTTGTGCGAACCCCGCCAGAAAGCGGGTCCAGCACAAAAGCCGCAACCAGGAGCCCGCCGGGGGGGCCCTTCCTGGCCAGCCGGAGAAAGCGGCGTCCTCTGGACTGGCGGCTCTCTGGTCCAGCCCGCGCTCCCTGCAGACACGGGGAGCCCAGCCTCGCCACCTGACGGCCGTCGCTCCCCTCGGCTTCTGGAGCTGCTCGGCCCCGGTCAAGGTCCCGACCAGGAGCCAAGCAGCCGGAGGACCCGGAGAAGGAGCCGGCGCTTCCCTCCGCGGGCGACCGAGCAGCGGCGGCTCCTCCGGCGCAGCATCTTCCCCCGTCCACCGCGGCCCGAAGGCGGCTCCCGACAAGCGGCTCCGCAATGGCGGCGCAGACAGACACGCCCTGAGCAGCCGCGCACAAAGGCGGCCGCCGCCGCAGCGCTCAGCCACCGGCTCCCCGCCGCCGCCCCTCCGCCACAGCCAGCCCCGAGCGGCCGCCGCCCTGCCGCTGCCGCCCCCCGCCTGGCGCTCACCTCGGCCCGCCTCGCTCCCTCCGCTGCGGCCGCCACCGGCTCTTCCGCCCGCCGGCTCAGCCTCGCATCCTGGCAATGCGGCGGGGCTGCGCAATCCCGCTCCGCCGCCCCCGCCCTCGCCTCCGCCGCCGTGACGTCGCGGCCCGGCCCACAGCTCGCCCAGCCGCCGCCGCCGCCGCCGCCGCGCAGCCTCGCCGGCCCCGGGCAGCGCAAAGCCGGCCCCGACGCTGCGGTGGACGGCCGCCTCCTGACCGGGAGAAGCGGCGGGGGAGGCTGCGGCCGAGCTCCCGAAGCGGCCCCGCGGCCCGCGAGCCCCCCGGCCCTCGGATCCTCTCGGCGGGACACCGGGCCGGCCCTCCTTTTGCGGGTGGGGGTGAGGGAACGGGGATCTGCCCAGCCGGAGGGCCCGAGGAGGCCAAGAGGGCAGGCACGGAAAAGGGGCCCCCGGGATCACTTGGGGGCCGCCCAGGTCTCCAAGGGAGGACCGGCCTCCTGTTGGCTGTGCAAGCAAACCCGGGAAGCCAAAACTCCCGGCGAAAGATCAGCCCGCATCGTAGCCAACTGACAGCCGAAGTGAAGGCAGGGGGTCCCTCCAGCACAGGTGGCGGAAGGAAGGGGCGGAAGGTCAGCTCAGAGCAGGCCAGGGGCCGATTGGGCTCCCGAGGCCAGAGGGGGGAAAGGGGCCCTTGAACAAGAGCCTGCCTTCGGGCTGTGAAATTAGGAGGGGCTGCTCCTTTGGGGGCAAGCAGAAGCACGGAGGCCCTGGGGCGGCTCTTGGGCTGTGGCGGACTTCAGAAAAGGGCTGAGCTTGGCAAGTTTGATGGGGGGGAGGAGAAGGGAAGTCAGTGGGCGAGAGGGGTGAAGGAGCTTGGAGCGCACGCACATCTAAGCTGCCCGGAGCCACGGATTTCTGGGCTCTTTAAAAAGAAGAAAACGCTGCTTTAATTTGGGTTGGCCAGGGAAAGCAGGGCTTCAAAAGCCTAATATTTATTTATTAAATTTATATGCCACCATTTCAGTGTTATAGCGACTCTTGGCAGCTTACGATATGATAAAAAGATTTAAAAGACAACACAAAACAATTAAGATTATATGACTAAAATCAAGGGGATGGGCAAAGTGGGGGCGGGGACCTTCTATCCCATCAGCTACCCCCCAACACAGCACAGCTCGACCGGGAACCCCAGGCCAGGTGACAAAGCCAGGCTGGAAGACTCTTCCAGAAGGCTGGGAGGGTGGTGGCAGCTCTCCCCTCCAGTGGGAAGGTATTCCAGAGGGTGGGGGCCAGAGCAGAAAAGGCCCCTCTCCTGAAGCCTGCATCCAGTATTGGTCACCATGCTATAAAAAAGATGTTGAGACTCTAGAAAAAGCGCAGAGAAGAGCAACCAGGATGATGAGGGGACTGGAGGTTAAAACATATGAAGAGTTGCAGGAACTGGGCATGGCTGGTCTAGCGAAGAGAAGGACCAGGGGAGACAGGATAGCAGGGTCCCAATATTTGAGGGGCTGCCACAAGAGGGGTCAAGCTATTCTCCAATCCACCTGAAGGTCAGACACGGAATAATGGACGGAAACTGATCAAGGAGAGATTCAACCTGGAAATAAGGAGAAATTTTCTGACTAGGAGAACAATCAACCAATGGAACAGATGCAGGAGCTTCATCAGTGGAGGCTTTCAAGAAGAGACTGGACTGTCATCTGTCAGAAATGGTGTAGGTAGGGTCTCCTGCTTGGACGGGGGGAGGGGGGGTTGGACTAGATCAGGGGTGGGCAAATGTGGCCCTTTTACAAACTGTGGACTTCAACTCCCAGAATTCCTGAGACAGCCAAGTTGTCTCAGGAATTCTGGGAGTTGAAGTCCACAGGTTGTAAAAGGGCTGCATTTGCCCACCCCTGGACTAGATGACCTCCAAGGTCCCTTCCAACTCTGTTAATCTGTCCTTCCCTGCAAAGAAGCCCCCTTCCTGAAAGAGCAACTCAGACAGGTCTGGACAGAGCTTCAGTTTGGACCAAACTGGATCAAGTCTATGGATCAAAATGGAAAACTGACCAGAGTCACTGAATTGGATTCCTCCAAATCTATTTTGAAGCTTTCCTGAATTAATCTGGGAAATCAAATTGATCCAAAGAGATGTTTCTAAAATGAAGCATCAGATTCATTTGATGTTCCCAATCAGCTGAATCAGACCGGAACTGAAGATTCAAACCCTCCACAACTAAAGATAGCCACAGCGCCCCCCCCCCCCCCCCACCTGCTGGGGGGAGAGAGGCAGCGAATGCAAATCCAGGGACTGCTTCTCTCCCACTCAGAGTGAATTGGCCAGTCAACTGTGAGGGCTCTGCACTGGCCAAGGGGCAACACTGAGCAGCTCCTATGAGGACGGAAGGTGAATGATGGAGGCACCCCAGGAAGAAGGGAACTAGGAACTGTCCTACGATACTCCTGGATCAACCCTGCCTGCCAACCCTGACTCCCCAACTCTGCCATTGGCTCACTGCCATTGTCATTGGTCAGCAATGCCCTGCTCCACATGACGGATGGCTAACTGGCCAATCTCTGTGCACAAGAATACGTGGACTGAAATCGGCCATCGCAACTGGCCACAGCCAAAAACTAGAGGAGGGATATTTCATTCTGCACGGCAGTGTCTCGCTGACCTCAAATCGGCCATCTGTAAGAAAAGGAATTTGCAACTTCCTTGCAAAGCAGATATAATCAACAAGGTAAAATGCCCAATTAAACCCAATTACGCAAAGACTCAGGCTGTGTTACAGCTATCTATGTTCCATGCAAGGTTCTGTGCTTTTCACTGCTTTGTACTCAGAGTCACTCAGCCGTAGGGGCTTCCCCGTTCACCATTCCCCCCCAAACATCTGTGCAGCTGTGGATCAGGGCTGGTGGACTTGATTGACTGCATGACCAGAAGGGAGCCATGTTCTGCTTCATAGGCAGCAGGGCACCCTGGCAAGGCCAGCCCAGGAGTGCCAAGGGAGTCGCCAGGGCTGGGAGCGATTTTCCTCCAGTCAGATGCCAGCAGGATGGGGAGCTGCAGAAGAAGAACAAAGAGTTCTCCCGTCCTGTACAGTCTGTACCCTTCAGGGAAGGGACCTGCCTCTTGCCGCCTCCTGAGCTGGCACAGAGGGCAAGGGAGCCCAGGGCAGGATGGCTCCATTGGGCATTTGCCGCCAGAAACCCAGGGAGGAAAGGAAGGAAAGCCACCATTCCTCCCTGGCTGGGGGAACAGGAAGGCATCCTTCAAGGGTAGGCAAGGCATCATTTATTGCCTGGCAACAGGCCCTGATTGGCTGATTTGGCTTGGTGCCCGGCTACTGGCCGGCAAGGCAGGCACTGATTGGTTGGTGTTTCCTGGTGAGCAGCAGCCTTAAAATAAACAGCCCCGCCTCTCCGCATCCCGACCTGACACCGCTGGGCAGCTGAGCACCTTGGCTGGATTGGGTGGGGGCTGTGCAGGCAGGGAAGGGCAGGAGGGGCAGAGCCCTCCTCTGAGCTCATTGCTCAACTTGCTGCTCAAGGGACGGAAGTGACGCCTGCTAGAAACAAAATGAAAACGTTTTCACCCCCAAAGGCAGCGGAGCAGGAAGTGGGGGGCCCTAAAGGCCACGGAAGGCCCGTCAGAGCCTCCTGCACCCGCTCCACAGAATCCCATCTGCTTGCACTGTTTCCTACTTGGGGGCTCCTCTAAGGGTGGAGAGGCCCCTCCTTTTCTCTGGCAACGGGGTGGTCCAGGAAAGCTCCCCCCAAGCAATTCTCATCCTCCCCACCCACCCCCACCCCACCCCACCCACCCCGGCACCCACCCCCGTTCAGAGGTGGCCTCTGCCACTCTCCTGTGTTCCTCAGTAGGAAGAGAATGTTGGGAGGATGCAAATAAAGACGCAGGAAACAGCTGGGGAGATCTGCAGCAAATCCATCCGTCCTCCACTCAGCCTTCCCGGAAGCCCTCCCTGTGGTGCCACAACCAAGCAGCAGGACACCCCCCCCCTCCTGACCAGAGCAATCCACAAGGACTGGGCCTCTGGGCAGGAACTGAGAGAGACCCTCCCATCCTGGGACTGGCTTCCCAGCACTCATGGACGTCCACCATGGAAGGAGGCCCCAATCTGCCCTGCAACCCTAGGTGCCAGTCGCCGGAGGGGACGAAGGGGAGTCGCAACGTTAACCCAGCTGGAGCGATGCCTTTACTCAGAAGTGCAAGAGGCAGCACCCAGTCCCTGCCAAGTATTCAGGGAGCCAAACCTGGCATCCCCAGGAGACAAAGCACCCTCCAGCATCACAAGGAAAGCCCACCTATTCCCATCACATCCTGTAGGGCTGTATATGTGTGTGTGTGTGTGCGTGTGTGTGTGTCTGTGTGTAGCGTACTACGACAATCTGCCTTTTTTTTTTTTTTTTTGCTTTAATTTATATGCCGCCCTTCTCCGGAGACTCAGGGCGGCTTACAATGCGTTAAGCAATCGCCTTCATACTTTTGTATATTTATACAAAGTCAGCTTATTGCCCCCACAATCTGAGTCCTCATTTCACCTACCTTAGAAAGGATGGAAGGCTGAGTCAACCTCAGTCTTCTGAGGTTTGTCTTCTCACCAAAGTCAACCCTGACTACCCAGGCCAGAGACGGGCAGCTGCATCGGTTCCTTTCCTAAATAAATGAAATAGAAAGAGGAAAGACAGAGGGTCACCTGCACGGCCCCCTCACACCTTCTGGAAGGGGAAGGGAAGCCACCCAAGCAGCAGAAGAGTTAGCCGCCTTTTCCTGCCACTCCACCCTCTGCCCCCAGGCTCTCAGCGGAGCAAACCTACTTTCCCCCCTTCCCCCAGAGCATGGGGGTGGCCACAGGCAGTGGTGGGGTTCTGGCAGGGGTGCCATCTCTCCCTGAAGTCTAGCAGACTTCATCTGTGGTCAGTCTGTGAAAGCCAAGGCTGACGGAGAGCAGAAATCATGTCCTCAAGGCCTCTTGAAGAGTAGCTGGGTGCCAGGAGAGGAATGGGAAGCTGGCAAAAGGGACGGCATGAAGGCCACTGGAGACACATCCCCATCAGGAGCACCAAGACCCAGCAGCCACTCCAACCTCTGGCCCCCAAAGCAACTTTCGCCATCATGAGCAATCCACAAAAGACGCCTCCCTCCCACCACACTCCATCCCTTGCTTCATTATAGTCTAGCCACGTTGTCCTGTGAAGGGAGGCAACAGCTCTTTGAGAGGGACAAAACCGCCATTCACTGTCCAGGTTTCCCGTGAGGATTCCCACATGCAATCAGACTCCTGATTCTGTGCAAATCTTGCTGAAGCGAACTTGAATGAACTTGCAACTTTGATGGCAGCCACAGAGGTTTGGAAGAGAGGCTGTTGTGCAGAGGTGGGATTACTATCTTATTATCAGGAATGAAAAGGTACCTCTGGCCCCTCGGGGGAGCAGGAGTGGGAAGGCCAGCAGCGAGTAACCGATGGGCCAGGAAGGGATTGGATGCAGCAGCAAAGCAAAGGGCTCTTGGCCTTCATGTTCAGGAAAGGAGAGTCCTTCAACATTGTCAACAACGAAGGGACGACCATGGACTCCTTCTTGGCCAAGAGTAAACCGGCTTCTATTTGCCTCTCTCCTAGAAAGCAAATTGGTAGTACAGTGGTTTAATGCACCCTGTAATTAACACAGCTGCCTGCAATTTCTGCAGGTTCGAATCTCTCCAAGGCTCAAGGTTGACTCAGCCTTCCATCCTTTCTAAGGTAGGTAAATTGAGGACCCAGTTTGTGGGGGCAATAAGCTGACTTTGTATAAATATACAAAAGTATGAAGGCTATTGCTTAATGCATTGTAAGCCGCCCTGAGTCTCCGGAGAAGGGCGGCATATAAATCAAATAAAAATAAATAAATAAATAAATAAATAAATAAATAAATAAATAAAATTAGTTTAGTGAAATTTGATGAGAAGATGCTTGACTGGGAATGATCTGGCTAAGATGAAGGCCTTCGGTTCTCCAGGCCTGGATGGAGTCTGCCCTAGCGAACTGAAAGAGCTGGTAGGACCTCTGTCAATGTCTCTGGGAAGTCCTCCAGAACTGGGGAGGTGTCAGAAGGGCAGATGTGGCCCCCAATTGAAAAAAGGAGAAAAGGATCCTAACTTTAACCTCCACTGAACCCTGGGAAGACATCAGGTAAAAAAGCAGGATGGTTGTAACAAAGACAATGCTGGAATAGCAAAGAGGCCTCCTGAAAACTGGGTCTCATTTCCTTCCTCCACCAGGTGGGCAAGGTTAATGCTGTGGACGGAGCTTCTCCGATACAGCAAACCTTTTGAGGAGGCTCCTTGCGTCCTTCTCACTGACAAGCTGTGTGGTTTGGGTGGCACCACAGTCTGCTGGGCCCTAAGAGTTGGCATTAATTGCTATACCTCAAATCGCAGAGCAGTAGCCAGCAGAGTCCCGCAGGATCAATCCTGGAGTCCATAATACTCAGCATTTTTAGTAGTAACTTGGATGGCGGAATCAACGGGCAGTTTATGAAATTTATGGATAACATAAAAGTGAGAGGTCTGCGCAACACCCAGGATGGTTGGACGGGCCATCTGATCCGGACGGGGCGAAGGGCTGAGCTGAGAGGAACAAGACGGCCTTTAACAGAGAGGAATGCAAGGCATTTGATGAGGGAGGAGAAAAACGGGCACACACGCACACAGTGAGTCGCGTGGTTTGCAAGAATTACGTCAGAGGAGGACCTGGATGTGGCAACAACAACAAGTCATACATGTGACAGGATGAATCTAGTTCTCCCCATGCAACACACGGTGTACAGATACAAGGGGGTAGAGCTTTCATGGCTTGGCAGCACCACATTGGGAAAAATGTCTTGGCTGCCGTCACTGACCACACATTGAACATGAGCCAGCAAGTCTGAGATGGTGGCTAGAAGAGCCTAGGAAAGACACGGGCAGGCATTGTTTCTCTCCACTTGCCCTGGGAGAGCACTGCTGGAGTGCTCTGAATGATTCCGGGCCCCATATTCCTAGAAAGATGTTGAGATGCGGGAGAAGGGCTCAGAAGAGGGAGACCGATGGAGGACGAGGTCCTATGTGTTGAAGGAACTGGGGACGTTCAGTTGGAGAAAAGACCACGATGAGACAGGTACCTAAAGGGTGGCCTGGGGAAGGTGATCAGGCACTACTTTCCGCTCTGATGGAAAACAGGGCCAGAAATAACAGGCATAAGTTACAGCTACCTAGATTTCATCTAGACAGAAAGGAAAAATATGACAGTAAAATCTGTGCAGCCCTGGAACCGTCTATCTGTCAGGTGGTGGATTCTTCACCAGGCAAGAGTTCCCACTGCAGATTATTGCAGAGGTTGATTACCACGATTTACTCTGTCCATCACTCTGTGATTCTGTGATAAGCCCAAGCAACAGTGAGCGAGAGAAGGTGGTAATAATGCCATGAGCGCCAGCATCCATAATTATTATTATTATTTTATTATTATTTATTAAATTTTTATACCGCCCCCTCTCCCGAAGGACTCGGGGCGGTGAACAGCCAGAATTAAAAACACACCATTACAAATATTAAAATACATTAAAACAAAATTAAATTATCTTAGGCTTCTCCAATTTAAAACCCCATTACCCATAAAATTCACCCAATTAAATTTTTTTTTTTTTTTTTTAACCCAGCCCGGCTTGCTGAAATAGAAAAGTCTTCAGGGCCCGGCGGAAGGTCCGGAGGTCCGGGATTAGTCGTATCCCTGGGGGTAGCTCATTCCAGAGGGCGGGTGCCCCCACAGAGAAGGCTCTTCCCCGGGGGGTCGCCAGCCGACATTGCCTGACAGACGGCACCCCGAGGAGACCCTCTCTGTGGGAGCGTGTTGGCCGGTGGGAGGTTATCGGAGGCAGAAGGTGGTCTCGTAAATAACTGGGTCCTAAGCCATGGAGCGCTTTGAAGATAAGAACCAACACCTTGAAGTGCACAAAATGCCACAAAAGATGAACTAAAGGCAAGGCAGAGTTCATCCTTGAAGACCACCGAGAATCGTGGCTGTGCAAAGGTGTGCCAGGCTCCTGGGGAAAAGGTGGGGCCATCCATCCAGCCAGAGAAGGGGGGGCTATCCCCCTGTGGCCTGCTCAATACCCCATGTCCCTCGCCCGGAGGAGGCTTCTCTCCAGGGTACACAGATTCGGGCCTGGCAATGTTGGAATCAGGGTGAAAAGCTGGTGGGACTGCAATGCTGGCCCAGTTTTAGTCCTGAGCTGTCCCCGAGGCTACGCCGGTCACTCAGTGGGGCCTTGAGAGGAAGTGCAGGCCCTGCTGGCTCTCTCAACATGGACCTCTACCTCCTGCCCAGAACCTCCAGCTGGGACAGAGAGATGGAAGAGCATCCTCTTCACTGACCAGGAAGGGAAAGGTCAACAGAGGTCAAAGAGCCTTGATGGTACAGTGGTTTAATGCACCCTGTTATTAAGACCAGCTGCCTGCAATTTCTGCTGGTTCGAATCTCTCCAAGGCTCAAGGTTGACTCAGCCTTCCATCCTTTCTAAGGTAGGTGAAATGAGGACCCAGTTTGTGGGGGCAATAAGCTGACTTTGTATAAATATACAAAAGGATGAAGGCTATTGCTTAGCGCTTTGTAAGCCGCCCTGAGTCTCCGGAGAAGGGCGGCATATAAATCAAATTAAAAAAAACACCAAAAAAAAAAAAAAACAGGGGACTTTGAGACAGCCTCTTTTTTCTCCCAAGCCTGGCCACGAAAGTGCTGCACAACACTACTGGAGAAAAGGTGGTTTATAAATCTAATAAATGTCAGGTGCCCAAGCTGCACCTCGGGGCATCAGCAGGCCAAGCAGGACATCCCGGCCTGAGTCACTTCCTCCCGCCGAGTGTGGGAATGCCGGCGCTGCCTTTGTGAAGCGGCTGTCACGAGGCCCTTGCCTCAGATAGACTGCGTCGGAGGGCGGAGGTTCCAGGTGCTGTCCTGGCTCCGCGTCCACACCCAGGGAAGATGGGGGAGATTAGGGAGCCTCCGTGCTGGGTCTCGCCCACGCCCCAGGGCCGACGCTTTCTGCGCCTAACGCGGCGGCCCCCTCCACGCGGGTCCCGGGGGGAGCGCCAAGGCCCGGCGACCGCCCCCCCCCCACGACTCCCTCTTTCTCCATCTGGACGGGCCGCCCCTCCCGCCCGGGCCCCGCCACCCTCCTCCGGCGGCCCGGCAAGCGAGGCGGAGCTGCTGGCGGCTCCGCGCGAGGCTTCAGGGGGGCGGGGGACCGGCGAGCCTCGCCCCCCCCCCCGTTACTCACCGCGCGGGCATCCTCCGGCTGGGCGATGGCGGCGGCCCCGGCTGAGGCTAAGAAGGGCCGGCCTGGGCGCGCCCCACCCCGGCATGCGAGGGATGCATCATCGGCGCAAAGAGCGCCCTCGGCTCGATGGCTGCCGCCGGGGCTGAGCGGGAGAACGGCCGAGGCACCTTCGGCTCCGAGCCTGGGAAGGCAGCCCCGGCCCTCGCTCGCTCCGCCGATGCTGCTCTCCCCCCGCAAGAGCCAGCGCCCTTCGGCCCTCCCGGGGGCGGCTGGTGACCCTTCGGACAGCCCCCTCCCCCCGCCCTGGGCCCCCTTGTCTCCTATTGAACGACCCCCCTCCGGGTGCCTCTATGGACCCTCCGGACATTTTCATTATTTTTTTTTTAATAGAAAGTTTATATTGCCATCTGCTGGCACATGGCGGCTCAAGGGGGCTGACAAAGAGATCAAATCACCATAAAAAAGAAAAAGAAAAAGAAAAAGAATGGCCTCCATCCCATTCTGGGTTCCCCAGGCCCACTGACAGAAGCACATCTTCAGGGCCTCCTGAAAGAGTTATAGTGGTGGAAGGGGTCCCAGGGATCATCCAGGCCCACCCCCTGCTTGCTGCAAGACCTGCTAAAGTATTCTGGGTCACAGCCACCCAACAACAGAGGAGAGGGGGCTTCTGGGGGCAAGTGGCTACTCCACCGCTGGGTGTCAGCATCAGGAAGCATCTCCCATGAAGGCCTGCTGGGTCTGCTGCTCCTTCGAGGGCAGAGAGAGTAAATCTACTCCCTCCTGTAGGGAAAACCTTCCTTCAGATGCCTCGCTCAGCATTCTGTTGGCTGACGTGCCCAGTTCCTCCGGTTGCTTGGTGCAGATTCTCTACCTTCTCTCCAAACTTGCCCTCCCTTTGCCTGGTCTTTGCTCTGTGCCGGCCAGAACACCGAGTGGGTCTGACTGGGAAGAGTCGAGGGAAGGATCCCTTCCCTTGAGGTGGAATTAGGGCCCTATCAATGCACAGCATTCTCCTCTTTAGCAGAGGCATCCCATTGCTGGCTCTTATTTGATGTGGGATCCACAGGGACCTCCAGATCCCTTCCATTGTCCCCACCCCCTTTGATATTTTCCTCCAAGCTGCAGTGAAGCTATTTATGATCATTCTTTGGGTATGGAAACCCCCGTTACAAATCCAATAAACGCTTGCCTTCCCTGGTGCTTAAGACCTTCATTTCTCCATTTTCCTATTTCCAGCCTTTAAAGGGCTTTCTGGCTTCCCAGAATGAAGAGAGGGAGGGTCTTTCTGAACCTTCCACCCCCTTTTGGTGTTGGTTGCAGACTTGCCGAGCATCTCTTCTATCCCCTCCTCTATTTATGAACATGTTGGAGCGCTGAGCCCCAGACAGAAGCCCAAAGCACCGGCTTTCTCTCCGTGTGGCCACAGATCCATTGGGGCAGGGCCAGCATTGGCTGTTCAACAACTGTGTTTCCACCTGGAGGGCCTGACCAGCCTCCTTCCTGGTGCGTGCCACCCTCTCACCCTCTTCTCCAACTTGCCCAGACCTGCCAATCCCTTTGGGGTTGGTGTTCCTTGCAGGCCTCAGTCTCCTTGGTCTTCTCTGTGGGTTCAGGTGGCAGCTTTTCCTGATCAGCTGCTTTTGCTATTGGGCGCTCCTGAGAAGATGCTCCCAGATCGCAGGAGTCAGCCAAAGCTTTTCCTCTGATAGGTGGGAACGTAGCGCTAAGGCCTCTCCAGTGCCGTCTCATCTACTGTCCCCTCCATAAGAAAGGCAGCACCTTCAGCCTGTCCCAGCCTCCTCCTCCTCCTCCCTTGCCCCACAGTCGGAGACTTCCAAGAAGATTCTTAAGGTTTGGGTTTGTGACTCATAGCAACTCACAGCTCTGTAACTAGACCAATAGCATCAGGTGATATTTAAAGCCTTAAAAAAAAACACAGACGCATGCTTGGCGCTTTCCTCACCCAGCGGTCAGGCTGCCAAAAGATTTACTCTCCAAATCTAATAATAGTGCCTAACTTCCAATGAGAGGGAAAGCACTAGCACTATTTTAAGGCATTTTGGCCCTCAGAACAAACAGCCGTAACCTTTTTCAGCTGATTAAAAAGCCACCAGATTTTTTAAAGGAGCATTAAGCAAGTCCAGGCAGGGCATTTTAAGTGACCAGGGGCATCCTGGACAGCATAGCCAGGGTTCTCTGGGGCCGTGGGCTCTGCAGAAACAGGGCGGGAGAAATACCTCCTTTGGGCAAAGGGCCTTAGTGGGCCTCAGTATCCTTAGTGCCTCTGCTGGAATGAGTGGCAGATGGGAGAGAGGTGTGCAAATGCACTCTCAATACACATGCAACTTGAGGTGGCGCAGGACACTCAACTCCAAAAGCACCTGAAGGCAGGACAAGAAATAACGGATGGAAACTAATCAAGGGGAGAAGCAACCTGGAATTAAGGAGAAACTTTCTGACAGTGAGGACAATTAAGCAGTGGAAAGGTTTGTCTCCAGAAGTTGTGGGTGCTTCATCACTGGAGGTTTTCAAGAAGAGATTGGCAACCATTTGTCCAGAATGGTATAGAATCTCTTGCTTGAGAAGGGGAATAATTCTGTTATTCTGCTCCAATTCCTGGCTGGTCTTAGTAGAAACCTGGCCAGATATGGCTTATAGAGCAAGCCGTGATTGTCTGAAGTGCAGGGTATGAACCAAGGCCTACCTTCCCTTTGGTTCCCTTCGAGGGACAAGCAGAGCTGAGCTCAGGATCAGGATTTGGAGAGCCAGAGGCAAATCTGCCAAAGACCCTTTTCCCGAACAACAAATGCCAAAAAGTGAGGTGGCATCTTCACATCTGACTCATTTATTATGGTGTAATCTGGGGACAGCAGTCCCACCCCATAATAAAGGTGTCATTCTTAAGTCCTGCTGATCTCTTCGTTGCTTTGGGAGGGGCAAACCAGCATTTTGGTCAGGCTCTCAGTAGAGGCGGCACCTCCTTCCTCAGTGTTCAGTGCAGCATCAAGGAAAAGGAAGGCCCCGAAGACCAAGAGTTCGACTGCCATACCTGGGAAAATCCTAGAAATGCCCATCAAATGGTTGGTCTGTAGGCGTCCAGAAAGGAACAAGGGAGGACCAGGAGTCAGCCTGGGTTTGTGAAAATAAGCATGCCACACAAATCTGCTTTTTTGGGGAGGGGAACAATATGAACCAGGATAGGGGCCGCATCAGTCCTCAGGCTAAGGGTGTTATAGGAATGCGGCCCATCTCCGAGCTGCTCTCGACTCCCAAGGCTGGCATGAGACTGACACTCTGGGACCCCCGGCCCTGGCCATGCGCTTCTGCCAGGCGGATGAGTGAGAGAGAGCAGCAGCTGCAGCTGTTCCCCAAAGCATGCACTCTCCACTCTGTCTGGTGTCTTCAGCCAGCAAAGCTTTAACTGCCTGCTGGGTCAATTTTACTGCTCCACAAAGAGCTGCCCCACCCCCATGACTAAAAGTGACTGAGTAAAAATAGTTAGGGGGGAGGCAAACATCCCAAAGGCCCTTAAGAGTGTCAAACCATGCAGTTCCTCAGAAGCAACTTTTGCCTTTAGAGACTCCAGGATCTACTTTGGAACAGAAACATGCAGAGGGTGGTTGGGGTGGTTTTATTTTATTTTCAAATACATCAAGAGATCTTTTTGTGAGAATGCTTGCAATTATTTGGAGATGTGTCAAATAAATAATAGAGACTTCCCTTATATTATTTATTTTTTTTAAAGCTGAACATTATAAATATATTACCCTCAGCAACATCAATTGCTGTGTGCATAAACATACGGGCGTAAAAAAATTACAACACTTTAGATTTGACTGGCATAATATCCCTTCTGTTCCCTAATCCTGGCTGACCGTAATTTCCATAACCATCTTATGCAATAATTTTGGATGAAGCAATACCATTCTAAGAATTAAACAGAAATGCTTGCGGAAAAAAGGCACCTTAGTAGGGGAACATTGTGGGACAAAATTTCCTGCAAGTTTCCACCCCACGGCAGCCCCCCAGGGATGGCCCCCAAAGGGAGGGCACAAGGCAGGGTGTCTCTCTTCCAAATGGCCTGGGCAGCAGAGCTTTCTGGCCTGGTCAACTAAGGCCATGGGAGGCTGGAGACTTTGCTGAAAGCAATAGGTGCCTGACCACCCCAGCAGTGGCCAAGGGGGGGGGGGAGGAGATTGCCAGTAACAGTGAAGCCTCCCCTGGAGTAGCTTCTTCCAGCAGGATGGGCATCCCTGGCCCAGAAGATGGGGCTCCTTTACCAGCGCCCCCCCCCAGGTCATGGCCCCCTACCTTCTAGGGCCTAAAGATGCCAGAACCCCACAAGAGTGACCTGCTAGTTGCTAACAGCATTTCTGGCCTCATTTTACTCAGTGTTGAGGTGCCAAAGTTCAAGCCACCCACTCTGGCCCCACAGCCCAGATGCACCATGGAGCAAAGCAGGGCAGAACCTGCAGGACAGACCACCCAGCAGGGTGTCAGCATTTTCGGCAGACTGGGTGAACAAATCTCAGAAGGCAGCCAATAGTGATGGGTGCCTCTTTCTCCTGCCCCCCCCCCCCCCGCTCAAGGGGGAAGCAACACATCCAGCTCAGGAGTAGGGAAGGAGGGGTGCTCCAG
Source organism: Pantherophis guttatus (assembly GCF_059756535.1). Classification (NCBI taxonomy): domain Eukaryota; kingdom Metazoa; phylum Chordata; class Lepidosauria; order Squamata; family Colubridae; genus Pantherophis; species Pantherophis guttatus. The sequence goes on from NC_142064.1 coordinate 551,979, forward strand.
GGTCCCCTCCCCACTTGACCTGCAGGTGATGCATCCAGAAGAGTTGCGCCCCCCTCCAAACTTGTTCTGGGGCTCCCCATTTTCCTGAGCGAGGAGCCCCCCAGGCCTTTGCTGGACCTCAACCCCCTCCTCCGCTTGGGTCCCGAGAAGCCCAGACTCTCCGCGAGGCAGCATCTTTCTTCGGGCAGCGCACGCAACTCTACCCTCGCCTTCTCCTGGGCTGGAAGGGGGGGGAGACCTCCCCGCCGGCCCGGCCTTCCGGGGGTCTCGGCTCAGGCAGGGCCCCTCTCAGCGCGGGAAGCATTCAGAAGCAGCGGCGGGCCAGCGTTAGACTTCGGGAGAGCCGCCGGGGATGAGCTGGTGGTGAGGTCGACCAGCCTGGCCTTGGTGGGAGGGGCAGGGCGACTCCCCTCCGCCCGCATGCCCCTCTGCCGAACCGCCGCCTCCTGCGCCCGTCCGTAGCACTTCGCGCCGGCCAAGTCCCATCTCCGAAGGCGGAAGCGAGGGTCCCTCCGGCCCCCAGCCGCTCGGGGCGTCGCCCGCCGGGGAGGGCTAGGAAGCGCCCCCCTCTTTCTTCTCCAGGCGCGGCCGGTACTTCTGGGCGGAGGGCGAGAAAACGGCCGAGCCGGCGGCGGGGGACTTGAGGCGCATGTTCCGGCCGGAGGTGATGAGGTCCCCGAAGCCCTGCTGGTGCGAGAAGGCGTAGCCGGAGCGGCGGGAGGCGCTGCGCTGCAGGTAGTGCTTCAGGGCGGGCGGGCCGGGCGCTTTGCGGAGCTGCCTCACTTTGCGCACCACCTGCGCAAGAGAAAGAGTCCGGCTGAGACGGCGAGGGGCGCCCCTCCCGCTTTCTCTCTCCCCCCCCCCCCAGCTCTGCCTGGCCCCTCTTCATGCCTGAGCATCTCTGGCTTTGCCCAGCGGCCCTTAAGCCCCCCCCCCCCCGCCTCTTCTCAGTCCAAAAGATTTCTCTGTCTCTGCCCCACCGTGGGCAAAAGCTCTTGCTCTAAGCCCTCCCAGTTTCACTTCCTCCAAAAAGGACCCCCTTTCAGCCCCCAAACCATCTTTCCACGCTCCATCTGTTTCCTTTCTCTCAGAACTATTCCGTTAGGGCACAGGAATCTCTCTGCAGTGGCACCTTGGAGCTTTGAAACTCATCGATTTTGCTACTCAACACATTTGGTCTTTCGCTTCTGTCTTCATTCTGCAACAGACCTTCGACTCCGTACAGGAATTTACCCTTCGCCTTTTCTAAGTTGAGAATCCACTTTCACACTCCTAATGTGTACATGACCAGCCAGGGAGGGAAAGTCGCCCTCGCGCCCCCTTGCCCTGCTGCCCTTGCGGGTTTTATGACGGGCACCTCTCCTCCCATTTGATGGGGGTTCTGCCAAACACACAAATCTGGTTTCACTCTTGCTCCTTGATAAAGGAACAAGGACAGCCGCCTCACCATCGCCCAGTGCAGGGCAGCCTTTGCACGCCTTCAGCTTGTTGCACAGCCGTTCTGTGAACCCATGTCCGGTTATGACAGCGGTCCCTGCAGCCCTGCTGCTGCTTTTCCACCCTTGCTGACTTCCTGCTCACCAAGATTTGCCTTCCCTCAAAACTGCTCTGGGTTTTCTTGACTTTTCCACAGACTCTTCTTTCCATCCTTCAGCCACAAGCCTTGGCCCTCCTTCCCTGGCTCTCCATTGACAGATTTGGAGCAGCTTCACCACTTTCCCTTCATTGGGGGTGGGGGGGTTGGGGGGTTGGGGAGGGGTTTCCTAGTTTTCCATAATGGTTCTCTCTCTTCCTGAAGTCATCCTGGTTTCATTCTTGCACGGGGCTGGGGTTTCACTTCCTTCCTTTTCTTTTGTTTCCCAGGGCAATTCTTAAAGCTTCCATATAAAAGCGAGCTCTTTTCCAACCTCCCCCCAAAAAGTTCTGAGGCCAATGCCTGTCATCCCTCCTCTCCCTCCCCACCTGTCCTGCTGATGGGATGTGCCTGACTTTTGAGGAGAAGCTGGGGCTCCCCAGCCTGCCATTCAGCCTTTCATTCCTCTGGCTCAAAAGAGTTTTGAGAGCAAGGGCAGCCCGCCTTCAGTGCCTGGGCACCAGGTTTGGTGCTTCTGCTCTGGATCTTGGTGCCGGGCATCTCTTCCCAGCTTCTAAGAACTCAGCGGTGCCAGAAAGTGGAGGGCAGCGCCCACAAAACCAGCTCTGCCTGTCTGGGCTGGCAAAGTACCCCAAATGACCACTAGGGGGCAGCATGACCACATGATAGTCAGCGCAGTTGCTTCAAGACAACTTAAGGAGGCCTCCTGATAACCTCTCTGCAAGTCCACCACTGGTGGCCGTGGCCCAGCAGCTGCTTTTTGGGCAGGGCAGAATTCCCCCCCCTGCACACACACCTCCTTTCAACCAAGGTTGCTCAGCTCAGCCACAGGCTCCCCCAGAGGCTGGAGCCCCCCTCAACCATGGGCCAATCCCTTTCACTCAGCCCTGCTGCCTCAAAGGGTTATTGTGGGGGAAATATTGTGAGGGAGGAAGAGAGGAAGGACTGCAAACAATGAGAGAGAAAACTTCAGCAAACAAATTCCATTGGATGCAGGTTGGCAGAAAGGAGCATTCCTCCGTCACCAAGCGTAGCGCTGGCACCCCCATTGAGGAAGAGCCTCCCTTTTCCTGCCCACCTTCTGCACAATGGTCATCCTGGCATGGCACCTGGTTGCAAGCCTCGGACCAGCCTCGGCACAGGGCGGGTAGCAGTGGCATATGGCCCCAGGCCAGGGGGAGGAAAAGTGGGATGGACCCTGCCCCAGACCTCCCGGGGCCCAACGGCTGCCCAAATCCTGGGCCACGAGGAGTACCTGATCGCTGAGGCTCGGCATGAACTGCATCTTCAGGAACCGGAAGCCAATGACCGGCAGGACGCAGAGACTCACGCAGAGGCAGATGGCGAGCCACACCTTGGGCTGGTTGAGGATGTTCCGGGCGGTGCCTGGGAGGGGAGAGACAGACTGCAGTTGCCCTGCTGGGCTGAGGTGCCCGTGCTTGGTCCAGGGTTCAGGGAGAATGCAGGCAACTGGTTTCTTCAGCCAGCCCTGGGAACGTAGGTGCTGCCCCCCTCCCCCTGTGGTGCTGCCCTGCTCCTGAGGCTAAGCCCCCCCCTCTCCAAGAGGGGAGCAGCTTCCTCCAGGGCATTGAGGGGGATTCTTTGCAGCTTCTGAACCTACCAACAAAGGGGAAGGAGGAGGTGAATATCTGGTAGGTGCCGTCGCTGTACAAGGTGAAGGTGATGACGAAGTAGATGGCCAGGCTGCCCCAGAGGAAGAGCTGGTTCACGGCTGTCCAGTAGGCTGTGTCTAAGCCCATCTGCAAAAGGCAGCCTGGCTAATGTAGCAGTGGCAGCAGCAGCTGCTCTGGCTCGCTGACCCCCTCCATGAACCACGGCTAGCTGCCCTCCTCCCCACCCCACACAAGGGCTGGATCTGCCAGCCCGGCCACATAAAGCCACGTGCCCCGAAAGCTCCTCCGGGCCTGCGCCCCTGGCCGCCTGCACTCACTTGGGTACCTCGTGCGCATGGGAGCCTCAGCGCTCCCTCCTTCAGCTGAGCAGCTCCCCTTGGACCGCCCGGGGCAATGGGGTCTTGGCTTCCTCGACAGGTTCCTGGCGTTTTGGTGGAGCAGCTTTCCCAGACCCGAACCCCCCAACCCAGTGTGCAGCTTAACGGCAAACGAAGGATTAACGCAAGCCAACAAGGCTGGGTGCTGCCAGTTAGACTGGACACCTGCTTGTGCTGAACTCGTGAGCTGAGTGGGCTGTGGGGATGTTGAGGCTAAATCCAGACTTCAGGAGAAAGAGCCTGGGGGCCACAGAACTGGAGCAGTTGGCGAGACAGAGCCCCCTACCTGGACCGACACCACGATGAGCAGACAGGTCTGCACCATGAGGGCAAAGGACTGGTAATCGGCAACGTCCCTCCCGTCGCTCCGCACAGAATTAAAAGTGGTTCCATAAGGGACCAGGAAAAGCACCAGGGAGCTGTAGATGCTGTAGAGGGTGCATTTGGCAAACTCCTTCTTGTTGAAGTACAGGTTCTGCTGGCCGGGCACATACAGCTGGGGAAACTGCAGGCTCCAGCGGTCATCCACATCCTGGCAGCAGAAAGAGGAAGCTGGGGAGCAAGGCGGCAGCCACTGGCCCTGCAGGAGGCACCCTAAACCCGCCCCATCTTCCAAGCAAAGGCAAAGGCAAAGGCAAAGGCTAGGAGCCGGCCACGCTTGTTCCTGCTTCTGGCAAGCCAACAGGGCTGGGGCAGGTTCAACTTCCAGAGAAAAGTTGTTCCACACCTAGCGATGGTCATGGAGGAGCGCCTCCTCCCAGGCTCAGCCCTGTGGACTGCAGCATCACCAAACCATCGGGCTACGGGAAGGAGCTCTCCAGGTGGTTGGCTTTAGAAGGCTTTGCAGGAGTTCAGACGTTGGCTATGGCAGCAGGAGCCACTCTTTCAAGGTCTCCCTGCTCCAAGAGAGCTGCTCCAAGGTACACCAGCCAAAGCTGGGCAAAGCTCCACCTGACACAGCTCCCACCCGCTGTTAGCAGGTCCTGGTAGGCTAGGAAGACCCTCAAGTCACGGACCTGCCCTTGGAGTGAGTCCATCCGGAACTACAGCTAGAAATGACGCTTCAGGGAGAAGGAGGATGTTTTTGGACCGAGTGCAGCTCTGCTTTCCTAGGGGTTCACCTGAGCGGCTTTCTCCCCATCCAGACCCTAATAATATTGAGGCCTCCACAATGGACACGGATGGTACCTCACTTTGCACTGAAGGCTTTCTCTCCCAGGAGTTTCAGGCAGATGCTAAATGCTGCGGGGAAGAAGGCCTGGCACCCCACACAGGATCACTCCACTCCCCAGATCCCCAATGCTTGCACGCAGCCTGCTAAGATACCATGTCGATGATTTAAAATGCTGCTGAGATCTCAGAGGACCACGAGAGGTTGACTTCCAACCGGGGTCACTAGCAGAGTGACCAATATTGTTTCATCTAATACCGTGCCTGAAAGAGTCCCAGATAATCTGTTTCCTCGGGGGTTAATTCCCAGAACTCCCCTCTCTCTAGGCTTTCCCAAAAGAGGGGAAGCTGAGGCTGAGGGGAAGCTGACAAGGGTGGCTGGATCACAAGTTGGCCTCTTTAAGAAAGGATTCGACCCTGGGCTTTATTCTTTGGGGAACACAGAGTGCTGATCTTAAAAAGGTTTTAAGTGGAGTAGGGATCCAGATGCACTTGAATTAAGACTTTGGCATTCATTCACTAATTAATGAATTAAGAATCCTTCCCATGGGAAATACTGACATCTCAAATAAATAAAATAACCGACAGGATGACTTTGAAGGCTGGACACTAGAGGGCACCAGAAAGAAATGCATGCACCAGTGGATCATTGGAGAGAAATGCATGACTTATTGGGCTAAGAAAATAATTTTAAAGATATCTGCTATTATCTATAAACTTGGCCGTGTCATGAAAGAGGACACCAGGGAGGGAGACTTCTTTTTTCGATTGCTTTTCCTTCAGTTTTCTGAACTGAAACCGAGCAAAGGCACCACCAGAGACTCTTACCTGGTCAAAGAGGCTCATTCCAAGCACTGGCAAACAGGTGTATACCATGTTGTAAAGGGTGATGAACCATTCATCGTAGACAGTCTGCAGGGGAAGAAGGGGGGTGGGGTGGGGAAAGATGGAAGGATATGAGAGGGGAAAGGGGAATGGTACCAAACCTCTAATCCGGAGATCAGTGGATAGAGGGGGAGGCCCAGGTTTCTTTCTGGATTCCTGTTGCTTAGGGCTGGTGTTCTGTCTTTCCCCAGGAGGCATATAATTTATATGATGCCCATCTCACCCAGAGGGGACTCTAAGTTCACGCTCTTCTCCCTATTCTCTCCTCTGCATCCTGGCTGTGGGTCAGTATATTCTACCTAGACTTCTTTGTAAGTGAGCAACTGTTACGTTGGCTTGCAAGGCTGTCTCTACAGCAGAGGATCTGCTTTGCCTTACAACATACAACCCTACCAATCCTGTCCTGGCTGTATGTCCCTCCAGGGAATGCTAGTTGCCCTTTCTGTCTTTACTGAAAATATGAGAGCTCTGGTTGACCAAAGCCACAACTGGGAGCAGAGGTCAGGTTCTGTGGAGCCCCAGGTGGCCATCTCTGAGTGACCAGAGATAGAAGACTATGGCTTGGAATGTAAGGGAAGAAAACAATAAAGAGCATGAATGAATGAATGAATGAAACGAGAGCAAGAAAGGAAGGGATGGTGATGGAAGCCTAGCTTTAACCATGATTTGGACATTAAGAGGGAATGAAGGAGAATCAACGCAGAAGACAAACTTTGAAGGAGGAACGAAGGGGGTTGGGAAGAAAGCAGAACACAGCTTTCCCTATGAGGTGGTAGGGCGATAGGTCTGTCTGTCCGTCCATCCATCCGTCACTCTATCTGTAGGCCTGTCTGTCGAAAGTGATTCGATGCGGCTGGCTTGGCTAAGGGAAGGTCACTACTGCAGCCACTGGTCAGCTGGGTCCAAGCAACACTCTTAATCAAGCCTGTGTACAGGAGCCTGTGTGTGTACAGGTAGTCCTTGATTTATGACCGGTTGCTTAACAACTGTCTGAACTTATGGTGGACCTAGCCAGAGCTACTTACGACCTATTTTCAAAGTTACCATAGCTACGAAGAGTTACATGCACCCCTGTGATCATGTGATCATATTTTGGGTGCTTGGCAACCATCCCACCTTTATGACTGTAGCGTTTGCATCTTTTTTTCTTTTTTGCCAATCTGGCATTTACTTAATTTCCAGTAAAAAACACCTATTTGGGAAAATTTGCTTTCGTTACACCACAAAATATGTTGAAAAATCAGGTGTGGTCATGTGATGCCTTGACTTATAACCACAATGACTTATAACCACAATTCTGGGCTCAATAATGGTCAAAAGTCGAGGACTGTGAGTATTCCTGCTAAAATTGCTTCCTTTCCACCAATTGCTTCCTTTCTCTCTGTAGAGTGTTGCATGCTGTGCAAAGCCAAGCCGTGTGGCTAGTGCCCCAGTCCCCACCCTGGCCAAGGGCACACACGTGTGAGATGCCGATCCACACGGAGAAGCCACAGGGAGGGATGACTTTCCATGGCAGCAGAATCCAGGACCAGAAATTGTGAGCACAAGTTACAATTACTTGAACTTCATGCCAATATAGGGAAAAGCTTCCGGATGGTAAATTTCTGTGCGACAGAATTCTCCGTGTGGCCTTGAGAAGTTGGACAGCAACTTCCTAAGGTTGAAACTGAACTGGCTTTCCCTCTGCAGCCGAGTGTGGTCCTTGCATTGCCTGCTGTCCTGGCAAAGGGCTCGTGGCCATTAATCAACCTGCTGGCCCCTCGTCTGAAAGTCCGGTAGCAAAAGAGATGCCTGGTCTTGCTGGGTCCTGGACCTGCCCTCAACCATTAGCTGGAGCAGGCCAGGGAAATACTCGCCCCCCCCCCTTTGCCCTCCCCAGTCGGCTGCCTCTGGGGTGGAATCCTGGGCTCAGCGGAGGCAAGTACCTGGGCGGAGAAGCCGGAGAAGAAGCCGTACCAGAAGTGCACCAGTGTGAAGGCAAAGTTTTTGTAGAAGAAGTAAGACAAGAACTTGCACATGCGGATGTATGACCACCGGCCGTGGACCAGCAGCAGCCGCTGCAGGTAGCGGAACTGGGCAAAGGAGAAGTCGCTGGACATCACCGCCTGCATCCCCTCCTGGCCACTGATGCCGACACCAATGTGAGCAGCTAGAAGACCAAACAGGAAGGCCCTCAGCAGGGAGCGGGACCAGGAGAAGCCGGTGGGCGCCAGATCCACGCGTCTCATGGCTACTGCGTTTGGCCTCCCAAGCCCAGAGAAAGGGGGCACAGGCAGAGCAGGAAGGCTCGGACAGAGACATGTTTGCAACTGACCCTCAAGGGAATGCAAGACGCTTGTCCACAGCCAAGGCTCTGCTGGGCCTCCAGAAACAGAGAGGGGGCCACCCACGGTCACCCCACTGGATTTGCTTTCCGTTCCCTGCCCCCTTGGCCTGGTTTATTGTACCAGAGTCCCTCTGTTTCTGCAGCTTCTCCCCCGGACCTGGCCGAGAGCTGAGCCACCTACCACACTCACTTTTGATCATGCCGACATCGTTGGCGCCATCTCCGATGGCCAGAGTGACGGCTTTCCTGTACTTCTTCACCAGCTCCACCACCTGGGCCTTCTGCAGCGGAGTCACCCGGCAGCAGATCACCGTTTTGCACAGGCAGGCCGTGTCCACCAGCAATTCCGAGAGCTCTCCCTCCAGCGCATAGGCCTGCCAGGGGCACAGAGGATGCAAGAGAGGATGGCTCTTCTCCCACAGTTGGAGGGCAAAGCACTCAGGAAGAGGCCAACGGTCCTGGGTTGAGTGAGGTGCCAGACACCCCCACCTCCCTGAGGACCAGCCCCTTGTCTGTCCTGAACTGGCACTTACACTTACTTACTTACTTACTAAATCAATTGATATGGCTGCCCTCCTCACAGCATCAGCAAAACATTAAAAACCTACCGGGATCGGGACCAGCCTGGCCTCAGGGAAAGGGCACGGCATTCCTGTCAGTTCCCATTGCTTTGCCCTTGTGGGCCAAGTGCCAGGAGGGCTGCGGGCCCCTGTTTGCTCCCGGTCTGTTGCAGAAGGGGCCCAGCCTCGGGCGCCACCTTACCAAGCTGTGTCCATTAATGACCAGGCCGTACTCTTTGCTGGCGGGCTCTTTGTTCCAGAAGCCGGAGGAGGTTGATCTCTTAATGTCGAACTCTTCTGTCTTGGCTTCAAGGTCTGCTTGCATCCTGTCCCTTGCTGACCTGGGAAAGAAGCAACACGGTGAGCCCTGGGGACACGAAGCGAGAAGGGGTGCCCCTTGATGCTCCTGTGGACGGGGCCAGGAGGATGAGACCGCGTGCCCTTGCCAAGGCTGGAGGCACACTTATTTGCTGTCAGAGCCCCAGCACCCTGACCCAACCTGCGCCCGGTTCCTGCCCCAACTGAGCTGTGAATGGAGCCATTGCTGCCTTGATGGTTCACTCTTATTACTAGCCTTACTATCATGGAGAGGTATTTGCTCTGAGCGGTTCCCATGTTGCCTAAGCCACTAAATGGCCCCAGGCAAGAGAAACCCAAGAGGAAAATGTCTGAATGGGCCATCCAATTGAGAAGCAGCCTCTGCCAGCACACTTGGCTGATCCCCCTGCCTCACTTCCCCCTTGAGAAATGGCCTTTCACACCACCCTAACCTTTGCATCTGACTGCTGAATGAGCCCAGGAAAGCACAGCGTACGCAGGCAGCTTGCAGAGTTTGGGAGGTTGACGTGGTGGCCCACCCACCCACATGCTTTGGAGATGGGGGACAGCCCAGAAACAGGGTGGATCAATGAGAGGACCCCCTTCCTGCCTGGGAGTCCTAAGGAAGCACTCCTTCAGACAGCCAAGATGAGTCCGGGGGGGAGGGGGGGCAACCAAAGGGGAGTGGTCTTCCCCCTCAGAGAGACCCACCTTTGGTCAGAGCTGGGATGCCCAATGAGGTGGCAGAGACTCTGAGGCCCCCTCAGCCCCTCCAGGGACTGGCTGGAGAAGGTTCTTGGTCTCCTCTGCCTTTTTCTCTGCTAGCTGTTCTCCCCACTCAGGACAGCTGCCCTCCCTCCCACCCACCCAGATGGGCATGGGAGCAAAGGGGCAGCAAGCGAGCTCCAGGGAGGTGTGTGTGCCTCTCTCTCTCACCTGAGCTGCTGCTCCACTTCCTCCCAGCTGTCACCGTGAATGATGAAGATGTCCTTCATGGCATCGTACAGCATGTTGCAGGAATAGCCGATGTTCACTGCGGTCTCTGGAAAAACAGATACCCCCCTCCCAGTCCATTATTTTCAGGAAGGAAAAAGACCCCCTCCTTCCCCCACTAGGGAGCCCTCTCCTCTGGTCCCCATTTGCGTCTCTATAGGGGCCTGGGAAGGAAGGAAGGGAGCCCCAGGTCTGCACCCAGGAAATTGGCACACCAGCCAAAGGACTGAACCGCCGTCCCGGCAGATGGATCTTCTGTGGCTGAATAATCTTAATTCTTTGCTGGCCTGCCTTGACTCAGCTACATCCACGTTCAGCCCTTCTCTCTGCCCCACCAGCCGTTTTTCTTGCCCACGTGTAGAACCCACTTTTCTCTTCTGCTTTTTGGCTCTGCAATTTTCTGTTCCTCAAAGAGCAGGTGACTTCCCTGCTTCCTCGCCCCCCTCCTTCCATGCTCCTCTCCTGATCCTGACTCCCAGCAGACCAGAGATCTGCTTGGAAAGCTGGCTGGCCCATCTCTTTCCTCCCAAGGGCAGCGAGGAAAGACTCCATGAGACCACTGAGCCACTGAAAGGCTCAGTGGCTAAGACGCTGAGCTTGTCGATCAGAAAGGTTGGCAGTTCGAATCCCTAGTATAGGTCTCCTGCGTGAGCAGGGGGTTGGACTAGATGACCTCCAAGGTCCCTTCCGACTCTGTTACTGTTACTTTGCATCTGTCCAGGAGCCTTGCTGGGAAGCAGTGGCTCCGAAGCAAGGAAGAGATACTCCCCCTGGCAGTGGTGTGGGGGCAGGCCCTTCGTTGTCACCACAGGGGATCAGCAGGGGCTCCCAGATGCCCTGAAAGCACCCTGTGGCAGATCTCGGTTCTCTCAGAGTTTGGGCCTCAGCCCTCCCGCCCCTTTCTCCAGCCGGTACCTTGCTTGTCACCGGTGAGCACCCAGATTTTAATGTGTGCCCTTCCCAGGATCTCAATGGTCTGGGGGACCCCTTCCTGCAGCTTGTCCTCCACGGCGGTGGCACCAAGCAGCTAGGGAGAGAAGGGTGAGTGAGCTGAGAGGTGGTAGGGAGCCTCTGCCAAGGTGCTGATGCTTCATGCATCATTTGTCTGCCATGATCTTGGCCCGGCCTCTCAAACCCCCAGCCTCCTGTTGCCAGGCTAGCCACTCAGCATTCACGGTGGGTGTGTGGGTGTGTTGGAGAAAGGGCAGAGGGAGTCATCAAACCAGGGGCCAGAATAGACCGGCATTTCTCAAGTGCACCTTCGCTGGATCTGCGGCCTTCCTATAATCTTTTGGTATTGCACTAAAGGCAGGCAATGGAAAAATCCCTGGTAATGTAGCTTTTTAAGAGGCTCGCAAGCCAGAACTCCTGCGGCACCCCGAGAGACTGGCCAGTGTAAGAACAGCAAGGCCCACCCTGTGCCCCAGAAGGGAAGGACAGGGCAGTGGAAACACTTTCCAGATTGATGGGATGTGGGCAATACATCTTGGCTCGTGAGGGAATGGAGACATTTTAAGGCAAGGGTGGCATGCAAGGAAGGCCGATTTCTCTAAAGCAGTGAAAATTGTGCACGTTATATGGGAGCAAGTGTTGGGCACGCCAGTTTCATGTGGTAGAACTTAAGAAGCACAAGTGTTAAACAGACCAGAATGAATGGGCGACACACAATGGATCTGAGCACAAGAAGGCGAGGTGAGCAGGGAGGAAATGAAGGACCCAATGGCCAACCGCTGAGCGAAGGAAAGACGGAGGAGCCCAGAGGGACAAAGGAGACATGATCCTCCAAAGAGAAGGGAGATCCAAAGGCACCTCAGGGCAAAGGGTGAGCGGATGTGATGACGGAAGAGGCACCGGAACGGAGTTGGTGTAAATAGGCCTCAGGTACGTCCTTTTGCTTCCCTCGTGCCTTGAATGTCCTTGGCTGGAGACCTTCGGGCTCCTTCCCTGCACTGTGTGCCACAAGGCTTACCTTGGAAGGCAAAGCATGTGTGCATGCGTGCGCGGAGCCCAGGCACCCTGCGCCTAACACTCTGACAGAGCGCTGGAGAAAAGAAAAACGGAGCATAACGTGTCCCTGCGGTCTCCTCTCAGGGGACGATCCTCCCCTGTGATAAGCTCCATCCAAGCGGGATCAAGTTCTGGGGAATCTGCCTGTAATTTACCCTGTTGCATCTGAGGATTTCTCTCTCTCTGGGCATGCGTGTGTGTTTAATTGTGTAATGATGCTGTTTAGCTGCCTGGCCCAGGGTTCTCAAGAAGAGCCCTGTAGGAGACATTCCTTGGCCACCAAACCTTTCCGCAGGTGCTGGGTGACTTGAAGGCATCGGGGAATCGCCACGGCAGGAGCGGCAGCAGGGGGTTCCCAGTTGGCATTTGCTGGGGCTGGTGGACAGAGTGAGCTTCCACTGTGCCAATTGCTTGCCTGCCTCTTGCGAGGCGCCTACCTGCAGGTCTCTCTCAATCTCCTCATACAGCTTGGACAGCTTTCCCTCTCGGTCCTGCAAGCTGGTGCTCGCCTTGTGGTGACGCTTCCTCCAGTCCTCAAAGTAGGACTCCCGCAGGTCTCGGTAAGCCACCACCAAGGTCCGCAAACCTTCCCCGGCAAATTCCTAGGAAGACAGCAGGCTCAGAGTCCCACACCAGCCACGGGGGGGCCAAAGAAGAGGGGGTCAAATTATTCTACAAAGACCAGAGGGCAGGACAGGAAACAATGGATGGAAACTCATCAAGGAGAGAAGCAACCTGGAACTAGGGAGAAACTTCCTAACAGTGAGGACAACTGAACAAGGGAACATCTTGCCACAAGAAATCGTGGCTGCTCAGTGGTGAAATCCAAATTTTTTTACTACCAGTTCTGTGGGCGTGGCTTGGTAGGCGTGGCAGGATACTGCAAAATCTCCATTCCCACCCCACTCTGGGGTCAGACAGAAGTGGTATTTGCCAGTTCTCCGAATTGCTCAAAAATTCTGCTACTGGTTCTCCAGAACCTGTCAGAACCTGCTGGATTTCACCCCTGTGGCTGCTCCATCACTGGAGGTTTTTAAGAAGAGACTGGACAGCCCCTTGTCTGAAATTGTATAGGGTCCCCTGCTTGAGCAGGTGGCTGGACTAGAAGACCTCCAAGGTCCCTTCCAGCTCTATTCTATTCTACACCCCTCATTCCCAGGGCTGGGAACTGGCACCCGACTCCAACCTGTGGGGAAGGAGAACACATGTCAGGAGCACCTCTGGGCACAAGACCTGCAAAGTCAACCCGGGTGGCCCACGTCTGAGCATGGACGCTGCTCCTCTGGGAGTCCTTTGCCCTACTGCCTGGAAAGGTACAGTCCTGATGGATTCATGACAAAGCTTTGTTCTCTATGGCTCCAGGGAGCAGGACTCTGTGCAACCAGGGAACTCAAACCACGGAGAAAAGGGTCCAGGCCGGGCGAGAGAAGTGGCCAGCGAGTCCCACTAGCTGCCACCTCAGTGCTTGAGGTCTTCCAACAGAGACTGGATGGTTGCCCATCAGACATGCTCGGGGGGGGGGGGGGGACCCAGCCCTGTGCAGGAGACTGAGGAAGATGCCCTGGGCTTTCAGAGGGAGGCCAGCCAGCAACTCTGCAGCCAGCTCTGCTACTTTTTCACTTCTGGGCCCAGCTCTGTTGTTGGCATCGAGAAGGCCTGGGGGGCGGGGGGGGCACAGCTTTGTCTCACGTTGGAGGGAGGAGCACAGCCAAGCGACCGTGGAGCCAGAGAGCAGGTGGCAAGCAAGCAAGCCCGCTTCCTGCCTGCGTTTGGAAGAAGCGGGAGGGCAGACCCCAGCCGTGTCTCCACTGGGCCAGGGACACCTACATCCAGGTGCTCGGTAGTCTCTTCCTCGAGCTGTTTGCAGGAGGGATGGAGGAGCTTGTACAGGATGGTGTCGGCCCCTTTGCAGTACAGAGTCAGCTGACCCCTCGGGTTTCGCACTGGGAACAAGGCAAGAAGGGCAGAAGTGAGTCTGCAGCAGATGGAGCCCAGAAAAAGAGCCAACCGGAAGCCCCCCTTCCTCATCTCTCTTCCCTCCCCTCCAGCTTCTTCCTCCAAACCACCGAACCTGCCCCAGGTAGCCTGTCTGAAAGGTCCAAGTCCTTCTGCACTGCAGACGGGTTATGTGCATTGTTCCTCACTAATTGCACTTGCACATCACTGGCACGAGAGAATATCTATACTCAGGGTTGAACTGTGGAGTCTTTGGTGCTCTCTGAGCTTGGGGGTTATCCTGCAGATGTTTCATTACCCAACTAGGCAACATCAGCCCTGATGATGCTACCTGGTGTGGCAATGAAACATCTGCGAGAAAACCACCAAGCTCAGAGAACACCAAGCACCCCACTTGTGCACCAGACCAGGGACCCCAGCAAGGTCTTGTGGTTGGGCAGCGTGACAGTTTCTGCTGTGACACGAGACAACCTCTGGGCGGGAGGAGAGCTTGAGCAGAGGGTGTGCAGAGCGGGAAGGAAGAGGGACACACCAATGACAGACATCCTTTTGCGCACATTGTTGAAGTCCAGAATGGCCAGCAGCTCGTAAACCACAGTTTCCCCCATTTCCACCACGGTGATGGTCGTGGGGGTGCGGGCACGAAACACAAAGCCAAAGTTCCGGGCTGCAGTCACCAAGGCCCCCTCGTCCGGGGACTGGGCTTGGTACACCAACGTGCCTGCGGGCGAGGAAAGGTGCTGGTTGTTTTGCAAGCATGAGCCTCCCCTCCAGCCACCGTGCCCTCCTCTGCCAGCTCTACCATGCAGTGCAGCCTCACCCTCCTTTGTTTCTTCTGTCATCACCGTGTGGCAGAGGGAAAGGAGGCGGAAGAACCTGTGTGTGGACTCATCCCTGGCCTTCACCGCTTGGAGCAGTCTGCGGTCATAGAAGACAAACTTTGGGTCGGCCAAAGGGTTCCACGAAAAGTCAACTTTGTCCATTGTCTGCGGAGGAAATAAGGAGGGTCAACCTCTTTTTGCTGGGCTGGACATTCTCTGGACACCACCCAGCCCCACACAGCAAGGAAATAAAGCTACTTGTGGGGCTCCTGAATACATACTGGTTGACTCACACAAAGACCCCCATCAAACTACTTCCTGAGTTGATGCCAACACTAATGCCATCCTCAACCCACCCTGGCCTTGCCCATCTTGTCTTCCTCTGTGTCAGTGTGTCCAGCCGCTGATAGCCTGGGGGTGGGGGGATAGCATTTTCCTGGAGAGGGCCTCTGGTTACTGGTAGATGCCCTCCATGCAATTTCATCTTAGCTGCTGGAGGGGGATGTCTGCCTCCCTCCAGAAAGAACCATCCCACTTTGCAAGACCTTCCTGGGATGCCTCTCTCCTTTGGCACCCAGCACCTGGTTCCTGCAGAGGCTGATCTCAGCTGCAGGTAAGGGCGGAGGGGAATCTGCATTCGCCCCTAGTGGGGAACAGCCCATCTGAGTGCTGTGAAGGGAGGGCATTTTCCTACTGTTAAGGTCCACTTGCTGCCAGCCTTCTTCAGTGATGTGAGACATGGGGAGCTGAGCTGGAGCCAAATTGACAAGCCTTGTGCCAGTTTCCCTTCTACTCCAAGGGATGATAAAAAGGCTCTACAAGACTACTAAGCTCCTGTCCAAAAACAGCCCAGCTAGACAGGAAGGTAGCCAAGCCTCTCTCCACCACCGTCCTCTGGTCACCCAGAGTGGGAAGAAAGTGGACATCAGAAAACCTGTGGATCTTGCTGTCAGTAAATGGCACCATAGGGCCTTCCCCATCTCTTGCCTCCCTCCCCCCATGCTTGTCCTGTGGACAGAAGCCCTTTCAGTTCCGATGCTGAGTTGGGGGAGCTGGAAGTGGGGAGCACCGCTGAATCCTCTTCCACTCTCAGCAATGGCACTCAAGTGTTGCTGTGCAGAAGAGCAGATACCCTGGGAACAGGGTCACTGCAAAATACGGGGAAACGGAGTCCCCAGACTTGGCCTTCTGCCTGAAGCGTGGATGGCAGCCTGGAGGTCACCACTGCTGGGATACAACCAGCCCCGTTTCAAAAGAGGATTGGCGGGGTGTCCCTTACCTCAATGTCCTCCACCAGGAATCCCTCTGAATCCAAAATATCTCCTGTGGGAGAGAAACAGACTGGCTTTGAAGGACAACCAGGGTCTCTGTGCCCCGACATACCACGCTCGGTCCCTCATGCTGAGCACACCCTACAGTCAGAGTGAGACCCTTCTCCAAATGGCTGCATCCACCTCTTGGCCATCCTTGAGCCTTTCTTGGACAGAGTTGGAGGCAGTGGAGGGCTGACTATGCCTTGAGAGCAATGAGCCTCACTGTCGCCAAGTTCCCAAAACATCGGAACGGAACCTGATTGGGCTGCTCTCTTAGGGGGAGGGATTGGCGATTGGCGATTGCTTTCAGTACACGATTTTTGCACTTTTTTTCTCCAGAGCTTGCCTCATCCATGCTGCACTCAGTATCTCTAGTAAAAGTACCTTTCCTCTAAAGCCTATGGAGTCATGGGTCGTTCTTTCCTGGGGAGTAGCTGCGGCCAGTCTGACACGGCTAGAATATTTCCGGTCAGGAACGCCTGCTTGCCATTTGCTATGTCCTGCAAAGGGCCCTCATCCCTTATCTGAAATTTTGGGGCCAGAGCGCCAAAAGTGCTTGGAGCAGACTGTGAAATTCCTCTCCTCCTTTTCTCCAGGAACAGAGGGGCTGGCCCCAGAGCAGGCAAAGTTCCGATGCGCTTCCGTCTTTCCATCCTACAGGGAGATGCCCCTCCGTCTGGCCCCTTCTTACCGTAGAGCTTCCCAGCGATGCAGCATTTGTTGAAGATCATAATGTTCTTAGTGAGGGTCCCTGTTTTGTCAGAGAAGACGTATCTGATCTGCCCCAGCTCCTCATTGAGAGTGGTGGTGCGGGCCTGGGCAGGCATATCGTGGGGCGGGTAATACATCTTGTGGTCCCAGTCGATGTAACAGCTGTTGGCCAGGCGAATGATCTCAACACTGGAGCAAAGGAAGGCACATGCTGGGTCCTTGGCAGGAAGGGAAACGTCCGGTGCCCGCTCCAACCCTGGCAAGGTGGAGCCAGCTGTGCCTCCAACCAATGTGACATTGTGCTAGAGCAGCAAGTGCACACAGGTGGCAAAAGACCATTGTTGGCTGTGGCTGAAGTGGCATTGGTTCAAGGATGAAATCCAGCAGGTTCTGACAGGTTCTGGAGAACCGGTAGTGGAAATTTTGAGTTGTTTGGAGAACCAGCAAATACCACCTCTGGTTGGCCCCAGAGTGGGGCGGGAATGGAGATTTTGCAATATCCTTCCCCCAGGAGTGAGAAGGGAATGGGGATTTTGCAGTATCCTTCCCCTGGAGTGGGGTGGGAATGGAGATTTTGTAGTATCCTTCCTTTGCCATGCTCACCAAGCCACACCCACCAAGCCACATCACATCCACCAAGCCACGCCCACAGAACCGGTAGTAAAAGAATTTGGATTTCACCACTGCATTGGTTCCTATACGAACCGCCCCCTGTACTGAAGTGACAAGGCCCCTTGGTCTCTCCTCCTGCTCCCCAAGTCAAGTCAGGGACACGCCCTCAGGAGAGGCCTCTCTTTGGCAGAGCCATCCAAGGGATGTGGGTTCTGGGTGGCTCTCCCAACCATGATGGCAGCTTGTCTAGGATAGGGCCACCTCCAGAAGCAGGGGAGAAATGGCCTCCGCCCCAGTTCTCTCTCAGACCACCAGGTTCAATGGGGTCTCTGTCTCCTTCCAAGCTGGGTGGGGGGAGGCTGGCTTGGCCCCTCAGTCACCATCTTACCTGACATAGAGAGAAATGGGCACCACAGTGTTGAGGATGATGACATAGGACCAGAACATAAGAAATGCAGAGAAAAATGCCGAGTTGACATCCGTTGCCCAGGGCAGGTACACCTGGAACCGGTAGCCGTGGCTGTATTCCCAGATGCAGTTGCCAATGGCCAGGATCAAACACATGATAGCCAAAAAGAGGAAGATCTACCGAGAGACAGAGAGAAATTGGTAGCAGCAGCCCAGGTGGCAGAGAAGGGACTTCCCAGTCTGGGGACCAGCCCCACCAGCTTCGTCCAGGCAGTCCTCCCTGTGTGTCACAACAGTTGAAAGGGTTAGAATAGGACATCTAATCCAGCCTTTTTGCTCAGGGACAGGGATGGGTCCACTGGAGCCTCTGCTTGAAGGCCTCCAATGGAGAGCTTCCTGCTTCAAAGGACGGTCTTTTCCACTGGCTGACATCTCACCCGTTTCGTAGCTTAGAGAGGGCTGTGAAGCTGTATATAACGTGCTACTGCTATTATCGACATGTTCCGCGATTGGTCCTTTTTGATTATAAGTTGATGCTGCTGTTGATGGTCCTTTTTGATTAAAAGTTGATGCTGCAACTTTTCTTGTGCAATAGTTTTATTAAAAATTATATTAAACAGATAAAACAAATACAGAACCTAATACAAAAATATATTTAGACAGAAGAAAAAAAATACTAAAAAGTGTGGAAAAAGGAAAAATAAAATCCCCCCCCCCCAAAGAAGAAAGCAAGAAAAATAAATTTCCCCCTTTGTCCTCAGCATCACTGAACCAGCCCTTGGCATCTCTGTAGCCCTCCAAACCGGCGTCATTTACAGCTTGCAGTCAAAGGGCCACCAGCTAAGAGCAGCAGGAAGAGGGTTGCATGGATGTCAGTTGTCAATACAAGACATTACGAAACATGTTTAATTTCACAACACAGAAATGAATTCAGTTACAATGCCACCCGGTAAACTGTAGACACTTACACCAGAGATGTCCAACCTTGGTGACTTTTAAGACTTGTGGACTTCATGGCTAGCTGGGGAATTCTGGGAGTTGAAGTCCACAAGCCTTGAAGTTGGACAGCCCTGCTTTAGACCAAGCAAGAATTCCCCGAGAGAATTCATAGAAGTTTTGCTCTAGGACTGATCAGGCAACAGACATATAGAGACACTGTCCATTTATGAGTCATTCAAAAAAGAACCACCACAGATCAAAGGAAAGAGACTCTGAGGTCATTCTTCCCAGCTCATTGTAGGACTTTAAGAATGGTGTCCACTCTGAATGACAAATGGTGTAGGGTTTCCTGCCTAAGCAGTGGGTTGGACTAGAAGACCTCCAAGGTCCCTTCCAACTCTGTTATTCTATTATATTCTTTCCCACCTTCTCCAGGATGGCCCTTCAGGTCTCTCAAGGTGAAACCCATCACCCACAATTGAGTCCATTGACTTCGCTGCTCCTCTTTCATTCTTTCCATCTTCTTCAAGGTCCAACTTTTGCTTCCAAAGCGTGTCAGAAGGAGTGCCATGGATGGATTGCACGATTCCGACTTTTGACGGCAGAGACACATCAAGGCATTTGAATGTATCTTTTCTGGGGCCTTCCAGTAGAGTAGATTAGCTCTACCAAATGCTAATAATCTGTGGCGTAGTTACTGTTGGTGGGTGATCCTCAAAGGCAGAAACAATCTACCTTTTTGATACCTTGGTTGTCAGCTCTAAGGATGGTCATTCCACCTGTTGCCCTTATTTGATCTCCTTTGTGTTCAATTCTAGTCACATTTTTCTCACTCTGCCCCTTGACCTTTATTGGTAGACTGCAGGTCCTTTGGATTTTTGGTCTATTAGAATGAGGTCATCGGCATAGCAAAGGGTATTTATCTTTCTTCCTCCGATTTTCTAACCAGGCTCATCTTCCAATCCGGCCTCCCTTAACTACCGTAAGTATATTCTGCCTATAGGTTGAATAAAGAGGGGGAGGGTGTGGGGCCTAGCCCTTTGCCGACCTGTTTGGCCAGGCCCTGCCCATTCTGCAGCTTCCTGATCTGCATTATGGGTTTCTCATGAGGACTAGCATATCTCCTGGGATTCCTTGGCGCGATCAACGGAAGGCTTTTCTATTATCAATGAAGCAAATGACAGCTGTTTAAATCTCCCGCCGGTGGACCAGCCAATCCCCCGGTGGATGTCCTTATAAGGACATAACAGGGACCCTTAAGATGTTTTAATTTAGGGGACTTCTGCTGGCTCCGCGAGCCTCGAAGGACGTTCTTTTGAGAGCGTCCGCTCCCTGGCTCCGTTAAAGCCCCAGAACAGCCGACAAACGCTGTCTGGAGGCTTGAAATTCTCTCCCCGGGCAAAGGGGAGAGAGAAGAGCAGGCAGGTGGAGGTAGAACCCCCCCGAACGCCCTAGGAAGAATCCTGGGGCGCGAAGGGTGCGCGCTCCCTAAAAGCCTGCCAAGCCGCTCCAGACCAGGGACGTCTCCGCTAATTAGCGGAATTAGAAGCCGCGACCAATCTTGCTGAATGGAAATGAGGGAATTAACATCTTGAACTAACAGCAGGCGGAACGAGCAAGGAGAAATCAAACTGCAAGTATTCTTTACCTAACTCCAATGCCTAGAGCCTCCTTCGGAAGTAATCACTTAGTACTTTGCAACAATATGGCGATTGAAGCTTGAAAGGGCGGGGGAAATGGAAAGTTACAGGAAAAGTTTCGTTTTGCTGGCAGCCCTTCGCCTGGGGAAAAAAAAAAAAAGCTTTTGTGCTGACAGAAGGAGGATTCTAAACGTTAATTAATATTGAGAAATCTTTTGAGGAACTCTTCTTTTTGACTTTGATTAAATATAAAGACTAATTTCAAACTGGAAATGGCCTCAAAGTCTGTAAAAACTGTTCCTACTAAAGGAACTGGGAGTGCTGGTAGCTCCCCAGCTCATATTCCTAGATCACAAGTTTCTGCTCCTCCAGCGGATCCACAGACTTTAACGTTGGAAATGTTGCAACAAGCTCTCCAAATCACCCAAAATAAAATTGTTGAGGTGATTGATGAAAAAATTAAAGAAACTAATGAAAAAATTAAGGAAACTAATGAAAAGATACAGGCTGTGTCAGATGAGATTGCAACCCGCAATCAGGGGATTAGGGATGACATATTAATGGCATTTAAGTGTCTGGCAGGCAATATTGAGATGGTGGATGACAGAGTTGAGGAAATTAAACAATCTTTTGAAATTTTGGATTGTAAAATAGGAGAAGCTCAAAACAGAATTCAAAGGGCTGAAGACGATGTAATAATGGTACAATACAGAGATATGGAATTTGCTTTAAGATTCAGAGGGGTGAAGGAGAATAAACAAGAGAATTTGAGAGAAATGATGTCTGAGGCATTGGCACCGCTGGTGGGGGAGTCCAAAAATGATCTGGCCTGGCAGATGGACAAGCTGTACCGCGTTAATTCCTGGATTGCTAGACAGAAACATCTACCAAGAGATATTGTGATATATTTTACTACAAGGAGAGTACGCAACGAAATTTTACAGGCTACTTTTAAAAACAAGCTTCGGGTGGAAGGCCAGGAAGTAATGACAATGAAAGAAATCCCCCCTAAGATCTTGAGAGCTAGAAGGGAGTATGCCTTTCTGGTGGATGACCTGAGAAAACGTCAGATACAGTACAGATGGGAGGTGCCAACTGGACTAGTGGTGACTTACTCAGGAGAGAGATATCGGCTTAATACAATTTGGAAAGCAAGAGATTTTCATACTAATGTATTAAAGGCTGGCACACCCAAATCAACCAAATCACCAGAAGGCAAAAGAAAGAAAGAAGTAATGGAAGCTGAGACAGAAGAGCTCTTGACAGTAGTTCAGGGGGGAGCTTTGGCTGATCAAGAAGAAACATTATAAATCCAAATGGCTACTCAAGAGTTGGCGCTGATTGATTTCTCGCAGTTACCAAAGGATCAAAGACAGACCAGATCGGTGACAGCTAGACTCAAGGAAGAATTAAGACAGCAACAATCCCAGATGGCAACTCAAGAAATGATTCAAGATACTACTAGAACAGGAGCAGTGGGGGGAGCAAGACCTAAAACTCAAATGAGATCAGAGCATCAGGACTTGCTTCAGAGGCTCCAAAGGCCCAGAGATGGGAACTAGATTTTTGACCTGGAACGTTAATGGCTTGAATTCTCCACAGAAAAGAAGAAAAATATTCCACTATCTTAAGCAATTTAAGAACGAAGTAATTTGCTTACAAGAGACTCATATAAGAATACAAGATCAAAAATATTTGATTAATGCAAGACTTGGTACATCTTACGTAGCAGCAGCACCAGAAAAGAAAAATGGTATAGTTATATATTTGAAAAGAGATTTAGTTGCTAAATTAATTGAAGCAGACGATCAAGGAAGATTTTTAGCGATAGAACTTTTAGTAAAAGGAGAAAAAATACTTGTAATTGGAGTTTATGCCCCGAATCAACAACAAGAAAACTTTTATAATTTACTACATTCAAAATTGACACATTGGGCATATAAAACTTGTATCCTGTTAGGCGACTGGAATGGTGTTTTGGACGTTAAAAAAGACAAGAAGGGACCTAAACAAAATGTGTCAACAAGAGCAAAATTGCCCAAAGCGTTTTGGGAAATGATGGATGACTGGGAGTTGAGAGATATTTGGCGTGAAAGAAATCTGGAAGAAAAAGATTTTACTTTTTTTTCAGATAGACATCAATCCTTTTCAAGGATTGATTTTATATTAATTACTAACGATCTTTTATCTAGGGTGAAAAATCCGAAGATTTGCTCAAGAACATTGACAGACCATAGTCCAGTTTGGCTGGAATTGGAGTATGAGAAAGGGCCTAGGAGGTCCTGGAGGTTAAATGATAATTTGTTTAGGTATGAAGAAAATGTAAAAGAGTGTAAAAAATTTATGAAAGAATTTTTTGTTATGAATATGCAAAAGGGCACACCGATGGAAATGGTATGGGATGCAAGTAAGGCATATATGCGAGGAATTTTGATATATTTGAATAATAAATATAGAAAGAAACAGGGGACCAAAAGAAAAGAATTAGAAGATGAGATTAGTAAACAGGAACGGGCTTTAGTAGCTAATCCAACAGATAAGAAAATTAAAGAGGCAATCAATTTATTGAAAGGTCAATTTAATATGTTAATAGCAGATCAAGTGGCAACTAATTTAAGATATGCAAAACATAATACTTTTTACAATGCCAATAAACCAGGCAGGTGGTTAGCATATTTGTTAAGGAAAAAGCAAAAATCAAGGACAATAGAGAGAATAAAATATAAGGGTAAAGAGGTTTATGAGCAACAATTGATTAAAAAATCTTTTTTAGAGTTCTATTCGAGGCTGTATACTGGTGACAAAATTAAAGATATAGATATAGATAGATATTTGCAGAAAGAGAATATTTATACAATTTCAAATGAGCAGAGGGATAGTTTAAATCAATCGATAACTACCGAGGAAATTGCGTTAGCAATTAAGCAGTTGAAAGTGGGTAAAGCTCCTGGGACGGACGGTTTGACGGCTATTTACTATAAAACCTTACAGGAGGAAATGATAGAACCGCTGAAAGAATTATTTAACAATATACAACAGGGAGGAGAGGTACCTCCAACTTGGAAGACAGCATTTATTTCGTTGATCCCAAAAGAAGGGCATGACGATACAGACCCTAAAAATTATAGGCCAATTTCATTATTAAATATAGACTATAAGATATTTGCTAAAATTTTGGCAAATAGATTAATGACAGTCATGCAGCAAATGATTCACCATGATCAAACCGGTTTTATAAATGGTAGACAAATGAAGAGTAATGTAAGGCAAATTGTTAACTTATTAGAGTATTTGGGAAGGAACAACCAGGTCCCCGCAGTGCTTGTATTCTTGGATGCTGAGAAAGCCTTTGATAGATTGAATTGGCAATTTTTACTAAAACTAATAGAAAGGATGCAATTTGGAGAACAATTTGTACAATCTATTAAGGCAATATATCAAAAACAAACAGCGCAAATAATAGTTAATGGTGGTTTAACAGATGTTTTTAACATAGAAAAAGGAACAAGGCAAGGCTGTCCTTTGTCCCTGTTATTGTTTATTTTGACGCTGGAAATTTTATTAAATAAGATACGCGAGATGAATACAATTAAGGAAATTAAAATTAGACAGCATGAATACAAGGTACGAGCATTTGCGGATGACCTGGTTGTTACCTTAACCCAACCGGTACAATCGATTACAGCCTTGATGAATATAACCTGCTTATATGGACAAGTATCTGGTTTTAAAATAAATACAGCTAAAACAAAAATAATAGCTAAAAATAAGCCAAAAAGAAGAGATAGAAAGGTTAACAGGATTTGAAGTAGTTAAGAAGGTTAAATATTTGGGGGTCTATATTATGACTGCAAATACGAAATTATATCAGTATAACTATGAACCATTATGGCACAAAATACAGAAAGAGTTGGACAA
Source organism: Pantherophis guttatus (assembly GCF_059756535.1). Classification (NCBI taxonomy): domain Eukaryota; kingdom Metazoa; phylum Chordata; class Lepidosauria; order Squamata; family Colubridae; genus Pantherophis; species Pantherophis guttatus. The sequence goes on from NC_142064.1 coordinate 576,161, forward strand.
TTGGAAAAAATTACAACTGTCTTTGCTGGGAAGGATAGCTGCTGTAAAAATGAATATTTTACCAAAATTTCTATTTCTTTTTCAAATGATACCTATACTTAAAAAAGATGAGAACTTGAAGGAATGGCAGAAGGGCATAAATAAATTTGTGTGGGCAGGGAAGAAACCACGAGTCAAACAAAAGATATTGCAAGATACTAGAGAAAGAGGTGGTCTTAAGATGCCCAATTTAAGATTGTATTATGAAGCTGCTGCCCTCTCAGCAATCACAGATTGGATAAACTTAACGGAGGAAAAGATATTGAATATTGAAGGATATGGTTTGGTTTATGGCTAGCACGCCTACTTAGTGTATGATAAGAAAGTAGATAAGACTTTTAAAAGTCATATATTAAGAAATGCTCTATTGCGGGTCTGGAAAAAGTATAAATATAAACTAAATGATAGGTTACCAATATGGACAGTACCCAGACACGCGATAGAGAATATAAATTTAGAGCAAAAGCAAGGTAAGATTACATATAAGGAACTCCTTTATAAAGAAGGAGTCAGACTACAGTTAAAATCCATGGAACAATTAAAAGAAGAAGGGATTATTAAGACTTGGTTTCAATATGGACAGCTGCTGGCCAGATGGAGAGAAGATCAAAAAATTGGTATTTTGCAGCAGGATGAGAATCTGATAAAGCAAATAAGAGATGAAGGTCAAATGCACATAAAAAGGTTGTATAATGCATTATTGGAAATAGATTCAGAAACAGACTTAGTCAAGGATTGTATGATAAAATGGGCACAAAATGTAGGTGAACCAATAATGATGGAAACATGGGAAAAGATATGGGTTAGAAATGTAAGATTTACACAAGCACAAAATTTAAGGGAGAATTTTTACAAAATGTTTTATAGATGGCATTTAGACCCAAAAAAACTAGCTTGTATGTATCCAAATTTACAACCCAAGTGTTGGCGATGTGAGTGTGTAGATGCTACATATTTTCATATATGGTGGACATGTAAAAAGATTAAGGCTTTTTGGATAAAAATATGGTGGATCATTCAAAATATTTTGAAGAAAAAAATTAAATTTACACCACAGTTTTTTCTGTTGGGAATAGTTACGGATTGTACTGTAATAGAGACTAAGCTGGTTTTGAACTTAATAACAGCTGCCAGGTTACTGGTGGCACAGTACTGGAAGAAGGAAGATCCACCTGCTATTGAGGAATGGACATTAAAAGTTGTGCATTTGGTGGAAATGGCAAAAATTTCATCATATCTTTTTTTTTTATTGCAAAAGTTTTACAATTACATTTTCACCCCTTTTTTCACCCCCCCGCCTCCCTCCCCGAACTTCCCCTCCTCCCTAACCCTCCCTAACCCTCCCCCCCCAGACTTCCCTATTATATACTCATAACTAATAACACTGATATATAAGCTTGAACCCCTCCCTCCCCCTGTATAATTTTTTCCCTTTGTCTCTTTACATTAAAATATTTCTAATACATTATTTTCAAATAAAAGCTATTTGATACTTTCTAGTTTGATATTTGTTCTGAACATATTCTATCCACCTTTTCCATTCCCATTCATAAGTCTCTTGTGAACAGTCTTTTAAGTATGCTGAAATCTTCGCCATCTCTGCAAAACTGGCCATCTTCAAAGTCCATTCCTCAATAGTGGGCAAAGCTTCATTCTTCCAGTATTTACCTATCAACAATCTTGCTGCTGTTATCATATACAATATCAATTTTGTTTCACCCCGTGTAAAACCCTTAACTATACCCAATAAAAACAGTTGTGGAGAAAATTGAATTTTTTTCCTCAAAACATTCTGCATGACCCACCAAATTTTTATCCAAAAAGCCTTAACTTTCCTGCAGGTCCACCAAACATGATAATACGTAGCATCTAAACATTCACATCTCCAACATTTTGGCTGAACATTAGGGTACATACATGACAACTTTTTGGGATCTAAGTGCCATCTATAAAACATTTTATAAAAATTTTCTCTCAAGTTTTGCGACTGTGTAAATTTAACATTCTGAACCCAGATTTTTTCCCAAGTTTCCAACATCACTGGTTCTTCAAAATTCTGTGCCCACTTAATCATACAATCTTTAACTAATTCCGTTTCTGAATCTCTTTCTAGCAAAACATTATAAAGCCTTTTAATATGCATTGGACCTTTCTCTCTTATATGTCTAACCAATTCTTCCTCATGCAACATAATACCAGTTTTTTGGTCCTCTCTCCATCTCAGTTGTAATTGATTATATTGTAACCAAGTTAAATTAAACCCTTCATCCAACAGTGTCTGTAATGTCTTCAGCTGCCATCTGCCCGCATCTGTAAAAAGAACCTCTTTATATAAAAACCCCCCGAGTGACATTATATTTGTATTCCACAAAGTATGACCAAGATCCAGCCATAGCGGTATTTTATAATCCCATTTGAATCGGTGCTTCTTCCAAACTCTCATCAAAGAATCTCTAAGTATATGACTTTTAAATACTTTATCTACTTTGTCGTCATAAAATAAATAAGCATGCCATCCAAATTCAAGATCAAAACTTTCTGCATTCAATATTCCAGTCTTTTTACTTCCAAACCAATCACTTGTTAAAGTTAAAGCTGCTGCATCGTAATATAACTGTAGGTTTGGGAGTTTAAGACCTCCTCTTTCTGGAACATCTTGCATAATTTTCAATTTCACTCTCGGCTTCTTCTCGTTCCAGACAAACTTATTCACTCCAGACTGCCAAACTTTCAGTTGTTTATCACTTTTAAGCACCGGAATCATTTGAAACAAAAACAGAAATCTTGACAAAATGTTCATCTTAACTGCTGCTATTCTTCCAAGTAAAGACAGCTGCAGTTTTTTCCAAGTCTCCATGTCTTTCTGGACCTCTCGCCACAACACCTCATAATTATTTTGAAACAATTTCATGTTTGATTCTGCAACCTGAACTCCAAGATATTTTACCTTAGGTACAATTTCAAAGCCTGCCCTCCTTTCAAGCTCATGTTTACGATCTTGTGTCATATTTTTAACTATCGTTTTAGTCTTTTTTGGATTCAGTTTAAAACCTGAAGCTCTACCATAATCTTGTATAATGTCCTTCATCAGGATTGTTGATTCCATTGGTTGTGATAGGGTAACAACCAGATCATCTGCAAATGCCTTTATTCTGTAATCCTCTTGCCTTATCATTATACCTTTCAAGATTTTAGAGTCCCGTATTGTATTTAGCAAGACTTCCAATGTTAAAATAAATAGAAGTGGGGACAACGGACATCCCTGTCTTGTTCCTTTTTCAATTTTAAACTCTGTTGTCAGACTTCCATTAATAATAATCTGTGCCTTTTGCTCTTGATAAATTGCTGAAATCGCCTGTATAAATTGGTCCCCAAAGTCCATCTTTTTTAAAGTCTTTAGTAGAAAATTCCAATCCACTCTATCAAAGGCCTTCTCTGCATCCAAAAAAACCAGCACTGCAGGAATCTGTTTATTCTTATCAAGATATTCCAATAAATCTATTACTTGCCTTACATTATCCTTCATATATCTGCCCTCAATGAATCCCGCTTGATCCTCATGAATCACCTTTTGGATTACTGGCATCAACCTGTTGGCTAATACTTTCGCATAGATTTTATAATCTGTATTCAAAAGAGATATTGGTCTATAATTCTCTGGTTTTTTAGGACCAACTTGTTCTTTTGGAATCAAAGATATATTTGATATATTTGATATATTGCTGTCTTCTTGATCTCGGAGAAGTCTTTGGCAGAGACCAAAATTTAATTTATGTGTTTATTGAATTTTAAAACCGCCCACTTCCCTCACAGAAGAACTTTGGGCTGTGTACAGATAAAACACCACAACATAAAAACAGTAGATAAAATTTAAAAAGACAAGGATGAATTACAAAGCAGTGTGAAAATTAATTAAAAGCTGGGGGAGGACTTATTTCATCATATCTTAAAGACCATTCAAATGAGAGATATATATCGGAATGGAAAAAATGGATTGATTACATACAGAAGAAGTACCCGAATAAGAAGATTCATATAGCTTATGAATGAAATAATATTAAGTAGTTTATGTTTGTTTTTTCTGAGTTATAAGGAGTTAAGGACCTAGGGAGAATATGAAATGTAATAATTTGTTAGCATATTTTAGTTCTTGGTTTGTGAATGCTATACCCTGTGCTCGTTCTGGGAAGTCTAGGGAGGGGGTGGGGGGAGGGAGGGGAAGGGAGGGTGGGCAGGGGAGGGGGGTTGAGGGGGGAAGGGTGGGGGGGTGAAAATGTTTGTATTTTTCATAAAACTTTTCAATAAAAAAAAAAAAGATGTTTTAATTTAAATTGCTGGAGTCCAGTGAGCCATAACACACAGTTGGGGTTGATTGATGGCTCCAGCGTGAGGCCATCTGAGCTGTGATTGGCTGCTGTGGGTGTGGAGGGGGAGTTTCCCTTCCCCCCCACCCTTTTCTTCTGCCTGCCCTGCCCGCTCTGTGATTTGACCTCCAGCTGCTCCCGTTTGCCTGACTGTCTTGTTTGCTGCAAATATTGATGTGAAAGATACTTATTTATATAAAACTATACGTTCGTATCAGCGTCTCTGACTTCATTTGAACACCAGCCGGGCAATTCCCTGACAGAGATCCCGAGCATTATTTTGCCCGCATGAGAAATTAAGGCTATTGTATTAAGGAGACTCTGTTAAAACTCCTGTTGGCATTGACATGCAGACTGACCTCCTGCAATCTGTTCACTATTTTGTCGTTCTCCAGATTTGCTGGCAGAGCCTGGCTGCAAATTCCTCTTCTGCGACTTGCCTGATTCCTGCAGATATCCCATCAATTCCTATGGCAGTCTCTTATCTCACACCCACTGAAGCAACCCCAGAGAAGTGGCAACCAGCCCCATTTAAGGAAAAGCCATCAAGAAGAAACAAGACCCACACAACACAAGGCGGACAGGACCATCTGCTGCTTCCAAAGAGATACCAAACCCCACTTTGTGCCAACCAGGGATGGGATTACAGGCTGAGGTAATGAAATGCCTGTCAAGAAAAATGCCAAGCTCAGAGATCACCAAGAACCCAACGAGTGGAGAGCCATTTGTCTGAAGCGGTCTAGGGTTGGATCAACCTTGAGCAGGGGGCTGGACTAGAAGTCCTTCAAGATCCCTTTCAACTCTGGGATTCTGCTAAGTCTCCCTCATTGTGAGACCTCCATAGGGAAGGCAAGCACGTTTGGGCTGAGGAAGACCAACCTTTACCAGGCGATCCAGCTGTTATCTCTGGGGCAGCCCAAGTTATGAAGCCCCACCCAACAAGCAAGACTCACCACCAAGACCAAGTAGTTCATGAGACGCTCGATGCTGGTCCGTTTCAAAGTGGTTTTTCCGCTGTTTTGCATCAGCTTGGTGTCTGGCCCTGGCGGAACCAACCATGGGGGTTTGCTTTAATTTCAGAATCAGTACCCAGGAAGGCAGGAGCTCCTGCCCCTTGTCCCCAGGCCCCCATCTCAAGATCCACCTCCAATTGGAAAGGAGAGAACCCAGTGATGGGATTCAAATTTTTTTACTACCGGTTCTGTGGGCGTGGCATGGCTTGGTGGGCGTGGCAGGGGAAGGATACTGTAAAGTCTCCATTCCCTCCCCACTCCAGGGGAAGGATATTGCAAAATCCCCATTCCCTCCCGATCAGTTGAGACTCGGGAGACAGAGAATAGATGGGGGTGGGGCCAGTCAGAGGTGGTATTTACCGGTTCTCCAAACTACTCAAAATTTCCGCTACCGGTTCTCCAGAACTGGTCAGAATCTGCTGAATACCACCTCTGAGAGAAACCTATTTGAAGAGGGCAGGAGAAGGGCAGTGCTTATTCTGGGGGAGAACAGAGGGCAAGCAGAAGAGAAAAAGGCCCTGGCAGGGGGCTCTGAAGCTGCCCCCTTTGTGAAGCATTAGACTTGCCGTGGGGTGACTGAACGCGGCAGTGACACAACTATGGTGCCAGAGGCACCAGTTCTGGCACAGGGAGGGCCTGTGCGGGGAAGTGGGGCTCTGCTCTTCTGGGGAACCAGCTTCCCAAATGCTGCTGAGGGGTGAATGGGCGCCTTTTGGCATGCTCATGTAGCAAAGTGGTTGGCTTGTGCCCGTAGAGATCTGTGAGCACTGAAAATTGGAATCTTAAAATAAACCCAGGTTCTAAAAGGCAAAGCAAAACCCTACAGCCTATTAATTTATTCCAAATTTTAATTGGAATTGGCTTTGCAGATTGGCCGCACCAAGTATCTTTCCTGGTATACGCTGAATATATACAGTATAGAGCTGGATTGGAAGAAGAAGAGGATTTAAAACTGGAGGAAGAGATATTGTCTGCGCTAGGCTGACAGTGCGATCCTGATACCAGGGCCTGCAAGCCCCAGTACTAAAAATCAAAGAGCACAGGCCAAAAACGGGACTAAAATGAAATATAAAGAAAGCCAAAGGAATGGCAACCGATAGAAGAACTGCCAGCCTTGGAACTGGAAGATATCGAAGTGTTGGAGAGCTTTTTCCCTTTAGGATCAGTTTCAGAACCGCAGCTGCAGTCAATCCACTGGGTGAAGCTCTGCAACTGGCCCGGGAGAGGAGGGGAGCCAGGGGCCTCTGCCCTCCACAGCCTCCTTGGGGGCCCCTCCAGGCAAGCTGAGCTGCTATCTGGAAGCTGCCCTAGAAGCGCCCTAGAAGCGCCCTGCAAGGAAGAGGGCGAAGGGGGTGGGGGTGGGAATAAGGGTGCAGTGGGGAGAAGAGAGTGACCTCCCCTGCCCCCTCCGGCCAGTGCCAGCCACCATCCCTCACGCACCGGCGAAGATGACCAGCCCGAAGCACCAGTCGGTGTTGCGGATGATGCAGCCCCTCAGCAGCAGCTGCTCGTTGTCCAGGGCATATTTCTCCTTCTTGAAGAAGAGGGTCCCAGTGAACCTGCCCAGCCGGTTGTTGGGGGCTTCGCAGCGGATTTCCCCTGCAGACAAGAGGATGATGACTGCCAGCCCTTTCTCCTCGTCTCCCCCCACGGGACCTCCAAAGATCACCCTGGCCATCCCCACATGCCTTCAGCCCCCTCCCCACAGGCAGGATCCTGCCCCCTCCCCCACAAGTGGCTGTGCCACCTGCCCTTCTGCCCCCCCCCCCCATGGTTGCTTTCTGACAGGTTGTCCGTCCCAAAGTGTAGCAGGGGCTGAAGAGAGAGCTTGGACTCCAGAGGGGTGATTCACAGTAGGTCCCTGGCTGAGCCCCCTCTCCTCCTGGCCCAGCCCCCCAATCACATGGGGTTGCAGACCCTGTGGGTGAGGCCCCTGCCAACATACCCACCCTGGAAGGAGCTGCCATGCCGGAGTACCACGCCAAGACCCCTCGGCCCTCAGAGGAGTGAAGAGAAGCAGGGAGAGAAGGAAAGAGTGCAAAGATCTGTGAAGAGAAGGGGGAGTTGGGGGGGAGGCAGAGAGACAGTTGGGAAGAGCCCAGAGGCAGAGGAGTGGGGGGGTGGTCTTGAGGCCGTGCCTGCCTGGAGGCCACATCGTGCAGGATGCGGGTAGTAGTGGACCAATATGTTAGTGCAAGAGAGAGTGTGCAACGTGTCTGCAGCCTTTGCCCTCAGGCGTGCCAATTGTTAGTGTTATTATTTGGGAGGGACTCCAGGGTGACCTAAAGTTAAAAAGCAGAAAGCAGTGAAGACAAGGTCCTATGCATCCAGACAACCACACCCCATAACCCATAAGCCACAACCGGCAGGCCTCTACAACCACCCCACCAAGGCTGGAAGAGCATCCGCAGGGTGGGAGCAACACAAATTAAGGAATTGGGAGTCACAACTGATGCGATTCTCTCTGGCTTTGCACCTCACAAAATGCTCATCCGGCTGGGCTTTCTGAATCGGCGTCTCTCTGGCCAGGCAAGGGGAGAACCCCTAATGCAGGCAGCCCCCCAATCACAGCTGGCTCAGAACCCTCCCGCAATCCCCCCCGAGGGCCCTGTCCTGACTCCCCGCTTCCCAGGGTCCCACTCCCACTCAACCCTGCTATCCTCATGGACCCTCTTGCTGGAGAGGAAGGAAAAGAATTGCCAGGGAAAAGCAGGTGGGGCAACACCAGAGTCCAAATTGGGTCAAAGAGGCAACCCTGACCCAGAGCTGCCCCCAGCCCCTGCCTCTGGGGCTCCAAGGGCAGGGGCAAAGGTGGCAGAAGCCCAGGGCTGCTCAGCTGGCCAAGCATCCCTCCCCTCCATACCATTAAAGCTGCTCAGGGCCTGCAGGTCCCCCCCCAGCCCCGCAGTGACGGTCAGCGCCTGCTTCACCTTCAGGTTGGTTTCCCTGCAACGAGAGAGTGGAGGGAGGATGCATCACCACCCAGAGATCATGCGGGCGGGAGGCTCCAGACTAAAGGCGGCAGGATGGAGGGTCCGGCTGCCCACCGAGAGGAAGGGGGCTCAGACACTTACCCGTCCAGTTCCGTCGTCTCAATGTAGGTCAGGCTGTGGGGCTCACTGCTGCAGAGCAAGAGGACGTCTGCCTACAAAGGGGAAGAATTGGTGAGAAACGGCAGGCAGGGAATGCCGGCTGCCCCCTCTCTCCACGGATCATGGTGGGGGTCTCTCTGTCCAGGGAAAAGACCCCCATCCCAGCAACCGGAGGGCAAGGCAGGCTCGTGGCTGCTGACCTCAGTCCCATTAGATCCCCCCAGCCTGACCAATGGCACGGGATGCCAGGGGTTGTCGTTCTGCAACAAGGGCAGTGGGGGATGGGTGCCAATAGATTGCCCAAGCACCGGCTGCTTGTCCTCTCCGTCTCCCTCCTGGGGACCATGGTTGTGCCACATGGCCTCCGAGGGACCCCTCTGGCCATGCCCAAAGGCTGCGGGTGGGAGATGCAGAGAGGACCCCAGATCCAAGCACGTCCCTTCCAGCATGACAGCTGCCCCAGGCGCTGCTGACACAGGATGGCAAGACAGACTGGCTGCATCTGACTCCGCTCAAGGGCCTCTCCAACATCCAGTGAGTGTCCGGCTCGGCTCCAAAGCTCCTGCTCCAGGTTGGGCTTCTTTCAAAGGCTGCCCAAGAGAGCACTTGGAGCAACTTCCATGCTGGCATTTATTTGGTCAGGGCAAGAGAGCTGGTCCCTAAGGAGCCTCCTGGGACACCCTTGGCATGAGGGGGTGGGGGAGGAGCTGCCTTCGCTTACTGTCACAAAATTATTGTTCTCCAGCTTGATGATGTCTCCCACTTCAACGTTGAGCCATAAGTCTTCCTTCAAACTAGAAGAAAACCCCAGTTACAAAAACACCAGAGAGAAGGGCATCCCTTAGCATAGCAAGCCTCCTGCATCTTTTGAGGGAGCAGCTGTGAGCCAGCTTTGGTGAGAAGCCTGATTGGCATCAAGATGCTTCCTGGGGTTTTCAATTTGGGAGGAGTTGTGATTCTGATTTCAGGAAAATTGTGTATTTTGGATAAGTGGTCACTGGGTGCTGGGAAAGAGGCAGACTGATTCTCTCTGGCGATTTCTGTCTCCTTAACCGTCCCATCCTGGAATTACTTTCATACTAGCTGAGCAACATATGTGGTCTTAATGTTTGGGAAACTTTGTCCCATTTTTATATCTTTGTTTTTATTTTCTCAGGATCATAGAGTTGGGGTTAGGGCTAGGAGGTGTCTGTCCTTGCTGGTAATACCAAACTGGGAAAGGTTTGGAAAACCTCCAGACGGTTCTCCCTGAACTGTTTCCCAAAGGCAAATGTGATTGGAGGTAAACACGCAAATGTGATGCAGGCTGGCACAAATAATCCAAATTTAATCTACACGGATGAGACATGAGCAGGCCATAAGTGACCAGGAAAGCAGTTTCTCAGTCACGGTGTGCAGCTCAATTAAAACAGAGGTCCAGAAGGCAATTACCCTTTGGAAATTGGGAACAGCAAATAGAGTTGCTGAAAGAATGACCCCTGACACAAATCGGTGGCAAGACCACCCTTGTTGTGCTCTCTTCCGTTCTGGCCCCTGCGCCTGAAGGAAAAGACGACAGGACTGGGAAAGGTGCGAAAAAGGACAGGGAAGAAATAATGGAAAGGCTGACACAGGAACTCAGCCTGGAGAGAGAAGAGGGTCTGGCCCACTTTGGCAAGTCTGAGTCCATCCTTGGGCTCTCCTGCCCACAGCAGAGTCCAGCTACGGGACTAGCTGACAGCCCTTGTAGGGGGCTGTCTGGAAAAGGGAGTGGATGGGCTGAGCATTATCCTGTTTTCAAGAACTCCCTACGTGATTTCCCATTGGCTGAAACCTAAATATTTGGAAACAGCATTGGGAGGGGTCCCTGCCCTCGAAACCAGGTAGCATCCAGCTGACCACCAGGTGAGGCAGGAGCCTGACCTTCCTGGCCCAAGGGCTAACCCAGCCTCACACCTTTTCCGAGCTCCTCACATAGAGACGCTTCCATTAACCGCTTCTCTCTCAGCGACATGAGCGCAAAGTGTCATCGTCCCCCCCAGGAGCCCTTTGGCTTCAAAGAAGGAGAAGCCCCCACCTCTGATGCAGGGAGGGGGGGTATATTTAATTGCATCCTTTTCGTGTTGCCTTTGCAATTTGATCCCAAACGGGCTCCACCTTTGAGCCACCTGTAAAAGAAACTCAGCTCAAGGTTGGCTCAGCCTTCCTTCCTTCCAAGGTGGATAAAATGAGGACCCAGTTTGTTGGGGGCAAGAGGCTGACTCTGTAAACTGCTTAGAGGGGGCTGGGAAGCAGTGTGAAGCGGTATAGCAGTCTTAAGTGCTGTTGCTAACTGAGGGAAGGTGAGAAGACATCAGGGCTGTGTTGAGAGATACGGCTTCAGCCTCTGAGTGGGTGAAAGGACGCTGGTTCCAGCTTGGGGGCCGTGATCCTTGACACGAGTTTGCTCTGGCTGTGGAAACTTCCTCAGGCCCCACAAGGAACCTCTGGACCACCAGGGGATACCCTCCAACCTAGTTTTAAGGAGCTTCTGGGACTTGCCAGCTGTTCACTGGGTGACCTGCAGGCCGCTCACCTGCCATTAATCAGAACCTTAACTGGCCGGTTGTTGACTTGCTTGTCATTTGCGTGGCGATTCTGAAAAACAAAACACAACTAGAATCAGCCAAGCCACAGAGAGGGCACCCAAGACTGGCTAGGATCCAACCTGACACCTGTCCAACCGCCTTAGGAAAGTGCAGGATTTCAGGAGCCCTAAAAGCAGGGAATGTCTTCACCAGCAGGACGGCTGATGTCAAGGAAGTGGTGCCCTCCCTGGAACATTTACTGCCCTTCCTCTCAAATCTTCACTGTTTGCATTGTCTGGACTTGGGTGGAGGCCAAGAACAGCTGCTCTGAAGGCTCCTCCGGAACCCCCCCTCTCTCCCCCTCCCTCTTTGGCCACAGAGGAAGTCTTGTCTGTTGCTGACACCTCCTTCTGGACACAAGGGCGGGAGATGGGTCCCAGCTGCTTTGGGATGAGACTGTTTACTCCGATGATTTCAATTTGAATTTGGGCCCAGCTTAGGGTTGATGCAGTTAGCTGGGCACGGGGAGCGTTGCATTGATGTACATTGTCACCAGACTCTTACAACGTCATCCATGGCATCCTTGACTGCGGACACGGTCAGGACCAAGACCAGAGGCACCACTGTGGTGAACCAGGAGAGGGAGGAGATCTCAGGGATGAGCTGCAAAGAGAGAGAAAAATCAGGATGCCCAGAAGGCTCAGGGGGATTTTCCACCGTGACTTGGCAGGCAGAGAGGTTAAAGAAGAGGTCAAGCCTGGGAATCAGCCTCCGGTTGCCACGAACACCTCTATTCCGCTTTCTCTGTTCCTGCAGAGCACAAAGGAGCCAGCTAAGGAGGGGGAGGAGCAGGAGCAGGAGCAGGAGGAGAAGCTGGTGGATTGCAAGAGTGTCGCCGAGTGTCCCTTGGAAAGGACTCGGGGACCGCTCTCTGCTGCCAAAGCAGAACCACCACAGAGGCCGCTGAAGGGGATAAGGGGGTCGGTTCCAGGGTGTGAACAAGCGGAGGGGAGCCAATGGGAGGTAGCCACACAACCGCTCAAGGGGAAGTTGTGTATGACTACGTGACTATTTGAAAGTCCCCCCAGGAAGGGGAGGCACAAAAGCCAGCCTACTAATGGGGCCGTGAAAAACTAAAGAAGAATGGAGCAGAAGGCGGGACCTACAGCTGTTGTGGTACACATGACAGTTTGTCGGAAAACTGCCAAGCGCATCTCCCTGGCTTGTGCTTAGAAAGCAGAGAAGGTTGCAGAAGACTCAGAAGAGGCACAAAGACTCATCAAAACATGTGAGGCAACTCTCCACAAATAAACCTTAAAAGATGCCTACCTCTTAGAGAGGAGTCGCACCCACAGCGAGAGACTCAGCTGCTTCCTGGCCTTGTGGAAAGCAGGGAGGGACCGTCCCGAGGGCATCTAGCCTCAGGGAGCCTCCAGAGATGAAGGCAGATGAGAGAAATGGAGCAGGCCCTTAGAACGGGAACTAAACGCAAGGAGGTTAAGGGCTATGAGGAATCCCAGCTGTTGCTCAAAGTCTTTGATGTGGCTTCTAACTTTCTTCAGGACAGGAAGTCCTTGACTTATGACGGCAATCGAGCCTGGAATTTCCATTGTTAAGTGATCTGGTCATAAAGTGCAACTGCAACACTTAGTGACGGCAATCCCTGCAGTCACAATTGTTGTTGTTAACTGAATCCCATTAGGTGAAGCAACTTCCTGGGAAGTCAGAAGGGAAGCTGGCAGGAAGTTGCAGGTCCCAGGCCTGCAGGCAGAGAAGTAATTGGCTGTTGCTGGGTGGGGGGAGGGAGGGAGGGAGCGAAGGGGGGGCGCAGCATGGGGAGGGTGCAAGGGAGAGTGTGCAAGAGGTGCTGCACAGGCTGGAGAGATTGCACAAGGGTGCACAAGGTAGTGCAGTGGTCAGGGGATCTGTGGGTTGCAGTGAGGATTGGGAGGGTGTGTGGGGTTGCAGGGTGAGTGTGAGTGAGGAGGGCCTAAGGGAGGGTGCACAAGTAGGGGAGGGGGCTACACCAGCAAGTTGCCATCTTCCCTGCCAGTTTCCCCATTGCAAATTGGCAACCCATGATACGTGTGAAGGGATTGCCAAGAACCCGGATCAAGTTTTGGGGAGTTCTGGGACAGCCACAGCTGTGTGGAGCAAGTGTAACCATCATTCATTCAGCGCCATCTTAACCTGGTACAGTCACTGACTGAATGGTTGTAGGTCAAGGACTAAGGAGGGCAGCCCTGAAAGGCTCCAGAGCTGTTCGACCAACTTTTGTTCCTCAGAAGGGAAAGTGCCAGCCAGCGCATCCAGGGGCATTCTCGGGGTCCTTCCCAGGCAGTGCCCGCTCTTTCCGGTGCCCGGGCCCCCTCCCTGCCCAGGCCCACAGCAGAAGGGAGCCCGAAGGGAAGACTTGCCTGCAGAATGAGCAAGACGAGGAAGTAGGCATTGGCGACTCGCTGGAATTGCTCGAAGAGGTTGAGAGGCAGGAAGGTGAACAGGTTGTACTTGGAGGTTTTAATGGAGTTTTTCTGTGGACAGAAGACGACCGTGAGAAGGGTGGGAGTCGGGCAGCACGACTCATCCCCCCCCCAGATGAATCGCTGGGGGGCTGAGTGGGCAAGGAAGCCCCACCCCCGAGGGTTTGAGTGGCAAAGAGGAGAGAAAGGGCACTGCCACCCCCAACGCTCTGTTCCCACAGACCCTCGGCTCTCCTCTCTCTGCCTCAGGGAGGGGTGGGGGGAGTGGAGTGGGATCTGGTTACTTACAGCATAATCGAACTGCAGGTTGAAGGCCCGGTCGTTTGCCCGCAAGCACCGCTCCTCCTCTGCAAGGCAAGCGTGGGAGTTGGGTGCCAGGACAGGGAGGCTGCCACAGGGCCCGGTCCCCTCCCGCCTCTTGGCTGGGGTGGGGGCCATGATGATGCAACATTCAGGAGAGGAGGAGGGTGGGCAGACAGCCATGCCCCCTCCCAGCCAGCAGGCCTGGCTAGCTTTCACCGAACCTATTCCCCTCCCACCCCCCAGGCAAGGGGTCCCTTCCCTGCTGCCTGGGAGCCACAATGATGCCTTTGGGGGCCCAAATCTTGGGGCTTTCCTTCTGACCAAGACACACACACATAGTCTGCCTCTGTACAGCATGGGGGTAACTTCTACTTTCCTGAAGCTGAGGCCCACCCAGGAATCTCCACAGAGGGAGGGGGTACCAGGGGTGTTCAGCCTCTGCAAATCTCGCAGCAAGCTGAGTGGCAGTTAAATTTAATAAACAAATTAATTAATTAATTCAATACATCTAATAAACAAACAAAAAACCCACCTTGCCAGCAATGGCAGGGTAGCCTGGTGACTTCCTTGGGAAGCAGTGCAAGAAATGTGGGGAGGCCAGTGAGCAGGGAGGGGGGATGCCCATTGTGGCAGGGGTCCCATCGTGGGAGGAAGGTGTTGTGCCCCCTGCTTAAGCAGTGCTGGGCACGACTCTTTGGGGAGGGGGCCAATTCAGTCGGGAATACTGTTTCCCAGTCTGTTTATTGTTTCCAAGAAGCAACAGAGGTCACACTTGGGGTGTCATTTTGCTGCTGGGCCTGGAACAAGGCAAGCCCCCCTCCAGTAGATGCCTCCCCACCCCAGCAGAGGGACTGTCCCAAGCCCATCGCACGAGCCTCCTATGACCAGCCTTATGGTTTCTGGACAAAATCTCCCTGGTCACTTCTGGAAAGGCTGTGAATTTAACCTACCCCCCCCCCCCCCATACCAGCCTTGGAAACCGGGAGATGATGGGTGGTTGGAGCCATGGGGACCAATCAAAGGAGGGAGTCAGGCTCTCTCTCAGGGGGCTTCAGCCGAATGCCCTCCACCACCCCCGTTTTCTCAAAATGGTTCTGTCAGGGTTCCAAAGAAAGAAAAAGACGGCCTCCACGGCTGACAGGTTCACTGCTTATCAAAAGAGAACAAACATTCAGCTGCTTTTCTGCTGTTCTGGGAAATGAGAGACGGATCTGATGATGACGCATTGATTGGCAGAAGCTTGATGGACCTTCAAATGCAAAGGTGCTTCCAGGGAGCCTGAGGGGAGGGTATCACCCCGACCTCGCCTGTCTTGCTTAGTTATTGAGGGCAAATTTGTAAAAGTAAACAAGCCAGCAGAAAGAATAAAGACTTGGAAAGAAAATCAGCTATATATATAGCTGATTTTCTTTCCAAGTCTTTACTCTTTCTGCTGGCTTGATTACTTTTACAAATTTGCCCTCAATATATATACAAAGTTTCCAGCTGCTTCGCCTACTGAAAAAAACATCAACCAGACAACGCAACTGACAAAAGTTTCAAAAACTATCTGCAAACTTTGCAGGATGCTTCTCGGACTGCATGTTAAGCAAGATTTCAGTGGTACCAGAAACACTCAATTGTCAGCTGAAGCATCATCTCAGAAATGCAGATAATCTGACAGGAGACTGAAAGTAGGAAGCAGCTTCCTTTGCCCAAATCACAAAGCTGCAAGTGCGAGAAGGATGGTGGACGCCCTGGAGACTTGCCTGAGGGGGTCGAAAGTGATGCTCAGGCGCCTGCAGGCTCCTGCAGGAGGAAGACCGTGCCGGGGGGGTGTGGTGCGGCCAGGGTTAGGGTTAGAGGATCCTTCCAGCAGCACCGAGCAGTCCCAGTTGGAGGAGGCAAAGGACGTGTCTGGAGTGGCCCCAAATCCTTGGGAAAGAAGGAAACTGTGTTCCCTTCTCTGGCTTTTGCCTGGTCTGGAGGATCTGGCCAAAATGGTGCCTGGTGGGGCTGTTTGGCAAAAGAACTTGAGGGTTGCGTCAGGCATGGGGCCGGGCTCCTGCAGAGGGGGTGAGTGGGAGGAGGCTGGGGGTCATGATCCTTCCAAATGATCTGGCAGAGAAGCACAATAAACTTAGAGAGAGGAATGTTCACATCCAGCTGCTGGGAAGTCGGCCATCCAGCTTTATCCAAGAGGGGAAAAAACACACAGTTCTGTTCTGCTCCATCCCATCCCGATGGTTTGGTTCTCTGCTGGAAGAACATCTGGACAGAGAGAATAGACTCCTAGAGCTGGAAGGGATCTTGGAGGTCTTCTAGTCTACCCCCTGCATAAGCAGGAAACCATATACCGCTTCAGACAGGTGGGTGTCCAGTCTCTTTTTAAAAACCTCCACTGATGGAGCACCTACAACTTCTGGAGCCAAGTTGTTCTACTGATTACTCTGTTTTTTGCTGTATAAGACGCACTTCCTCCCCCCAAAAAAGTGGGTGGAAATGTCTGTGCATCTTATACAGTGAATGTTGCCGAAGCCCCACCGGCCCCCACCCTTCGGTCTCTGCCTCCCAGCAATTTGCCTCCTTGCAGCAAACAGCAAACAGCCTGGTCAGCTTCAGCACAGGCTGATTTAGCACAAGCAGCTGATTGGTGGTTGGATCGGCCTCCTGGAATACCGCCTATAAATTGTTCCAGGCTGTGGGGATCGCCACTGCCCATCACCGCTGCCGCCGCCTATTCCTACCACCTGGAAAGGGCCAAAAATGGGAGGCGCTGAGGTGGCGATAAGTAGCAGTGGCAATAGGGGGTGGTGATACCCGCAACCTGGAACAGCTGATAGGCAGTATTCCAGGAGGCCGATCCAACCGCCAATCAGCTGCTTTTGTTAAATCAGGCTGTGCTGAAGCTGACCAGGCTGTTTGCTGCAAGGAGGCAATTTGCTGGGAGGCAGAGGCAGATTTTTTTCCCTTGTTTTCCTCCCCAAAAGCTAGGTGCATCTTATAGTCCGGAGCATCTTACAGTCTGAAAAATACGGTAATTGTTTTAGCTGTGAAGGAAATATCTCCTTAATTCTAGCTCAGATCTCTCCTTGATTACTTTCTATCCGTTGCTTCTTGTTTTGCCTTCAGGTGCTTTAGAGAATAGTGGACCCCCTCTTCTCTGTGAAGCATCTCATGCACTGAAAGACAGCTACTGTATCACCCCTAATTCTTCAGAAGAGAAAGCAGCTTCTAGAAATGTGACTGGGAGGGAGGCAGAGAACTCAGAACCATTGTATCATATCTTTCAAAAATCCGTTGTGGCAAAAAATACAGAGAGAGATGGAAAACTGGAAAAAATTACAATTATCTTTGTTAGGAAGAATAGCAGCAGTAAAAATGAATGTTTTCAAATGATACCAATGCTTAAAAAAGATGAAAATTTGAAGATATGGCAGAAGGGTATTAATAATTTTGTCTGTACAGGGAAGAGACCGAGAATAAAACAAAAAAGAATGCAGGATATACGTGAAAGAGGAGGTCTCAAAATGCCCAACTATATTATGAGGCAGCTGTTCTGTCAGCAATTAGTGACTGGATGAATTTAACAGAAGAAAGAATATTGAATAATCTGCCATTCAATACTCAACACTGCCAATTGTCCAAATCAATACTATATTTAATAACAGCAGCCAGACTTTTGGTGGCGCAGTATTGGAAGAAGGAAGACTTACCAACTATTGAAGAATGGACATTAAAAGTAGTGAATTTAGCAGAGTTGGCAAAAATTTCGGCATACTTGAAGGACCATTCAAATGAAAGATATATATCGGAATGGAGAAGATGGATTGACTATATTCAAAACAAATATTGGACTAAAAAGTTTCAAATAGCCTATGAATGAAACCAACATTTTCTTTTTGAATTATGTTTTGTTAGTTGAAAGGGGAGTTAAAGAGCAAGAGAGAATTAAGAGCCTACAGAAAGTTAGCATATTTTAGTTTATGTTTGTTAAATGTTACACCCTGTAATTTGCTCTGGGAAGTCCGGGGTGGGTGGGTGGGGGGAGGGGGGTTGGAGATAGAGGGGGCATGAGGGATGGGGGTGGGGGGAGGAGGGAAGGGGGGGAGGAGGGATGGGAAAAAATTGTTGTAATATTTGATAAAACTTTTTAATAAAAAAAAAAAATCCTGGAGCATCGGGGAACTACCAGAGGATTGGAAAAGAGCTGATGTGGTTCCCATCTTCAAAAAAGGGGAGGGAAAACCAGACCCAAGAAACTACAGACCAATCAGCCTAACATCAATACCCGGGAAGATACTGGGAAAAAAATAAAAAAACAGACCAGTGAGCATCAAGAAACCAATGAAGTTATAACTGGTAGCCAGCATGGCTTTGTTAAAAACAGATCATACCAAACCAATCTTATTTAATTCTTTGACAAAGTGACTAAATTAGTAGATTAGCAAAATGCTGTGGACATAGTATATTTAGGCTTCAGCAAGGCATTTGACAAAGTAGACCACAACCTACTTCTCGTTTAACTAGAAAAATGTGGGATAGACAGCATCACCACCAGATGGCTGACAAACTGTACTCCAGGAGTAGTCCTTAATGGTACTACATCCACATGGAGGGAAGGAAGCAGAGGGGTAACACAAGGTCCTGTCTTAGGCCCAGTACTCTTCAATATCTTCATAAATAAATTAGATGAGGGAATAGAAGGGGAACCCATCACATTTGCAGATGACACTAAGCTGGCAGGAATAGCCAACATCCCAGAAGACAAGCTCAGGATCCAAAAAGATCTTGACAAACTTGAACAATGAGGCCCATCCAACAACATGAAATTTAATGTGGAGAAAAGCAAAGTTTTACACCTGGGCAGAAAAAAAGCAAAGGTACAAGTACAGATTAGGCAAAGCTTGGCTCAAAAACAGAAACTGTGAAAGGGACCTTGGAGTCCTAGAGGACGATTGTTTAAACAAGAGCCAGCCGTGTGTGGCAGCAGCAGCCATAAAAGCTAATACAATCCTTGGCTGTATAAACAGAGGCATAGAATCAACATCACGTGAAGTATTAATACCGCTTCATAAAGCCTTGATAAAGCCACACACCTGGAATACTGCATCCAATTTTGGTCCCCGTGTGGCCAGGAAGAGCTCCTCCCCGTGCAAACTCTGGGGGCCAGGCCTTTCTTAATGCTCCAAAGGCAGAACGGAATTATTATGCTGCTGCTTGTAAGAGTCCCCAAAATAGCACGGAGGCCTGTGGGAGAGGAAGCAGTCCGGCCACTCTTCCATTTAAGGTGCCGACAACTCCTTTGTTGCTCTGGGCCATGTCTTCCAGGTCAGGGGCCTCCAACCTTGGCAACTGGTGGTCTTCCACTCACAGCATTCCTCAGCCAGCCATGAGTTGAAGGTATTCTAGGTGGCTTGCAGTACTTAAAAAAACCACTAGAAGAGGCAGCCCTCCCTCTTTGCGCAAGGGTCACAGAACATGCTGGTGGGAGAAAAAAGGGATCCAGCCATTTTTACTACCACAATGTCCAGGGAGGGATCCCACTGACCTCCAGGGGATCAAGGCTGCTCTCCACGGAGCGGTCAATCATTAGTCAGGTTTCACAAGAGCACTGCCTTCCACTGTAAGCCTCGACTAGATCATGCAACAACAGGGGAAAACACGGTGTTGGCACCCTTCTCTCATACATCAGCAGTTCCCATGCTGGTCCAGTGGCCCTCCTGAGTCCAGTTTCAGCAGCCCCTGTGGCCCCTCCACCAGACCCTGGGCCCCAGAAGCAGAACTGGGGCTCTTCAGCTTCCAATAAGCGATGGCCTTCAGCCCTTCCAGACCATCTCCGGCTGGCGTGCTCAGAGGCTTGGCCCACCTGCAGATTCCCTAGCAAGCACTTTCAGAGCAGGCTGGCAGTTCCCCCTTGGCCCAGCGCCCACACACCCATCTCTCCCCATCAGCTCCTCCAGGGCAGGAGACCCCAAGAAGCCCCCAGGACCAGACAAGCTTTTCGGCACAGGGCGGAAATTAGGGTGGTCCTAGGTTCTCACATCCAGGAGAAGACAGCAAGGAGATTCAAAGCCCTTTTGTGGTTTGTGTCTCTGGTGTCATGAATTCACACACACACACACACACACACACACACACACACACACACACACACACACACGTATCCAAAGATGGGAGAAGACACATTCAGAGGAATCAGTCCTCCCTGCAGCTTCACCCCCACCTGCCCATTAGGAAAGCAGGGCTGGAATCCCATCCAAGGGATTCCAGCAATGAAGATGGGTGAAATCTGGAAAAATCCCAGGATTTTCCTCCTTTTGGTGACTGGTCTCACATGGCCCTCCCAGGCAAGCACCTGTACCCTCCCCAGCACTGGATAAATAGAAGGGAGACCCTAATTGCCTCTTGGCTTCCCCCCTCCTGAACTGACCCACAGGAAATATGGGGGGGGAGGTGTCCCTCATGCATGAAGACGGGCAAGCTATGGGAAGCTGCCAGTTCTGCTTGGGAAGGTGTGAGAGGAGAACTGCAAGGGATTCACGGTCTCACTCACACAACGGAGCAGAGAAATGTCTTCCTGCCCTCTCCCCCACCCTGCTCCTTGCCTCCTGCAGCAGGAGGATCCCTTCCCCCCCCCCTCGCATTCCTGCAAAGAGATCCCCAGCGGGTTGGGGGCTTCTCTGGGAGGGAAGAATCAGCCCTGAGACACAGCTGTGGCCTCAGAGCAAGGGCCAAGCACCGCCTGGCCTGCCCCTCACTAGAGCCCAGGGATCAAGGGGGGGAGGGAACCCCCAAGGCAATACTTTGAAGGAGCTGGCAGCCACTTTTCTGCCTTGTTTCAGGGGGCTTTTGGGGGTTGCAGCTCCCTGACATGGGGGGGGGGGCTTTGAGTTGAGTGGCTCTTGCCCTAGACAGGCAGGACTCTCCCTCTTTGGGGGAAGGGAATTGCCGACCGGCAGCCCCCCCCGAAGGGGAGGGGGCTACCCTTTAGGCCGAGGAGCAAGAGGGGTTTTCCAAGTGGTGACCTCCAGGAAGAGTCCTTGGCTGGGCTCATCCTTTCCAAAAGAAAAGCAGGAAACCAACTGGCTGCTTTGGCTGGGGTGGGGTGGGGCAGCAGGAGGCCCGCAGCCCTTGAACTGACTCCAAGTGTGGGAAACCACAGAACTGCTTGTCGTTTTGGCCAAGAGCCCTTTGGGAGGAAGGCAGATGGCTGTGGTGGCCAGAGGGGAAGCAGGGAGGCCCCCCCCCCCCCCCGTTGGCTTACAAAAGCCTTTGACGGTCGGGGCTGCACTGAAAGCTGCCCCAGGGGTCTCTTCCAGGGGTCTCTCTGCCCCAGCCTCCGGGACTGCCCTTCTGGGCGAGGATCATGGGCATCATCTTCCCCATGGACCCCTAGCGAAGTGGGCCCAAGATGGCCTCTGCCCTCCCTTCCCATGGCACAAATGGGACCAGAGTAGAGCTGGGGCTCCAGATTCCTATTTGCTGACCCGCAGCCTCTTTTGGCACAGAGGTCATCTGGGAAGGGCAGACCAGCAGTCTCTTGCCCCCTTCATGCTGGGGCCCCTCCCTCTTCCAAATCAATGATGGCTCAGGTGGATCTTTCCTCCCTTGGCCCCCACCTCTCCTCCCGGCTCACCGCTTCCTGCGGCCGCGCTCGGGGTTCTCAACCTGGGACCCTCCGGAGAGGTCATGCCCAGCCTGCCGCTGGCGCCCCAGGCAGTGGAGGCCTCGGGCGGGGGGACCGCATGGTCAGCACAGCGGCCAGCTGGTTCAGCCCGGGGTGGGCAGGGAGATGGGTGCTGCACCCACACTCTGGGGGCCAGAGGAGCAGCGAGGGTCTGCAGGGGGAGGGGCTGGAATGCTGTGGAGAATCCACGGGAGAGTCGGTTGGTGACAGTTGGAGGGAGAGGAGGCTCAGCTGGGAGATGGAGGGCGGTGATGCTGCCTGCAAGTGGGCAGCAGGCACATCGGGCCCCAAAGGGAGGGGGCAAAGGCCTTTTTCTCAGCGGCCCCCGGGTCACACAGGCCAGGGATTTCCTCCTGTGGTTTAGCCCACAAAGAAATCTGCTTCCACGGCTCTCCCACTTTTCAACCCCATCCAGGGGCAGGACCGGCTCCTAGCAGGTGCCCCTTTTAGAAAGCAGAACGAGGGTCCCGAAACGAACAGCCCACCTGGGGAGAGCCTGTTTCTGCTGCTTATGTGCAACAGCAGCTCAACCCCAAAGTGGGACACTTGGCTCGTGTTTGTCTCAGGAGCTTGAGAAATCTGGGATCAGCCAGGAATACCAGCAACGGATCCCTGGGCACACCGGGGGTAGGGGGGAGCTGCTTCATTCCAGGGCTTACATGGTCCCGAATCACTTGTGACCACTTCCTCTCTGCCGGCCTTAAAGGCTGCCCTGGACAAAGCAAGGCATGACTCAAACAATGGGCCCCTTTCCTGGCTCCCTCCAACACGGCAGGACAAGGAGCTGAATCCCTGATGCGGAAGGAGCCAGTGGGAGGGGGGGGGTGAGGAGGGCTGGCTGCAATCTGGAAAGCCCCCAAAGAGGCTTTCCGGGCATTGGCCTGGGCACCCTTGGCATGTGGCTGGCACTGAAATGGATCAGCCACTCTGTGGCAGTGCCCTTATTCCTCACAAACACTTGGTTAATGGGTTGGGCCTATTTCCCGCAAGATGGAGAAACCCCCTCTACTGGGGTCCAGTCCCCCCAGCCACCTCAAGAGCTGGGGGCAGTTGGAGTGGTTTTCGCCATCTATTTTTAGTGCATCACCTCACAGTCTAACAGGAAACTCTTCATGTACAAATCCAACTTTCTAGTTGGGCCTCCTGCATTTTGATGGAGGTTTGCAAAAACAAAGAAATAAAACCCCAAAAAATGCTTTTGTGGGGTTGGGATTCTTGAGGCAAGACCCTCTGCAGACCTGGCCAATGGATGTGGTGCCCACCCACCCCCAGCACTGCAGGACCCCTCCTTCTGCAGGCAGGACTGTCCGAGGAGGAGGAACTGCCACCCCCCACCCCCGCCATTTGGGTTGTTTTTTTTTTTCAAATTTTTTATTTTTATTTCTCATAAACACATTTACATGTACAGTCATTTTTCATTCTTTTTTTTTAAACTTTCATTTTTCATTTTTACTTTTTTGGGACTGCTCTTTTACCCTTTACTCCAACCTTTCTTCTTCTCCTCCCTTTCTCTGCCTTCCTGTTTCTCCTCCTACTTATTTATTTATTGTTTATTTATTTATTGGTTCGATTTATATGCCACCCTTCTCCAGAGACTCAGGGCGGTTTACAATGCGTTAAGCAATAGCCTTCATACTTTTGTATATACCTGCTTAGTGGGGCTTTCGGCCCCCCCTAAGCAGTGTTCTTTTTTATACAAAGTCAACTTATTGCCCCCACAATCCGGGTCCTCATTTTACCTACCTCGGAAGGAGGGAAGGCTGAGTCAACCTTGAGCCTGGTGAGATTTGAACTTGCAGTAATTGCAGGCAGCTGGCAGGTAAGTGCTACTTAACAGCACTTTAGTCCGCTGCGCCCCCAAGGCTCTTGGGTAACCCCATTGGGAAGTGGGAAGGGGGCTCCCCAGTTCCTGCTTGTAAAATCTAGCTGCAGGGGAGGCCAGGCAGACCGTGTCCATCCCTCTGGGAGGCCTCCACACCAGCCCCACAAGGAAGGACATGGAGGAGTCATCAGAGCATCTGGCCCCAAGGGCATGTTCTGATCCCCTGGACATTTGACCAGAACAGCAGCGGGGTGAGCTGGATCCTCTGGGTGACTTTGAGCAGAGGCAGACGGAAGGCACTCGGTGTTGCCACTCAAGCACGGCCACAGCCCACTGGGAGGAAACGGGGCTCTTGCAGGCGGTGACGATCTGTGTGAGCAAAGGTTGCCGTCCTTGCAGCGTGGAGCAAGCGAACCTGGGAACCGCAAGGGCATTGCCCTGCTCTCCACTTGCTCTGTGGGGCTCCCTCAGTGGATCCTGCAAACTCAAGCTCTCCCAGGCCTTGCTGGCCTACAAGTGGCTCACAATCCCCTCCGTCCCACCTTGGCTTTTACCTACACACACCTACGTTCCACCCAGGGGAAGGGCCTGACTCTGAGCTTCTGCAGAGCTTCTGGATGATGGAAGACAACGGAGGAATTTCTCCGAAGGAGGGCCTGACGGAGCATCCTGCCACATTCCTGATGGAGAGGGCAAAGTCCAGGACGATGTTCAGAGAAATAGAAATACTTTGCACACACACACACACACACACACACACACACACACACACACACCCTGTACTCGACGAGTAGTCCTTAATGGTATTACATCTCCATGGAGGGAAGCAAGCAGTGGCTCTGTCTTTGGCCCAGTAGCGCCCTTAGACTTATATCCCGCTTCGCAGTGCGTGACAGCCCTCTCTAAGTGGCTTACAGTGGTTTAGTCTCAGCACATTGCCCCCAGCAATCTGGCTCCTCATTTTACCAACCTTGGAAGGATGAGGGAATAGAAGGGGAACTCATCGAATTTGCGGATGATACTAAGCTGGCAGGAATAGTCAACACCCTGGATGATAGGCTCAAGATCCAGATGGATCTCCACAGAGTTGAACACACTGGGCCCTATTTAACAAAGCAAAGGCAGCAGAGGGGATCCTGGAAGGGGGGGGCAGCTCTCTTCACTCACCCTTTGAGGTCTTCCTGTCCACGGATGGTGCAAAATATGGCATCCCGCCAGCAGCCCCCACCAGCGCAGGCTCTGCTCCTGGGTCAGAGAGGAAAGGACATTACTGGGGGAAGTTTGTGGGTCCTCTTCTTGCGCTGGAGGAGGGAAACAGACACGGGTCACCTGGCAGGTCCAATTACGCAGCTGCCCGTCTGCCACCAGCTGGCCAGGCCTGTGTGGAGCAGTGGCTTGCGCTGGGGCCGCTCGAGAGAGTGTGTGGGGGGGCTACCTGGCCTGACTACTCCAGTTGGGGAAAGGGGGAGGGTTTCCTCACCTGGGTGCCAGTCCAGCCCCACTTGCCAGCAGCAGGCGCAGGAGCTCTTTCTGGGCCAGCCCTCAGGTCCATGGCTGCTGCTCCTGCGATCCCAGTTCTTCCAAGCCCCCCTGCTGGCACAACCTGTCCCTGTGAGCTCTCCCTCCCAGCAGCACTGGGGAAAAGGACCCATCAGGGGTGTCCAAGAAAAGTCCCCCCCCAGGTCTCTTTGGGATGGAGTGAGGGGCAGCCCATGACCAGTGAGGCTGCTGGTTGGGGTGCATTAAACTGCCCTTCCTGACCTCAAGCCTCACATCCCTGGCCTGGCCCCTCTGCCCTTCTGCCTCACCAGCGCCCAGCAATCATGAATCGCTTAATAAAAAGGGGAGGGCAGGTGATGGGCAGATGGAAATGCACATGCGACTTATTTATTTATTCAATTTCTATAGTCACCCATCTCAAAGCAGTGACATAAGACCATTCAAAACAGTTACAGCATATTATATGGCAGTTGAGAAAGAAAATGTCACCTCCCTTTCTCCATCTCTGCCTTTTCTTCTCTGGACAGCCTCCTTCCCTCCTGCTCCCCACACAGCCCTGACCCCACAACATGTTTAAAGATTTGGGGAGGGGCAGTGCAAGTTTCCAGGGAAAATACACGTGTGACTATTAACAATGTGACCTCTCAACAGTATTTTAAAATAACTGGGAAATATTTCACCTACAACTTTCTTAATTTTTTCCTTGAAAACACTTTGCTTTTCAATCCAAGAAGCTTCTTAGTTTAGTTCAAGGGGAAAAAAACGCAAGAAAATCTAGATGCCTTTTGGAAAAGCAGCTGTGGGACAAACATGACCTGGAGAGTTGAGAATCTCCAGAGACATTTCATCCACAAAAACAACTTTTTTTCCCTTTGCCAACTGAAGTGTCTTTTAATTTTTCCTAGCCAACAGAAACCAAAGGAGTCCTGGAGTTGAACGTGGTTCCTGAGACCATCCAGCCCAACCCCCAGCCCAGGGGTTCCAAAGACAGCCTCTTCGCATAATGCACCACCACACTGTATCCTGTGCTCTGGAGACAACGGCATCGATGACACACGATGTGTATCCACAATTCCCACTGAAAATCCGAGGCAAGTTTGTCTTTCTGGGGTTGCAAAATTTCATTGGCAATTTACCACATGTGAAATTCTAGATTGCCTCATACCTTCCAAAGACCAAGGAAGGGGCTGCATGAGGTCATGTCCAACCTCAGCTGACACTGATTGATTTCAAATGCTGTTAACAAATTTGAGGATTTTAAGCCCAAACAGAAAAAGAATAGAAAAATAGGATGAGGTCAGGCCGGATCTGAACATCAACAGCAGGGCAGAGAACAAAGAATCTTCCTTAAAGACTCCCTGAGGTGCTCCCCCATCCTCACCTGTCCACCTATCTGTCTGTCCGTCCACATTCTTTGTATTAAACTCACTTTAAGATCAAATGTAACTAATTTTACATCCTTTAAAGCACCCTCACCCTGTTTTACAAGAACGGGACATATGAGCTGGTTGTCCCCAAGGTCACATAAATAGTTAATTTCAATTTCATCACCTTCCTTCAACATCTTCTAGAAATACAAGTGAGCTTCAGAGTCTGAATGGATCCCTGCTGGACCCCTCAGGGCAAGAGGCAAGTCCAACTGCTCCACCGGTCAGATGCTGGCACCAAAGCAAAAAACATGCCAGGAACAACTTTGGACACGGCTTCAGTTCTTTAAGCTCTTTTGTAAAGAGCTGCTTACCCTCCATAAGATCTATCAGGTATTTTTAGACGGGCATTACTGTATAATGTAAAAGACCCTTCGGAGCAGAAGGGTCAGCCCTAGATCCATCACCCAATCAGCCGGAAGTAAACACTTCATTTTCTAAATTTCTCCTCCACTCCCCCCCGCCCCAAAAGAAATCAATGCTAAAAATAAATGAGGGATGAGCCTGGAATGATGGAAAATGGGATCCTCCTTTGACAATGGATAGCTGTAATTTCCATATGAGATTCTGAGGAATGTTTCTGCTAGAAGCTTTAAGAACACTGTATAAATTCACACAAATCAATATGAAGGAATAAAAAGAGCTTTGAAATAGTTAAATCCCTCTTAATTGTGTTTAGCTTATCCCACACATGAAGAAATTCTATACTGCTTATTTTGATCTTCTTTTATTTTGCCCAAGAAGAAAGTAAGTTTTATTTACAGTTTCAGTCATTCATACAGAATTAAAACAAAACAGGCTCTGAGAATTTGAGCACAGGGCAAAAAGAAACTCTGAAGTCAAGGCCAAAAGCAGCATCCCCTCCGTGGGTCAAACTTTGTGGTGGGTGGAAGGTGGATCTACCAACACCAGGCAGGCTACTAAACTCAGGTACTGAAATGAGAGCAGGAATGGGGGGCTGATTCTCTGTCATTGTTAGAAAGTGGGATACCCAACCGCTGACCGGGGCTCCTCCTGAAAGGCCCGCAGAGCCTCTCCCTGGCAAAGCAAATTAGCGGTGCTTGGGAATCAGCCTGGCCCATTCCAGGGCTTCAAGGGCCTGTGTGGATGCCACCATCTGCCGCAGAAGACCCTCCGCCCTTGGCAGGGGAGGGAAGCTGCAGGGGCCCCAGTGAGGTCACCGCTGACAGCTGGGCAGCAACCGATCCTGTGCCGGGAGGGAAGAGGAGGAAGTGGCGCCCGCTTGCCTTCTGCTTCCCCTTTTATCTTGGAAAGGCTCCCGCCCTCCAATCCCCCCCGTCCCGGGACCAGCGGATCCCTCTCTGGCCAAAGGCGCCGAGGCGGAGGCGGCTGGCCGGCGGCTCTCTCTGGCCCTCCGGGCAGGCACCCGGGACCGAGGGACACGTGGGCGCTTCCGCAAGGCTGCCCAGCGCCGCTCCATAGATGGAAGCGCAGCGGCTCTCCGCAGCCTCCGGAGGGAGGGAGGGAGGGAGGGAGGGAGGCGCTGCTGGGGGAAAGAGGCCGGGAAGCCAAGCGGGGCGTGTGTGTGTGTGTGGGGGGGGGATCCTCTCCCAAGAACAGCAGGAGCTGCAACAGGCAGCGGGGGGGGGGGATGCCAATTACCGCGTGGCCCCCGGCAGGTGCCCCGGAGCTGAGGAGCAGCCCAGGTGGGCGCCACTCCGGGCCTTCGGGCCACTGGTCTGAAGTCCTGGGAAGCCGTCTGCGCTGCCAGGCACCGGAGGGCGGGGGACAGGGCAGCGGAGCCCGGAGGGGTCGCCCAGAGGGGAGCCCAGCTAGTCCGGCCGTCGAGCTGAGAGCTCCGCTCGAGAGAGGAAGCGTCAACCCAGCCAAGCCGCGCGGCGGGAGACGGGGGCGGGAGGCCCCGGGACCGGCCCGGAGCGTGCCCGGCCGGTGCTCCCTACTGAAGAGAGGCCGGCCCGGCCCGACCCCAAACTCGCCCACCGCCCCGCTCCCGTCTACGGGCAGCCTTCGGGGAGGAGGGAGCAGAAGCGCCCACTAGGGCCCCTCCCTCCCCCCGCCACGGCTGGCTCCCCAGGCGAGGAAAAGGCCTTTCGCACCGGGGACCCCGCGAAGCTGCGCCGCCCCCGCGCATCTCCCCCCCTCCCCAGGGCGGGCTTCTCGACTGGCCCGCGGGCGCCCCGTTGGCGAGGGCAGCGGCTCTTCTGGGGAAGCGTATCGGGAGCCCCGCCGCCCCCCCAGGGCTCCTGGCAGTCCGGCCGCCGCGGGTCGGGTCGGGGGTCGCTTACCGTCGGTGGTTCTGCCCCGTCCAGGCACCGCCGGCCCGCCCGCGCTCCGCTCCCTTCGGCTCCGGGCGCTGCTGCGGGACGGCGCGGGTAGAGCTCGGCCCGGCTTGTCGCCCCCTTGGCAGCCGCTTCTCCGGGGCCGGGGCGGGCGGGGGCGCCGTCGGCTCTTCTCCGCCCCTCTGCTCAGCTCGGGGTGGGGAGGCGGCGGGCCGGTGCTTTCCCTGCTTCCTGGCGATAGGAAAGGGCTTTCGCTTCCTTCGCCGCCGCCGAGCGCTGAGCGGCCGCCCGGGCCAGGCAGCAAGCGGGCAGGGCCGGGGCCGGCGGAAGGCAGTGCGGGGCCGTCCGGAGGTCCTGCTGAGAGCCCCTCGCCCCGCTGCCTTCCCGTGCATGGGGGGGGGGGGCTGGGGCTTCTACAGCCCAAGAGACCGAGTTCTGAAAGGAGCGGGGAGGGGGGGCAACTGCCCACTAGAGATCAGGGCCTGCATTGCCCGGACAAAGAAGCCCCCCCCACCCCCGCCGAGGGGTCCCACAACAGAAACTGGGCAACCGCCTCAGGTGGGCTCCTCTGCCACCCTGGGGGGCCCCTCCTCACCCCCACTTCATGCTCACCAGCTTGGAGCAAAGGGGGGAGGGGGTGTCGGCAGCCAAGCAGGAGACCCTGCAGGGGAGGGGGGCAAGGGGCGCGGGAGGGTGTGGAGGCAGTGGGTGCAGTAGGGAGGCTGCTCAGGGCCTGGCATGTGGGGCGGCTTCTGCTCTTTGCCTTGGGTGAACTTGTGGCCAGTGACGCCGGAGGGGACGGCCTGGTGGAGACCTGTCGATTGGGCCAAAGGCAGCCCCAGCAGGTGGGAAACCACAAACGGAAAGACTAGACATGAGACCCCCGTCCCGCAGATCCTTGCATCTCCCCCTCAGGCTCATCCTCTGGGAACACCTGGCCTCCCCTGCAGCAGCAGCAGCTGAGAGAACGCCAGGCTGCCCGTGGCGAGAGGCCTGGTTGAGGCCGCCTGGCCTGGGCTTCTCCCAGCAATGGCTGAAGCCGCCTCCGGCCTCAATGGCCTCCAGGCCCCTGGGCCTCCCTCGCAGTGGGTTTGTCTGCTCCCAGCAGGGGCCTCAGAGCGCCCTTGGTGGAGCTGCAGGGAGCTTCCCATCAGAGACCGTCAGGGGGCCCTTCTGGCCGAAACACGTCTCAGGCAAGAGTGGTCAATAAAGCCGGGGTGGGGGTGGGGGTGGGGGTATGGAGCCTTCAAGCCGCACAGAAATTAAATTCCTCTTTGGAAGCAGCACGCCTCCTCCGGCCTCAGCTGGGGCGGCCCTGAAAAGGCAGCAGCAGCACGCTGGGCCAGGTGGGGGTCCTGGGCCCCCAAATCGTCCGAGATCTCAGAGGGTTCCTCTGTTCCCTCCCCAGAAGCTGCCGTTTGCAGGTGGTCTTCACTCGATGGCCCCCCACTCAGCAACTGATGGAACTCACCACGGCACTGAACCAAGGGGCACCTACTAGGACTAGTTCTTGAAGTTCTGCCTGTCGCAGCCTCCCCACAGCCACACCTTTGCCACTCGCCCCCTTCCCTGCCAGCTGCTGACAAGCGAAGTCCGTTGCAGCCATGGGAATTGTGCTTAACCAGCGGATGGGATCTGCGGTGCTTTATTTGGGCTGCACCTGGGCAACCAATCCAAGGAACAGCAGAATCACCTGAGGCTGGAGAAGATCAGGACTTGGCATGCTCCTCTGCCAAGCACCCAGTGACCCCGTCTGCCTCTGGAGCGGCCCCCTGTGCTCCGGCCGGGGCTCCGATGCGAGAATTCCCACAGCTCAGAGGCTGCCACCGCCCCGAGGAGCTCACCCACAACCCTGAATCAATGGGTCAAAGGAAGGTCTTCTCCCCAGGAGGAGGAGGAAGCTTGCAGGGCGAGGGGCGCCTTGGCATCCCCCAAGTGGCCATGCCAGAAGGCCCCACTGCTGCTCGCTGGCTGGGAGGAATGGCTGCCCCCTCCTCCTCTTGAACAGGGAAGGAGTCTGACTGGAGAAACGTTTCCATCCGCCCTCCCCAACGGGGATTCCAGCATTGGTTGTGGAGTCGGGGGCAAAATTAGAGCCCCCCCCTCACCTGTCCAGGACGGCCACTGCTTGGCGATGGCCTAGGCTGCAGAGTATGCCAAGACTGCACCCCATTTTGGGGGCAATGGAGCCAATGGGGGAGATTTAAGCCTCTTTCGGTTGCTTTGCTGGATTGGCCAGAGCAGCTGCCTAGGCAGGAATCCACCAGAAGCCCCTCCCACACGCCCACTGGGGAGGACAGATGGGGGGCCTCTGTAGCAATATCCCCTCCTCGGAGAAACTAGCAACATCAACATGACCCCCCTGAGCTGGGGCATGCTGCCTTCTTTTTAAAGTGCTGCATGATTTGTGGCTTGACAAAGTTCACAGGTGGGGAAGACTTACTCCTTAGGAAAGGAGCCAGGAAGCCTGCTGGCCGGGGTCTTCTCCATCTGAAGAGAGGCGGGAAGACCCTGCAGTCAGGAAGCGGCCCGAGAAGGCCAAGGCAGCTATCTGCCTTTCAGAGGGGCTGCTGTGACCCCCTGGGACTTCATCCAGCATAGCGGCTGTGGACCCCCCCTCCTTCCCTGGCATCACCTGTTTCTCTTGTGCAGGAGCTTGGGGTGCCCGGGGGAGAAGGCCGCCCCTCTGTTTGCAGAGCCAGCACTGGAGCCTCCGGGAAACCAAAGGGGCCATGAAAGCGGCCGCCAGGAAGCGTGGCACTGGCCAAGACCCCCGTGTGAAGCATCGGCCTTCTTGTGCCCCAAAGGCAGCCTCATTTGGGGAGGAATGCTATGGAATCCGCCTGCTGGGCACGGGCAGTGATGCCAACAGGCCCTGGGATGGGGAGAGTTCAGGAAAGGATGAGAAAGGGGGCGGGGGGAGGTTTTTCTCTTCTGGGTTTCTGTTGTTTTCATAGTTGCATTTATTGTTCTTGCTGGGCTTTAAGCCATTTTGGTTTTAACTCCAGTGGCCTTTTAAATAAAGACATAAACCCCCGGCCAAGAGGTCATCTGGCTCACCCCCAGGCCCCTCTTCTGCTCCGAGCCCCACGGTGCTCCGACTGAACGGTCTGGCTTAACCCATCTCGGCACAGGACGGAAACTGCCGGCTGAGGGAGCCTGGCTCTGAACCTTCACCCCTCATTCCCAAGGGCTGCTCCGGGAGGTCCAAGCCCCCAGTGCTCCCAGGTCTTCCAGGAACTGCATTAGGCTCCGGTGCAGAGCTGCTCGCTTGGTTAACCAACCCTCCTGTGCGCCAGCACAAGGCCGGTTTCCAGGCAGGGCACCAGCAGTGACGGGCACGAGGGCCACAGGAAGGTGTGCCGGCGTGATGCACGAGGACAGGGGACCTTAGGGGGGTCAGAGGGACAGCAGCCGTCTTCAGAGTTGGCCTGCGTGAGCTCAAGCGCTCCTCTGCAGCTGCTGTGCCAAGAGGCTTTGGGGCAATGTCAGTTCCCCCTCGATGCCCACGCCCCCAGCCGCAGGGGGGCCCAGCCCAGCCAAAGGCCACAGGTGCAAATGCCGCTAACAGTCCTTTATTAAAGGCTACACTTCCTGCAATGGTGGCACATTCAAGGGGGGTTAAAACAGCATTTTTGTATCACGCGCAGCCACAACAGCTAAGCAGCATCTAGAAGCGTTCTGAGAAAGAGGAGGAGCTGTACAAGGTCAAGAGGAAAAGGGAAGCCCCCTCCTCTCGCCCGCACCCGAGGACAGCAGAGCTCGCACCAGGCAATGCCCCCTCCTCGTCCCCCACGGCAACTGGGGCCAAGCAGCTCTTGGCAGAGAACGAGGGGCCAACGGCCCGCCAGGGCTCCATCCGCCGGCCTCTCCAGGCAAGCGCCCTTCCCAGACACCGAGACCCTCGTCACTGCCCAGTCAAGGCTCAGCTGGGCTCACGAGCCCCTTCCCTGCCTGACTGTGGCTTCCCCGAGTGGAGGGAATGTGGGGCCGGGTCTTTGGTCGCCTGTCCCTCCCCCTGGTGGGCGCACGTTGCCCCCACTCCTTGCGCACAGCTGCGGAAGCAGGAAGGGGTCTTTCCCCTCCCCCGGCCTGATCCAGCCCAGAGACTCCCTTGGCAAGGAAGGTTTCACAGGGGCCCCCAAGCTCCTCCCGGGTGCCCAGGGGAAACGGCTGCTGCTGCTGCTGCTGCTGCGTGTGCGTCTGGCCCAAGCAGTCCGAGACGGAGACCGGGATCATCTCCCTTCTTCCGGGGAGCGGGACTCGGACTTGAGCTTGACAAATTCCTTGGCCACCTCGTCGTTGGTCCTTTGCGAGAGGATCCTCAGAACGGTCATCCCTGTTTCGTCCATGTGGATCCTCCGGCCCAGGGGGCACGCACAGGCGCAGCTGCCCTTCTCCACCACCTCCCGCAGCTGCAGCACAGCAATGCCCAGCACCCGGTCCTCACGGGCAAAGCAGTAGTCCTTCAGGCACACCTGGAGCTCGTAGGCATCCGGCCCGTCCTCATTGCCCAGGACGCTGCAGGGGAGAAAACCGGAGAGGGTCACCCGGGCGGCAGCAGGCGGGGGGAGGGAAGGCGGGGGGTCCTCTGGCTGGGTCCTTCGCCCCTGGGGAGGGGCACTCCTGACCCTTGGGGTGGGGGGGCTGCCACTTCCTTCAATATGACTGCAGAAGGAGAAGCTGCTCCCGTCCAGGAGGGAAGGAAACCCCCAGGAGACCGAAAGAAGGGAGCTGAGCTGAGCGTGTGGGGCAGACGCACCCGGCTGCCTGCCTGGGAAGGAGGATCAGGGCACTGAATGAGGGGGCAGAGCAGGGCGCACGTGTGACACCCCACACAGGGGGAAGACTGCGCCCAGCCACCGAGGCGGCAGAGACTCCCCCTGCCCGCCAGGAAAGAGGCCGGGGGACTTACAAGTGGAACGTCTCGTTGTACTTGGGAGCCCAGTTGTTGCTCTTGGACTTGGTGGTGAATTTCCGCTTCTTGTCGCTTTGGTGTGGCCCAATCATGGTGACCTCCACGAAGGGGCGAAACATGCCGCTGGTTTGCCACTTCAGATCATTGGCAGCCACCACTGCGAGGACAAAGGGAGGGGTGAGGCCTCCCCCATCCCGGCCAGGGCGCCCCTCCATGCCCCCCCACTGAGCTCCACCTGTCCCCCCCCCCCCCACTCATCCTGCCGGTGGCAAGGAGGCTGAGATGCCAGCTGGTTACCTTTCACAGTGACCTTGTGCTCCCCGCTGCCTGGGTGCGTGTAGAGGTCCACCTGGATGGAGACTTCGCCTACGGGGCCCTCCGCTCCAGAGCCTGAGAGGGGAGAGACAGCAATTGGCATCGCTGCCACGGGGACGGGTGGGGGGCTGTTTGCACAGGGCTGCCCCTCCCGGAGGCTCCTTCCTGAAGGAGTGGTTGGGGATGATGAGAGGCTGCCCTGCCTGAGGGAGGGGGCGTGGGTCTCTGTGGAGGGTCTTGGCTCCCCCACTCTCCCCAGGGCTTAGGCCAATTTGAGGCCATTCCTATTTCTCTGTCCTTGTGCTTTGAAGACCCATGCTCCCCTGCCTCCTGCACTCTGAAGCCAGGCTTTCGATCAGGCACCCGTGGGAGGGGAGTCCTTCAGAGGCAGGGAGGGAGGTGGGGAGGCCCATCCTGCCTATCTTGAACACTGCAGAAGACGGGCCCCGGGGACCTGCTCCAGACCGTCATCGGCTGCAATTCCAGGATGGCTGCGGCTGTTTCAGCCACTGCGGAATGGAGCAGGGGCTAGGACCCTTCCCCCGCAATCTCTCGACAGGATTCTCCTGTGGGTGCCGCCCCACTGCAGTCCAGCCTGCGCCTCCCCCCGTCTCCGAAGACGTACGGGGGTCCAGCTGCTCTGGGAGTGTGGCCAACATGGGAAGCTGGGGGTGGGGGGGCAGCGCACCAACCTGCCTCCTGAACCCACCCACCCCGCACCTTGTGCCGTCTGTGTCTGGACGAAGGTCTTGATGAGGGTGTCGGTGGTCTGGGTGTAGAGCGAGAGAGCGTAGCGCAGCGACTGCAGCTCCGAGCTCTTCTCCAGGAAGGCCTTCTTCAGCCCGTTCCCCCCGGCATGGAAGTATTGCTGTGGGGGGGCAGATGAAGTGGGTCACACCCGGAACAAAGGCCCCTTCAGAATGGACCTGGGAGTCATCTCCCGCCCACCCCATTGCTGCCATGTAGGGGCCACCAAGGGGGCTGTCACCCACCCATCTGTGTGAATCCACGCTTCCCTTGGCCATTGTGGGCTTCCCCCCTCCCCTCTTTAATCGGATGACAGGGAGCGTTTTGCCCGATTTAGGCCTGTTTTAGCTCAAGGCTGCCCCACCCACCCACCCACCCTTCCTGTCCCCCTCCTGCTCCGTGCTGGTGGCTGGGCTTCCCTTGCTTCAGCTGTGGGTGGGTGGGTGGGTGACCGAGGGAAGAGACTCACTTTAATGGTGTCCAGCGCCAGTTCCAGCACATCGCACTGCTTGGGGCTGAGGTTCCGTGTTTCCTCCCGGACCATGTGATCCTGAAAGGGAAACCCGCAGGGTGAGCAGGGATGGGGAGTGGGCTGCCCGCCCTAGGGGCTTTTTGGGGCCGAGGCCATGCAGCAAATGAGCTGGGGAGAGTGGGGGAAGAGAGGCAGGAGCAGCGGACATCAACCACAATAAGCTGTTGGGAGGACAAGCAGCACAAGCACCAGCTGGGAGGGGCCCCTGGCACAACGAGGGAGGGGCCCCTGGGGAAACACCTTCTGCCACTCATCGCTGATGCTTCTCACTTGGGGCCAAACCCTGCGGGAGCCAAGCTGTCCCTGAGTGGGGAGCCCATCCCCAATGGGAGCCCAGGAGTCCCCGGAGGGCACCGCCCATCTTTTCCTAAGTTTCCTTGGAAGCTGCTTGGGCCTCCTTGGATGACGACCCCAAAGGCGAAGGTAGCATTGGGGTAGGGGGGATTCTCCAGCCCAGAGAACTCTAACTGCCCCCTCTCACTTGGCCTGCCCCTGACCTCCCCCCTGGGGGTTCTCTGCATCCCCCTCCCTCTTGCCAAGGGACCCCAGCAGGCGGTCACAAAGCACCGAGTCTGAAAGAGCACCACTGCTGGGCTGATGGTTTCTACTGCGCATCTCCTGACCGAGACGAAGCATTCTGGCAAGGGAGGCCCAGTCCCACCTCAAGAGCCCAGCCGTGGCAGGGATCAGCCCCCCCCACCCCCACCCAAGGCTATCCCTCTGAGGTGGCCTGCTTGGATGGCTGCACCAAGTTCCCTCCAGGCTGCTTGGAGGACCCCTTGGGAGACCCCAAGAACCTGCAATGACCCCCCATCTCACCAGGGTTGCTGCTGAGGCTCCCTTCGTTCCCAGCCCCCCCTGCAGAAGGGCTTGACCTACCAAGAAATCCCCCCCACTCAATTCCCCCAGGCCCCCTTTTCCCTGCTGAAGGCCATCCCCCATCCAAACCCCTGGGGAGGGGTGGCTCAGGCGCCTCACTTGGGGTTGGGACGATGCTGGACTACGAACAGCCCACCCACCACAGCCAGCTCGGGTCTGGATGGGGAGATCATGCGACACGAGGCTCTTGTGCAAGGCTGAGGACACGGGGAGGGGCTGAAGGCATGCATGCGTCAGCTGATCCCCCCCCACCTAATACCTTCAGCTTGGATAAATGGCCCAGTTCTTTAGCAGCACTGAAAATCAGCTGGGTCCCCTGGCGAGGACGAGCAAGAGAAGGTGGAAGACAGAAGAAAAAAGATTAAAAACTCAAGAGAAACGCGGTGTCTGTCCTGCTACGAGAAATCCTCAGGCGGATGCCGGTTGCCCCAAGAGCCTCCCCCCCCCCCACTTGCCGGAACCAGGAACCAGTGTTCGGTCCAGGAGCTCCTGGGGGGATACCAAACTCTGGGAGCAGTCACGTCCCCCCAAATCTCTCCCTGCCCACCCCGTCCTCCAGGCCCTGGCAAGGGCGGCCCTGCCATCCTGGCCGCATCAGGCCCAGCGATTTATAGGACGCCTGTTTCATTCATGGCTCAAAAGTGGAAACGGAATGAAGAGAGTGAAGGAAGAATCAGAATCTTTTCAGCTTTGGAAAAAGAAGAATTTCCCCCTTAGGTGTAACGGGAGGAGGGGAAGGGGAGAGTTCTCTAGAGTTGCATAGATTTCTAATTTTTATTTTATATACCGTATTCTTTGGAGTATAAGACGCAGCTTAGTTTTGGCGAGGAAAATGGGGGGGGGGGGAAATCTGCCTATCAAGTATTCATCTGGCTAAGCTTCTAAAGCACAACTGATGGGAGAAAATGAGAAAAGCGGGCAAACCACAGAGATCGCTTCATTCGCTAGCGCCTCCTTAGGGCTGAAAAAAAGCTTCGAAAAAGCTACATTCGGAGTATAAGACGCACCCAAATTTTCAGCCTCTTTTAGGAGGGAAAAAAGTGCCCCTTATACTCCGAAAAATACGGTATTATTTTCAGGTTTCTTTTTCTTTGGTTCAGTGCAGACTATATAACCAATGATGTTTTCTTCTTCAAAATATGTTATTTTTACCTACATTCTACAGCTGTTCTAGTACAAGACTGAAATGCAATATTGGTTAAAACTAAGGCTTTTAGGGAATACTGTCCGCAACGTTTTTGATGCTTAGAAAATCACTCCAAATGGAAAAAAAGAGGCTTTGCAGGAGGCTTCCGGTGGGCCCCGCAATTCAGCCTCAGTGGGAGCTGCAGTTCCCTCCCCAGGTCCCCACTGGGAAGGGCTCACGATTGGCTGGCCCCAAGGCTCTAGG
Source organism: Pantherophis guttatus (assembly GCF_059756535.1). Classification (NCBI taxonomy): domain Eukaryota; kingdom Metazoa; phylum Chordata; class Lepidosauria; order Squamata; family Colubridae; genus Pantherophis; species Pantherophis guttatus. The sequence continues at coordinate 613,458 of NC_142064.1, forward strand.
GAGGTCAGACCCGCCCCTCCTGCCTCCCTCTGGCCCCACAGCAGGGGTGAAATTCAAAATGTTTCCCTACCGGTTCTGTGGGCGTGGCAGGGGAAGGATATTGCAAAATCCCCATTCCCATCCTACTCCAGGGGGAAGGATATTGCAAAATCTCCATCCCCACCCCACTCTGGGGCCAACCAGAGGTGGTATTTCCTGGTTCTCCAAACTACTCAAAATTTCCGCTACCGGTTCTCCAGAACCTGTCAGAACCTTGTTTAGGGTATTGTTTTCTGCTTGATTGACACTCCCCCCCCCCTCAAAACGGGTAGGCTAAGTTTCTGTAGAGTGTACAAAGAGGGAGCAGTCCCCATAGTCACTCAAATGGATGATGTCATCTAGTTGGGTAATGAAATGTCTGAGAGCAAACAGCCAAGCTCAAGGTCTCCACAGTTCAACTCTGAGCTACGTATATATATTCTCTTCTATAGGGAGCTGCGAGAGAATAGCCGCTTCCATTCTGTTCACTATGGCCCTTATGGCTCAGTCACATAGATTTCAAGGATCAGACTATCAAGTATTTTGTTTGTTTGCTTATTTATTTAATCTCCTGCCTTTATTTTATTTACAAATAACTGAAAGCAGGGGTGAAATGTAAAATTTGTTACTGCCGGTTCTGTGGGTGTGGTTTGGGGGGGGTTAATGTGACTGGGTGGGCGTGGCCAACATTTTTTTTTTTTACTTTTAAAAGCATTTTTTCTACAAGCTTAAGAGGTTGCAGAAAAAAATGCTTTTAAAAGCCTCTGACGATCAGGCAACTCGGCTGGGATCTCAGCTGGGATCGCCAGAGGCTTTTAAAGGCTTTTTTTTTCTACAACTTCTTTGGCCGAGGTTTTAAAAGCCTCTGATGATCCCAGCTGAGCTGCGCGATCATCAGAGACTTTTTTTACTTTTAAAAGCATTTTTTCAGCCAAAGAAGTTGTAGAAAAAAATGCTTTTAAAAGTAAAAAAAAAAGCCTCTCATGATTGCGTGGCTCAGCTGGGCATGGGGGGTGGGCAGGGATTTTTGCTACCGGTTCTCCGAACCACCCTCCGCCATCGCTACCGGATCGCACGATCCGGTCCGAACCAGGAGCATTTCACCTCTGCCCCACATCCTCTCCTCCAGAGCCCCAGGGCCCAGCCCAGCCTGGTCTGGACCGGATCAGGAGGAGGGGGAGGGAGGGAGGTGGGGAGGGGCTCACCGTGTGATCCGTGAGGGGGGGCAGCACAATCAGCCTCTCCAGGGTATCCATCACAACCCGCCAGAGATCCTTCAGCAGCCGCTTCAGCACCGTCTTCTCACAGACGTCGGCAAAGAGGGTCAGGCTGTGGGGAGAAAGACGGGGGGAGCGGAGAGGCGAGCTGTCACTCTTGAAAGCCTTAATCCGGCCTCGGGTCTAAGCAGGGGCTGGACCGCATGATGTCACGGGACCCCTGATGACTGCGATGCACTGAAGGTTGTCATGCCACGCAGAGAGACCGTCAACGCTCAGCTTCTGCAAATGAGCCGAGATGGCTGGTGGGGGTGGGCAGGGGTCCCACGGGGTTTCAGTGGGTCCATGTGGGGGATCCAAATGGCACCCAGGTCTCCCTGGAGGGGGAAAGAGCTGGAGTGTGGGAGGTGAGCAGAACTAACGTCGCCTCAGAAGAAGCCGAGAAGCTCCTTGGCTGGAGCCTCTGCAATGCTTTCGCCCACGAACAAATGCCAGCAGCACAGCCAGTCCACTCTCTGGAGCAGGGAGAATGGGGCTGAGCAGAAGCACCCTCCTGACCCCTGAAAATCTGGGGTTGGGGAGGGGCCCTTGACACCCCTGAGGCCAGCCTCAGCTCAGCTGAGTGCACTGCCTGCACTGCTTGGAGGGCCCCCCCTTCTGTCTGGCCCCACCACCAGCCCCTCCCCTCAGATAAATGGGGATAAGAGAAGGCGTGTGGAGGCCACGTGGGCTGTTCCATCCTCCCCCCCTTGGTGGGGGCACAAGCTGCACCGAGGGAGGGGGAAGAGCCCTAGGACTTACGAGAGCCACCCGGACAACCCGCCTCCCAAGGGCCCCACCTCCTAGCCAAGTGGACCTGGAGCTGAGGGGCCCCTGGGAAAGACGCACTCGCCCACGTCCTTACTTTCCATCCAGGAAGTCCATCAGAGGCCTCAGGACGTTGTCTGCGTCTTGGGCTGCGGTGTTGGGGCCACTGTTCCCGGCCCCTTTCACCTGGCACAGGATTTCCGACATCTGCTTCACACACTCCTCAATGCGGGGCTGGAAACTGAACACGAGAGGGCAACGTCACTTCCAGGACAGCTTCAGGCTCTCCACATGGCCCCCCTCCTTCCAGGGGAGCTGGGTCTTCTTCGGCCACGCCAAGGCTTGGGAGACCACAAGGTCAGATGGCCCCCCCAGGGGGAACTGCCTTTGTTCTGGGCCAGACTCCAGCACAGAGGCTTGGATAGGCAAGATGCCTGCAACCCCCTCGAGCCCCATCAGAGTCCTGTGGGGGAGAACCTCCCTTCAGATTTAGCTTTCGCACTCCCAGCCCCCAACTCTCAGGGAAACCACAGCTGATCACTCACAGTGGCTCAAGGGCTAAGACACTGAATCTTAAGGCGGTTTAAGGTCTACAGATCAACTGTTTGAGATTCAGGTGCTGCAGGAGGGAGGGAGCTACCGTCACTGGGCTCAGCTCCTGCAGTTCAAAAGCATGGACATGCAGGGAGATAAATATAGGCACCGCATCTAAGTGTACAGGAAGGTAACCGCGTTCCGTGTTTCACCGCATACTCTACGATGCGGCATGATGTCATGTTGGCCACATGACTGTGGAAACATCTCTGGACAACGCTGGCTCTCTGGCTTAAGAAACGGAGATGAGCGCCACCTCCTAAAGTTGGTCACAACTAAGCGGAATAAAACCAGCAGGGACTCCTGTATCTCACTTTTTTTTGGCTCAGCCTGTGACAAAATCCAACCCTAAGAAATCCAGACGGATTTTACACTTCAGAAATCAAGTTTCCTTCGTGCTCCAAGAGCCAAATGCAGATTGATCCACTTCTTTTGATGCAAAAAGATGCAAGAACAGCAAAAAGCAGAATCCGCCCCAAGTTGTTCTTTCGGGGCTCTGCTTTCCCTCCTCCTGCCCGGTGCCAGGCCAGATGGAGGGATGGGGCCTCGGGGTGTGTGTGTGTGTGTGTGTGTGTGTGTGTCCCACCTGTCTCCAAAGGTGGTGCTGAGCTCATCCAGGACGTTGTTCAGCTTCACCTGCAGCTCCTTCAGGGAGTCACTGGCCTCGGGATCCAGCTGCAAAAAGAGGAAGGCTGAGCAGGGCCCCGGACCCCTTGGGCCCTGGACCAAGCTGTGGGGCAGGAGGACCTGCTCCCTGCCAGGAATGGGCTGGTGTGACATTGGGGCCAGCAGCTGCTGAGACTGGCGTGGCTGGAGAACCCTCGGCTGCTCTGGCCTGCCACCCTTGGCCACCGCTAGGACAAGGAGCGCAGGCAAGGCTGGGAGGGGGCTGGGGACAGAGTTCAGCCCGTCCCCTTCCCCAACTCTGCTCTGAAAAGAGCAAACCTCCCTCCCTAGCTCTCAGCCCCCCCCCCCCCCATCCTAGCAGGGGTTCCCTGCCTTTCAGAGTAGGACTGGCCAAGCCTCCCTCTAGCTTCCCCTCCCCAGCTGGAGCCCCACAAAGGGCCTGGATCTTCCCTACCACTCAGCGGATAGGGCCCCTCCCACCTGACCCGGGACGAGCCCTGGGAGGCCTTGCGAGACACCAGAGCCAGAACTGGATTGTCACATTTCTGCATAATGTGGGTTGTTGACTTGGGTCTTGCGGTGTGAAGGCAGCCTGGGCCTTGCTTGCCTGGCCCCACAAGCAGCCAGGCAGGGCAAGGGAACCACTGCCCACTCCCAGGAGGGCAGGGAGGGACCGGCCATGCTGGGGCTTCTTTCAACCACTTGGGCGCAGCGAGGCTGCTGGGGGGCCCTGGGGGAGACCACGCTGCCCAGGAGCAAGCCGGCACAGGGGCACCCCTCCCAGGACAAGGATGCCCTCTTGCTGACTGTGGGCATTACTGAGTGCCAAGACCAAGGGAGAGCCCGGCTCCTGGTGCCATCTCAAAGCCAAGCATCGCCTGCACCCGCTCCTTGAGAGCCCTTTGCTGGAGACCCTGCAGGAAGCGGGGAAGAGCAGCAGGGCTGAACTAAGCAGCTAAGTGGCACTCAGAATGGGCCGGGGACCCTCACCAGGGAAGGATGCCAATCCTGCAAGCACCCACCGATCTAGGCGAGAGCTGCCCCCTGGCAGCGCATGACCTGCCAGCCTTACCCTGGGAACACGCAGTGCGCATTCCTTAAAATGTCCCTTGAAGGTTGGGGGAGGAGGGAGGAGGGAGGGCTCTGACCTTTAGGCAATAATGGCTTTTGTGCACAGCAGGAGAGCAGCTGTGGGTCCCCTCATCAGATTCCCCTCCGGGATCCTGCTGGGGAAGGTGCAGGGAAACAAGGCCGGGGCTGAGGTGGGGGTGGGTGGCCCTTGAAGGCGGGAGGGGGAGGGCTGCCGCTTGCCTGACCACCTGGGCTCTTTGTGCCAGGCTCCAAGGGGGCTGCCCTCCTCCTTCCTCACCTCCGTCCCCCTTGCAAGCTGGGCTGGACATGGGGCTTCCGGCAGGCACTGAAGGGGGCCAGAGCGTTCAAGAGGTGGAGGCGCCTTGATGCTATAATTCCAGATGCCTTGTGTGCCCAATGCAAGCTCTATTTATATTGAAATCGAGGTGTCAATTTTTGCACCTCCCCCACAGATGGGATGCAAAACGACAGCTACAAGCCCCCTACATCCCTCTTTGGAGCGGGAGGGATGCTTCTCCCCCCCCTCCCTTGGCAACAGATGGGCCCCGGATGAGGCTGCTCACTTGGGACCTTCTGGGGAGGGGCCCCTGCCCACCCCCCCTCGCCTCGCCCCTTCTCTTACTCTGACCCCACCTTTCACCTGCCTTTGTCCTCCCCCCTTTCTCGTGGCGTCCGTGGGCTCTTGCGTGTTTCTGGACAAGAGTGGGAGGCGAGGGGGGGCAACTGTTTTATCAGTTGGGCATCGATCTGCTTTGTAACCAAATTTCTTATTTAATGGGCAACCATCTTCATCAGTAATAATTCAATCAGTACAAACGTAGTTTAGATGTCACTAAATCTAAGATGGGTTTGTCTCTACAGGGTATGCAAAGGTCCTGCCTGCATGCGTGTTTACTGAGGAGCGGGAAATCTCCAGGTGGGGCAGGGAACCCCACGACCTCAGCCGGGCCTCCCTCCTTGCCTTGAGATGGGGGAATTCTCACCCACTTGGGGATCTGGGAGGGGAGGGGGTCTTCCTTCAGTCCAGTTAAAGAGCTGACAGTTGGATTCTCAGCTGCCACTGAGGCCTGTCCATCAGCCAAGAGCCGGGGGACGCCAGGAGAGAGGAAGCCCCCCCCCCATTATCCCTGAGCAGGAAAGGCTGGATTGGAAGAAAAGCTCCACCCTTCCCTAGAACAGACGGGGGTGGGGGGCAGGGAAGAGTCAGAGGGCTTGGTCCAGCCACAAAAACAGACAAATCATACGCCCACTAATGTGGCAGCCACAGAAGCAGAGGGACAAGGCGCATTGAGACACAGCCTTGCCCACCTCGTGCCTGTTAAGCAGCCATCGCTTTGGGAGAGGTTTGCCACCGTGTGTCCATGCGGAAGGCAGCATAAGGAGCCAGCAAAGTGACCACAGGTGGCCATGCAGAGACTCTGCCTGCAGGCAAGTCTCCCTCTTCCATCCACCTGCAGAGTTTTTATCTAAATCCTGTGTCTGCCAGGCAGCCTCGACTCCTGGCAGTTTCCTGGGCAGGAGGGGTTTGCCCTGGCTGTCTTCTTCCCGGGGCAGACTGGGGGAGGGGGGGAGGGCTGGACCAAGGCAGGGTGCTTGGATGGTCTCCATGTGTCTCATCCCTGCAGTTCTGGCCTCTTTCCCAGAGGCCGGGCGCGGAGATTCTCCTTCCCGCCCTGTAGCTACCAGCATCATTACGTAGCCCTTCCTACATAGGTTCACTGGTTTCCTTCCGATATAGGTGCCCGTGCCAGTGCAAGCCTGAGCCTGCCATGGACATGAAAGGCACCCACGATCACCCCAATGGGTAGCAAGGGAAAGGCCGAGCCGTGTGGGTCATTCAAGGCTCCCCAGGAAAAGGCCCAGGACAAGAAGGGCCCCAAGGGACAGGCGCTCTAGGGCTACCGACAGACCGACAGCTGCGCTCAGGGCCACCCAAAGCAGCTGGGAAAGCTCCCCTTGAAGCCCAGCCCACCCGAGAGATGAGACCCAAGAGAGGTGGAAGGACACCCGCGTATCCTCTCTGGCCGTGGCAGCCGAGACGTCCTCCTGCAAGGACTTCTCAACCCCCCCTCCCGCCGGAGCCTCTTCCAAAGACCTCCATCCATCTTCTGAAGGAGGCCATCTTGGCTGCCAGCAGAGAAGGGAGACGACCTCCCCCCACCTTGAGGGAACCTCACCCTCCCACCCCTTCCCCCCGACTGGCCTTGGCCACCACTGAAGGCCCTCTCCCCCGCCCTTCCGCCAAAGAAGAGGCCGGATGACTCACCTCTTTGGCCCCCATGGCCTCAAACATCTTCTCTAGCTGCACCCTCAGCTGCTGGACGTTGTTCATCAGGATGCAGGGCTGAGGGAGGGAGGGAGGGAGGGAGGCAAAAGGCCATGAGATGCCAAGGAGGAAGAGGGAGCTCCAGAGTTCAGGCTCCTTCCTGCAGGCAGGCAGCCAACAGCCACCCTCCTTCCCCAGGGCCACCTGGAGCAGCCAAGAAGCCCAACTGCTCTACAAGGTCTGGATGAACAAAGCTTCCTCTCCCTTGGCCCCAGGGATGATGGGGGGCAGGAGGTCCTTGATCCAAGCTGGATCCATTTACAGCAGAAGGTAAGCTGGACTGGAGCCCTGGCCCACCCATTCCAGCCTCTCCCAGTAGACGCCTCCCGAGGCAGCCCCACAGCCCTCAGGGCTAAGAGCTTCTCTCCCCAGGACTTCCTGGCATCGGCCCAGCCCTTGCTTGAGGTCAGCCAAGCTGGTACCAGCACGTCTCACAATGGCAGTTCCAAAACTAAACTACCCCTTTTCTTGACCCTCTTTACTCCAGGATTCCACTCCACTGGTCACTTCTGGTTCCAATATTTCGGGACAGGGAGAAGAGCTTCTCCTTGTCCACTTGCCCCATGAATGTTCAGTTCTAGTCCTTTCTCATTTGGCTCCTTTCTGGGCCAGAAAGCCCCCAACACCCCCACCCTTCCTCCTAGGGGAGCCGCTGTGGCCCCTGGACAACCACGGCTGTTTTGGGGTTCTCCAGATGGAGAAAGGCTGAGGGGTGACTTTGCTCCAGCAGAGAAGAAGCTGCCCAGGTAGCTTTGCCCTGGCAACGTCCCTTACAGCCTCACCGTTGCTTGCCATGCAGCTCGTGCCAAGACATGCTGCCTGCATCCTGGCCAAAGGGCAGCCCCTTCGCCAGAGGGGTCGATACCTGGGCCGGGTCAGGCCGGGGACTTACCACCTTCTCCTTGGAGCAGAAGCTCTGGAAGTTCTTGGAGACAATGTCCGCGTATTGCACCAGCACCTTCCCAATGGTCTACAAGAAGAGCAGAGACCTCAGTTCAACCTTCTGAGGAGGGGCAGCAGGGGGGACCATCCCGGCCCGGAGGAAGGTGGGTTGGCAAAGACCAAAGGGGGGTGGGAGGGGGGAAGGGTACCTTGGAAAAACGCCGCATGTAGCGAGCCAGAATGGTCGGATCGGGGCATTCCAGCTTCTTGATGATCTCAAAACTCTGGTTGAGCTGGGTGAAGATATCGACCACCGAGCAGGAGAAGAGGGCGTGCTCAGACGTCTGCTGGAACTAAGCCCCAGAGGGAAAGCAACAGTCACCTTCTGGGGGAACCTACCCAGCAGGCCAACCTGGGTTAACCCTGGATTTGGAAATGCTGGGCTCACACACACTCTCCTGGGCAAAGTGGGACCAGAGCTTCATCCACAGGGCAATTGGGAAGGGCACCCGGAGGCATAAACTCTCTCAGCTCTGCTCCACGTTGGGCCTCACTTGAGGCAAGTCCCACGGAGGTGACCGGGGTTCAGCCTGGCTTGGTGATCTGGGAAGAGTTGGACCCTGTTTGACTCCTGAGGAGGTGGGCAGGGGGAGACCCAGGCCCTTCCCGGTTGGCTCAGGCCGAGGGTGAGATTCTGGGGGTGGCGAGGGGAGGCCCCCAGGCCCTGGTGAAGGCATCTTGGAGAGAGCCCATCAGGACTCAAGGAAGCTGGGATCGATCCCCTCTGCAAGAACCAACCGTTCTCCACAACTTCCAAATTCCCTTTAGGGAAGGTGGTTGAGAAGGGTTCACACCGCAACTGCAGAGACTTCTGGAGGAAGCGGATGACCTGGAGCCCCTTAAAATGGCATGGATGGCCCATGTGGATGGCCTCTGAGGAGAGTGGGAGGGGGCCCACCGCTTAGCAGCCTTCCATGCCATCAGTTATGGGGCTGGCACAGTTTGGGGGACTGGAGGCAGGGGGCACGGAGGTACCCTGGCTCTCCTCTTTTCTCCAGGGTTGGTTCCAGTTTATTCTATGCTGCCTGTCTCGATGCCTTGAGAGGGGAGAGGCCCAGCCCACAGCCCCTACTCAGGGCCTTCCCCACGCCTGTGCAACAACTGGGCGAAGCTCCCTGGTGAGGGAGGTCCCAGGTTAGGAAACCCAGGTCAGCTGGAACTCCGCCCAGCCAGAGAGACCGAAACCAGCTTCCTTTTCTAAGGAATTTCTGTCTTTGCTTCTCCTCAGGAGAAAACTGACCCCTTCCCTCCCTGTTCACCACCAGCTGCTGCCGCCCTCTGAGTGCCAGTTTACCAGAGCCATTCAAGCCAAGGAGAACTCAACCTGCAGCCGAGGCTTCTCCTTCAGCACAACACGAGGGGACAACCAGGGGCCACCCCGCTCGCCCGCCTGCTTCTTATGAAGATGGGGTGTGTGTGTGTGTGTGTGTGTGTGTGTGTGTGTGTTGTGCGTGTGAGGCCAGTCTGACACAACTAAAAGACCCTCCCACAGGCCCAGGCTTCTAGGCCGGGAAAGGGCTGGGGTGTGTGTGTGTGTGTGGCGGCCGTGTCCTTCTCCGCTTCGGCAGCCGCAGCCTCTCCTGCCTGGGGCCGAGCGGTGCTCCCCCCTCCCATCCAGAGGCTGCAGGGCCCAAGGAGGGCCTCCTTTTCCCAGGCAGCCGGGACCCCCACCTACCCCGTCCTTCTTGTCTCGCTCCAGAGCTCCGTGCAAGAATTCCAGCGAGACGTCTTCGTTCTCGTCCAGCCACTGCACCACAAAGGGCTCGAACCACCTGCCATGGGGGGGGAAGGAGGGGACACCTGGGTGAGCTCTTCTGCGCTCTGCCCAGGACCAGCCCAGGGAACCAGCCCAAAGGTGAAAACCCCTCCCATGCCATGCCCCCCCCGGGGTTTCCCTCCTGTCCTCCCCCGCTTCCCAGGAGGAGCCTGCTGGAACCACGTTCCCTCCCCTCCCGGCACCCCAAGCCGCCTCAGCTTCCTTCCTGCCCTGCCAGGTAGACCCACGACCTTGGGGGCTGCCCTTGCTGGCCTGAAGTGAAACCTCCCCCTCCCCCCAATGAAAGCCAAGGGAAGCTACCGGTGGGGGTGACAGGACTGCCATCTCATCCCTTGTCTTGGCTGGAAAAGGGGTTGGCTTTTTTTATTTTTACAGGTCCTGGGTTAAGCACAGTTAGTCTTTCAGTTATGACCGGTCGCTTAGCAAACGCTTGAAGTTATGACAGACCCTGAAAATCGCCCCCCCCGGTCACATGACCACATTTTGGCCACCCGGCAACAGCCCCACATTTACAGACACCTGCAATGACCCACAGTCATGTGAAAGTGATTTATGATGTTTTTACTTCAAAAAAGGCCGTAACATTGGGGATATTTACGCAGCCATCACTATTTACATGGTCACTGTTTATGACTGAAACTGTGGGCTCAATAACACTCATAGGTCAAGGGCTGCCTGCAACTAGGTAAACACCCCCCCCCCCCCAAAAAAAATGTCACCAGTTGCTGGGATCATACTATCATACGTGGTGGTCGTGTAAAGAAGCAAAACATTATTGGGTGAAAATACAAACATGGTTAGAGGGAATGTTGCAGCAACCTATAGAGTTAAAACCAGAGATATTCTTATTGGGAATTTTACTGGAGAATTATAGCAAAGAAGATACATATTTGATTATTCATATAATAACAGCGGCTAGAATTGTATTTGCACAAAACTGGAAAGCAGATAAAATCCCGTTGGAAGGAGAAATTATAAAGAAAATTTTAGAATGTGCAGAAATGAATAGATTAACATTGAGAATAAAAGATAAAGAGGAGTCAATGTATTTCAAGACATGGGATAAATTTTACGATTGGTTAGAAAGGAAATATGAATAAGGGTATAGAGATAAAATAGATAGGGAAAAGATGGGAGAAAATAATCAGAAAAATAGAAACCCAGATGATGCCTAGGTAAAAGGAGAAAGGGGAGGGGAGGGGTAAAAGGGAAAAAGTGAGATTATTATAAAAATGTACACAAATGATGAAATAGAAATAAATATTAATCAAATAAGAAATTGAAATGAGATAGAGATAAATAGAAAATTGGGGCTGCTCGAATACCATTCCAGACTGAACTGAAAAGGGAAACGAGAGAGAGGAATGGAGAAGAGAGGAGAGGGAGAGAAAGAAGAAAGGGAAAAGGAGAGGAAGAAAAGGGAGGGGAAAGAGGAGGAGGAGGAGAGAAGGCTAGAAGGGGGGGGAAGAAAAGAGGAGTGGGGGAAGGGAAGGGGAAGTAGGATAGAGAAGGAGAGGAAGAATGAAGAAATAGGAGGAGAAAGAGGAAGGAAGGGGAGGAGAAGAAGAAAGGTTGTGGTAAAATAAAGAAGGGTAAATGGTAAAAGAGCAGCCCCGAAAAAGTAAAAATTAAAAATGAAAGTTAAAAGATAAGATGAATGAAAAATGATAGATAAATGACTGTACATGTAAATGTGTTTATGAGAAATAAAAATAAAAACTTTTTTGAAAATAAAAAATAAAAAAATAAACCCTCCCCCCTGAGTTTCTGTCCACTGACCCTCAGCCAAGGGCGGAAACGGCCGAGGGCCAGGCTGGGGGGTGGGGGGAACCAATGGCTGGGCAGCAGCCACTAGTGGGAGGAGCAGGCAGCTCCCTGGGGCAGAGGGAGACCCCCCCCCCCAATGAGGCTGGGGCCCATCTAGTGGAGACACCCGGGGTCCAGCCTGCCAACGTTTCTACGTCTCACCCTGGAAGCCCTGATGGAGCCCGGCTGCCCTGGAAGAGGCTACGCAGGGTCAGACCTCGAGTGGGGGGGTGGGGGTGGTAAGATTCCCCCCAAGATTGTGGGAGGGGGGAAATAAAGCCCCGCTTCCTCTCCAAGCGGGGGAAGAGCCTGGGGAGCAGAGAGCAGGGTCTGCCTGCGTCTTAATGCCAGGGCAACGTGCCGCTCCCCCCTTGAACGTCCCCACGGACAGGCACCCACGCCCGGCCTCCCTTACGCGGGAGGCTTCAGACAAGGAAAGGTGCACATTTTGGGAGAACTCCGTATGGACAGGTGCCGCATGCTGTTTTTAAACAGGACCAATTTAGGGTCCAGATAGCTTGCCTAGGGATAGCTGCAGCAGCCCCCCCCGGCCCCCCATCTCTCCTCACAGTCACGATGGTCCAAGCCCAAGTGCGGCCTCTCCTTGCCGCTCACCCCCCTTCGCCTTCCCCCCTCGGGGAGCTGCCCCTCCCTCCCTGCCCCCAAAGGGCCGCTGGGGGGGCGGAGAGAGGAGAGCAGCCCCACCTTCTCCTGCCCCCCCTCCCCCCCCAGGATGGGTGCAGAGCCACCGGTGCCACCCGAACAAAGAGCTTGCCAACAAGGAAGGAGCCGACCCAACAGCAGGCAGCTTCTTGCAGCCGAGGGCCGGCCACAGGAGGCTGCAGCGGCAGGCAGAGTTTGTCCTCGCGGTGCTAATTATGGGCTGCTTAAACGTGCGGAGGTGATGGGGAAGGAGGTGAGAGACGCTGTTACTCTGGGAGCCTGAAATAACCTCCTCTCCTGCCTCTCTGTCAGAAGGGAGAAGCGCTTCTGGGGCCCAAGGCCCAGGGAGGCAGGGCACACCAAGGCCTGTGGCACCTGGGAAAGCCTCATTTCTGAGGGGCAGAGGGCAGCAGCTGCAGGTGGGCCACCTGGATGGCAACCCCCCCCCCCAGCAAGGCAGGGTCAGGAGGGCGCTGGAAGGGAGATAGAGAGAGCCCTGTTGCAAGGGGAGGCCTCCCTCAGATCTGGCCTCTGCCCGCCTGCTCAGACCTGGATGCTGAAAGAAAGGCGCTTTCCAAACCCCCTCATCCTTTTACTGGTTGGATTCCTCCCCCCCCCCCCCCCTCCGACTGTGATGGGCTTTTGCTGCCATTCGGAGGGACAGAAGCAGCAAGGAAATCCCGATATCTGCAGCACCTGATGAAGCTGCAAGGCTGAGCGGTGTCCGTGCCTCGGCCTCCAACAGGCGTCCGTGAAAGGCACAGGGCAGGCGAGATGGAGGGTCGCAGGAGAGCGGAGGGTCCTGAGACACATCTAGGCCCCAATCTTTAAGCCCCACCCCCCACCCTCCAGCGACACTGGCCTTGGCAATGAGCCTGGCTGCTCATGCCTAATGCTGGGACCCCTTTCGGTTTGCAGGTGGCAGCCTGGCTAGCGGTTCAGCGAGAAGATCCAACTCCTGGCCTCGAGTCCTGGCCCTGCCACGCCCTCCTCACTTGGCATGAGGGAGGAGGAGCAGCGCAGGCCCCAGTGTGCTACACAGACATTCCGCTGCTATCATGAACGCAACCGAAATAACCTTCGCACGCAGATCGATGGAGGATGCCGGGGTGCAGCCCAGAGACCCCTAAACAGCTCCTGAGAAGACCCAGCCCACCAGGGGAGGAACAAGCTGCCAGTTCACAAGGAGCCTTAATGCTAATGGCCAGCATGCAGCCACCCAAAGGGCCCCCCAGAAGTGTTCCCGGCTGCTGCCCCTGCTTGTTCTGGGGAAGAGGGAGCTTATGTAGCCCACGTGCCCCTTCACCAGCTCCTCCCTCTGGGCTGAGCGCTGTTCTCCTCCTGCCAGTCCCTCGCCAAGGGAGCCCCACAAGGCAGGCCTGGCGTCCCCCCCACTTTCCTGATGTGGCTCCAGACCCGGGCAAGGGATGGCCTGCCCCCTCCCTCGGAAGAATCCCGGGGGGGACGGAGAAGAGCCGGGGAGGGACTCACGCTGGGTACTCGGGCACGGTGCCCTGGAAGGCCGGCAGGCTGCAGAGGTACTCGTTGTAAAGCCACTTCACCTTGAAGTGCAGGTTCATGTAGTCGGCGCTCCTGCACAGCCGGTGCTTCTCATGCTCTGGAGGAAAGGGGGGCGGGGGGAGGGGCAGAGAGTGAACAGGCTGCCAGGCGGGCAATGGGCAGCCCCAAGGCACCTTGCCAGAGAGCTGCCAAGTAGAAGGTCCCAGGCAGGACCCAAAGCTCTGAATTCTCCAGCTCCGAGGAGGCAGCCATCGGAAGTGGCTTCCCCCATCACCGGCAGCCCTAAGATGAGCAGAATCCGAAAATGAAATCAGCTCCCCCCCAACCCCCAGGGCAATTCAGGGAAGCCTCGACTTACAACCATTCGTTTAGTGACAGTTCAAAGTTACAACCATATTTTGAAAGTGGCTGCTTTCCACGCTTACAACCGCTGCAGCATCCCGTGATCCAAATGTGGACACTTGGCAGCTGGTTCCTATTTATGACGGCTGCAGTGTCCTGGGGTCACGTGATCACCCCCCCCACCCGTAAGTGAGGACCACCTGGAGGGGGGGGGAGCGATGAATAAGGGAACCTCTTAGAAGAATCTCCTGGATTTTGGAGCCTGACATGTGAGCAGCAACTGACGGGAGGGGACTGGTCTCCAAGTCCTC